>NW_022884343.1:0-610833 GCF_011952255.1 Bombus vosnesenskii
ATGGGAATTCGTCCGATTCGAAATATTCTTTCGAGCGCCTCTTAGCAATTTAAATCTCGCAGACTCGAATTTTTGTGAAATCGGAGGGAAATATTCGCACGAAGCACGGGAAACTCTTTCGTTCGTGAAAGACGATGCAACGACTTCTCGTCGGATTTATCAGGATTAATGGAAAGTTGCTCGCCAGGCAGCTGCAGCTCCAAGCTTTTTTAATTGAGTGCGAGGATCAATTTCCACGGGTAAACAGCTAGGTGGTAAATAAGAGGCAGCAAGATGCTAAATAGAGCCGGCCTTCGACAAGGCCACCGTTCAACTCAGACGTTCGAATCAAAGCGTCGACTCACGGCAGATTGAACTGAGCTAGACATTTCTACGATTATCGAAGAACCGATAAATTGCATCTATCGTCGATTATTATATAGGTTGTCCAAGAAGTTTCTTCCGTTTTATAAGGAAATAATAGACGCATAATACTTTTTGTTTTATATTAATTTATTGAATTATGCACGAACGTAATACTAAAATGGATCATACGCAATTCAATAAAATAATATAAAACAAATTGTGGTTCATCTATCGTCATCTTATGAAACGAAGGAAACTTCTCGTAGCAAAAGTTTCATATGTGCAAGCCAAGCATTTTTAAACAGATACTTTAGAACACTGTACGTTGGGAGAATTGTTTGCTAAAACATTCCATATACATCTATCGAACTGAAAAATATTGAACATATTGACATACGCGGTATTAATTTCGAATTAATAACAGAGTTGACAGATGATAGGCGAGGTAGGATATATTTCTACGTCTCCAACATGCTAATATCCATGTATGACGGATATTATAAATGTTTAACGCATCCATCAACCAAGCATTTCAATTACTCGTTTATTTCATCACATTATTCGTTTAATTAACTATATAGTAATTCATTTTTATATCCTGTCTCAGCTAAAGAATGCTCGAGTTTCGTTCCATAATCGCCGATGATATTCGTCGAAATAGATTTAACACTAGAACTACCGGCATTTCAGACGTAGCTATCTCCACCAAAGCCAGTGGAAATGACTGGTCTTTGAAAACTACGTAATAGTAGAATATATAAAAACTATATAATAACTACTTTAATAATAACAATAAGTACAATAACGAAGAACATTCGGTACCAAAACCTTTGGTAACAAGAATGTTAAATATCTGTGCCATTTATTGGTCAAAATGAAGGAGGAAAAATTGTTGCTACCGATAGAGACCAGACACGGGACACCTATAGCGTTCGCAACGCTATTCTCCAAAACGCACGGAATGGAAAAGTACGGAATATCGAAGGCAAGGGAGGAAAATATTGTTGGAGAATCGGAAGCCAGGTCAAAGGCGAAGGATTAATCGTTTAACGTCGCTGCGAGCGACTTCCGCGCTTTAGCGCCGTGAGAACCGGCCCGAGAATTTATTGATTGCTTGATTAAAACATGACGGTCGAGGTATGTAGGGTAAGCTGTACAGCTATCGACCCCCAGACGGTGATTCGTTATCGGACTGAACTGCCGTGTCGTGAAACACTCGTGGATGAACTTTCGTGAGCCAGCCTCCTGTCCGCGGCTAGGCCACGATAAATGTCTAGGCGAACGAGCCTGCCAGCATTTCCTACTTTCCCTCGGAAACCTTCTAACCATACACGGAGGATGGTCTCCTTTTTCCCTTCTTTTGGCCAACTTTCACCGAAAGTAACATAAACTGCGTTTACTTCGAGAACAAACTAGTTTATCCGATAAGAAACTCGGAGAAAAGAAGCAGGCAATTTCTTCTGCTTAGAGCGGTATCCATCGTCTCTTTTCCGGTGATACGAGGATTCGGCTTCCTGACAATTCATCCGCAGTTCCACGTTGTTCAGGACCCAAGTTCGATGATGGATTCGCGTTCGAGCAGCGTTGCTTAACGAGAATCGCCATCCTCGACGTCTTCTCGTCGTGTCCAACCTCGAAACCGTAAAGTTTGCTCCATCTTCTTCGCAATTAGTTTGCGACGCCGGACAGAATCGCGGTCCCTTCTCGTCGGTAAGAGGATCCTCGATTGGACGAAGGTGTCATCGTTACAGCTTCGTACATCGTTTTCTGTTTGCCGAGCTTATGAATTATTCAAAGCGTGCCCTAAAATCAGTAAGTTCTGATAAGGTGTGCTGAAGAATATTGGTCGGGCCTGTCCTTTCACACGCAATAACAAATGTCTGTTGGTGGGATCTCTTAAATTCCGTATATGAGGTACTAAGGGGGAAATATGGCTCGTAAAAAATCCGATATGCTCCCTTACGGGCGGAAAAACGATCAGGGAAAACGAATAGCGGGGCGTTTGGTTGGTCAGAACAGTTGGAATTTCTGTTGGAACTGTTTATTCTTTCTTATAGGGAAATATCATGTATACGTATGGAGTGGTTAGCGACAGCTTTTTACGAACATGTTGGGAAACTTCATTAGCGCTGCAATGACCACTCCAAGCGTTATGGTTGTATCGGTAAAATTTTAAACGTTTTTCAAAATGTATACACGGGTTGCGGTGATTACAAGTATAAATGTATTTTGCAAGGATCAGAAAAATATTTAAACAGGCAATCACGCACGGTATTAATGAGGCTCGATATTCAGTGACACCATTTTTAACACTCGTTATATGCTTAAGGTGACTATTCACACTGTGTATTGATTCTTTACTAAATATAAATTATATAAATATCTTGCAACCTCTATATCTGTATATTTTCGTATTTTTCGTTTCACCTTTAATTACGGGGTTAATGAAATTTCAAATAGTTTTATAAAATAAAATATAAAAGTTCTCTCTGTGGCAAACGCATGAATATAATTGCGAGCCACTGTCGTTCGTTTCTCCTTTCCTCTTCGTGTTAAAATATTATTGAAATTGTTTCGAAGAATCGGACACGATGTCGTCTCCTCGATAGAGAAAATCGAAGCAACTTGGTAGAGGCACGCGTGTCCATTTTTTATGATGTTATGGCAGAAAACTTTAATCGCCCCCACACAACAGTTTTGCTCCTTCGAGAACCGTTTTTCCACATTCTCGGCTCTGGTCCGCGTTACTAAACTTTCCATCCGTTTTTCCCGCGATCGTCTTACTCCATGGAAATCCTACCCGCTTTCCCGGCGGAACTTCGCAATTTCCTTAAATGCTATTGCGAAGTCCATTCACCCGGTAATTCCGTAGACGTTTAAGCCTGAAGCATACTTTCGTTATTGTAAGAAGTTTCATTTTTCCAAGAGATATTTATATAATAACGTCTCGTGTTCCATTTCCGTGATTTTTACAATATTCTCACGAGGAATCGTCTCCGTAGTTTTCCTCGTCCTTTGAGTATCCTGTATCCTTCCATTTCCCGGTTGATGACCTTTCTACCGCCACTTTTATCATTTTCGTATTCTCTGGTCTTTAAATGCTCTTTGTTATTTTCCAGGATCTCGCGCGGGATCCGTTGAAAATTGATATTTTTCTACTTTCTTAATTTCTCCCGTTCTTCACGGGTTTTGAATTTCCCTCCGTTCTTTTCCCTACTTTTAACGTCCAACCTTTCCCTTTCAATATTTTTCAACCATTTCGGAATTTCCTTTATACAGCAACCCCACATTCAGTCTCACGAAGAAAATTGAGAAAATAACGCGTGAAAAATTGTCAACCACGCCTCTGGTATTCGAACCCACGTCCTTCGCGGTGACAGCCAAGTACACAGTCACCTTTTCCGTCAAGATCTTCGTATCGATCATTGTTATTGCACATATTTGTACACCTCGAATCACTCGTAATAGCAGTGTATTACTATTTTATAACATTTCCAAGGTATACCTACGCCAGAAGCTAAAAGAACATTGTTCCAAAGTAAGTAAATCTAGTTAAAGCAAGTTTTAAGTTGAAGAATGTACAAATACTGGTATTTAGTATGGCGCTGTAGGCAAAGCGGCCTCCGCCAGGCAAAGGTCCCTCCCTAGCGGCGCTCTAAACAGCTCATACATTTTAATGTCCCATCAAAGCGCATTTACAGCACACGCGTTAGCGAACCCCTCTATTACCAAGGCCTGCTGTCGTGATTGGTAGAACTGACTCCGTAATAATCGTGAAACCGATCTCGACTACCGTTTACCAAGTGAGGCCCGGTCATAAATAGTAACCCACAGTTGTAAACAAGTTGACACGACGTCCCGTTTAACCGGACTTTTTCGGCGATTTTTCTTGAAAGTTGCAAGAGCAAATAACGTTAAAGAACTCTCGGGCGAATGCAAATTAGCGCGGACGTAAGACGACGACCGTCGAGAGCCCGCATAACCATTTACAAAGTTGTTGTTACGAAGCGAATTCCGTCTAAATTGCAAGTGCAAGATCACAACTGGCCGAAAACACAGCGTAACAAGGCTGAAGAGCTCTTCACCCAATTTTTGTGAACTGACTTAAAGAGCAAGGGACTCCTTTAATCAACCCTCTTATTTACTCTGCCTCCTTCTTTTCCCTTCCACTCGCAAGCAATTTGTACATTGAGCAAGTTACCGTCGAGTTTTCTTTGTTACCCGTGTCCGTTAGTTTTCTAATTCCCCGTAACGAGAAGAATTCCAACCGTGGAAGATTTTCACTGCTCCTCCGTAATCCATCTGTAAAGCCATTTTTCCCTCGGAAACTTCTTAACCCTTCTTGTCAGCCGGGCCAAGGAAAAATTCGAAAAACTCCGGCAACGACTCCGATAATCGATGCTCTTCGACACGTACGATATGCCAGGAAACTTTCATCCCTGAAGAAGTGCAATTAAATTCTCGTATACTTTGTAAGCGGAATGATTTGTAAGATGGTGTCGTTCGTTGAGAGGAATTTTGAAGAAGCAAAGTTGATGGAATCGACGTAAATGAAAGGTTTGAGAAGGTAAATGAGGAGGTTTGTAAATGAAAAAATCAAGCGATCGATACGAATCAGTATACTTGTTTCGCACGTGCGAGTGGATGGAAAGAGCCACCTAAGATAAGTCAGAGACAATAGATCGTCGTAAAGCCGCAGAATTGGCAAGGAGCATACAGCCGATTTTTCTGAATCTATATTTTTATATTACTAAATATCTATAAAACCCTATATATTGCTTTTGTATATTTCTTTAATCAGTTTTATCACGAGTTCCCAAGGCTTCTCGGAACTGCTGAAAACTTCAATTTTCTCAAATTACACATTTTCTCGTCCGTATCATATTTCCTCTCAACTGTGAACCCTCCGCGTGCATTTCAAGGTCTTTGCAAAAATTATGGCTTGGCCTAATTTCCTGGGACACTCTGTACATTCCTAATTCCTCTTCCCACGTTCTGAGCATGCGGGCTTCGACGTCTGACCGATTTTACAAACCCCTTCCACCGAGTCCACGTTAATTACATTTCGCATGTCTCCGACGACTCCAAGCGGCGAAAGTTGAGGGAATTCTCAATGAATAAAGCGATTCGAACGATATAATGGAGAGATGGCGCAATAATTTCGAGCTTCGCGTAATTCGATCTCATCCGCAGTCGTCTCCCGACGGAGATATCTGCAGATTCCACTTGTCGTTCGAACAGAGGCTGTGACGTTTTCCTGTAGCTGTTCGTCTCGTTCCACTGGCCACATGCTTTTACGTCTGTCTGCATATACACGCCATCAACGATTCCAACGTATTCCCATGTTCCACGGGATTATCCATCGACGAAATTACAACGGATTAATCGAGAAAATGCTACTTTTATCCGCCTTCTGCTTTTCTCAAGACAGCAGACGCTGGTCTTTCGCCAATTGCAGGTGGATCGAAAGACTCTTAGAGTCCTAAATCCGCGACCAAATCTTGTTCTATGGGTCTTAGTCGAACAGATCATTGCAAACTCGTAGAATTCTGGAAAGTATTAAAAGTAATCGCATATTTTAGAGATATATTAGACATATGAGATATTTTGTTCAGCTTTTAATTGATATCATTGTACTTATCGAGTATTTGCAGTATTTAGAGTAACTAGATTATTTAATTTTTCAATTTGTAACTTGATTTTATTATCAATCTCTGTCAAGGAGAACGCAAAATGCGAAATAAAATCAAGTAATTTGAGTTTTAGCAGTCCAACGTATTGTATTAGGTTGTGCGGGAAGTGTCTTTCTTTCTCAAACGTGTTTTCTACAACAGTGCACCTTCGTACAAACGTGAAACTAAATGCGTAAAATGTCGCGGTGTTTATCTGTACAGAATAAAATAGATCGTTTGTCTATTATTGTCGTCGTGCGTCTATTATTTCCTTATAAAACGAAAGAAACTTTTCGGACAACCTAATACAACATGTCAGATTCCTAATATTTAGAGCTTTTAATTATATTTCGCATTTTAATCGGGCATTTCTCCGTGATATGGGTCGGTAAAGAAATTAAAAATTCCAGAATTAAGTAATTTAGCTGTAAATTAACGTGGTCCCCAATGACCCAATACCACTTAAGAATGGTCGTGCAACGAACTATCATAAATTAAAATAAACGAAGTAAAAATGAAAGAAGAATTGAAATTGAAATAAAAATAAAAATAGAAATTACAGTTGAAATTAAAATTAAAATTATTGATATTAAAATTAAAATAGTAATAAATCAATGCTTCATAAATCAACTACGCTATGCCTATTTCCATTGCTCGTGGTCCGTTTCCGAAATTTTTCACGTAACACTTCAGTATTATTTTCCTCGTCCTGTCAGACTCCACTTCCATATCCAACCATCTATCTCAATTTTTAAATCCTTCCTTTAAATCTACGTCATTTCCATTCAACATTCGGCAAATTTCGTGGAATTCGATTATCCTACTTATCCGTAAAAGATGGTCTTTCAATCTTCATATTTATCATTTTGTATTCCCATGCTTCTATACTTTTCTTTCGTCGAATGATTCATAAGGTATTCGAGATATTCGTTAACTTTTCAGATTTGGGGGCTCTTTGCAATATGATTGATTTCATCTCCAGTAGATATTGCAGTGGAAAACGTGACACGTTTCCCCGAGAGGGATTCCATGCTCGATATAATATTAATCGACACAGGTGGCCTAGCTTCATTTTTCTTTCCATGCAGTGCATGGCCGCGGCACGCTTGCAATAATAAATAACAAGTGTGCCTCGCCTGTTCACGTCCGCTGGGTTTTACGTGCTGTATTTTTAATTAACAAGAATAACCGGCAGGTGTTTACCGATTACCTGGCATAAACAAGCTTCCAGGATCGCGATTCGATTTTATAAGCAAGAAACGCGCACGGTAATGTAGCGGTCAGAATTCGTTCGTGTGGACTGAACTTTAAACGAAAAAGAATTTGATGCATAAAATTAGCTGTTAACAATAATTAGGAAAATGGAAAAAGATGGTCCATCAAAAATTCCTGTAGCGATATTCAACTTCTCAATTGTTTGTTTCATCCATAATTGGTTTGATGTACTGCTTTATTGTTTTATTTGGTATTGTAACTCTACTTGGACCAACATAGTCAAACATGCTCCAACAAAAATTCCTGTGACGATATTCAGTTTCTGGATTGCTTGTTTCATCCATAATTGGTTTGATGTACCGAAATGTTGCTTTATTTGGTATCGTAACTCTACTTGAACCAACATAGTCAAACATGCTCCAACAAAAATTCCTGTGACGATATTCAGTTTCTGGATTGCTTGTTTCATCCATAATTGGTTTGATGTACCGAAATGTTGCTTTATTTGGTATCGTAACTCTACTTGAACCAACATAGTCAAACATGCTCCAACAAAAATTCCTGTGACGATATTCAGTTTCTGGATTGCTTGTTTCATCCATAATTGGTTTGATGTACCGAAATGTTGCTTTATTTGGTATCGTAACTCTACTTGAGCTAACATAGTCAAACATGCTCCAACAAAAATTCCTGTGACGATATTCAGTTTCTGGATTGCTTGTTTCATCCATAATTGATTTGATGTACCGAAATGTTACTTTATTTGGTATCGTAACTCTACTTGTACCAACATAGTCAAACATGCTCCAACAAAAATTCCTGTGACGATATTCAGTTTCTGGATTGCTTGTTTCATCCATAATTGGTTTGATGTATCGAGATGTAATTTGTTTGGTATTGTATTTCTACTTGGCCCAACATAGTCAAACATGTTCGAACAAAACTTCCTGTAACGATATTCAGTTTCTGAATTATTTATTCGAGTCAGTTATTTTAAGCTGGTTGAGTTAGTTGGTTTCATGCGTTGAGTCGTGGCTTTATTTGGCATCGTAACTAGTTCAACCAACTCTACTTAGTTCAACATAGTCCAACATAGTCAAACATGTTTCAACAAAAATTTTTATAGCGATATTCAGTTCCTGAATTGTTTGTTTAATCCACCGCTGTTTCAATGTATCGAGTCGTAGTTTGTTTCATTTAGTATCGAAGTTCTACATAGTCCAACGTGCTCCAACAAAAATTCCTACAGCGATATTTAGCTTCTGAATTGTTCGTTTCATTCGCAGTTCTTTTAATTCCTCGAATCATAGTTTTATTCGGCATCGAAATTCTACGTAGTCCAACATACTCCAACAAAAATTCCTATAGCGATATTCAGCTTCTGACCTGGTTTCAAGAGTGTTTAACGGAGGAAGTTTCGCGAGGCAGAGTTCGTCTGGCCTAAGCGCGTCGACGAGATTCGATGTACGATTAATTCCTCGTACTTTCGCTTAATGAACGCATCCCGACGCCTTTCACGAGAAAATTGCGGCTGACGAAGTGCACGGAGAGAGGCACAGGCTTTTATTTGTCGCGTCACTTTGCACGGGAAAGCACTTCTTTCCACCGCGAGACGCGGTTAAAGCGTCCCCTTTGAAGCTCCCGCTTTCACAAAGCTTTCGTCAAGGCAGCCAGCCCTTTCCTCATCCTCCACTTTTTTTTTCGGACCACAAGCGCAAAAAAATGGCACCTCCTGTCCGAAAAAACAGACGACATTAAGGCAGGGAACAAACACGCGAGACACGTGTTCCTATTATTAACCAGCTGCTCTGGTTTCTGCCTTTTTTCTACGTCAGCTCCTGAAAATGGTCTTTTAATACACAAACTAACCGAGTTTGTAATTTTTCTCGGAATTGGAGTCTATAACAAATGAATTTTTCCTGTTTCACCGTGGCTGTTCGTAAAGTATACGAAGTCTGTTCGTTTCGATTTCTTTCGTCGTCGATAGTTTCAACGCCAGCGAAAATTACTTTTTTCCATCGAAAGCCAAAGCAGCTTCGTCAAAAAGTGCAAAAATTGTATCGCTTCGGGTACCTAAAATTCTAATAAGGCGTCGTCCTATTACGAAATTTGGTGCTTTTTCACTCCTTCTCAATGACTCTCTCCTCTTTTCCTAATCTTCCACCACGAATTTTTCTCTCGACGATAGAAAATTCGGAAATGAATTCGCCCGGTGAAAAATTATCGAAGAAACCCGGGACTCGAGGAAAATTAGGATTCGGTCTCGAGTTATTTCGGTGACAATCGAAGAGCGAACAAGCTCTTCCACGGCTCGACTCCAAAGTTATTTCCCGCGAAATTTGCCTAACACTGGGAAAGTTTCGTTACAGCGTGTCGAGCGTTGTTTTCAAGTAAAACACCAGAGTTTTGGAAATTCCGTGCAAACCGGAGCACAGGTGAAAATTGAATTTCCACGCGAGGCGAAGCCGCCGCCGGATATCTCCGGCTAAACGCGTTTAGGATATCTAACAATGCGTATAAATTGATATCCGGCGATTCGAGTGTCCTACACCGTCCGCCAATCGCTGGCCCACGGACCACAATTCGGATAATCACTCGTCAATGCGTCGATCGACCTGATTTCCTCGGCTTCCAACTGATTTGCAACGCATCGATGGCCTCGTCCGATATTTTTCCCGTGAATTTCGGCCGGAGATCGCGTTTCCGCGTCCCGTCCAATGCAACTTCGCCGTTTCCAATTTTCGAATTCGACCCGTGAATTATACTACGCAACACTCTGAAAAGGCCGCAGAAAACCTAAAATCTGTCGCGATAAATTTGAACGAGGTCTGACCTGGCTTAAGTCCACGGATAGTTCGACTTTGCTTTGGTTACACGTGAATCAGATTGGGCTGGGCGGTTGAATGTAAAATCGAAGACCATCGTTGTTAAAAAATAAGGCAAGTTCTTTATGGGGTACATGGATGGGGTACAGCACGATATAATAATAAGTTGACTGAAACTTTTGTTCCTTCGAACGGTTAAGGCAGGGTAGGTTTATTTCGGGTAAACTTAAAATTTGGCCCTCAACTTTTTTCTTCTTTTCGTACTTGCTATTTTTATTGGAATTTTTTTAATAAATCTGTAAGTCACCTACGATATTATGAAATATTATCAGAATTAAGATATTAAAGTGATCATTGAATTTTTCATATTTCAACCTTGCTATTGCTTTAGCGATAATAATAAATTGTTGCGTATTAAATGGAAAAATTATACCTACAATCAACGATTATTTTGTGTCTTGCTGGAAATTGAAACATTTTTTAACCAGTTAGCTGTTGCGATCTCTTTGAAAAGTATGCAGCTAGAACGTGTGGCGAAAAGTAAGCGATGACGAGTATACTCGTCAAGCAGAGAGTACGTGTGGCTGTTATAATATAGAATTAAGTTGTAAGGAAATGACTGTTTTATCTTGTAATTTCATTACTGTAATTACTAAATTGCAATGTAAACAGCAAATTGTAATTGCAAATCACACGCATGACGAGTATACTCGTCGTAGCAGAAAATATTGCGTAAAAAGTAATTAGAATTTACTGTATAAATTGCAATTTAGTAACTACAATAAATTGCAGTACACTCGTCACTCGTCACGCAATACTTCATATTATGACGAGTATACTCGTCAAAAACGGCTAACTAGTTTAACGTCAGCGAAGTGCAATTGAATGAAAAACGATGAGTAGAACGCATTAGGGTTGCCACGCTAGTAAACCTACGAGGAAATATACTCCAGATCCATAAAATAATAATAATAATAACAAGAAACAAAGAAAAGAAAACAATTGAAACAATTTGTGGCCAGATTTACGATACATTTTTCGCCAGCCAAATCGAATAAAGAAATTCCACATGGCGAAGGAGCTGAATAATCGAAGGAAACTCGAACGTGATCCAGGAGGGAAAACAAGTGTAAGAAAGAGAAAATTAATCAAACGATGGGGTTCTTTCGATCGCACGAAGGAGTCAATTAGAGCTTGGCAGACGTTATCGCTGCGATTCATCTCAATTTCTGTGGATGTGCTGGCCGATTTCGGCCCGGTCCACCAGCATCTGTTGAATCTGGCCTGCCGCCAAGTCTCGTCGAACGTGTAACTACGTTTACCTCTTGTTTCTTATGCGTCGACCTACCTAGCGTGCTGCATCTGACAGCTCGTGAACGCCGTGAAACTTTCGGATCAAACGATTATCGGGCAAATTGACTTAGCGGCGCGACAGAAGAGCGAAAGCTTCCGCCGGATGTTGCATTAACTGCCGGAAAGCAGATGGCGAAATGGAAAACTCTCAACGTGGCGAGATGCCGGATGGCTGTCGTTCGCTGACGATTTTCCATGCATTTGTTACTCCTTCGTTACGACACCAACGTAGACTCGTTCGAGTCCAGCCACGCAATTTATTTGCCAGATCCGACGCTGTGGGCAACTTCTGATCGGCTTATACCTCGCGGTACAAATTCATCAGTACGAAGTCGTCAAAAATCGATGATAGAAACGGAATGAGAGACTTCGTGGCTCGAAGTAACGCGGAAATCAAAGATGACGAAACTGCGTCCGTTTGTGAGAAAATTCAGCTCGACAATTTGCAAAGTCCATTTGTGAAGTATATTTGACCGATTTTCGGCTACAGAGGAGCAGGCAATCGACAGGAGGATACGAAGATAAGTTGAGAACGAAGAATACAATTTTGTCGTTCGAGGCTCGTTTTAGAGAAAATAGAATTGGAATACGTCAGCGAAGAATTAAGTACACGCGTACGAGTCGAATTTCCAAATACGATTTCCTGAAAAACGAGGCTCTAGAGGGGAAACTTCTATTCTACGTTTTCCACTTACGTTCGCACGTAGAATAACCTTCCATCGATTACCTACTCCCCTTCCAGCAGGGAATTAAAGAAATTCGCGCGCACTTTGCCAATTTTCCAACTCGATTTTCTCAAGAACCAACCCTGCCACGTAATTTCGTTACTCTTCATTGTCGTCTCATTTTCCGTCACGGAATATCCTCCAGCCAATTCGTACAAATGACGGTTCGCGAACGGTTCGCACGAAAAACCAACGGTGTTCCATAACGCGTTCCACCGTTCTGTGCGAAGCCAAAGATCGAGTTTCGAGACATCGAAGCTCAGAGGAGCGAAAAACGATTCCGCCGATTACGATTTATCATCTTTCGACGATCGCGCGTTTCGAGATACAGATCGAGAGAAAGTCGAAATTAGGCGTGGAATTGTAGGCGAACGGGGTGGTAAAAAGCGATAACAGAGGGACGTTCGAACGACGTGTTGCCAGTAGTTTGACGTCGTAGGGGGAAGAACTACGGATATACAGAGCTCGAGTGAGATTTCGACGGATGTCGATAACAATCGCGTGTGTTTTCGTTCGAAGGAACGTGGACCGAGCACTTGCGCGCCAGCACGTTGATACGTGGCACGCTTATCTATCGAATCGGCCAGCCGTCTTTGCCTTTGAAATCACGGAAACGACCTGGCGTTTGTCGTGCTCCGATTGACGGCCACTCACTCTGTCTCTCTTTCTTTCTCTCTGAGGAAACAATAGCAGCTGCCATTTACGACCTCCGTCGGAAAGTATCCAGCCGTCTTATATTAAAAATTTAATAACATACTGCTGGTTCCAAGAGAAAAGCAGTACAGATTGGTCGTAAATTAAAGCGTCAAACGAACACGTCGATCAGGATGATTTTGATTTTCCGCCTTGAGATTGCGAACGTCGTTTGCGAATCGAGAGGCTTTTTTGGAATTATTGCAGGTTATTATGTAGGTCAGTAGAGAAGGTATAGGTGCCGCGTGTATTTGCTGATCAGACAGTCGTATGGTATTTCTTATTCAAAATGAAAACAGCTATGGAGGTTGTATTTATTATTAAATTGTGAATTTTTATAAATTTGGACGGTTGAAATCTCCTCCTAAAATTTTCTG
Source organism: Bombus vosnesenskii (assembly GCF_011952255.1). Classification (NCBI taxonomy): domain Eukaryota; kingdom Metazoa; phylum Arthropoda; class Insecta; order Hymenoptera; family Apidae; genus Bombus; species Bombus vosnesenskii. The sequence goes on from NW_022884343.1 coordinate 13,206, forward strand.
CTTCCGATTTAGAATCAAAATTGCACAGATTTCGAAATGTGAATAATGGTTGATGCTACCATATTTAGAATTTCCATCGGTTAATTGCAAACGTTTTGACGGAGAAGCTTAGGTTAGGAAACGGTCGGCGCCATTGGGTTAACGAGGCGCCATTTTGTTGCATGCAAGAGAACACCATGGGCGAGAAAATGGCGCGTTAGGGTATAAAATCAATTCGTAAAACTGGCTGTTTGCACAAATGATGGGAACAAGAAGCATACATATTCATGGGCCGCGCTACGCTGTCTGTCGCTAATCGTGTAATCCTAAATCACCTAATGGCTGTGCCAAACACAATCAACCCGCGATTGCGCGAAACAGCAACATACAACTCCGGACATTTATGTTAAAAAGCTTATACCATATGGACCGAGAATATCTCGTTCGTTGAATCGAACAATGAAAACCGTTTGTCTAGTTTACCTAACCCTACGTTCTATTGAATCGTTGGAATAATTAAAAATTGAATTGTTAAATTAAGAAATTTAAGAACAAAAACAAAAACGAGAAATCACAATTCTGGGATAGAAGCAGGAGGAATAAAAATTGAGGAACGAAAAAGTTTCGCATGCTACGTTAGCTCAAAAAATGTGTACGGCGACTGTGCAAAATACCACCGCGCCATTGTATTTATTGCGTCATTTACGGACTAATTGATCAAACTCTGATATATTATACGTGTCGTGTTATCATTTAGCAACGTTTACGTACGATTGTGATGAAAAAAAGAGACACTTCGTTAGAGAATAAGGATACGTGCCAACACTTGCTGTAGCCATATTGGTCTCTTGGAAAGTGAGGTTATGTACGTTAGCTCAGAAAGTGTATACAATGGCTGCACAAAATATTGCCACTCCGTTGTATTTACTGTAGCATTTACGTACTAATTGATCAAACTCGGACATATTATAAGCGTCGTGTTATCATTTAGCAACGTTTTGGTACAATTATGATGAAAAAAAGAGATACTTCGTTAAAGAATAAGGATACGTGCCAATACTTGCTGTAGCCATATTGGTTTCTTGGAAAGTGAGGTTATGTTCGTTTGGTATGCATGAGACGACGGTTAAGTCGATAATAGACGGGTGTTGCGAGAGAAAACGAAGATTGGAAAACGTCTGGTCGGATCGGTGATTAGCAGCGAGGTTCGACTCCCTAGAGCGCAAAGTTTTTTCATCAAATTCCACCGCCGATTCTCTTCGGCATGTGGAATCTCCCGTAAAAACCAAGCGGTACGCGGAGCCTCTAAAAAAATATATATGAATTTTCACCGCGTTCGAATCGACCAGACTTCCTGATTGGAAAATCGAAATTCAAACAGGAAACTATAAAAAACTAAAAAAAAAAGAAATTCCAACGTATAGCGACTCGCAACAAATCGACTCGGCGACTACGAAGATCGATGGAACTTTCAATAAAAAGCTCGGGCCTGCATACTCTGTACTCTGATAGGAGAAAAAGTAGTTACGCCGCCTGCGGTTAGTAAAAAGTGGTAATGGTGCAAGAAACGAGAAATTTCGAGCGGGCATCGGAAAGCGAAACGATGGCAGAACCCGGAACGCAGAGGCAGCCGGCGGCCGATAGGCGGAAAAACAAATCCATAATCGAAGGGTGACGGACGGGGTAGGAAATGGCAGGAACGCTGCATATTCGGAGGCAGGACCATGCAGCTGTCTGCGGATATATGAGCCAATGTATACTAACGAGGTAATCCCTGGCCACCTGACGTTCCAGGCCACGGCTATCGTCATACGCGTTCTGTTACGTGCTGCTAGTATCCTGATGCAGCAAAACGCCACAAGAATGATGCATCGGATCGTGAGCCGCTTTGGAATTCTGCCAATGATTGGTCGACACTCTCCTGTTATAGGCTTACGCTACCGCCAGAAAAGTACGTGTCACGCGCATATTTCTAACAACGCGTAGTTAGCAATCGTGCGCCGTTTTTCAATTAGCGCCAAACAAAAATCAATTTACGATTTCTCTGGTCTTCTACGGGATGACCGATCAAGTTGATGGCACGAAGCTCGCATCGATGGCTTGCTGCGCAGATATTCCGCGTTCTCGAAAATGTTTTACAAATTCCATTGTAGTTTGTGATTTAAAAAATACTATGAATACGTTTTTCTATGTTGTACTTGTTTCTATCGATGTTGTTGTAAAACTGTTTGTTTGTGTTGTTGTAAAGCTGATCCCTTTCAGGAGCGTAAAGTGAGAGAAGTGGGGATCATGGCAAACTAGATACGATAAAGAGAAATATTATTTTTGACAAGGTGTGGATTTTTTTACGGCCTAAAGATACGGCGAGGAACTGTAGAAAACTCTAAATTTCACATAACACGTGGACGTACGATATTCGTCGAGTAAACCATCGATGTGTGTGTATTCACAAAACAGGAAGAGAAGATCTTTGTAAACGTAGATTCTGATATTACAAGTAGATCGCAGGATTTTACGCACTTTAATATATTTTTATAAAAACTACCAACGGTCTAAGTAGAAATTCGTTTCCTGTATTAAATGTTATAAAAAATTACACTAATTTGAATATTTTACATATATCTCTGCATATCATACGCAATTGCCGGTACAATTATGCAACTTGAAACTTCCCATGGATGCATAGAAATCTACATTTTGATCGTTAATTTCGTAATCATAGGACGTTAATTTGATTATCGACCCTAAAGGGGAATTATGGTATTTTAAATGTGAAATGACTAAATCTCCTCTTTTTTTTTTCTCTCTCTCTGAGTCCTCTAAGGATGCTCAATAAACGTGAGCTGACGCGTAGGACATCTCTGTCGCGTCCAACTACGAGCTAACGAAATTTCTATCCACGAGACCAACAAAATTCACGTGCCTCGAATTTCCATAATCACAAACCGATAAAGCCACCATCGATCGAACGAACGACTGGAAACGATTAGTTTTTGGGATACCGGAATTATTCATGGAATTTGAAAGGAAATCCAGAAACAGATTGGAGGATCGAATAGCTCCGAGAATTTTATGCCAGCTGAACAGTTAAGATGTCGAGATATTAAGACGACGAGATAGTCAATAAGACGACGATAAGTGAGAAGAGGCGTTCCATGAATTTCAGATGCGAATTGCAAACAAAATCGCCATTTTCGTGGCTCGAGACTCGTCGGTTCCTTCGAGACTCAACGAGAATCAGGATAGTCTAGCAGCCATGTAATTCGCTTATCTGCCTGTTTATCGGTGATATTACGGCGGCGGTAGCTGCTGGAAAACGCCAGTGCAGCCGACTGTTTCCATTCGCGGGCAACGAACGCGGTAATAATCGTTGAAGATGTTTTTCAGACCGGAGCGCGCAAAAAAGAGAACACAAAGGGGAATTAAAAGATATTCAAACATTTGAGAAAGATTTGTTAATGACTCGTTATTATCAGGTTAGCGATTATCAATTAACCGGGAATATCGTTATCGAAACTCGAGTGGAAGCTCGCGATGATGTTTTTCAGAGTGGGACGTGAAAACTGATAAAAAGAGAACAAGAAAAGAAATCTGAGAACGCTCGAATTTTTAGGAAAAATTCATTGATGTCTCGTTAGTATCAAGTTAGCGATTATCAATTAACCAGGCAGGAATATCGTTATCGAAACTCGAGTGGAAGCTCGCGATGATGTTTTTCAGAGTGGGACGTGAAGACTGATAAAAAGAGAGCAAGAAAAGAAATCTGAGAACGTTCGAATTTTCTGGGAAGCTTCGTTAATATTTCGTTAGTATCAAGTTAGCGATTATCAATTAACCACGCAGAAATATTGTTATCGAAACTCGACACGAGTGGAGTCTGACGATGACGCTTTTCAGAGTGGGACGTGAAAACTAATAAAAAGAGGACAAGAAAGAAATTTAAGAACGTCCGAATTTTTAGCAAAAACTCGTTAATGACCCGTTATTATCAGGTTAGCGATTGTCAATTAATCACGGAGGAATATCGTTATCGAAACTCTAGTTGAAGCTTGCAAAGTTGCTTTTTAGAATAGGACATGAAATCTGATAAAAAGAGGACAAGAAAGAAATTTAAAAACATTCGAATTTTCTGGGAAACCTCGTTAATATCTCGTTATTATCAAGTTAGCGATTATCAATTAACCACGCAGGCTCGTGTGCAAACTCGCAAAGTTGCTTTTCGGAATGGGACGCTAAACTTGGTAAAAAGAGAGAGAAAAGAAGAAAAGGACTAGGAAACGCTCGCGTTTTTAAGATAAACCCTTTAATGACTCTTTATTACCGAGTCAACAATTATCAATTAATTACCGAGGAATATCGTTATCGAAACTCGAGTAAAAGTTGGCGAAACACAGGCGGCTCGTTCTCAGGAAAAAGAACTGCCGTAAATCCGCAATTAAACTTAAGCGAGCTAGTAAATTGTCACGTAACGTTTTACAGGAGACTCGTGATGTTCTGAAATCGCGTGCCGTGTCGCAACGACCAGGTGCCCGTACTCGGGGAAAAATCAAATGCACGAACGCTTGGTGGAAATCGGAGCGTAATTACGCCCGCTCGTGTCGCGCTGATTTTTTCGCTCTAAACGCCCGATCATCGCGTTACAAGCCAAGGATTCGAGGAAACGCGAACACCGTTACGTGACAGATCGAATTTGCCGGCGTTATCGCATCTTGAGCCCCGAATTCCGCTTCTTCGAATTCGCAAACTTCCTGTTCCTTTTATTTTCAACGAGTACCGTACCCTAAGCCACACATTTTTGTACCATTTTTTAACATTGTAACGATACTTTCGATATTCGACATTTCGGCTCTTGCAACGCGCGTTTTTGTGCCATTTTTCTCGTATTTCTTCGCGTCAAAGATTAATTCACGATCAGAGGATTTTGTCGACTTTTGTTCGTTTCTGCAACGCGGCGTAAAATCTTGCGGACGATGGCTCACCGCGCGAACACCGAATGTCCACGTTTCGTAAAATTTCAGTTTTCACCTGTTTTCAGCTGTTTCCTTCTACTGTACAAAAATCACATTTATATCTACCTCGTAAATTTCTCAAAAATAATATTTCTGTTTACTGCGTTTAGTTGTACATTTTCAGAGGACTATCCATGTCGTTTCGAGCTCTTAAAAATAATCAATTCACAATTTCCGATCAATTTTGCAACAGCATTGAGAAAGACAAATGCAATGAAATAGTATTTATTTATTTATTTAGAAAGCAGCATAGAATTTTGTAAACTGTTGTTTAAAACCATAAGCAAATAAATATAGTAAAACGTGCAACGAGCCATCGACGTTTACATATTTCTGGAAGTGTATTCTGTTAAGAAAATGAATAGAACTGCAATTTTCCAAAGACGATGGAACAGTAGCGCGATTAATAAAAATACAAAGACTGGTGGATTTTTCAAGGATGTTCTCCAAGCGTGTTTCCCGAGTTTGTCGGCGTTTTAATCCGGGTAGTGTACACGAGAGCGGAGAAATCGCGGCAGCTGGCCTGGTTGTCGATATCAGATTAAAGGATCGAAGCGAGAAACCGACGCGAGAGAAGATTACATTCGCGTTGCGAGTGATACGAGGCCCGGTGGTGGGAAAAACAGGTGTAGCCGGTTTCAAAGAGGATGAAAACGGGGGAAAAAGGTAATTAACGAAGTGCCTTTCCCGCGGATTTCTTTATGGCGCTTCCAATTATCCGATGCGTCGCTCATAAGCTCAAAAACCCGCTGTTCGTTAGACTTTCTACCTCGTAAAATCGCTGCATTTCGTTCCACGTCTTCTCTTCTCTATCCGCCGCCGCCGCAAAGAGCTACGATATTTTTGCATTTTCTTAAAGTACGTAGCCTGAAAAGTATAGGTGGAAAAAAGTTGTGTGCTCGAACTCGGATAGCCAAGGAAATTTTCGAATCGGAAAACTCGACCCAATTTCTCGGTGTCGATGACACGAGTCGTTAGAACGGAACGCGGAGAAATTTTTCTATGGCGCATAAAAAGTCGGCGTATGCGGTGGCTGTAGAAAGTATTAAGAGTGGAATAATTAATGAAGCCTACCTTCCCACGGAAACTCCCTTCGAGCCGCCTAATTACCTTCCTGCATCATTCATAAGCGCTCACTGCCGCGAAAACTGTTATTCCCGTGTAATTACGTCGCGTTGGGTAATCACATTACTCTGGACAGAAGTTGAACGTTAAGGAACAAAGTGGAGCATCGATCAGACACACAGCGACGAAACGCGGCGAGAATTTTCCAAATATCTCACCTGTACACCGAGATATTAGCGCGTTAAGAGCCGTGCGGCGAAATAACGCGTGCAACTCGCGTTTTCGTCCGAGTTATTGACGAACGCGAATGAAGCGACTTATATATCGTTTGACTGGCAGACTACGATTTGTTAGAAATTTATCGGAACGACAAATGGCTCGTAAAAGTCCGCAGCGCGAATCAAAGAGCCGGTATGAATTTTCATGGCTTAAGAACGATTGGTTATCAAAGTAGTAAAAATACTTCGTAAAATTCTATGCAAATGGTGGAATAAATAACGACTACAAAAATGTCAAGCAGACCCTCCGTTGAGAAGCCAGTCGTGTGTATCGATCGAGGAGAATTAAACACGTTAAATGACTAAGAACATGTCAAGTGAATTGTTTTGTAATATAATAACACATTAAAGAGATCAGTCGTGTATATTGGTTGGAAAGAATCGCAGGTGAAACGTTGCGTTAAGGTAAAACGTTGGCCTTTAATGGGTTAAGGTACAACGTAATTGCTTAGTACCACGAGAGGAAATAGCTTCCTCAAAGATATGGAATTATAGAACAGAGCCTTTGAAAGACTCGGTCAGGCAGGTAATTAATAAGTGGCCGGATTAATTAGCGGAATGCACTTTTTCCAAGGATTCTTTCCCGATCTGTTTAATCATCCGATGGGCCCGTTAGAAACCCGATGATTAGTCGGAAAACTGGCTACAGGATATGCACGAGAGAATTCTGCGACGTCACACGAAGGCTAATTAGTGGAAATGATATTAATTAAAACCGCAGTGAAAACCGATATAAAGCCCGGGATTCCAGTGAACTTTTCCCGGTTTTCCTAACCCCGAATTGGATCTACAAGGGTGATCGGTCTATTTCTTTTCTTCTTTCTGAACGTCTTCTCACTCCATTGGATCCCACTTCCCTTCTTTTTTTCTCCACCTTCGATTTTCCCCCGTGAGAAAACTTGGAAATTAATTTTTTAGAAGGTGGGAAAGACCATTTTCAGACGGAGATTATTTGGAAAAAATGAAACAGTGGAAATGGGATTCGAACCTGGGTGGTTCCAGTGGGAATCCAACACCCAACGCGCTCCACCGCCATTCATTTATTTTCCGCATTATTACGTACATAAAGATTCATAATTCGGGCGAAATTAATACCAAATATCCGAGTAACTCCGAGTGAATTAAAAAGTCAATTTACCCGCATGACGAATGGCTGTGACCGCAGCAACGCTAACGTTATTTTATTAAACTGTATTCAGCCGCCCCATTGAAATATAAATACACGTTTTAAGAACCAACTGAATTAAACAAGGGAAATTGGTAGCCTGAGGCCTGAAAGATTCATCGAAGCCCCTGGCCCGGAAAGGTCGCCCAGTGCAAGTCGGATAAAAGAAACTGCATAATGGAGGATCCGGAACGACCGAGGGTTAACACAGGCCTACCCTGCCAGGTGACCTTAACCCTTTGACGAACCATATCTCAAGTAGCTAGCTTCGTGGCACGGTGCCTTTCGGCTGTCTGTGCCTTAAAGCGGAACAACCGGATGGAAAGTGTTCGATACGCGATAAGGCACGTGTTTCTGCCCCCTTAACGTGTTAATTTCCCTGCAAAGAAATAGGAGAAAGAAAATCAGTCGAGCCTCGAGCCTTTAGATCAAAGTTAAATAGCAGGAAAATCACAAGCTACGAGCTAAGATTAGCGGTCTTTAACACGAAATGAAATAGAAACGTCGATTATCGTTGGCAAAAAATTACAAACGGATGATTGATCGCGTCTTGTAAAATTTTAAGAAGCAAGATGATTTCTTCGTCGTTTTCTTGCGTAATTGCCAGCATATCCAACTGGCAATTTGTCCAGCGTAATTACAGCGTTGACTGACAAAAACGCCTGTATCATTTCCACCGTTCTAACGACGTTAATCTACAGCGGCTGTGCAAACGTACCTGTCGACGTCCTTCATGAACGTGTTATGTGTGTTATACGAATCACTTTGAAATTTCGAAGCTACCGTAATGACGCGACTATCATTATTAAGTCGATAAAATTTTCAACAATTCTACAGACGTATACAAACGTTATGGGATACTTAAAACGCAAGTATACATCTTGCAGAGATCACAAAAGTATATCAACAGACGATCTTCATAATATTAATTAAAGTCTCTGTATTCAGTGAGAGCGTCCTTCGCGCTTGTTACACGCTCAAGATGACTAAGTCGTATCGTGTATTCATTTTCTAGGAAATATAAATGTGCAGCGTTCATACACAGGGTGAGTCACGAATTCTGATCGGTAGAGATTACTCTGATATCAGCAGTTCGATCAAAAATGCCTTTATCAGATATAGCACGGTTTCAAGAGATCTTGAACACGATTATGGCAAACTTTTTGTCAACTCTTGCTTTTTCATCACCTTGAATTTTCTCCAAATAAACCTGTAATTTTTTACACCTCTCTATTAGAGGATTTCAGATTAGACGAATTTCGTAAATATCATAACACAACACGTGTTAATTTTTGTTCACCTGGGTCGGAAAAAGGTTAAAGAAATATCCTAATAGTTGAAAGAACTTTGTGTTACAAAGGAGTATCGTATGCTACGCGTATTATACGCGTTCCGATGTTGTTAACAGATCGAAAGTATTGATTCGACCTCTCGCGTTACTCGCGTATTTTCAACTGAGATTAAAATTTTCCCAATGTGATCTCGGCAATCGTATCTCGTCGCGGTACCAACAACGTCGAACGAAATGTTTTATATTGGGCGCAATATAAGCGCATAAAAATGTCCTCTGGTAAGTGCAAGAATAGTTTTGCAAGCCAACGTATAACAACGTCGAGGCTCTGACATGGATAACGACTTTCGACATTCAACGATCGCGGAATTCCTCTCGATTCGTCCAGGGAACGGCCTGATACCGACATCAGGCGACAGCAAGCTTTTAATTTGACGAGCGTTCGCGTGACGTACCGCCCCCGTTGTTACCACGTTAATGAGACGCGGATCTTAATAAAAATTTGCCCTGTCGTGGCACCATGTCATAGCGTGCCAATCGTTGGCTTAACGACTGTGAACTTTACATTTCTACGGGTCTAAATTGTCCCCTAATAGTCTCGCGATTGATTCCCTGATTTCGTTGGTTGGAAAAGAGGTGGATAAAAAATATAGCACTGGGGAAAAAAAAAAGAAAAACAGACTGATTTAAGATCGTTTATATGATTTTTAAGTGGGCGTCAGACTTACGCTAGCTCGCGTTATGTTCTGCTTCGGATCGAGGAATTTCGTTTCCACGTACATTTGACTTTTCCACCTCGTAACGAGGTAATAAATTATCTCGGAAAATTGAATATGAAATATACGTTTTCTCTTGGGTTTGGGCCGAGACGAGTTCGCGTCAACTTCGGGTTACATTTACCCAAAGTTGCTGGTAAATTATGCCGAGAAAACGAATACCAAACGATTCTTGCGTGGTAGGTTTCAGGCAGATTTGAATCGCGTTCCGGTTAAGTTTAAGCCAAGTTTAGATTAGGTTTGCGTTAAGTTCGAATTAGGTTTGGCCAAGATCGGCGTTCAAGTATCAGAGTCAGTTTGATCGGTTTTATTTTTTATTTGTTTAGTCCCGTTGATCAACGGTAAATTACGGAGGGAGAAATTAAACGCTAGGAACTTGCTGGAAATTAAATTTTCGTTAGATCGTGGTTAATGCGCCGGTTTGACAAATTTTACGTCGCGCTACGTCTGGCTTTTTGACTCATTACGCGGCACTAAATTAACCCGGGAAAACGAACGTGCAATGTGGCCCCTCCGGGAATCGGCCGAGACATACGGTTCAATTAATTCGCGCCACGGCGATTAAATAATCTGCGATTAAGGAGGCGCCTTAAATTAAGGCAAGTTTCGCGGGACGGTGATAAATTTTTTACCGCGATAAATCCCACCATTGCCGTGTCTCTCGGCGGGATAGTTCCCATTATTCGAAATCCGTTTAACCACATTCGGACTAATACAGCCCGGTTGTAATATCGCGCTTCGAGTCGCCAGATCCTCTGGATTTATAGCTCGACTTGTAAATTACTGTTTTCCCTCGCGATAAATAAAATTGAATAAAAAAAAAAGAGGGAAAGGAAAGGCAGAGGGAAAAAGAGAGGAAGGGAGAGGATAAAACGAACAAGTTCGAAGAGGTACGATTTTCCAATAAAAAAAAAAGACAAGGTCGACTTACTAGAAATATTGATAAAGGCAACGAAAAATTACGTGGAAAAAGAAATAAATGAAACGTCGTCATTGTTTAACTGGTATCGATGAAACGCGAAGTTTTTCAATGAACCGCGAGATATCTATCAATCATTGGGAAGCGATAAAAATTTGATCGCCACGGCTCTGCCACGGTGAATAACGTTTAAACAAACGTGCACCGCCGGAGCTTTGACGTTTCGATATCGGATCGAGATTCGCTTGTTTGAATTTTAATTCGCGACCCGATAGAAACGTCACTCGAAAACCTCACCCAATCACGATTTTTGCAAGCGTTTCCTTCGCAGCATGTATTTTCCAGATGTGTTTCGAGACATTTGGCCGATTTATCGTCTGAATCTTTTATTCCAATCGCCATTCCGTGCTACGATCAAAGAGATAGAAAGGAAAGCGAGAAGGAAAGGAATTTCACGGTGGACCTTGAGAATACGGTTTGCGAAACGTCAAACGAGAAAATCGGAATTTTCATCGTGAATATTCATGGAATCATCGCAGGCGACTTAATCGTCGAATGGCCGAGACATCCTGCGCGGTACGTTCGCTGCTGTGTCACTGAAGACTCAACGATAAAGGCGACAGCACAAGTCTGGTACAACGCGGACGTCGCAGTAGTACGAGTCAACCTTCTCTCCGACGTCAACGAAATTCCTCGTTCTCGCGCGATTTAACTGCGTTTAACGAAGACCGCGGGTGGAAATACCTTTCGTCCTTTTAACCAGTTAATAAATTCGCGAGTATTATCGCTTGAAATAAAAATAAGGATTCGTTAGTTTCTCTTGAAGTCGACAACGTCTCAACGAAACGTTACGTTTCTGGCTGCAACAAAATTATGTAACCTTTGGTATTTTCTAAAAGTTCACCTATATTTAGGAGATTTACATCTTTAAATACGACTGATCGTTCCCATTTTCCATTGTGTCATACTACGATACTTGTAGACACCATATAACATCGATATTAGAAAACCCATAAGAATGAACCTCCATATGTACAAAGGAAAAACTGCTGTCCTATACTTTTTATAATTTTATCATTCTGCTGTAACGTAATATAATTTCCAAGTAAGGTAACGTATACGATTCACGACACTGTCTCTTATCTTTACAATCAAACGCTTGTAAGTTTCTAGACGTGTATACGGTGTCCCATAAGCTACAATTCGGTTAATAAAATGGGACTCGTCTAATTTTCAAAATACGTTACATGTTCAATCCATGACACTGTCTCTTGTCTTTACAAACAATCGCTTGTAAATTTCTGGACATGTATACGGTGTCCCATAAACTACAATTTGATGAATAAAATGAGACTCGACTAATTTTCAAAGTACACGACACTGTCTTTTATCTTTAGAATCGCTTGTAAATTTCTGGGCGTGTATACGGTGTCCCATAAACTACAATTCGATTAATAAAATGGGACCAGACTAATTTTCAAAGTATACGACACTGTCTTTTATCTTTACAATCGGTTGTAAATTTCTGGACGTGTATACGGTGTCCCATAAACTACAATTCGATGAATAAAATGGAACTCGTCTAATTTTCAAAATACGTAACTTTCTGGTGTATACGGTGTCCACTAAATTACAATTCGGCTAATAAAATAGGACTCGACTAATTTGAAAGTACACGACACTGTCTTTTATCTTCACGATCGATCGTACATTTCTGCACATCTGTACGGAGATGCATGGGCGACAATTTTGTGAATAAAATCGAGCCACAGCTCGGATGTTTTGGGGCGTGAATGGATATATCGTTGGATGGCTAGCTAATGAGGATAGAAACAGTGACACGGGACATAATGATCGGCCAGTCGCCTCTAATTACTTCGTATGGCACTTTCCTCATAATTTCGTTTCGGTTAATGCCAGGCAAAGGGCGATGCATTATTCGGTTAATAGCAGCGGTATACGAATTTACGCTCGTATTATAATCCTACAGCTCGTTGATGTAATTATCGACTGCGGAACGGAGCGTCGTTTGATCTCGTTAACGCAACACGTCGTTTCATTTCCAAGGAACTTCCATCAAGAACCCCATCGTTATTTCCCGCCCTCGGATACCTAGAAACGAGTCGATCCAATTCGTCGAAACGTTCGTATCTATCGTTTTATTTTTCGTTTCGCTTTTGTTTCTTTTTTTTTTTTTTTTTTGGTGGGACTACGCAACCAAAACGAAAAAAATAGAGAAATGAAAAAATAAAAAAAAAACAGGGAGATTTTTTAAACAGCGAACTCTATGGTCGCTCCGCATACGGAATAAAATGTAAATAGAGGTGGCAACGACAGGAACTGCCAGTTTTTTCCGGAACGAGAAGAGAACCGAAAAAACGACTACTCTGTCTCCCCTCTCTCCATTTTTTCCCCCGTTTTTTATTTATGTAGATTGCGAAACGCTGGAAACTACGGCGCTCGCGGACGCGCCGGGTCAAGGGTGAGTCACTTTCGCTTCTCACCCTTGCCGAATTTCCAACGCGACGATTTCGAATAAATCCCTCGCCTCCTGTCGCGCTGAATTATCCGTCTACCTTGCCGCTCGTTCGCTAATTCCTACAAATCATTCGCTGGTGCAAAGAAAAAGGGAAAAAGCCAACGTCCATTCATCCCGTTCGAATGTATCGGAGGAAGAATACACGGGGGAAAAAATTCCCTCGTAAGAGATCGGACGAGAGAAAAAGAGAGGAAAAGGGAAATGTTTCAACGGATACACGGTATTCCGTGTCCCATTAAAATTCTGACGATGTCGCGGGAAAGTTGGTTAAGAAGCAGGAAACGAGGGCGGAAGGATAGGGTGCGCGAAGAATTTGAATCCGGCTCGCTAGATTTTGCAAAGTTGGCGCAAGTTGCGCGCCGCCAAACAGAATTGCACTCGCCATGAAAACACGCCATGTTCCATCGTAACTTCGTCGCACCGTGAAACACCCCGCTGTCCCCTTAATTTCCCGGATGGCGGAAGATTAATTAAACAAATCCCATTTTCAATTTTCTGTTCACCCGAAGTTCAACCCTCGGCTCTGTCCCGTTGTTTGTATTCGCTGGCGCGCCAGTTCCCTCGGCCAACGGACCCCAAACTCGTTTCTTCGACCAAGGTTAAAGTGATACACCCTGTAGATTGTACAAAGTCGATGGGATCTTGTTCTTCTTTGGTTCGTCCAATGTACTTTTCTCGGGCATGGAATATTCTGACGGAGGAATATTCTATTTTTTCATATTCGTACAATTTTCAAAACAGCACTGAAACGGGTTGCGCGTCAAGTTCTTCAATGTCCAGTCGTTGATCTCTGGGTTACTGACAGGCGAACAGACTGGCAAATTTATTTATTTATTTCTATATCCATCGACACGACAAGTCGGCTAATGTAAAAAGAAAAATGCAAAATAAAAGACGATAATCTGTGCGGACAGACAAACAGAGTTATATATTTTCTGCAATATTTTAATTTTGATGAAATTAATAAAATAATTTTTCTTGCGTATTTGCCAGGTAAAATAAAGAAGTGGAACTTCTGCTATATCGTCTATAGTTTCTCGTATTATTATCTCACGGACCCATAAAAATCCACGGTCTAATCTAATCACCGCTAACTAACACTTGCCACATTCGCCTGTTAAAATATTATTTAGATCGTGGAAATTGAATTTTGAAAATACACCACACTTTGGTTACGTTACAGGTACGACGATCGCTCACGCTAATTTCCCTGCACGGCCGGGTCTTGATTAGTAGCCCGGTTCAACTTGACGTAAGCTAGAATTAGGCTAAGGGTTAGGCTGACTCAGATTCGAGCCGCGACGTTAGGATCAAGTTAGGTTATCAGGTCTGAGCTACAAGATTAAGACCTGCTTACAACGCCTATAATCAAGTCGATCTGCGTTAGATCGAAATCAGAATATCGAGGCTCGATTGGAATTTACGCTACGGTAGGAGCCGAGTCTTTACAACTCCTACATGTTAAATTACCTTAAGGCAGGACCTTACGTGTTAAATTGAAACTAGCGAATTAAGATTCGGGGCTGGCATGTTAGGATAGAGTTAGCGTGTTAGGTCAAAGTATGACATTAAATTGGATGGGAAAGCTGGGCCCTATTTACGTGGTCCGAGCTGAGTCCTTGAGTCTAAGCTACACCTACAATCTGATGTCACGTCTAGGAGTTAGCGTGTTTGGCCTGAGTCAGATGATTTTAGATTTAAGACGCTGCGTTCCGTTACGCCAAGGCGTTAGCTGTTCAAAGTGTCAGGTGAATTGTTATTTGAATTAGGATATCTACATATTCCTGGCGGAGATAAATGTGCGCGCCCGAAGGGCACAGTCGTGAAATTGCCACGTTCAATCCGTTCACCAAGATACCGTTAAGCGGTTCGGCATTAGAGCGACACTCAATTGTCAGTTGCAACGTGAATTTGCACAGGTGTCAGGCGCAAGATATCATATCGAGCGAGACTCTGAATGGGTGAAATTGCTGATGCAGGTACGCGTATATCGTGATGCGTCACACCGATTCTCGACTACGTGAAATGAATTCGGCTCTATTTCGCCGATAATCTATCGCCAAGACTATCACTTCCATCAGCTTATCCAGGTCTTTTCTATCGCATGTACGGACTGTCTCGTTGCCTATACCAGAAAATCATTTATCGACCACGTTGAATAAAATTGCACCGTGCTAGTCGGTTCCATAGCTCGGTACAAGTGTTTATCGACTATCGTTATCTTCCATGCTAAGGATATTTGTTGTTATTGTTGAAGTGATCACCACCTCTAAGAAAACTTTACATCTGGTCTTTTTAGCTTTCTCAGGCACTGAAGCCATCGACAGCGTATAGACGATAGACTGGGACGAAGGTAAACCATAGACAGGCGACGATGGCTTCGGGGTTTTCAGTTATAGGGTAACACTGGTGGCGTGTGGATCTGGACCAGCTCAAATTATATTCCTACTTGTACTTGCACTTCTGTATTAAAATATATTTTCTATTTTACGATTTATCCACGCGTTTCTCTGTTTGTACATCTAATAACCTCAACAGTTATTATTATCGTTAACGAACAACGATCACAGCAACAGGCTCGTGAAACTAAGAGGCGCTGTATATGACCACTGTGTAGACAGGTTTTTAAAAAGTCCGTTTGTCTAAGTATTATATTAAAAATCGTCACTTGTTCGTTAATATGTCTCGTAGATATTTATCGATCTTCGTGGTAAATTTGTTTGAATTTCAATTCTGCTTTCGAGTTTTACCTTCGAAAGGAGAAAACAGATTACACTGATTTCGGGGACGATATTTTATGTGATCCAGCTAATTATAGCTGCAAGCTACGCGTTTCCAATTACCGCAAGCTCGACTTCTCCGCACTTTTTCTCACTGTGTGCGGCAAAAACTCAGCACCTACGTAGCAATCGACGTGGAGCACGATCGCCATGCTGGTGAACGTTACAAAGACCGAAATCCGAAGAATCGAACTAACGAATCGTTTTAAAGAAGCGCCGAAGAGCGAGCTAGATAAGTCTGATTCATCATTTTACGGCTAAGACTTCAAGGACAGGATACAATTTATCAGACTTTGTCCCTTTCATCCCCGTGGAAACGGAGCGCTCGATCAACTCGATTAAATCATTTAACGTCGAAGAAGCTTTTTTTCTCGCAATCTTAGGCGACCGTATGATTCTTCTTCTTTTTTTCTCTCTTTCTCCTTCCAATTGAAACTCGCCATGCTAACAGGTTTCCCGTCCCTCACGACTGCAGGATCAAATATTCCGAGAGCAGCTTGAAATCGTCGCGAATAACGGTGTGATTTATGATCCGGCGAGCAATCATCGAGCGCTGCCGCGCTCAACTTCTCTCGCGGGCGAGAAAAAGACGAGAAAAGAAGCGTTCGATTTAAAGCAGGGACACGACGAAGACAAAACGAGCAGAAGAGTTACTTAATTACCTCGACTCGTTGCAGCGAAAAACTGCCATTAACGAACTGTTCCTCGGGCCAGCAATCGACGAGTCTCTCGGCCTGTACTTTTCGCCTGTACAGATTCTAGGATCTAACTCGAACCGAGCCGCGATCAAATCGGCACCATGTAACGACGAGGCAATCGCGCAAGCACCGTCAACAGGTTCCGTTTGTTGGTCGGACGCGATTTAAAGAAGTTGAAAGTCGCTAGAGCTCGTCTTCTGACGGCACCGACCACCAACAACCGTAAAGTTTGCCGCATAGATTTCTGAATGCGGCTAAAAGACTCGGTCGATCTCGACCACGCGAGGGAACCTATCGAGCCGAGGTCCCAGAGGCATTTAAATCGCGGAAGGTTAATTAGGTAGAGTGGGTCGCGTTTAAAGATTGCGAAATAATTTCTCGAGGCTGCATCGCGCGACGCAGCTTTTCATTAAACAGAAAGGCGGATCACGAGCCAATAACGAATAGCTATCCGCATTATCCAACGACAATACACCGGAACCATTGTTCCCAGCCGACGCGGCTGGTCGGTCCGGCTCAACGGTATTTTACGTAACGAACGTTTCAAACCTGTCCGACTGACGTTTCCACACGAAAAAAAATCTCTGCGAACAGCGTTACTCTATCGATTCGAGCTTGTTCCAGTGTATCGTCCTCTGATCACCTCTGCAGCGGCGCACGAAACAACCGGTTTCGCTGATACGCGACACCGGTACGTTAACTGACAAAGGTCGACTTACCCTCGTTCTTGTTGTTCCCGATGAGAATCTCCGTGTCCTTGAAATCGGCCTCCCTGAGAAGATCCAGAGGATCTTTAGGTAGGAAGATTCCGTCGATGGTGGGCGCCGATGGGAAGCCTAGGATGCCCCAGTAGCTGTTCCATTGTTGGACAGAGATGGTCTTGGCGTCCACGGACCTCATGCAGGCCATCACCCTAGCAGGATTCTCCTGAAGCATGGTGGAGTTGCAGCCACAGTCGTCGACCAGTATCCTGGCCACTTCGTTCGCTTTCTCCCCGGTCATGTAGCTCCATGGAGCGTTCAAAGTGCCACTCTGGAGGATTCCTCGGCGGACCAGACCGCGAGTCACCGGAGAGATCAGGTGCAGAGACACGGAGCTGCCTCCGGCGGACTCGCCAAAGATGGTGATGAGGTCAGGATCGCCTCCGAAGGCTGCCGCGTTGTCCCTGAGCCATCTGAGTGCCAGAGCCTGATCCCACAGACCCATATTGCCAGGAGCCTCTTCACTGTTGGTGAAATGTTTGTTCAAATAGAGAAACCCAAAAGCGCCAACTCTGTACTGCATGGAGGCGATGATGGCGTTGCTGGTGACTGCCATGATGTCCGCGTCGTACACGTCCAGGGTAGCGGTGCCGCTCATGAAACCACCTCCATAGATCCAGACCAGAAGGGGCAGGCCGTTCTTGTCCCCGTTGTTCGGCGGCTCCGAGCCCTTGTGTCTCAGTCGAAACTTCTGCGGCACCCAGATGTTCAAGTACAGACAATCCTCGGAGATGTTGGTGTTGGGGTTCCACATTTCCTCCCCTGGAAAGCCAGGGAAGTACTCGTACCTCTCCTGGTAGCAGCTGTTGGGTAGCACAGTGGCGTTCAGGATTCCGTGCCAAGGTTCTATGGGCAGCGGCTTTCTGAATCGGAGCGGCCCTATCGGAGGCTTGGCGAAGGGGATTCCATAGAATATGTGAACCTCCTTGTCCAGTATCGTACGGGAGAATCCGCGAACCAGGCCGCTGGTGGTCTCCACCACCTTGAGATCGTTGTGCACGTTGTTCCTCTGCGCGGACACGTTCGCCCTGACGGAACTTGAGCAGAGAAGAAGAAGCAGGAACGCGAGGTTCGTCATCGTGGTTGGCTCCGCTGCAGAGAGTTTCGTGGAGCACACCTGCCGAGAGAGACTCAACAAGTTAGCGAGTGGGGGACCGGCCGTGGAGCCGGCTTTTGCGCGGAATCCTCTCCGTTCGCCTCCACTCTCTAACCACGCCGTCTCCCCGTATTTCGCGCTACCTCTGTGCCTGTCTAATTCACCGTGACCTTTCCAAGCATACGCACCGATCAACTTGCACACGCACGCGCGTTCGATATCACCTTTTTCTTTTTTTTTTTCTTTCTTTTTTTCACCTTTTTTCCAGTCCCGGACCAAATGTCTCTTCTTCTGGTCGCGCTCCTCCTACAAGTGGCAACGAAACACGCTCTACGCGGCTACTACAGTCGTCGATCACACTCTGCTGAAGCAGGAACCCTGTTGTATGGCTGGCCGTGATGGCGCGAGTCGCCAAGGACACACGACTGCGTCGCGGAAAGACAAACAAAGGGATCGCGCGCAGATCGAGGCGGGCAGAGGGTAAATTTTCGCGCGGCGGCCGGCGAGCCGCGTTGCACGGGGTCGACTGATGGAGGCAGTAGAGGTGGCACAGAGTCGAGGTGCGCCGTTGGCTGGTAGTGGTGGCGGACACGATCGTGGTGGTGGCACTGGTGGATGTGGTGGTGGTGGAGTGTTGGCGCACGCCTCGCTCCCGTACATAGCGATGGCCATTCGATTCTCTTCCCGGTAACTTCTCCGGCAATTTCATCCTTCAAACATCTCAGTCCCCTTCGACGCGCCTACGTATTCTAACGAACTTCAACAACTTCTCGGTCGAATCTTTTCCTACGCTATCTCCAGGATTGCACCGAGGTCTTAAAAAACCTCGATGATTTTATGATTTTCGCGGCGATCGAAGAGGATTGTGCACGATGGCCCGTGGCGACTTGCTTCGGCGTTATACCCATCGCTAGGTGCATGCATAGGCAGGTCGATCCTTGAACGCTGTCCTTGTTCGTTTGTCTATCTACACGCCCTCGTAGTTTCAATCTCGTTCTTCCGTCCCATAATCAGCCAGCAATCCGAAGAAATCGCATCCCTTCGATCGGGTAGACTCGACGCGATCCGTTAACGAACGATATCCGAAAATAGGAATTTCGCGGTGGAAATAAAAGAAAGTAAAATCAGGCGGCTCTCGCTTCGGCATCTTCTTCGGTGTTCCTGCTCCGCTACGGGTGAATTAAAATTCAGCAGACGACGAATGTGACAGGGCAGACGCAGACCAGGGACTTGCAAACGTTTTCCAAAACGTTCCAAGCGTTCTTAAATTATTTCTCTTCTCGCGAACGTAATACACCGATAAAGAATCCTAGCAATAATTCACCGGAACCGCTAGAGACGAAAGCGGTAAATCTTCAGTTTCGCCGAGTACCTTTCAACGCGTTCTACATACTTTTGAAGCATTTAGAGAAAAAAAGAAAAGAAAATAGAAGAAATTAATTGCCGGCAAAGTTTCTCTTCCGCGACTGCCCGAAAAGCGACGTAAAAAGCAGGAACAAGGTGTCCTATCTCCGACCCTAGTTTCTACCCTTCGTGTAGGCAACCGAAACGATTCTATTTCGTCGCAATATGGTCGCCTTAATTCCGTCCTTCATCCTGCGCCGCCCTCGAGGGAAACAGCTCGAAGAAACCACCCTCGTCAGACCCATCAAACAGAAAGATCCTGTTAAAATAATTCCAGCATTAGTATACAGATAACATCGGACAGAAACACACTGGTTTCTAAGAGGATCCGAATGAAATTCGAGAAATGGAAAAGACAAAGGATATAAAACTGCAGGATTTTTAATCGTCGCCGCCAATATCTCCAGGATGCGTTCTTTCATGACATCCAAGCGCACCTTGCACGCGTTGGATTCTCGTTCGAACGTTCAGTGACGTACAGTGACTCGCGCGAGTATCCCTACACTTGCCATATTAAAGTTTCACGTGCAGGTTGCGCGTGTCGCAGGAAACATTTTCATATTTCAATAACGCTCTAATGAAACGCGACTGTCGCGAGATTAAATCGGGAAAGTTTCAATGCAATCTGAAAATGTACGTAAACGTCGCAAGATGTTTGCAATTACGCAAACTTACATTTAATGAAAAATCGGTATACCGTACGAATGGTCACCACTGGCGTATAAAAAGCTACTGAATACCGAGACTTAAGAACACAGTGGATAGTTGAAATACCTTTTCCTGACCTCTGCAAATTAATATACCTGTACCAAATATCTTGCGACTCAGGTACGCGTTTTCAGAGTATGGTAAAAATATTTCATCGATGAAACCATAACTGGGACGGGATATAAAATGAAATTTCAAGACGTTTCGTACAAAGCGAGTAATATGTTGGTAAAAGATGTCGACGAATGGTCTGACGAGCCACCGTAAAGTTCAGTGAAACGTTTACATCGCGCGTCACAATCAGCCAAGGCTTTTCAACTTCCTGTGGAGGAACAGCTTTCTGGTGCGAAAGCGTTACGTGACGACAGGAGACGGCATTCGCGCTTTACTCCGCAGCTAAGTCGAGGCGTGGGATGCAAAGACAGCCGGAATGCGTGATGTTATTAGTAGGAAGACCGATCCGGACGCAGGCTGCATACGTAACGACGCATCCACGATTGCAATCGCGATCTACTGTCGATGGATGGGGCTCCGACTCCCCTATGAGCCAGACAATATCTCTGTTCCTTCTTGCGACCATCCTTGAAGTACCATACTCCATGAAAGTTCTACGAATCCCTGGAGATCTCGTCATCTATCCCTGTATAACGATTTTAGTTACGTTAATTGGAATATTAACAATTCGTTGCATTGAATTATAGCGTTGGATCCAAGGGAATTTCTTAGAAAATAGTAACAGAAATCGCTCGCTCCTGACCTAGGTACATGTGGCCTCGATAGTCTCAAGATCCGGTCAGCCATGTAAAACAGTGTCAATTAATTCGATTAATAATTACAATTCCTACGATTATACAAATTCCAACGAGTTTAGGTTGCTAACTCAAGTACGTGTAACCTGCACGCTCCGAGATCCGCTCGCGTAATCTCCCGTAAGATAAAAATTTAGTCAGTTTGATCGGGATAAATAATTACCAGACTGAATATTTTCGCATTTGTAGAAAACGTGAAAATGGAAAATTGCACGAAATTCGCGCAATGCGAGACGATGTATAAAGCGTGCAAGGCATAAGGCTTTTCACGGTGCTTGGCAATAAAGCAATTTTCTGCCAGGATTTCTTTAATTACGTTCTGAAAGGCATAAGAATACGCGCAGAAACGCGCGCTCCACTAACTATAATTCTTACGATTGTGCTACTAAATTAAGAGAGGTCTTTCAGGGAATAATGAAAAGGATCATCTGTGCTCCCACCTCCGATGCTTACAAAAGCCTGGCTCGAATCGATCAGCCGACAAAAAGGGCTCGTACAATTGATCCCGATCCTGTTTCAGGTTGTTCCATTAGCCGGTGCAAAAACATGCAAGTATCCTTCGAAAAAGAAATCCGCCCAACGACAGCATGGCGGACAATCCTGTACAACCGGCAAAGGAAGAAAGAAGCTTCCTAATGAAGCGGCGCAATTACGCCGTCGTTATCCATTTTCAAGTTCTCCATTTTCCAGCGCAACTCTTTTGTCCTAATCGCGGTACGCCTCCCTAAAAGGCTTCTTTGCGGAGGCCTGGCCGAGTTAATTCCTTCGTCCCAACGACCAGATAGAATCCCGGCTCGCGTCTCTGGACCTGGGAATCGGAATCCGTTGTTTATTATGCTATCCTCTTCCTCTCCTCTCGCTCTCTCTCTCTCTCTCTCTACTCTTCGTGGTCTGCCTGTTTGCGCTCCGCAATGGACCAACGGCTGAAACACCGCAATTCGAGCTCGCCAGCCGGATAATAATAGCGATGTCACTCTTTGGGTTCTGCACGGGGGAACATCGTTTGACGAAAGCAAAGACAGAAATGCTTCACAGGCCTGAAAATTACAATTTTCGGTTAGCTTATCGCAGAAAGACTTTTACAGCAACGGGAGACGACCGTATCGAATGGAAACCTGCTTACGCGGATTTTCCATCCAACGCAAATATTTGACGGCGCGACGCAGCATTCTAGTGAAGTTTGCACGCTACCTTGCGATTCCTGCGCGCCAAGCAACAGTCTAATCCTCCAGAATACTCAGAACAGTGATTTACACTATTTGACATACAGCGTTTTATAGCGTTTTATAACGTCGTCATAGCAGGTATTTATTTGTTGCAACAATGTGCCGCATACAGAGTGTTAACAAATTATGCGTGATACTTCGCTTGCAAAATGTAGTTTACGTCTCTGAATATCACGATCTTCCTCTTTACGACTCGTACGACGCAAGCTGCAGCCCATGTGTCGTTCGGTTTGAGGGTCACTGTGCGCCCCGTTGCTCAGGCTAACCTCCTTTCCTTCGTGTAAGGAGGTTTGCTCGCGTGCAGATGTATTTCGTCCGATTTCTAATTGTCAATAACTAAAAGACAACGCCGAAAACGCAATTCCTTTATTCTTGACTTTCGCCTTATTTCAGCTTCAACGATCATCCCTCAAATTTCCCGGCACCTGTAGCTGAGCACTTAAATCGAAATCGTGATCCGTGGGATGGAATTATAACGATACTCGGCGTGCGTACACTGCAATTGGCGAGTATTCCAAAAGTCGGAAAGAAAATATCCGAAGGGACGTGCAAAGAGGAAGCAACGAAGAAAATAACACGGTGCAGGGAAATCTTGTTAAAACCAGAACTAACGTCCATTCTATTTCGCCATGTTGACTCGAAACTACAGCCGAACAGGGTTCGCGAATAATATGCAAAAAGGGTCAAAGTTTGGGAATTGGGCAAAGTTGGGAAAGATGAAGGTAACAGAAAATACGTGCGGATGATACAAAATGGAAAGTAAACTTCTATCGACTATGACGGAAACTAGTTTACGAACGTGATACCTTGCCAACGACGTTGCAACTAGGTGTCATTGATTAAAGAATCCAAGTTTCCTTGCGCGTCGCTGCTCTTAAATCGTTGATCGGTGTGGACAGGTATCTATGAAGTTGTATATCAAAGACCAAGCTCGCTCTGCGAATCTAACGTCCCGAGACGGGATGTGCCAGAGGTGACACACTCTCGCCCTCTAAAAACTCGGTAGATATTTCATGCAGAAGAATGCGGAGCTGGAGTCTAAATGGCTAATTAAGGAGGAGACGAAAGCCATTAAGGATGAAGCCACCTAGAGGCAACAAGAGCGAGAAACACTGGAAAATATTTCGCCAGCGTGAAGAGCTAAGAGGATTAAGCCGCAGACTCTGCGTAAATCTAGGGTCTTGAGTCACCCAAATCTCGTCGCGCTTCTTTCCTCCATCAAAGCTGCTCATTGTTCTGACGTGGAATCCGTACCACGAGAAAATATACTTTCACGACGTTACACCTGCGCATCGATTCGGCAGCGATTTTCAGATCAGTTTACCGTCACATGTCCACAAGGACATTTCAAGTATGAATTTTTCAAGTATGAACCTCATCGTTTAGTCAGGAGCGCTGACTTTCTTTCCTCTGGGTCATCCAATAAAAAAATGGCAACAGCCAAAAGAACAGTAGCTTTCCAGCTATGACTGTTCTGCGTCGAACAGAATATTACGATATATTCTCTTTTTCTTGTGTCGAAGCATTTTAACCTGTTAACTGCGGAATTTAGTTTCAAAAATCCCTTACAGGGTGCGTAGTTAGAATCGAGCAACGACGAGTATATACGTCGAACGCAGGGCAGATACTCCTATTCCAAACTTCACGAAAAATGTGAAGCAAATTTCTATTCGATAAAAAATTAACGAAATAATAAAATCCATAAAGGGGAAAAATCAAAGAAAACAAATTTAAGAAATTCGGCTGATTTCAGTGCGGTATTTCTCGATGCAGGGTACCATACAAAGTGGCACTTTGCAGATCCAGCAGCAGTGACGTGACTGTATTTTTTCAGCAGATGGCACATCTTCCAAGTGGATTTGCTTTTGACGGTGTAGCTGGTATAAAACTTTACAAAATTATACGTGGTATAAAACACAAAACAATTCGGGGAATAGCCGATGTACGCGGCAAAGAGAATAATCAAATAATCAAATTTTTTTTTTATAAAATACGTGACAGATTCGGTGGAAGTATAAAGGAAACATACCACCAAATGTCATTTACATTACTTGCCACTAAAGTTTTCAGCTTTTATAGTAAATGGTAATTTTTTATTTCAAACGACGAGTATACGCGTCAACCGCACCGAGGTAAACCTACGGATTGACGTGTATACACGTCGAACGCAGTTAACTTAGCTAGTAACTAGTTCTCGTGTGTACTGGTTCACGCGTACGTATCAGATGAACATGAAAACAGGCTGGTGTATATCTATGCGACAACGTTAACCCGCCAACCGGCACATAAAAATATTTTACGACCGTGGAATATCTACTTGATTATTACGTATCCGGAAGCGTGCCGGTATTCAGAACGTTACGAGCGATATATATCTTAATTTGAGCAGGTCGACGAGGCTATTTTTCAGACTGGCGGACCGATGTTCGACAAAAGCCAGACAGAGTGACCCTTCGTTGGCCGAGGCTAAAGAGGAAAAACGACAGTGGGGAAATGGGCCGCTGAAGCGGGAAGAAGGAGCAGGTACGACGACACCTTTTACCCGGACCGGCTAATAAAATGCTCAGCTTCGAATCCGTGGCGTTCACAGACGGACCAGTCGATTAATCCCAGCGAAACTTCCGGACGCTCGGTCGACCGTGTAATCGGCCTAACTCAATGGATTACGCTTCGAGACTTCGACTTCTTGAGATCGAGTCTCCTCTACCAAGAAGAAGGATACTCGGAGGTCTCTCCATCGGTTGTCTTTTTACTCCCACGCTAATTTCTGTTGTGTCTTTATCGCGACAACGTTCCCGACAAGAACGCTACTTGCGATCGTGGCGTTTATTTACCGCAGGTTTTTCTTCGTCACGCCGGACTCTCGCTGGTGAAAATCTACGCTGACCGACTTGTTCTTTTTGCAATTGCGAGAAACAAAAATTGCCAGTGTTCTGATAATATTGTTGCCCCTTTAACACGCAAGTTTTTCAATGCTGCGTTATTTAAAGCATCCGCTTTATCGAGGCGAAAATATGATGGCGTATTTATTTCGGTCGTGTCGCTCCGAATCTTATCAACTGCGCGTCTGGAGCCCGCAGCCACAGCGTATTGACCCATCGTCTTTAAAAAATTACATTTTACGTACTTGCCGTGTCCAATTTTTCACTCCTGCCGATAGTAAACATTTTTTCTAGCTCGTTTGTTTCTTATAGTACGACAGCGTGAAAGTAATATCAAGCTGGCATCTTGTTCGAGGGTTCCACAACCTTCATTTCCTTTCGTTCAAAGTTGGAAAAACGTGATTTAATACGGACGATACGTATCCGTGGTGCACAGATCGCGAGTGTATTTTCTGATCGTTACGCTTCTGACGTTTGGTTCTGCGACAGCGACGAGAGGACTCTGCGGAGGATGAGCCATCGAAAACTCAGCGAACGTTCGTATCGGATTACAGCGAGCGAAAAGGGA
This sequence comes from Bombus vosnesenskii, assembly GCF_011952255.1. NCBI lineage: Eukaryota > Metazoa > Arthropoda > Insecta > Hymenoptera > Apidae > Bombus > Bombus vosnesenskii. The sequence continues at coordinate 39,159 of NW_022884343.1, forward strand.
TTCTGAGAATGCACGTGGAGATTTGGCTCGCTTCGAGCCACGTGCAGTGAAATTGACCCGCACGTGTGCTGACCGAGTGCGTGCAGTACGTGTGTGCGTGTACACGTTTAAGGGCGCTGTAAATCTGACAAACGAGAGAGTCGTTTTCCCATTTTGTTGTTGCATATCCAACGTCCTCTATCCAACACTCCTACGATTCCTATAGAAACAATCGGTTTAACGACACGCTCTTGATCAGATTCGGATTAGGTTGGATTTTTCTATAAAAAAGAAAAGGGAACAAAGAAATTCAATTTTCTGCGAGATATTTTCACGTGTTTCGGGAAGATAGGAAGAAAAGTACGGGTGAACTGTGCGGTAGGTTCAGGTTGTGCTAGGTTGCATAGAGTTCTCGGTGATCCTCATCAGTTACGGAACGAAGCTGAAGCGCAACCTGCACTAGGTCGGTCGGAGGTTGCCAGCAGGTGGCAGGTTCGCCGCGTATCGATTTCTTACGAATCCAGCCGGGCTTGGACCCGCTATAGAACTGCTCTCGAGTACGAACTCGGCCCTGAAGCGAGCCTCTCGACCTATCTCGAACTTCGTGCAACGCCCGATCGTCCCCTAGCTGAGCCTTTCCCACGGGGAACATTAGAATACAGAAGGCTGGCAATAATCTTGACGAATCTATGGTCTCGCCTTCATCTTTCAAATAACGCAAACATCTCATAGAAGCAGCTTTTCGCATGCCATAGTTGGCAAACTCCTGAACGATTAACGTCGCGAGCCTTTGCTAATCTCGCTTAATCGAACCTCTTAATCTCGTTTTTGTACGTTAATCGCGTTCCTAAACTAATCTCGTTGATCCGATAAGGATAATTCGGCGGAGATCGATTTGCTAGCCGGCGAAGCCTACGAAAGTCCTACGTGGAATTTCCACCGGTTCTCGTTCGGTTTGCTTTCTGATCGAGCACGACATCGTGGTTTCTGATGGTCTGCTTTGGCCCGGTTGTCTGAGCAATTCGCGGCAAGCAGTTCTCGCCTGCGTTTACGTGAAAACTTCTTACAGTGCGCTCAGACATCGGTTATTCACTTGACTTTTGAATATTCCGCACCTGCGGAAGCGTCAGAGCCCCTAAGTCTATGCAATGTTAAACGCAATCCCGACAACGATGAAGTTGAGCGAGAACCGTCGAAACGTGAAATTAAAATTCACAGAAGTATCGTTTTAACGTCGTTTAACTGCGAGCCCGATCTCGACAAGTCGAATAACTCGCAGCGTGATCGCGACGATAAAATATCGAACATTTGCCTCGTAATTCCTTGGAAGGTTAAACACAACGGGCGTGGAAGGAGGCGTAGCAACGAAGAAAAGGGACGCTTAACGTTACAATAAATACACAAGGCATTAAGGTAAGTTAAAGTTATTCGAGTCGAGCTAAGCGATTTATCTCGCAGTTCGCTAAATTTTTATAATTTTTTACGCGACCGTGTTCGAAAGCGGTTTATTGAAGTTCAAGATGGAATTTTAAAACATCGAAGCTCGAGTGACTCAGCCTGTCTTACTCTGGCGTGCTAGCTCGATTCAAAAAGTGACAACTACGAGTAGTCCGTAGGTTCCTGTAGCGAGTACCCTTGCTACAATGTACACTCAACGACTTCATAAACTCACCTATCCGTGATATATACGTCTTCTCCATCGGATTGACAGGTCGAAAAAGTGTCCTCGCGATGTCTTACAGGACACGCACGCTCTGTCGACAGATTAGCGCGTTTCAGGGCAAAAAGAAGAAGGACCAGTCCGACAGACGTGTTGGCATCGCTTATGAGTCACGTCGTTACATCGTTTCACGGCTCTTTATCGTCGAGTCTTTCTTTTTCTAAGCTGTCATTGCCCTCTCAGTTACAGTAGCACGTTAAAATAATTTACTTATAATTCTCAGTGAGAATCGATCGCAAAAAGTCTACCAAATAAAAAAAGAAAAAACAAATTCCCCTCTCTAAACAGAGCTACCAAGTCAAGAGTCTTCTAGCTGTGTGTGTCCGTGTGTCAAATTACGATATCACGAAAACATCTTTGGTAGCAGGTTAGTCACGAATTTATTTTTCGCGGTCGAATGGCAATGCTATTTTAAACGTCTTTAAGGATTAAACGCGATGTGGCTGTTATTCACGGTTCGCCTGTCTAATAAAAGCCTTTCTGTGTGGTGCGTCGGTATAAAACGCTACTGACAAACGTGTACAGGACTGTTGATCGAGGCTGACCGCCTGGAAATAAACCGCGACCGATTTACAGGTCATTCTTTGCGTCACCAGACGACGCCAGGTGACTTTATTCGTCGTTGTCAATCTCACGCTCCTCCGTTGGCTTTGCTCATTAGCGGCCTGGCTGTCGCGCCACTGCCAAAGGTCCTAAACGTGGGTTCGTCGTTTGTTCATTCTCTTACATCGACTACTAACATAAGCGACGTATTTCGCCTTTCAGCGAAAAAGACACGTGCGTGGATGTAGCACAGATTTACGAATCACGCGTCGAATTGAAACGGCAGTTTATTCGACGAAAAAATATCGTCGAATTTTTCGCACAGTTTTTCCCGGAAACGTTGAAACTGGTTATTTAACCAGTCAGCTGTTGCGAGCTCTTTTAAAACTGTTTACCTAAATTGTATCGCGTTGTTCACACTACATACAGTTTTCTCGTAATGATTAATCATATTCTTTATCCGAAATTTATCGAAACATCTTCAAACTTACGAATATGTTTTAGTTTTCACTGAAATTGCAATTTGAACAGCAAATCGTACTACTACTTTATACGCACGACGAGTATACTCGTCAGGATACGAACTACCGCCATTCCTTCACGACGAGTATACTCGTCGCGATACAAAGTACCGCCATTCCTTCGAGACGAGTATACTCGTCACGGCACAAAGTACTGTCATTCCTTCACGACGAGTATACTCGTCAAAGGCAGTTAACCGGTTAACAGACTTTCAAAGAATTCAGTTCTAAACGTAGGAGTCTCCCCCTCAGGTATAATCCGCTCTCAAGCGTACTGATTATCTCGCGTTAAGCTAGATGATACGTTTGACGTTTTTGCGTTTCATCGGTGACCCCATACACGGCGGGGCTTTAAGTGGGCGGGATTAAATTTCATTTAGCCGCCTCCTCACAATGGCCACTTTAATCCGGCCCGGTGACGTCGCGAATCGCTGCTGTTCGCACCTGACCGCAATTTTTCCCTTCTGCCTCGCGTCGATCCTGTCCCGATACTCCGAATTTACAGTTTCATTTAAATCCCATTGAAAATGTCTATTCTGATCCCCAGGGGTATCGAATCTCTGGTCGCATGAAACGAGGCGAACGTTGAATTTTTGAGATCGAGTGGCTTTTTTTCGCCCCGTTTCGACGAGGCGCAGCGAAAACGCGCACGATCGCAAAAATTGAAAACGCAGACAAAAGTTAGATTCCGGGTAAAGACGCGGCACGAATTTGTCAGGGGGAGAACGGATTATCGATACGATCGCGGACTCGAGCCACGTTCGACCTAACGGGGCATCGTTACCGGCTACATAACGTGTCCATCTAGCCAGCATGAGACTGTACACGTGGAATTTTAACGACTGAACGAGCTTCAGCCGGCGACGTGATTTTAATAACGCCGGCCAATCAGTTAAAATCGTAAAAAGGAAAAAAAGAGAAAAAAAAAGAAAATACGCGCGCTTATACCTATAGAAAATCCGTTTCGGCGAATTTCAATTATTCTTCCGCTGTTTAATTACTGGAGATTTCACGATAGAATACCAACCATCTCGCATGATGGAATTCGTTCTCGAATATATCGCATGAAACGTAAAATATATCGTGTAAAAGCGAAACGAAAAGGTTTGGTAGAAACGTCGAGGCCTCGAACACGAGGCTTCAAAGGATCGACCACCAGGGGACGAAACGTCGAGCCGGTGCTCCACGATCTTCTTAACTCCACTCTCCTAATACATGATGCTTTTGAAAAGTTTGCTTTTTTTAGAAGAGTTTTTTTTAAGCGCGCACTTGACACCGTTCCCTCTTATAAGCCTTATTCATGCTCTCCCTCGATTCACGTCCGTCTCTTTCTCGCTCTTCTAACCGAGGCTGTTCCTAACATCGCATTAAAGGAGGATATATCGTTGCCCAACGTCAATTCCTCGCCACGGAATCCCCTTTCCTTCCGATCTCTACGTACCGGTTAACACCGACTAACCTACATTGCCTGAAACTCGACAAACTTTCGAAAAATATCGGCGCAACCTTCGATATAGCAAAAACCAGGATGCTAATATTTATGAACGAGGGCGTGTGCGTAAATGTACACGCTCGTCCTATAGTTTGGGACGGACTATTCATCTACGCTGAAACAAACTTTTTTCCTAAAAAAAAAAAAAAAAAAAAAATAAAAAAAATATGGAATATTACAATTGTAAGTTTCTTAGTACGTGTGATAATTAATCGCAATTTCGTTAGCGTAAAATGATAATGTTACGAGTAAAACACTTGTACGCTTAAGCAGGTGATTATCTCTTTTAAAATCCTAGTACGCGATCTAACGAAAAGCGTGTACCTAAAATGTGTCGCGAAAAGTAAGCGACGACGAGTATACTCGTCGAGCACAGACTACATGCGGTTGTTATAATATAGAATCAAGTTGTAACGAAACGACTGTTTTATTTCTTCATTTTATTACTCCGATTTACCGGGATTACTCAATTGCGATTTAAACAGCAGATTGTAATTGTAAATCAAACGCATGACGAGTATACTCGTCGTAGCAGAAAATATTGCGTAAAAAGTAGTTAGAATTTGCTGTATAAATAGCAATTTAATAATTGCAACAAATTGCAGTATACTCGTCACTCGTCACGCGATATTTTATATTACGACGAGTATACTCGTCATGCGTAAAAAATAGTTACAATTTGCTATATAAATTGCAATTTAATAATTGCAACAAATTGCAGTATACTCGTCACTCGTCACGCGATATTTTATATTACGACGAGTATACTCGTCATGCGTAAAAAATAGTTACAATTTGCTATATAAATTGCAATTTAATAATTGCAACAAATTGCAGTATACTCGTCATGAACAAACGACAACATTTTCCGATACGACGAGTATACTCGTCAAGAGCAGCTAACTGGTTAAAACCCGCAAACTTTCCAACGACCGTGTGTGTATACGTCTCCGTACTCTATGAAACTACGCATATTGTAACAAAATATTCCAAGGAAACAGGTGAATAAATTAGTTGACGTCTCGGGGACGAGAACGCGTCTCGATTCGATCGAAGCGGAGGAATCTTGGTCTTAAACGGAGGGGCGTGACGCTCGTAAAGCGTGCACGGTTGATCGACGGGTCACGTTGACCGCAATGATCGTGTACCAAGAGGATAACGATTGGTCGGTTCGGTCGGGAGGATAAACAAGTGACTTCCGCTGGCAATTGCATGACAGTACATTTGTAAAGTAACTCCGATGATTACCAGCAGAAGCGGCCCGCCCGCATCTTGTTACAGGATGCAATTCACGCGGACGCTCTCTCGTTCCCGATCGTATATAAATCGTCGGCTCGGATCTATTTCACGGGAAACCTGTCCCACGTGGTGTTGGTCATAGGCCAGCGACGACGAATCCGAGCCATCGAGCGGTTCGACGGGAATTAAAGTTCAAGGACGAACGCCAGCCTCGGCCCCAGCCGCTATTCCCATGTCGCCGTCGTTTCTACCAACGCCTGTCAAACGATGTAATTGAAAGCAGCCATCGTTCTGCAGCCCGGCAGAAACATCCACTGACCTTCCTCATCTTAGAAATTCTCCGTGTTTCTTCTTTGCCTACGCTGTTTGTATCGCGCACCGACAGCTTCCGCTTCTTCTGAGAATTTTTCATTTCGAAAACACGCGACTGATCGCCGACAAGATCGTCAAATTCCAGCATCAGAGATTCTACTATTTTACGACGATTCAAGAGATTTAAGCATCTAGAACGAGCTATGACGAACGATCGCTTGATACTTGATAGGCTGATCCTAGACACCAGAAGAACATCACTGAAGTACGGTAATTAGAATCTTGAAAATGTTTAAAAATCGTTGGTTCGCTCGTACTCTCGGGATTGTTGATCCGGTATCGGTTTTGGCTTGGCAAAAGTTATCCCGGTATGCAGATATCTTCTTAAACTGCCGCAACTCTCGAAACTTTACCGCTATGAAGCTGGTATTACGAGATCGATTTCCCGGGCAACGAAGTCATGACATATGTATGTAATCGAAAAGTTGAAAGATGTAGCAAGTTTTCTAAAAATAGTTGAAATTTCGTAGCAGTGGGAAAAATATAGTCACCGAGACAAGAAATATTTTGGAAACTTTCAAGAGGATAAAATTTAAAGACCACGTGTTCAGCTGCGAAACCAACCGAGAAGACAATTTCACCGCGACTAGCAGATCGTTCGATTTTCGACATACTAAATTTTACAACAGCTATGCTGTACGGAATACAACGCATTACTTAGCACCGCATTCTTTCTCTATAGTTCTGGAATATAAAGAAAACGCGAGCTGGTGATTCAGCCTTTGACGTAACTAGTGACGTGCTTGATTCTATGGGCTGCCTGTCCACGACTCATTTTCCATTTCTTCAACGTTCTACCGCTCTCTCCCACTACGCTTTCGCCTATTTACTCTGTCCCAGTTTCCGCTGCGGGCTGCGTAGGCTCGCGATCCTAATTGCGCCGCGACGACCAGCCTCTCACGACGTGCTCGCGTGTTAACGACATCGCGACGACAACCGGTCTCGTAAATTCCCACCGCGTTTCCAACCATTTAACCATCCCACCACGCCCTTCGAAATCGTGTTTCCGACATACAGAGTTGCCTAAGTCGGCGATGAACCTCGATTTTATGCTCTGAACTGTATCGCGAGCCGTTCATCCACAACGAAAGATGTAAAAAGAAGGAAGAATTCTCTACGTTAGCGATGAACTTCAATTTTATGTTTTGAACTACGTCACAGGCCATTCATGCACAATGAAAAATACAAAGAAAAAGAATAAGTTGCCTAAATTAGCGATGAACTCAAGTTTTATGTTTTGAACTACGTCACAGGCCATTCACGCACAATGAAAAATACAAAGAAAAAGAAAGAGTTGCCTAAGTTAGCGATGAACTCAAATTTTATGTTTCGGATCATTCGGATTATTTTATGAATAGAAACAAATTTATCGAGTGGATCATTTATTCGTAGCGAAACGACGATGGAAAGTCTAAGTTTGTCAAGTAACAAGGCGTTCACGACACTGCAAAATTTATTAAACTAACTTCTCAAACGACTAAAATTCACTCAATTCCGACACTCGTTGTTTCAGTCGCTAGTAGTTAGTTTGGAAACTAATGAAATGAATTTAATCATTAAACTGCTACAGACACTGTATCTTTTATCTTCCGTATTCATTATGGACGAGTCAACCGCGATGCACGTCCCAAGTGTCAAAGTGTAAATTAGCCTTGAGGCTATAATCACTGTCGCCACGTGTGTACTACCACAGTTATCGCGTGTTCCAACGACCTGATTGTCGCAATATTTTAACGAATATTTCAGCAATCGGATATAATCCGATATAAAAATATAGATTCTTACGAATGTACGCGTTTCATAGCCAAAGATATCCAAAAGGCTTAGAAGATATCCCCATCAGAGCGATTAATTCCTCGTTCATCTTTCGTTTCGGTGGAAAATCTTACTCCCGTGGATTCCCTCGAGGATCCTTCCGATTTATTTCCAGAGCAGCATCTTCTTTTCTAATCTCTCCGATGCGCTACTTCGGCACGCTGCTCGTTCCTTACCGCGTTTTATTACTTTTACGCTCGCGTATTGTTTACAGTGTCAAGGATCGGGGCTCTGGATCGGCTAGAGCAGCCAGGATAATGCCATTTATTATCGAGAAATTTATGTCCCGCCGTAGGCGAGCCTCTTCCCTTCTGACTCTTCTGGGCCCGGTGCGAAACTTTCCCGTAGGTTTTCTACCATCCTTCTTTTCACTATTTTTAATTAAAATCCTTTCTGCTGTATTCTTCAACCTTCCATCTTCTGTTATGGTTAATTATAGCGCGAGATGTCTATCCTCTTTGTAGAATCAGCTCTACGGTATCCTACGCTTTTTTAATAATTTACAATTAACTGTGTCTTGATTATACAAAAGCAAATTATATAAAACGCTGTTGCGAACGATTGCTACATACCCAACGATTAGTCTCGGTAGGATAGAAATTGACGGATGAAGAATATTCCCAGATCAGCGGATTTCGAACTGAGGATCTTAAATCTGCAGACAGGCACTCCATTCGTGTGGCCGGTGTACTTTGAGCAAGGTTCTTCTGTTTTATCCTTATTCCCTTTACGTGAGTTCCATACGGTGGATATAAAGAATATTTCTACGTTCTTGCGTGGTCCAATAAAAGCTGCTTTCACAGAAGTAATGGTCCCAACATCCAGGAGAAATAGAAAATCCAGTGACTTCGAGGTGAGGAAAAAGAGAGAGAGAGAGAGATACAGCGCAGTCGTTTCCTCAGTGTAGGAGTTTCATCCTCGCCGGGATGAAAATCTGGACGATGCTGAAGGCTGATCTAGCGGATCAGAGGCTACCACCAGGTGGTAGGAAATTAACATCGGAGGAAAGGATGGCTGTATCGAGACAAGTGCCGGCTAATAAATGCCAGCGCCTCGGGCTACACGTGCAAGCCGCGTTATCAAGATCCTCCAATTATTGGAATTGACGTAGCCTGAGATAACAGGCCCCGGCCTCTGTTCTGGCCGGTGTTGCAAAAGAATGGCTGACGTTAACAGCCAGCTACCAGACCTGCATATCCGGCTATCGACGTTCAATTCGAAGCCACGCTGACGATATTACCAACAATGGGAACGTTCTAGATCCTCGGATCGGTGACCCTGAAAAATCTGGAACACTCGAGGACTCCGATTACACCCTCCAGGGCTTCTTTTTACCAGGCAAATTAGGATTTTAATATATTTTCCAGGGGCAGCAAACGATCGACGAGGCTTGTACAACCAACAAACTGGAAATAAAAAGTAGAGGTAAATAGTAGTAAGCGGTAAAAGGGCTAAATAAGGCAGCCATTAATTTCATTTGAAGTTAACTTGAAATATGTTATCATAATATATAGTATGTATATATTATATTCTTTTAAGTTCCGAGATAAAAAATATGTTTATCGTTATAAGTATGCGATGTTAACAAGGAGATGGCAATGGAACCGCGAAATCTCGAACGAGTTGGCTGCATGTGCGTTCGACGCTGTGGATCGATGGCGAAACAGTGCCAAAGGGATTTTACCTTTGCTCTCGGAAAATGAATCGAGAAATTATGTTCTTCTTACGGCAGTTTCTTGCGTTTTGCATGCTTTTACTACAAATTTCACTCGACAAATCGTAAGGACATGCAGCACTGTGCCATAATGAATAAAAATGGTGGAAAACTTGTCAAAGTAAATCACAGAAGAGTGAATATTCTTAACAGATATAATACTATTGTAGTATGAAGAAAATTTATAAAGTAAGACATAAAAAGAAACGTATTAATTTCTCGAAAACAAAGGATCGTGCACTGAAATCCTTTTGGGGCTGTTTTAACATCAACCTGAAGCGTCGTATACGAACACATACACAGCCAGCTTATTCGAGATTTCGCGGTTCTTACTATCTCCTTGTACGTATTTGTTGAAATTTCCCCTTAAATTAGGGGTGAATATTTAATACATATGTACATGTATATGTGTGCTATGAAGTAAAAGTGCGCTCCCCTACCCCATAAAGACTCTGACGTTACTTTTGGATAAATTAAAGTAGAACTTGGGTTGGGTTGGATTTGCTGTACCGCAAGGGTGCAGGGGGAGGGGCTCTGCCCCACCCACGCTTTTACATCATTACATGTATATCTTGAGAGTACAAAAATATCGCATGTGTAATTTTAAAGCAACCTTTTCTCCCAATACCTCGGAAGCTAAAATAGTCCGCCTATTATGTCCCTAGGAAAAAGTTGTAGAAAATGATCAACTTATTCCAACATATTTCAAAGTGTTTGAGATGGGAGTATTGGTACTGCGAAAGATGATTAGGAAATTAGCAAAATGTTCAGCAAATTTCATCGTTTCAATTCTTACGTCATCTAAGACGTTAGACTATAACGTTTGCTTCTAACATTATGCGACAATAATCTCGTCAATTTTACATAACAGTATATTTTTTACCCATATAACGTATGTCTTTCTTTCAGTCATCGTTTTCATCAATTTCGACGTTATCTCCTACAACAATGATTTTACGAAACGTATTGAGATTTCGAATGAACATCTGGCAATGTCTTGTCTAACACATCCTATTTTTTGTTTCAATAGGATTTCGATTAGAAGACGCGTAATTATGACAATTCACCGTGCCATTTCCATCTACTGAATTACTGTAATTTATTATTACGTTGATTCCTTTTGACGTATCGCGGTAATTCGCTAGAACGATTTCAACGAATATATCTTCTACGTATAATCACGAAAGCAGGAGGACTGCTAATGCTCGTGAACGACAAAGTACGCGCTTGTGCGTTACCTGTAAGCGCTGAGAAATTTAAAGGCAGGTAAGACAAAGCTGACAAATCACTTGGAAATTATGAGACTTGTTTGGAACGTTAGAGTCTGAATGGAGGTCGGTATGTGCAATATCGTAATAAAAATCTGAGCAATTATATCGATAATTTCACGATGTCTGGAAAATTTGAAGGACTGCAGAGCAGGTCGACGTCGTTAGCGGGTTGAGCGGCAATGTCGAGGCACACGCGATGGAGAAGTGGCGCAAAAATGGAAGCTCAGGGAGCGGCGCGTCCAATCGATTCAGGGGAAACACGTGAGCCATCCTGGAGGAAACGCTTCGCTGGAGTAGAACGACCTGTGAATACTAACGTGATCCGTTCGGGACTTCGATCGTTCTTACTTTATTAATATGCCGTCGATCGAAATAACAAAACGAACCTCAAAAATATCCTTGAAAATTCTGCAATTGTAACTCGTTTGGAATTAAAGCTGATAAGAAACTGAAAATTTTTATCGAGAAATCGAAGTTTAAGCTACCGTTGGAATTTAGTATTTTTCCATCGATATCGTCCGTTTGATTGAATAAAAACCAGTTCGTTTAGAATGAAGATTGTTAGATGAAATAAAAAACTGGAAATCTTGTTAAGGATTCTAAGGAAGTTCGAGTCAGCGTAGCGAGTATAAATCTTAATTCGCTGGAAATTGCTTGTTTGATTTATTAAAAAACGTCTAAAATACTTTGCCACCCTCGTTTAAAGTGAAAATTGTCGTAGGAGTATGTCATTGAAATATTATCGGAGAATCGAAGCACGAGACAATGTGGAACGTATAATAAATTCAAAAAATTCGAAACAGTCGAACTCTCGACAAAAATACCCAAAATACTCCGTGTCTTGTTCAAAATGGAAATTGTGAAAATCATGAAAATAAGAAACGGTGATATCATTGAAGAATCGAAGCACGTGTCAAAGTGTAATTGTCCAATTTATCCGAAAAATTCGAAACAGTCAAACTTTCAACAAAAATACCCAAAATACTTTGTGTCTTGTTCAAAATGGAAATTGTGAAAATCATGAAAATAAGAAACGGTGATATTATTGAAGAATCGAAGCACGTGTCAAAGTGTAATTGTCCAATTTATCCGAAAAATTCGAAACAGTCAAACTTTCAACAAAAATACCCAAAATACTTTGTGTCTTGTTCAAAATGGAAATTGTGAAAATCATGAAAATAAGAAACGGTGATATTATTGAAGAATCGAAGCACGTGTCAAAGTGTAATTGTCTAATTTACCCGAAAAATTCGAAACAGTCAAACTTTCAACAAAAATACCCAAAATACTCCGTGTCTTGTTCAAAATGGAAATTGTGAAAATCATGAAAATAAGAAACGGTGATATTATTGAAGAATCGAAGCACGTGTCAAAGTGTAATTGTCCAATTTATCCGAAAAATTCGAAACAGTCGAACTTTCAACAAAAATACCCAAAATACTTTGTGTCTTGTTCAAAATGGAAATTGTAAAAATCATGAAAATAAGAAACGGTGATATTATTGAAGAATCGAAGCACGTGTCAAAGTGTAATTGTCCAATTTATCCGAAAAATTCGAAACAGTCGAACTTTCAACAAAAATACCTAAAGTACCCTGTGTCTCGCTTAAAATGAAAGTTATTAAAGAAATAAGAAAGCGAAATATTATTAGAGAGGCGAAGCTTAAGCGAAGTAAGTCCTCTCTGATTTACTCAAAATTGTTTAATTTATGAAAAACTCTTCCAGGTAGTCGAAATACGTCGTTCAATTAAGGTAATTGGTTCTGGCGTCGAATAAACGTGGCTGGCGAGAGTATTGGGTTCTGCTTTCATCTCAACAAGTAGCTAGTTAAATTCGATGTGGAAGCCGTGGCTGGAAACCGGAGGCTCGCGTTTAAATTCGTGGGATTTTCGTGAGTCATGCTGCGTCTTGGTGAGAGCAGGCCTCGGTGCTATGGTAAACGACGCCTTCCTGGCGCCAACGGCGTCCCCTTTCCAACCGTTCTACCCTTTTCCACCCTCATGCTCCTTCGGCGAACATCGAGAACCGTGTACGCCACAGTCGCCGCGATAACAATGCGATCGTGTGATCAAAATAATGGCGTGCCGTCGAGTAACTCGTTCGACCGCTCTAACTCCGCTCTATACCACATCCAAGTCCAACTTAAACTGAACTCAACTTGAAAAATTAAACGAATTCGCAAGACTCCTCTACTCTTATCGGAAACTTTCCAACTTCGTCATACACTTTCAACAGAATTTCTACAGCGATTTTGATGAAATTTTGACGAAGTATACCCTATCGATAAATATGAGAGCTATGCTGGAACTTTTATATTTGAATCTCGTAATCGTAACCATTAAAAGAAGAATCTGTGACGCCTTAAACAAGATATTTAAGGCAAAATTCAAAGGAGAAATCATGCGCACCGTGGTACCGATATTTTTCGTATTTTCTTGCCACGCGTAGAAAGACAAAAAGAAAAGAAAATATAATTTTTCGGAAAATTCGATTGGAAAAAATTCGGTCGAAGATGAGCGAAAGCAACAAGATTATAGATCGTTTGAAAGAGAGACATATATTTTCGAGATTGGCTGATAAAAAGAAGTTGATTGTCTCTTATTATATCAGTGGCGGATTCCTGCTACTTTCCTACCATCTGACGATCAGTCTGGATTAAGTCCGATCTAATTAGATTTATTCGGATTTGGTTCTCAGTCTCCGGCTGCTTCCTAATTTTTTTCTTCGACAACGAGCAAAGAAGTTTCCGCTGGAAAAAGAGCTGAATGAGGAATCGCAATGTTTTTGTTGAGAAGGGATGGAAATTCTCGGCGGTCGTCGGGATTTGTATACGAGTTTTGACGTCAATGTGGAAAAAGCGGGTCAGGCTCTTTAGCCACGTAATTATTTTCCCTCCACGGATGAAGTACACCGAATCATTCGTATAATAAACAATTTTCCAAGCAAAAGGAACTGTTACACAGCATTCCGGCTTCTCAAAGGCACACGCGTCTAAACCGCTATCGTAACGCTCCAGTGGGCTCTCGATAATTATTGCAAATTATTCACTGGAAAAGTTACAGCTGCGTGTTGCCAATAACGTAATTAATATCACTGACTGATAATTAAAACATCGCTATAACCACTTTGATCGATTAATTTCGCCACGTAACGATTAGTTCGTTTCGAGATTCTTAAATTGAAAATATATACAGAGGAATCATTTTTCCAAAGATTAACACGTCTCGAATATTCTTCGATATTCGATCATCGGTAAAATACCACAAAGCCGATGAAATTTTCTGTAAAGAAATTTGGTTGTTCAACGTCGTGAATTATCAAGGTATTCGAGCAACGTTTTCATGAGCTCCAACTTGCAAGTTGCGGCTTAAAAACTGCTGGAAATCTGAATCTCAGCATCGAGAGAAAATTTGTTAAAGTTCTTCGTTTCGTTTCAGATTAATTCGTAGAAAAAGAGAGAGAGAGAGAGAGGAATTAAAACTCGTTCGCGACAAAGGAGATATTATTCCAATGAAACCGAAATATTTCGCATCATTACTCGTCGCTTGACACGAATGGAGAAAATAAAGGAAATAGAAAAATGGAAAAATGGATAGAAGACGTATGGAGATAGTCGCTACCTTGCGCTTACGGACAATCATTTTTCCAAGCACCTCGACAATTTTTCAAAACTGCTATCAAACAAATTGCTTCGAAATGAAGACACTAAAAGCAACCTTCGAGCAATTCTTCGATACTGAAGCATGCGATTCTCATTATAATATAATTCTCCTTTTTTTTTCAAATCAAGTTTCTCGTGCACCAACACAATTTTCCAAAAGCAAGGAATACAAAAGGTACTTCAGGCAGCAAAGAGGGGAAAACTCCCTGAAAATAGAGAACCTTCTCTACACAACTTAAAGCGCTCTTCGTCTTAGTTTTTCAAGCACTTTCTACTCCGTGCTCGTAACTTGAGTATCAAAATTGGATACATTTATTATGTAAAAACCGGAGAAGAATTAAATTTGAGGGTATTCTATCTTCTTGCCAACTAGCGTATTTTATACTTCTGCATATCATGTTCCTTACTTGTACACATTTAAATTTCCCACAAATGCATAAACAACCTATAGTCTACAAATCATTCAATTTTGGGACCCATCCTAATCTTTCTATTTAAGAATGTATTCTATATTTCTACATATCTTGTTCGTTTCTTGTACATATTTAAATTTCCCACAAATGCATAAACAACCTATAGTCTACAAATCATTCAATTTAAAGACCCATTCTAATCTTTCTATTTAAGAATGTATTCTATATTTCTACATATCTTGTTCGTTTCTTGTACATATTTAAATTTCCCACAAATGCATAAACAACCTATAGTCTACAAATCATTCAATTTAAAGACCCATTCTAATCTTTCTATTTAAGAATGTATTCTATATTTCTACATATCTTGTTCGTTTCTTGTACATATTTAAATTTCCCACAAATGCATAAACAACCTATAGTCTACAAATCATTCAATTTAAAGACCCATTCTAATCTTTCTATTTAAGAATGTATTCTATATTTCTACATATCTTGTTCGTTTCTTGTACATATTTAAATTTCCCACAAATGCATAAACAACCTATAGTCTACAAATCATTCAATTTAAAGACCCATACTAATCTTTCTTTTTCAGAAGTTTATTTTATACTCGCACACATCATGTTCTTTTCTTGTACACATTTAAATTTCCCACAAATGCATAAACAACCTATAGTCTACAAATCATTCAATTTATCCTCCATTCCCTTACTCACACTCACAGAGAGTCGAATCAGTACAAGCACGATGACATCAAATTTCCTAATACTGCCACGTCCCCGGTATTAATTCACAAATGCGCTAGACCCGCCAGCATGTCTGTCGTTCCTACTCGTTCAACAAGACGAACCGACAACAAGAATAGGGAAAAGAGGGAATAAAGAGAGAAGAAAGGGGAACACGCTGGTCTGAGGGATGAAACGAGACGCGTTAGGTCGAGAAGATAGGAAGAGCGGTTGCGGGTGTTGCGCCTGTACAGATATTGATCGGTCAGGTCACGCAACAGGCTGCTTGTCAGGATACTCGTCAGGTTCCTCCCCGGCTAGGAACTCGCCTTAGGATTCCCGACAATAACTCACGGCCTGGAGAGAGGCACGCCGTTGCATAACCCGTCGACGAGCTCGTGGTTAATAATTCTCTGTCCGACGTGCACGTTCGACGAATCCGCGACCGGATAATTTGCTCTGCCTCGAGATCAGCCTCCGACGGAGAATGGCTGCGACTCTAGCGACAATATCGAACCCTTTGAACCCGGCATTCCCTTCAAACGGACGGGAATTCGTGGAGGAACGAGTGGCTGATCGAGTTAGTCTGCAAGGTGGGGAGAAGAATTCCGCTAGACCCTGCGTAGCCTGGAATTTCGCCAGGTTCTTCAACGTGGCCTGGCTTCTGTCTTCATCTACGTGGCTTGACAAAGTACTTGCGACATTCGTAGACACCTTCTGTAGGACGCGTTACGTGCGTGTTATTGGATACATTTTGAAACTTCATTAGCACCGTGACAATTAATGATCGTATCGGTAACGTTTGAAACAAGTTTGCAAATGTACATGGAAGCTGTGGATATTTGAGCCGCTCAGGAAGGCAGATCGAGGAGCAACTCATTGTTTTTTTCGCAACGTTATCAATTTTCCGTTATATAGATACGTATCCAATATGTTCGACAAATTACGAGGAACATTTTAAAAAGAAATGCTCGTAATTGTTTTCCTTTTACGTATTTTCATTTATGGAGAGTTGACTTTCAACGTGCTTTTGTGGCCGACTCGTTTATTGCGAGCATACCGTTCGCAGAGCTCAGCAAAGTATTCGAACAGTCAATTATTCGTTACATCGATAGATCTGAATGTTCAATATATACTTCGTACTTTATTACTTAATACGTATACTTAATACTAGTTGTACGCGTAAGCTTAGACTAAATATATATTTACAGTCACTTCTATATACATTCTCAGATTGCTTTCAAACTTGCTCGATATAATCACCACAATCGTATGTTGTTACAGCGTTTATGAGATTTCAAAATGTTTAATTCATACAGCACATGTAATTCATACAAAAGTCTTCTATTGTATAATGAATGCTGAAATATGTTTGTAAGCTAAATATATGTGTGAGTATATGGTGCAACACGAAGGTACCTGGCTCTCTCCTCGTCGATATGCTAATTTATTCAATATTCCTCACGGTGTAGCTTGAAACAAGACGGAAGCGAAGTAAGAGCTCCTTTTTCTGGGAATTTGATGAATATTTTCTAAGCTATCTCTCTCTCTCTCTTTCTCTATTTTTGGGCTTTTCGGTGCTAGCAAACTGCACATCGTGATCCAGCTGGAAATTATGAGAACATGAACTGCGAGAACATGGAATTCGAAGGAAATAAAAAAAAAAAAATAAAAAGGGGGAGGAACCTGTGCGCGGTACGCTGCGATAGGAAGTTGCGAACCCAGAGACCAACGACATTTCATGAATACAGGTTTGATTGGACGTCCTATGTCCGATAAACGTTGTCGACATTTGCGTGATGTTGTTGGCTGCTACGCTGTAGAATGATGTTCGTTCAATGATATCAGGAGGTGGCTGCAATAGGAATGGATTACGAGGATGTTAGTCGTGCAGGTGGAAGCAAATCAATTTGTCCGATCGATGGTTAGAGGAAGGCGAAATTACATCGAGACACTTGCGCCACATAGTGATAGTAATTATAGTTAACAATACCTGATTACCACATCGTACGCTGTGAATCGATTAACTTTGCTCTCGTAATAAAAGCAACTAGACCCGATTTACCTGAATTCTTGACATCTGCGCGAGTGAGTCAGGTCCAGATGCTGTCTGACAGCGCAAAATACATAAAACGATTTAATCTTCCGTAACTGGTGATATTTAACCAGTTAGCTATTTTTGACGAGTATACTCGTCATGCGTAAAAAGTATTTAAATTTGCTGTATAAATCGCAATTTAATAACTGCAATAAATTGCAGTATACCCGTCGTGAACAAACGACAATATTTTGTATTACGACGAGTATACTCGTCATGGGTAAAAGGTATTTAAATTTGCTGTATAAATCGCAATTTAATAACTGCAATAAATTGCAGTACACTCGTCACTCGTCACGCGATATTTTATACCATGACGAGTATACTCGTCATGCGTAAAAGGTAGTTACAATTTGCTGTTTAAACTGCAATTTAATAACTGCACTAAACTGCAGTATACCCGTCATGAACAAACGACAATATTTTGTATTACGACGAGTATACTCGTCATGGGTAAAAGGTAGTTACAATTTGCTGTTTAAATTGCAATGTAGTAATCGCGGTAAATCGGAGTAATACAATGAACAAATAAAACAGTAGTTTCGTTACAACTTGATTCTATAATATATTATAATTATATTTTGACATGCGTCTGCCATCGACGAGTATACTCGTTGTCGCTTACTTTTCGCGACACACTTTGGATACACGCTTTTCAAGGAAGTCGCAACAGCTAACTGGTTAATGCGGTTCTTTGGGAAAAACAAAAGTTAGCTTAACTGATACGAACTGTTATCGCTAACGAACCCGAACATTAAATGTCAGTGACATTAAATCAGTGAGTTGGCTGAATCGATATCTGCAACTGTGCAACAACGTGTGATTTTTCAACTCTGAATGTATTTTTGCCACAACTGTGATTAGTCAACTGCGGCTAAAAGTTGCTGTGTACGTTCGTTCCTCGTATAGAACCACCGACACGCGAGATTTAATTGAAATCCGGAACACCTCTTGCGTCTGTCATCGAAATGGACCTGGCCAATAATAGATTGTAAAACTAATCGAACGAGACGATTAACGAGACAACGTTGGCCACGAACGAATCGTAGGGCATTTCCAACGTCTCGATTTCTTCTCCTTTTACATTCCAACAGTATGTTAATGCATTGTTGACAAAAAAATAACAGTTGCCACTTCATGAGACGTTTCCCTGCCAACGTTCCCTATTTTCTCTGACAGCAAATTGCTCTATCGGAGGATATTGCGTTCGATGGATGGGACTGTTATCCTGGCGAGATAACAGGATAAAACGTTTAAAACGATTCCGCAGTATGGAACAATTCCACTGGCACACGGCAGCGAAAATGTAAACATCGATTTCAGAAGGATTAATAGAGAAAGATAGATGGTGAGAAACTGGCAAATTTGTATTTGCCACTAGAATTCTAATAAGACGTCGCTCCGTAAGTCCTGACGAATCGTAAAGGTAAGATTATTCGTGGCAAATGTAATGGGAAAGTTGTAGAAAATGTAAAAAATTGAAGACGGAGAATTGAAACTTTCTGATTTGCAAGCATCGTAACTTGGAAACAAACGCATGAAATGCAACAATTCAAAGGCTATCTTGTCGAGGGAAGTCGATATTTATATAGTGCGTGGAAACATGTTGCTCAAATTGCTAATTGACAACGATAAAACGCGACAAATTAAGTTAAGGTTTCGCGATGTAAATACCAAGTCGTCCGAAAAGTTTCTTTCGCTTCGTAAGGAAATAACAGATGAGCAATATTTTTTTCTTTTATATTATTTAATTACATTATTATTCGATAATCATATATCATTATATTATTAATATTATTAATTCCAATAGAACGAAATGGATCATACATGATTCAATAAAATAATATAAATCAAAAACGATCATGAATCTATTATTTCCTTACAAAACGACAGAAACCTTTCGAACAAGCTAATATTTCCTCAAATAATCCTGTTACTAATTGTACCATTTCTTTCTCAGCTCGTTTCTAAAACAAGAGGGAACGTCTCGAACGTATCTCGTGACACTGTCAATTTCTTCGTCATTGCTTCTACATTTTTCACAACTTTCCTATTACGTTCGTCGTAAATGATTCTACTTCAGCACCTCAGCACCTATAAAATTATGCTTGTTAGAACGATTATTAGAATTTCAGATGCCTGAGGAGGTACAAAAATTCTCTACTTCCTCCTTTTCGTGAAAAGGTGGATGCTCGGCGATATTCTCCATCCAGTAACTGCTTCGAATTTGAGAAAAATGTGCGACGTCCCGTGTCGAATATCACGACAGTTTCAAGAGCGTGTGCACCGCGCGCAGTCTGGAGAAATTTTCTGGCCTCGTAAACATCGCTGTTCCTTCGGACGGCGATTCACTGTGTCTCGATAGCAGCGTTCCTTCGCGCGTACAGGAATCCCGAGGTAATCTCTGTTCCGATGGAAACCTTTGAAAATCGCCCGCTATCCGAGACGTCGGGGATGCAATATCCCAAAAGGGACAAGTCGACTTTAAGCTCGGTGTTTCATGCATGGCCGGACTCGCCGGAGCAAATAAAAGAATATCCAGGGACAGGGATTCTTCCTTCAGCCTGCTATCTTCCTAACCCCGTGCACATTCTTTCACTTTACATACAAATTTCTCTCTACATACAAAATCATGCGACTGCGTCCGTAATGGAAAAAGAGAAAATATAGACTTTCTTCGAAATTTTCCATTTCGAAGTGCCATTTGTGATTTTGGTCAAAGGTTCCAGCAACCTATCGTATCGACTGTCTGTGTAGAATCTATGCTCGCGTGGGATAAGCGTCTGCTGACGCGGTAACATCGACTGCTAGCAAGTCTCTCGGTGAAAGGTTGTGTCGTAGGTAAGGAAGCGAAGGATAAGTCGTTCCGATGGTTCTGTTCCATGCTCGCGGTAAATTTTCTGCAACTTCTCTGTAGCGTTGTTTATTCGTTCAAAGGTAAGAGAAGATTTAAAGCAAACTTTTTACGTATTCATAGGATCTGGTGATTCTTGTTTTAACAAGTTAGTTGGGCATCCCAGGCTTTGTAAAGGGACTCCCTCTTCCTCAAGTATTTTGCATGGAAAAGGAAGGACGAGAACACGGTTCCGGGAAACAACCATCAGGAAATCATTACCAGAATATATTTCGCTTACAAGAAGTTTCTCAATGGCAGCTGCCAGTCTGTGACAATGCATAATATTCGCTGCACTCTCTCATTCACCAACACGCATACTCGTTTGTGCTATACAGAAAGAATTGTGCCGAACACGCAGCATGTATCGTTTATTTTATCCATTAAAAATCGCGGAAGAATATATTTCCTTTGGAATAAATCGTCGTTGTCGAACGTATTTCTCTTTCGGAACTTTCTCTCGCTTTTCTTTAACATCTTCGCTCGTAAATTATGTCTCTTCCGTAATACCTTCTTCTATATTAAATAGTACATAATATATGATAGATCTGTTTTTTTTTTTTTTTTTTTTTTTTAATAAAATCGACAATTAATTTTTCAAGATTAGTTTTCTTGAATCGCTATAAAAAATTTGCTAAAATAAGGAGAGCAGAGTTCCCATTGAAAATCGCAAATACAATACAAGTTGACTCGCAGTCGTACTCCACGCACGTGTCACACATTTGAAATCAGCGGCGTGATAGCATTACAAAGAAGAGAAACACCGGAGGAGAATCGGCCTCGGTTCGTTTCTCGATCGAACTAAAAAATATCCACGATTCCGTTCGATTTCGTTTCGCCGTAGCACGGCCGTGAAACGTCGTAAGCTTGCTTCGCGACTACTTTGCAATTTCCCCTTTTCCTTCCTTCTTTATCGAGAACACATTTCATGGTAAGGCACGATCGACGGTTCTTCGAATTTTTTTCTTGAAAAATTGATTCTCCCTGCTGTTGCGTTTTGGTTTTGATTTCCATTGAGCAGATTCGTTCTTACATTCTAACTGCAGATCGTGGAAGACCACTTTCGTCGTTCCCTACGATCCTCCACTGACTCGTGCACGGTAACTACCGTTGCCTGCTGGTACAGCTAGAAGCTACTAGTCTAAATAAAAGACTGTGGTCGAACTAGTATCGGAGAAGAAATTCGTTATCGTGCATTCGGCTCAAGGTAAAAACGTATCAAATTCGCTGCTTCGATCAACGTCAGCCCGGATTTTCAAAGCTCGACCACGGTCAGTCTATCTTTCCGTTTCTTCTAATAAAACAATCACGGGAAAAAAAGACTGGAGAATGTTTAAAAATACCGGCTGACGTAATTCGATCTTAGAAGGTGCTATTTTTCTACCATACAGTTCCTCTGACAGTATCCTAGAGCTCACACTTGAAAAACGAGTCTCTTTGCTTACTTTACTTACTTACGAGTCTACACTCGAGTCTCCTTTCTAAGACGAACACGACTTGCAGAGACGTTCCTGAGAAGATTTCTTTCTTTCTTTCTTTCTTTCTTTCTTTCTCTCTCTCTTTCTTTCCTTCTTGTTAGATATACTGCTCCGGGGAAGGAACCATATTCGCTGCTCTTCCAGCCACCAATTTGTATCTACAGCCACGAGCAAGTCTTTCAAGCCTGATTGCCAGGTTCCAAGAGAAATTCTCAAACAACGTGAACCGTATTTTCGACGACCGTCACACGACAGAAAAATTGGATTTCCCTCTGCAAGCCGTGCACAAGCTACACTCGTTCCCTGCTTCTTTGTTCTTAAGGATAACGCGGGTCAGTCAGGTACCTCGAGGAGTGATGCAGATTATGGTACGATCTACTTCTCCTGTGATCTCTGTGCAGCTGATTGGCCGGCCTGTGAGGTGGATAGGGTTCCATGTAAGACACCGTCCTGGCTGCTCGTCGCTCCTGATCGTTCTGAGTCTCTGGGGTCGTGGCAGAATAATCCGGAGGAGGAGCAGCTGGCGGTGAAGAGGTCTGAAACTGAGACGTGCCATAGAGAACGCCTATGGACCTTCTCCAGACGTCGTGCCGCCTTTGGTTCTCTGGTTCCAGCTGGCCTTCCCTTCTTCTACTTTGGGAGGAGCCACTTTCCGTAGAGTTGCTGTCCTCGCTGGTGCCCAGACCAGGATCTCTGTCTTCGAAGGCGGCTAGACTGGTGGCGGGACTGTCCTGTAGACTTTTCGCGGGTGCAGAAGAATGGTAGTAAGTGAGAGTCGGGTGTGGGATCACGTAAGGCTGCTGGAGTTTGCAATTCACATCCTTTTCCGACACTTTCCGCTGTTGAGCCTTGTCCGAGTCGGTTTTCTTGTCTTTGTAGGACGACGGGCCGAACAGAGAGAGCAGAACGGGCAGCAGGAACATGCCGTGCATGGCTCCTATGAATATCACCAGGAATACCATCTTGAAGAACACCATGAAGATGTAGGTACCTGCAAGCACTAAAGCTATGAGGCCGAGGATCGTTGAAGTGGCTCCTTGCACTATCGGAAGACCGAGACTGTACAAGCTTTCCTTCACTCTGTCCTCCGCAGTCTTTTGCTTCGAGCTCATGTAGGCGTAGCAGATGTGAGCGGTGAAGTCGACGCTGAAGCCTATGCACATGATGAGATTGATCATGGATATGCTGTCCAGGTTCACGTCCCAAAGAGCCATGTACCCGGCCACGCCTAACTCGATCGAAATAATACAGAAGGCTACCCAGAGGCAGCACAGAACGTTGGGAATGAAGATGAAGCTGATGAACATCATTATGAGGGCGCCGAAGACCATGCATTGGATGCTGGTGGGCTTGACCAACTCGAACTGGTCGAAGAACACGAAGTAAGGGTGGAAAACGCTGGCGTTTAACGAAGACTGAGCGCAAATCCGACGCAGTTCCTTCACCATGTCTTTCTCTTGATTCGTTCCGCTGACGTTCACCGCCTGGATCAGAAATCTACTGGCGATGATGTGCTCTTCGGCCTGGTCAAACTTCACGTCCAGAGAGAAGCTACTTTTGGGGGACAGCCAAGTGTCTTTCAACAATTTGATGAAAGTTTTCTCGTCCTTGATTTCCACGTCGGTGGCGCTGTTGTTGGCATAGCTGAGGAAGCTTCTGAGCCAGCTCTCCGTGTATATGGGAGCGCTGCTGATGTACTTGCTGGCTTCCAGGGACCTGGTCAGATTTTCCATTTGCGATTGAATCACCGGATCGCTGTAGTCGTACTTTCCGCTTACTACAACCTGAAACAAAAGTGACAAAAGTCTTTGTAGACCCTCGCAGCAACTGGTTCATGAAACTCGTCAGCGAATATCAGCGGAATTATTTAATTTCAGACCAGGAAACTTTCTTCGTCTTTTGCTCGCCATTTACTCGCGATCTAAAGATATTGAACACGCGGAATGAGGTATAAAATTATGAAGAGCGGTTTCTATGAACTTGAAAGTCCTCCTATAGCCCGGACAGCAATTAAGTGTCTTCCAGCCACGCCTAGTTCGCCAGAAACTAGCAATTACGGGGTTCCGGAGCGGAGAATGCGGCACTCTCGACGTTCCAGCGAACGTCCTCTGAATTGATCCAGAAAAATCGCGACAGTACCGTGTGACGCAACGCCAGTCACTTTTCTTCGACGCAGTGAAGCCGAGAGAAAGTTGCCCACGTGACATAATTGCATGTAGCGAGTTACTCGCAAGTTGATGAATCTTCGGAGGTTTGTCGCGGTTCCTGGACCTTTTGGCTAGAAACACTTTCTCCTTCTCAACCCTCAAAAATCTCTTCGATTGAAAAACGAATCCCAAACAAACACCTAGCCAACCCAACGATTTTCGACTTTTTCTCGTTACAACCGTTTCTCGATTATATTTTATTATCTTATTGTTATTTAAATTTAGTATTCAAATCTATTATATCTCAATATTCAGGTCATTCACGCTGGACCTGCATGTTTTCGTTATTCGTATTTGTCGATACAGTAAAAAATAAATAAGTTAATGTCTCTGTGTCAAAATAGTACGATACTGCGTGCCTCAAAAATTACAAAAATCGCGAATCTGCACCAGAATCTGCTACTTTCCAGATAACGATCGCCTGTATTCTATCTACCTGTATTCTATACGGGAACTCCCGGAAGTAGTCGTCCTGCCGGTCGTAGAAAGTGATCGAGTAGGAGTCGTTCTTGGAGAGCTTGCGACGGTCCAAGCCCTCCTGAAGAGTCGTCAGGCCGTAAAGAGCGCCAGCAAGGTAACAGGCGAATATCAGGATGACGATGACCTTGACGGGTCTGCAATTCAGCGCCGTGGCCAGATAATCCCTGAACCAGCTCATGCAGCCGTGTTCTGGGTTATCGATGGGGTTGTATGGATCGTCCGGATCTACTCCTCCACTGCACAGTGCTCTATAGAGCCACGATCTGTTAGCTGAAAAACAAAATAACATTCGTTCGTCGTTAGTTCGCTGATTCAAGTGGAAAAGGGTGGTTGTGGTGTATCACGCGATCGCTCTTTTCACGAGAATCCGTTGCATTGTCTTCTACTATGAATCCCGTGCACATTGTGAGAAAAAGAATGTACGGAGTCATTGTTTAGTGGGAACAAAGCCAGAGGAGAACGACGGTACAATGTCACGCGCCAAAACGACAATGAACATTATGATATACGAAGACTCGCATTAGTACGCCGAGCACGCGTTCCTGATCGGGACAATCGATTTCCAAGATGCGTTGACCACGTGTGTCCGCCACCTTTCTTGCTTACCGATTGATTACCAATTCTTCTCGATCGAGTCACGATACCAATTATTAATGATAAATTCCAACGACCTTAAACCTTTGAGGCCTAGCCGCGCGTGAGGATAAAAGCAACGTTCGCCGTGTAAATTACATTTGCGTCGATGGTGCGTGTAACCACCTTGAAATGGCACTTTCACCGCGTTTTCCAGCCGATGGTGCACGAGTGATCGCGGAAATGAGCAAATACAGTTTGCCGCTTTTCACAAACCATCGAAAGCAGCGAGAAAAGGGGAAAACTGGAATATGCAAAACGCAGATCGTGCAAAAATATGCAAGGCGGTATTGTTTATAACTGTTGACAATGCCTCGGGAGAAAGTGACGAGGTTACATAACGCAACGGTGATCTAACGAATTAGCGACGCTCTAACGTAACCTGGTACGCATTTCTCGCGTAACCGGCGGCTACCACCGGACATCTGGCGTCTCGTCTGTTTCCCATCGAATTGGCAAGAACCAAAGGAGTACACAGACGAAGTAACTCGATTCGGATCGCAGGACGATCGATTTCCAATTTTGCCAATTACGGCTACGCGCTATCGCCAAAGTGATTTGTCGACTCGTAACCGGTGTAAGGGATAGCAAGGGACTTGCTGTTGCATCGAGCCACAATTTCTAAATGATTTTAGAGACTCGACGACGGTTGATCAGAATCTTCCGGCTTTCACGATCGAAATCGCCGACGATTTACAACGACCATTCTCTCGCAATGATCATGTACCAACTTTTCACGATCAAACGGTATTCGTGAGAAGATTTTAGTTGAAGAAAGGTCTGCTCCAAGAGGATTTTTAGAGCGGCCGCCTTTCGTAGAATGGAAATAAGAATAAAGCAGCGTTGGTGTAATGGCCCCAAGAGTCCGAGGTCCGGCCGGCCGCTGCTTAGCATAGAAAGTTCCGTGGCAAGCGGCAAATAAATGAAAGTTCAAATAAAACCAACGAATGATACGTTCGACGAGGCTCTGCCCGTGAAAGTATTCCGGGTAACGTCTTCTTTGGCGATTTAACGGTCCCTGTTACCATCGCCGCGTACGTGTAAGTAAACAGGATGGTTACATCGGATGTAGTAACCGAAATGAGTCGCAAACGATCGTCGAACTCTTACTTTTACCGACCACCGCGGATTCTTCAGCGTTACAAGGTTACGTAACAAGAAAATGCGTGTGTATCCACTTGCAACTCCATTTCTCGCTCTCACAGTGTCGCAGCTTCTTCCAACGTTAGTCCTGAATCTGGTTCGACCAGTTTCGCTCTCTTCTTTCTTTTTTTTTTTTTCTTTTTTTTATTCGGAATTAGAAATTTCGGATTAGACATTCTTCTCAGAATCGGACAGTCTACGGTCGTGAGCAGAAGAAAGTTTAAAACTAATATTCGAGTATGAGCAAACTTCGCGTTAAACATTTTGTTTCTACCAACGCTGGTCTGTTACATTATAATTCAGTTTTGCAAAATTACAACGTTTTTCCAGAGCCACGTTTACCGTGAGACGCGTTAGGTGCAAAAAGCTGGCATCTCGCTCCCTGTTTGGCCACGTTTAAGAACCAAGTTGCACGCCTAGAGCTTCCAGAAGTATAAACGCGGCCCTGGTTCCTTCCTCCTTTAACTCTTTAACACGTTGACTGCCACGCGTGTTTTCACTGAAATCTCCGTCAGGCCGGCGTGCCGCAGTACCAAGCGTCCTCTGATATTTTAGTAATGCGAGTAAATAATTTTTTTAATAAACCATTCTCGTATTACTTTCATAACAATTCAATAGTTTTATTATTTCCTCTAGAATGTCTTCTCAAATACCTACGACGATCCTTCGCAAGTAGTCAAATAAGCGCCACCCGAATACGGGTGACGCGGCCCTACCAGAAACTTTGCTGTCACCCGAATACGGGTGCCGTGGCAGTCAACGTGTTAAGCCTTCTTTCGCGGAACGTAGAGATCAGAGTATTACTTAGGGACTTACAGGATTTGGAGAGAGGCTGCACCTTGCAGCACAATACGCTGTGCAGGTTCTTCTGCTCGCAGTAACCGCTAATGGCTACGCAACCCGTGAAGAAGGTCAAATGGAAGACAAAGGTGAAGACCACGGCGAATCCTGAAACAAAGAAAGTAACGGATCATCCATTTGGCCTTGGAGTTTGGAGTTATTGACGTTTAGGTAAATCGCGTGCTACGGACCTGAATAAATACAGAAGATCTGAACCGAGGGGAAAGGCGAGAGAATGCCAATGAAAAAAGATATCATGTCAGTGAGCGAAGTGATAGTGATGGAGACAGCAGCTTCGCTGAGAGTCGCAGCCATTCTTTCGGGCACCGGTTTCATTATACTGGTTCGTCTCCAGGCCGCCAACATGACGAAGGTGTCGTCGATTCCGATACCTGCAAACAATTCGATCGATCAGTTCGATTAATCGGAAGTAACGTCAGGTTACTTGGTTGTAAATTAATATGAACGGGAGGAAAAAGAAAAGAAAATACAATATGACACAACTGAGTCATTGTGGGGGCGATTTGTCGGCGCAAACACCCCTTCGGTCGGTATAAAAACGACTACAGTGCCATTAGCGTGATAACAAGGCGGCAGTTAATGCGTCGAGTGAATCAGAATGGCTGGCTTATTCGTGATTCAGCCTGTCTACATTTGGACGACGATTTATAACCGCTAATAAACGCATTTATTCAATTTCAAGCAAGGACGACCGATTTCCACACCATTTCCCGCGTTACCATCCAAACTTTTCCATCGAACCATCTTTCGTTCGATGAATTTCTGCCGGAAATTCATGTTTCTGCCGTTTCGCGCTCACCTCAGTGCGCTTAACATTGCATTTCAGTGAGTTACTGGCCGATTGAACGCGACACATATATTTAAAGAGTGGAACATAGTAAATTTCCGTCGCTTATCGTACCGTTCCAATCAGATACATCGTTTGTTTTGGCAATTACATCCTTAGCTGTGCTTGGTAATTTCCTTCCATTCTTACTCGCTTTATATTAAAATATTCCTTTTTAACAGTGGAGCGAAAGTAAAGTTAAAATTGAGAGGTCGATAAAAATGTAGTAACCTACATTCGTTTTTCACCAGTCCATTAGACAATACTAGCCATTGTACAAGTGTTTCCATTATTATACTAATTGCTATGAGAAATATTTATCTGGCAGCTTAAGAAGAACGTCGGATTAATCGAAAGGATCAACAACAACAGGCGTAATTACAATGAATCCAAGATTGTGTATACTAGGGAAAGCAACCGAGTCGTAACGCAATGATCATTGACGAAATTGTTGCAAAACACTGCTTAACAGCCCTCCTCGATTCGATCGGCTGGCCACAGATCAGGGAAACAGGCTGGAATCGGCAAAGCACCGGGTGATTTGCGTGAAAAGCGGAAGCCGCCGTCGCGACTTTTCCCTTCCGTCGTTACGCTCGTATGCACCAGCCACCAGGCAACCACGATCGTTGCACACGTCCGACCGAATCATTGAGAAATCCTTCTTCTTTCTTTTCGAATAACGCCAATTCTTATTGGAAATTTAAACATACAAAATCCGTAGGATCCATTTAATATGAAAAGAATATATAAAATATCCAAGGTATCGTTCTCGTAAACTATCCAAGTATTCGAAAATGTCCAAAGTATTCGCGAGTATCAAAAGTATCCATAATATTATAAGTATAAAAATATACTATAAGTGATCGAAAAGATCAGAAGTATTTGAAAGTATCCAAAAGCATCAGAAGTATTCGAAAGTATCCAAAAGCATCAGAAGTATTCGAGAATATCCAAAAACATCAGAAGTATTCGAGAATATCCAAAAACATCAGAAGTATTCGAGAGTATCCAAAAGCATCAGAAGTATTCGAATGTGCCCAAAAGTATCGCAAATACTCGAAAGTATCCAAGGTATCCAAAAAGCTCAAAGTTCGTCTGCCATTTCTGAGATCGATACTAAGTCATCGTGAAGAGTATGCGAGTCACATTGAGCTGTGGTTTCATTCGCACTTATTATTCTGAGAATTCGCACAACAATGAGTCGCTCATCGATCGATCATTCACTCCGTATAACATTAGAATTGCGGTTCTTCCGACAATTTGGTAAATTCAAATTACAACGAACATGAGTCGGGACTTTTTTGATCCGATTAAGAATTCTATAGGACTCGAGTTGAATCCTTGGCGTTCTAGGTGCTATCGTAATTTTCTCAGTATTACGCGAACCGCTATGACATAGAATCTATTTAACCTACATTAGACACCTCGTATCGCAAACGAAAGTGCACCGAACGCCAATAAAGAGCGAAACGTTACTCTTTTGTCAGAATTATATATATTCATCTGCCGATGTATCTACATCCAAAGAATACTAATCAAGTACCATTCTATGATCTTGTTCCATCTTGGCAGAGGAAAGTTACGCGCTTCTTTCTTTAACGCTTCGTGTACTGAACTATCAGGACATTCGGTAAATAATGCAATATTTTTCAACAGTTGAGTCTAAAAGGAATAATATAGACCTATTAGTAGTAGTAGTATAATAGACCGATTACTACGTTATCGGAAATTTGAATACATAATTTAACAAATAAATGGTAAAGAAATTTTTTATCATCGATCAATCGTTACGCAACTGATACGTTTTTCTGTTTGTCCAACATACGAAAACAAACTGTCGTTAGACGAGAGCTATGTATGTAAATAAATTAATATAATATAGAATATAATAAACAGTAAATAAATATAAATAAAGCAACTGCGTAACTTATGGAACCACCTAATATTTCGTTCTTCTTACACTTTCACTCCGGAAATTCAATGTTCAGGTGTATCCTGAAGAAGCGAACTGTAACGTTCGCGAAGCGTTAACGCAAGAATACCACTCATAATACAATCGTCTTCGTAAAAGTCAAGAGCATGACATCCATCGATCATCACGAGAGCTTCAAATCTAAAACATCTGTCTCCTATATTTTATGAAATTTATGATCTTATATGATATCGCTACTTTGCCTTAGAGCGAGGCACATTCGCGTCCACTCACCGATCATGAGGAACGGTGCAGCCAGATTCAACCCGATGAAGTCGACACCCAGGTATATGCAGAGACCAAACGCCGCCACAGTGGCCATTGCCGCAGAGACGTTTCCAAGAAGTCCCAACCAGGGCTTGCTGCGTACCCAATCGGTCATCATGCACGTCACCACAGAGAACAGAGCCATTAGGATAAACGTGCTCGAGAAATAAGGTACTATGGTCTTGGTGTTCTCTTCCAGCTCCAGTTCCAAGGTCCTAGAAGCGAACCTGGCGGTAGCGATGTGCTTGAACACGTTGTCCTCCTCCACTTGCCTCAGCGTCTCTAGAAACGCTTCTTCCCAGACTGCTCCGCTATTTTCAAGATGCAAAGGATTTTAGATATACAGTGTGAGTCATAGGATTAGGGTATTTCGTATGCTCGCGATTTTGCCAATTTCTTACGTTCTCTTCTACAGTTTTAAAATGTTTGTAATATATTTAACAGTAGCAAGTGAGTATGTATGTAACGTGGAAGCTTGGACACGAACTTACATCGCATCCTGGCGAGCATTGTCAGCTGTGAGAAAGTAGGCCAGCTGCATGGAGGGTACAGACTCGATGATCAGGTCCTCGTCGATCACGCTACCTCCAAAATAGACTGGTAACAGGTGAATGTCCCAAGTGATGGGGTTCAATGTCACAGGGAACGTCAGGTTCAGCTTCTTCTTTTCCACATCCCTGCAAAGTGCTACCGACTACTTAGACCCTCGAACACACGAATCAGTCTTAAAAATATTCTTCTAAATATTGTTTTTCACGAAAGATGACAAAGTATGCAATTGTATCTTGCTGATTTAAAAAATATCTCAAGCTTGTACAAAGTATGAACAATTGTTATTAGTGTAGATGATTTCCCGTTTCAATTTTACGTTCGACATTTTCTCAGAACATTGTGCATCTTTCTGGCACGTTAAAAATACATAAAAATCTGTTGCTTAATGAAATTAATAATTAACAATGCCACGATTCTAGCAATACACTTACTCTATGATGTGATGTAGGTCCAGAATGTCGTTGTTGAAGCAACTGTCCAACCATTTGGCACAAATCTGACTATAAGTGAACTCCTCCCCTTCGTAGGTAGCTTTCGTGTTCCTGATCATCTTGTTCAGCTGCCTGAGTTCGTCGAACACTGCTATTCTCAGCAGATTATCGTTTCCATCCTTGGACGTGATGATCACGTGGCCGAATCGACCTATTTAAATCGACAAGTATTACACGAATACGTTTGCGAGTAATTAAGATTCGTACGAACAGCGATTTGACAGGGAGACTAACGAAAAAATAATTTAAAAAGTAAAATGCGTAGGGAAACACGCAAATCGTTCCAGTCAGCAGTTGATTAACAATGGGCTCGATGAAACGTGAAAGTTCTCAGACGATACAACAACAAACTATAGTCTGCACAGCAGGTTAATTCACGCAGTATGAAATTACACGCAATACAAACAAGAAAAAAGAGAAGTTGATGCACTTTCTCCTTGAACTTCGCCGACGTATTTTATAAAAAGTAGCCGTGAATTGACCGGCGTCGGTATTTCCTTGTAAAATCTGACTCACCTGGCCTGGTAATGCGACCCAGGTTAAATTTGTGGCTGTAATTGACCTTAAAGTATTGCTCGACGATCGCCCTCTCCATTTTGCTCGGTCCATTTGTCGGAGAAAACAGATACTCTGGATCTATCTCGTAATGGATTTTCTGGTATCCGGTGAAGCAGATGAAGGCAACGAGAACCGGAACTATCACGAAGTAGCCGGGATGACGGCCGACCACCAGACCCAGTTTGTGAAATGCCCGGTTTAGGAAATCGTCCACGCATGTCAGATTGTTCCACATCTAGACAAGACATTGACAAAGCTACTTTATTTTATATTTATTTCATGTACATATATTTAT
Organism: Bombus vosnesenskii; assembly: GCF_011952255.1. Classification (NCBI taxonomy): domain Eukaryota; kingdom Metazoa; phylum Arthropoda; class Insecta; order Hymenoptera; family Apidae; genus Bombus; species Bombus vosnesenskii. The sequence goes on from NW_022884343.1 coordinate 71,381, forward strand.
TTATATATTATATATTATATTCTATATTATATATATTTATTTATTTTATATTATGTCTATATACACTGTACTATGTAAGTATATTTTTTCTCATTGTATTTGTTCATTTGTATTTCTTTCTCATTGTTTCTTTTAATTTCATCATATAGCTTATATGGAGTAGTCAATGCATTTTTCTTATCCCTTACAAGAAGATATCCCAATGAATTTTAACCAATTTATGAATTAATTTGATTAAATAACCAATTAATTTAGAAACTGCTACAAGTTATAACATATCATCTATTACAATTACTCCCACACTATTCCAACTGTATATACTCTGCACTGTGTATAAATATAAACTATCTACATACAGGGTGGCGCATTTAAGTAAGGCCACCTAAACGTCTCTTTCATTCAGTTCAGTGATAATGGAAAAGATACCTTATAGGTAACTTAAATGGTATCGAAGAATTTCAGGAAAAACAAGCTTGCAAAGCACAAATATTCTTACAGGACGTTGGTCCTTCGATGCAGGACATTCAAACTGCTTATAGAATATTTTTTACATCATCACGACACAAACAGATATTCAGGTGGAATTGCTTAAAAATGGCCCCACTTGTATGGTATATAACTAGAGCAGAGACCATTGGATAATTCTATTCACAATACAGAGAAACAATAAAGATGCCTTTGTAAATATAGTATTCTACCTTCGAGTCGTGGAAACCGTATAAAACGGCAGAAGTACCATCAGTAAAGAAATAACGTTCGTAACCTGTCCATTCTATTATAGTTGAACGCGTTGTACATACGGTTGAAGATTGTCATAGCGGTTAACAGTAGTTCCGAAGGAACTGGTTCTCAGACGTGCACGGAGATAGCGATCGATCAACGTTGTTTGAAATTTATGACATAATTGCTATAACTGCAGAGCGGTGCTGTCAGAAAACCGGGAAAAACGATAGAAAGTGAAGCGAATTGTTTGTTGTAGCGCAATCAACGAATACGAATATTAACGACAGACTATTTCGCAATTTTGGGGCAAGAAATTAGGAAGAAATAAGTGGAAAAAAGAGCGTAACGCAACGTTTAAAGGAATATTTCGAATGCCTGAGTACTATTACGATCTCCGATCAGCCATGGCGAAATTACAGGTTGCGAATGTAACTCCATCGAAACGGGTACTCGTTGTAATCGATGCTTTTTTACGTGAGAACATGATCTACGCTCGCGTAAGCGATTTCTGAAAGAAGCAGCAAGAAACGCTAAGAATACAGAGAAACGTGTGATTAAGAGTACTTTAGGACAGTTTGAGATCGATACAAAGTCGTCGTCTAATTTTTACTAATTTTTCTAATTAAGGAAGGTTAGAAGGGCAAAGGTATAATTAGTTTTTCTATTTAACAGGGACAGAGCGAATTTAAGATCCAATGAGTTGTATTTTATTTGATTTTCACGATCGTCTTTTCGTAATTTTGGAAAGATCTCTCGTCACAATATCGAGATATTGAAGATATTCGAACGTTGCTAGTCTCAATAGCAGCTGTACCTTTGGTGTCTTAAAAAACTTTGTCAACTTGTAAGCTACTTTCGAAAGGATCTTATAAATTATCCCCGTTTTCAACTGTGTCATATTAAAATATTAATTTCTTTCTCTCTTTTCTCCATTTTTCTCCATTTTTCCCTATTTTACAATTTACTCCTTGGCATAATTAATTTAAAATCGTTCATCGTTATCTCTTCTGCTCGTCCAACTTTATGTAAATTCTCATACTAACAACTGAGGAATTGATTAATCAGAAAATACGAGGATTTTCACAAAGTTAAATGGACAAAAGAAATAACGATTTTGAAGCTGGTCATTTGACCGGACCTGGCAAGATTAGTGTTAAGAAAATAAACCAGTCGAGCAAAGGATTAGGCGGATTGAAAAAGAGAAACAAAATGTTTGACAAGACGAATAAAAATTACGTAGACGATTGTTATTGTGCTCGTGAAGCAATGGAAAAGCACACTTAGTGCAATAACGCAGACATCCGTCTCTGCTTAAGTAGCCAGTCGTGTCTCAAACTCGAGTTCAATTTTAGCGATGAAAATCGCACACATCCGTTCTTCTCTCTTTGGTCCAACCAAACTACTACCACCACCGCCGCACGAAATTCACATTCACTGCGCATTATCGTCATCATCGTCATCCTCCTTGTAACATAGCCGAAAAGAACAAAACAGGGATATATTAAAAATTCTAAATGAAAAGTGGGTTAAGCGAATTCGACCAAAGCGTCATTGAAAAACAGGGCGTAAAAATGACGCACGAAACTTGACCTAGATCGGCACAATACGCGTTTGGCATAGCGAAATGATCGTCAGCTGTCGATTCTTCGGATTCGGAACGGGATTGCGGTAAGTCTGGTTCAAGATCGAAGAAACGGGCCGTCACTGTTTTCTGGGAAGCTCGTTGACTCGCAACTCGCCTTACGTCAGATTCTGCCCAGCGAAAAACACAAACACGGCTCCTGCCAGGGCGTCGACCTCCGCAGTCAGCTGGCCAAACTCTCCAATAAAAGTTCTTGCGATAATGGAAAGTCTATTGAAAAAATGTTCTGAGAAATCTCATCAAAACTTTTAATCGAATTCTAAAAGACGCTAAAATCGACCGAATCAACTGGAGCTCCTTCAATGCGAACTCTGGAGCCACAGTGTATTAAGTCACGCTTATCAAACTTCAGAGCAGAGACGTCGAACTTGTTATTTTTAAGTTATTATATTAAATCAAAGTGCAACTCAAAGTTTACCTAAACTTGGGAAATTTATTTACTTAAGAAATCTCTTTATCAAAGTAAGAATTCAGTTCAAAGCTAATGAGAGTTCAGCTCGCGTTTAACCAGTCAACTGTTGCTACCTCTTTGAAAAGAGGGCACCTGGAATGCGTGACAAGGAGTAAGCGATGACGAGTATACTCGTCGAACACAGAGTATGCGTGGCTGTTATGATATAGAATTAAGTCGTAACGAAATGACTGTTTTATTTTATTACTCACAAGGCGCGTCATAACACAAAGTATCGCAATTCCTTAACGACGAGTATACTCGTCAGAAACAGTTAACTGGTTGACCGAAGCTTGGAAAATTTATTTATTCGCGAGGATCGGTTTATCGAGTTTCTTAAGTTCACAAACTACGAGTCTGATTGAAACTGATCCGAGTCAAATTCAATGGAAACTTGAAAAATTCATTTCTCCGACTTTCTTCTTGTTTCTACCGTACCTCGAAAAAGAAATGACGTAACACCACGTAATAATGGCAAAGCTCCAAATAATGGCAAAGCTTCACCGACTGGTTTCTAACCGTGTGAAAGTTGCGCAATCGTTGTTAATTAGCCTGATTAGAGCGCGATTACGTCGGCCAAGTTACGATTTCATTGGACAGCTGGAACAAAAGGTTGGCTCGATTGTTACGCGACTGTTATCCAATCGTTGCAGATCGAATAAGGAGCTGTGTTACCCAATGACCGGTCGACTGACTACTTTCTCCGTGACGAGAGGAGAAAGATGGCCATCCAGATCGTGAGATCTGCGTACACCACGCTTCGAAACCACGTCATCGAATCACCGATGGAAAAACCAGCTGGAATCGAGTGCAAGTGGTTTTAGAAAGTCGTTCACGCTCGAATCCTACCGTGTCCGGAGCCAATGTCCTTCCGTTTCCACGGATAACCGCGTCCACGTAGCTTTCCAATCTTATCCGTGAAATCTGCCATCTTATTTCCATTCAAATCACGATTTCCGTAATTATGCGGTCTAGTGACACTTCCCCATTTTCACTCTTCCACTCAAATCTCCACGATGATGACAAATTTTCTTGAAAATTAACGCTTAATGTTCTCGCGTGATCTATCAAAAGGATTAGGTTTGCCTCCAGGCTATTTACCGCAACTACTCCAAATTTTCTCCCAAATAACGTTTCTCCCAATCTCCTGTGGTTCAGTGTGGCCGCTTCTAAGACCATCTTCTTCGTACGTAACTTTAGTACAATCTTCAGTTACGTGACACCCGTTGCCTCATAGGATTGCGTATTTTAGAGATTTCGAAAGAAGATATAGATGACGCCGAAAGCAACAACATACAACGTTAAGTAAAAGTGTGTCTTCTTTGAAAAAAATTAGAGTACGAAACGTTACAGAGATGAGATCCTGGGAAAGAGACTGAACCAACGTGCACAAGAGCCAGCGAGAAAGGGTAGGAGGAGGCACTAGACAGATGAGACGGATGAGATGTTAAGGAAGAATGCGCGGTATAGGGTTACGGTAGCCTGTATGGGGGCTGATGATCCAGAAAGAACGAGCTTCTTCCTGAAGAAACAATGACGAGGACATTGATCCAGAGAATGTAAGAGGAGACCCTGATCTAGAGCTACCGGTCTATCCAACCACTCCAGTGTTACATGATCTTTTAAACTACCGTAATGCTTCTTTAATCCTGCCACTTTTTATTCGTCTGCTAAGAAATACGAAAAACTAGACTGCGGTCTTTTATGCAAATTTATGTTTTTATCCACACGATTAAAGAATTAGTACTTGGAATTAACGTGTTTTTTTTTTTTTAATTAGATGTGTTTTCTTTACTATTGAGCGTCATAACGAGAACTCTATTTTAGGTATTTTACACGTATTTATATTTTGTAGCTTTATAATTACGCATTGTATTTCATAGTTGTGTAGATTGTACGCATACTGTGTACATTTTTGTATCTTTAAATTTCTCACAGATGCATGAAAATCCGTGGATCCGTATAATGGAAAATTGGATAATCCATTAGAAGCTACGAATAATACAATTGTGTGACTTTTCTTTGTTAGTCCTACACGAAGGCTGAAGAAGTCCGTCCAAATTTGGTTTAGATTAGCTCATATTAAAATTCAGGTCAGGTTCCCATAATAAAATTCTCCTCTGTAGATTCTTAGGTAATATTAGAAAGTCATTCTCATGTAAATTTCGTAGGGAATTCGTAGGACTGACCTGATCTAGGCTTAATCATAGAACCTTAATCAATTAACCTTGGTTCTTAACTATCCCTTCTCCTCCGTACGTGCACGCTATTAAAAATCCCACGTTTTTAACAGGTTTAATAACATGTTTTCCATTCTGGCCTTTTCCCCACGTGTGAAACAGTCCGATAAACTTGCACGGGATTGCCCAATTGACCAGAATGTGGATTGACCAACCAGTGTGGTAATATATTGAATAATAATCGTTGGTTTAAGTCACAATGTCGACAGCGATAAAATAGTTGAGCGTATTAAAGGATTCTCAAACTTTCAACGCGACAAATTGGCCAAAGCAGTCTGTGGCCTGTAACGCAATTGAAGTAGATAATCTCCAAGAGAGATGATTTTTTACAACAAGGAAGCAAGAAACTGTGTGTCATGACCCTTCCGAAATTAAATCAATTAAATTAATAACCTTTATTGCTGCCATTCAGACCGTACTTCGCGTCGATAGTATCATAACCTAACTTTTCTCAACTTAAACTTGTATGTACAAGATGTTTCATAAGAAGTAGACAATACATAAGGGTCGATAGTGTCATAACCTAACTTTTATCAACTTAACCCTGTACGTACAAGATGTTTCATAAGAAGTCGACAATACATAAGGGTCGATAGTGTCATAACCTAACTTTTATCAACTTAACCTTCTATGTACAAGATGTCGCGTAAGTAGGCAATACTTAAGAACTGACAGTGTCATAACCTAACTTTTATCAATTTAACCTTGTACGTACAAGATGTTTCATAATAAATAGGCCAATACTGAAGGGCCGGATTCAGCAACTGAAAACGATAAGAAACGATAAATGATCGCACTGTAAAAGATGGAACCACGTATATATGCTTAAAATATATACCAAAAATAATTTCTTTTTGATCTTTCGATATACCAAAGCACAAATTATTGCATTACTGCCGGTCATTGCCGGGAAAAAGCATCTCGAAAGAGTTAAATCGCATGACGGTGTTTAAATGCGATTGTCCTGCATACTTTCACCAATTTTTTTGGCACTTTCGGTGAAACACTCGTTAGCTTCCGGTCGAAGTAATTACGGTCTATATGCATTTATATAATCTTAAGTTGCATGAAGAAGTATGAAGATAATAACGTGGTTTTTCTAGGACTAAGCGACCGACATTATCGAGTCTAAGCGAGTCAGTGGAATTTCGTGGTAATGAATGGCCGCTTGGAGAATGACTAGGATAATGGCAATGATCCCTCGTAACGCTATTTCATCTGAGACGCTAGTCACGCCAGGTTGTGATGGGAATGTCAAGTTGGTTTCGCTTCACAGGCCTTGTGCTCGAAATTTACAGCGTGCCGCGTCCCTATGTAACCATCGTTGCCCTTTAGTGAAATTTTATACTGAAATATGCGCGACGTATTTGAATCCAGAGCTTAGAAGTATCTCGACGAATATTTAAAGTCTGACGAGACAAACATAATTGAGAACAGATTTCATACATTAAACGATCGAGGGACGTCGATAAAACAACAACTTACTTTAGCTACGATTTTTCCAAAATAATGTTGCGTGAAACGTTATTTCGCCGCTCGTCAGGGGAGGTGCATTTAAAACTTACTAAATAAATTTGTACGTATGCTCCAAGCGTTTAATCTTGCTAAAATTCGGGAAATAAACTCTGCGCCATCCCTCAACTTGCCTAATATACACAGACGAAGATTTAATAGCATTAAAATTCAGAGAATAACACAGATACCACTACCGCGTGATTTTATTTCTGACCTACACCGATCTAAGCGCATCTAATTATGATTCTGTTGGAACTTGCTAACTATGCAGAGTCCTATGCACAATCTAACCGAATTACGTACAATCCTAACTTAATTTATTAAACCAACTACTTGGATGCTTCTAAAGTGAATCAGATTAAATTTTGAACCGCGCAACTTCGAAACATGACCTGTGCGAACAGATTGTGTAACGGTGAACCAACACGTGAATCGACAGGGAGTTGGCTTTATCCGTGGTTTGTTAAATTGTAAAAGGACACGAGAATTGCCTGGGACAACGATTAGCCTGTTCGAGGATCAATGTCTCATCATCGCGTCAACCGCAAGAGGCGGAATAAGAAAATTACGATGGAATCGTGTCACTGCGACATGGCCAAGCGATCTGTGCCAATTTCTCTTTCCAAAATTAAAAACTCTCGATTCGCTGGATTTATTCCAATGGTGGAGTAGCAATTTCAAGTTAGAAAAGAAGTCGTCATCGAAAGATTACAAAATGATATTTTGTTCGAAGTTGGTATATTTTTTCTCCACACTTTCTACAGACTGGATGATCTCAGAGCTCTTAGTTTAGCCAATTCAATCGATTAACAAGCGGCTTGAATATTCTATTGTGAAAATAAAAGAGAAGAAATAAAAATGTAATGTCCATTAACTATAATTCTGAATTTGTTACCAAGACTTCTTGTGTAATAAGTGACCAAAAAATAATATTCCTAGACTGACAAATTGCAAGTCGTAAGTTACACAACTTCTCTTTCATAATTTTATAATTTCTTCTCAGAGATAATAATTAAGTAACTTGTTAATTTGTTAATCTATTTGGGGAATTCGCCTCGCGTTTGACAAAAATTATTACCACTGTATAAGCGTATTTATTAATACTGTAGTAGCATCTGACTGGGGCTCGTAAACTTTCATTAGTAATATTGGTGTAATTATGCAATAGGCGAAAGTACAAAAACTTCAAGACGGAAAATACGTAACATAATTGTACAACAGATTTTTACATACCGATTTATGGAGAGTGCAAGAATGCACGGAATGTACATAATATGCAAAAATATAGAAAATATCCTAAGTATAGTCCTATGCAAAATATCCAAACTATAGTACCAGTACAAAATATCAAAATTATAGTAGCAGTACAAAATATCCAAAGTATAGTACATATGCTAAATATCCAAAGTATAGTACCTGTACAACATATCCAAAATATTGTACCTATATAAAATACCCAAAGTATAGTCCTACGCAAAATATGCAAAGTATAGTACCTGTGTAAAATATGCAAAGTATAGTACCTATGCTAAATATCCAAAGTATAGTACCTATACTAAATATTCAAATTATAGTCCTATGTAAAATATCGAAAATATACTACCTATGAAAAATATTCAAATTATGGTACCTGTGAACAATATCCAAAGTATGGCACCTATGCAAAATATGGGAAGTATAGTACCTATTATAATATTCAATGAATGAAATTTTCTACTTGGATTCGATTTGTTTAATTAGCTTTATAAAAATACCCGTTTGCATAAAAATTCACGATCTAATGAAACGAAAGTGTATCGAAACTGAGACATTTCAGCGATCACTTTAATTTTCATTGACCAATTTTCAGCCACCAATTTTCATTTGTATTTATTAGCCGTGTTAACAAAAATCTGAATTTGCGCAAACGTCCGCAATCTAGGAAAAACGTACTACGCGTTATCAGTCTAAAGATGACGAGATAGAATCAGGCGAATCAAAGTTGCACGTGGCCGAGAACGAAAGTAACGCTTATAAATAATAAAATGGAAAATGGTAGGCCACGGTATGCTTTCACGTCGACACGGTGGTTGCCCGCTAGAAGAGCCGCTTAGCACGATGCCTCTCGGTTTTCATGGCTGGATTCGACGAGTACGCGGCTCCATTTTCACGCGAGGGGAGCAAAAAATGATGGAAAAATGATGGAAAAATGAGTAAACGACGCGTGGACGATGTACACTATCGTTCAAAAACATTCGAACAATTCGCTTATCTTTCCCCAAGACTTTAATTATCGAGAACGATTTGGTCCTTCCTAATTATCATAATTACGTATAACAGTATACTATAACCCGGTTAAATCAATTTGCAAAAGTCAATATGTAATAATAAAATTGGCGTTCGTAATTGTCATACCGTATAGAACTATTTTGTTACTTGACTACCTGTTTCTCTCCAGATTCTTTAATTTTTCAATTATAAGGCAGATTAAGACGAGTATTCTAAACAGACAGACAAACTCTTCGTGTTACTACAACCAGAAATATTAATTAGCAAACGTATGTATCGCGCTTCCAAATTATTGCAAATATATAAAATACACATTAACTAAAGATCTTCGATCTAAGTTTCGCCTCTGATTTTATCTCAGCGAACGATAAACAGTTTTATATATTGTTGAAAACAATAGTCGATATTGATTAGTATAAATAAAAAGCAATAATACCAAAAATGAACGAATATTGTTTCTACGGACACTACCAAGTTAAGTGACTTTAAGTGTATCTGTCAGTGTTCAGATCTTAGAACGATTGGAATATGTGTCACGAGTCACATTCTAGAACTTTCTATAGATTTGATCAAGTGTTTGCTATTTATTGAAAATACATATGTAACTTAAGCGATGCAAATATATTCCATGTTTCGGTAAAACATTTGAGCCCGGCTATGATAAGAATTTAAGGAATTGATAATGAACAGCCTTCTATAATAACGTTGAAAATACAATACAAAATATCAATGCTTTCATTGAATTGCAAATACTTACACACTATCGTGTGCACTATACAACAATACACAATACAATATCTACACAATAGTGAACACACAAAAAGGCAATAAACATCGTTTCTATGGCAAGAAGAAAAGAACGAACGATAGAGAAATATTCTTCTATCGTAATGTTGAAAACGATAGAAAATGCAAATGTCTGGATTGAATTGCGCCAAGTGTACAAACATTCATGCACGGTATCGTACAACCAGAAGAATCCATAAAAAGATAATGAGCGTTGCTTCTGTTGCAAGAAGTGAAGAAGTAGTTGTAGAGAAACATTCTTCTATCGTAATGGTTCCGATTGGAGTACATTGAGTGTACGAATACTTATGCACGGCACTGCATATCCTGATAGGAATGGCGATGAGACAAATTTTTCTATAATGTAAAGTTGGATATACAACAAAAGTATGAATGCTTCGATTGGATCGCAGCAAGTATCCAGATACTTATGAATGGTAGTGTGTATCTTGTATCTTGTGTGCATCGTGTAGAATACATCTTGGTATATCGCGCTTAAGTATCTGAATACTTGGTGCAATCCTGTCGAATCCATAAGAAAGTAACAAGAAATAAAGTATAGAAAGAAATAAAGAATTAAACGACAAGGAAACATTCTTCTACAATATAATATCGGGTATGTGATAAAAATATCAGTGTTTCGATTAGAGTGCATTAAGTAAATATAAATATTTATGCACGATTAGTATACATCCCGATGATACGATAAAAGCGTGAGAAGCGTTGCCTTTATCAGTTCATCGTTCATTTGTACAGTCTAGTCAAATTCACAAACTGTTATTACAATTCGATAAAGATACTTATGAGCGGTAGTGTAGACTGGAGGAAAACAAGAGAAAAACCACAAGAGAGAAAAGTAGTAGGAGTAGTCGAATGTCGACGAGCATTGCGAAAAAACAACCGGTGGAAAGCAGGATTTTTGCCGCGTTCCCTTGCGAAATCCATGTCTCAACGTCGTCGTTATCGTTCGTACCCTGTCCCTTGACCTGCCGTAAACCATCTTCCATCCATTCGTCGTCCGCATTCCCTCGTTGTTTCTTAAATCTCAACTATCCATATTCGTATCCATATTGGGTGCTACGTGCGTAATTTCCTAGGCGCCTGTTGCAAGTTTCAGCACCTATGAAGCCAGTTTCCATAGATTTCAGAAATTATTCGCAGTCCAACGTTGGCGGACTAACGTAAGTAAAAGTTGCAATTACTTAACCGTTTGATTAAGAATGCAGCTACCTTTCAATGATTCTCGATGTATGTACAACCGATTGGTCCGTACATGATAACAGAGGCTGATTCTCAATATCTGACGAAGCATTTATCCTCAGTTACTGCAACGAGTAACTTGGATGACAAGTGCAATTAGGCTCCTGGAGTTTCACGAGCAGCCACCAGCACCGCTATGAATAACTTGTCAATTAATCGTGTAAGTACAGTATTAACTTTCAAGTGGATAATGGAGAATGGAGTTCTGAGAATAATGTATGCCGTGCTTTCCGCCATCATAAATACATACAAGTAAAAGCGAGTTATATTTCATATATTAGTAGCGCATTGACGTAAATTTTCCATCGATTGTAGGATTATCGACAAGTAATGGCGAGAGCGGAGAACAAGAGCCTCATAAGGACAAGTTTCACAAGCTGACGTTTACGTCACGCTATACCGATCCTTCTACGAAGATGGACGTAAACTCGCTTGTTAATTGACCGCGAAAGCATTAAAACGTGATTTCAGGTCAATTTCGTGCGCGTATACTGTATACGCACGGACGAACGTTACGTGAAACGAAAGTAAGTGCGATGAGCATTACCCAATCGTCCGTAGTCGCGATTTCGTCGATCGACCAATGACGAAAGAGCGCATACGCGTGTCGCGTAGCCCGGCTCTTTCAAAACGACTACGAGCAATATTGTCAACTCGATCGCTGACCTTAGGCCTTAAGTGGTCAAGTTTTCATTCTAGCTAGATGTTAATGTCGTTCATTCGCCTTGCACGTTATTTGAAAGTTGTTTGACACTCCTAACAAGTGTTCGCAAGCTTCGGTGTCTTTCGGAATCCTTCAGAATTTTTTCGAGGCCTTCAGAATTTTTTCGAGGCCTTCAGAATTTTTTCGAGGCCTTCAGAATTTTTTGGAAGCTTTCAGAATTCTTTGGAAGCCTTCAGAATATTTTGGAGGCGTTCAGAATGTTTTAGAGACATTCGAAGGCTAGTAGAAATTTTTCAAAGGAGCTTTCAAAGGCCATTATAAGCTTTTAAAAACTTTTGGATGCTTTCACAGTCCTTCAGAGGTTTCCAGAACTTCTTCAAAAATTTTCAGAGTCCTCGGGAGCTTCCAAACTCCTTCAGAAATTTTCAGAATTTTTCCAACGATTTCCAGATGCCTCGGTAGCTTTCAGGATCCTTCACAGGCTATCAGAGGCCTTCGAAAATTTAACGATCCTTCCGAAACCTTCGCAGAAACTTGTACTATCTTTCCTGAGTCTCGGTGAGTTTCCAAAAATGGTATCGAATATTTTTCTACAGACCTCCAATGGCATCCAGTAATTAATTAATCTTCTGGTGACTTTCAGAAACCTAGGGATCTTCCTTGGTGATTTTCTAGGTATCTTCGTAGGTACCTTCAGAGGGAATTCCAGAAAAAGCTTTTGAACAAATTTCACATGCTCTTGGAAACGTTCAAAGGCCTTCACAGACATGTAGGCAGCTTTCAAAGACCTTCGGCGGCTTTCGGACAGCATGTGCACGCGCGGATCGTTTGGAAATCTGCCACACGCGTAATCCCGTGCTCATCGCCAGCCAGGAATGCAAAGTAACGCTTCACGGACGCTCCGCGCTGGTTTCCAACTAATTACTGCGAGAAGAAGCTTGGCTTTCGCACTTGTTGCTCCTTTCTCTCTCTCTTTCTCTCTTTTTCTCTATTATTCCAACAATAACACAATAAAAAGATGATTAGGTAGAAGATGTACGACCATCAGCGTCATTGATTGGCTTATCGAATCAGAATTTCGTTACTGCGTTGCTTCGTGACCGGAGAAAGTTCGTTTGTATGAATCCTGCAAGAAACCGATAAGGAAACGACAGATCGCAGTTTCACGGGGCACCAGCTTTGCGTAACGGAATAATTATCGTCGTTGCTTTGATCGCTTGAAACGAAACTGTGCAAAAAACTGTGTCCAATTCGCAGGAGTCTCAACTGCAACTGTTAAACGAAACAATTGCTTTGAGGCTTAACAACGCTGTTTTTCTTTTTTAATATCTCTCCGCTACGTACCCTGCCTTTATATTTCTACTTTTCAAGTAACGAGAAGAGAAATTCATTGTAACGTATTTTGTAAATAAAAGTAGAGATTAGCCATGAAACAGTATTATTGGTTTACAGATAGCTGTAATAATTTATGTTTGATTATTAAAATTTAGGGTATTTCATTTCACTTTGTATTTTATATTCTCCGTGGTAAATAGTGTTGTTGTATTAAGTAGAAATTATGTACTGTTGTAACGTTGATGCAGTTGACGGACGAAATTCAAAGCCGAGAGACAAGAATTAAATAAAATAAATAAATGAAATTAATAAAATAAAATAAAATAAATATATTCTCCGTGATGAAGATTGGCTATAAAATTAAATTACGTTCAAAATTCGAGAATTAAGTAATCCAACTGCAGATTGTTATGGTCTCGATGATACCAGTTATAATGGCACAATCATACCAATTGACACGTTCACGTACGCTCGAGATTATCCGCGCTAACGTCTTCAATGTGACACGTAAGTTAAAAATCCCGAGATTATGAGAAAGTATTTCATAATAATTGATATTTCGCAATACAAACGAAGATACTGCATAAAAATGTTTTGTTAACGTACAGCACAAGTAGAAAATAAACAAGTTGGATGCGCAGCGAACGTGTTGAAAGTTTCAAACGATGCTTCCAGAGCCCTGAAATATTTCACGCGATCGAAAAAGAAGATCTACCTGATTTCAGACCACGTTTTCACGAGAACCATCTTACCATAGGTCTCGATAACATATATCACGTGCCGAAAAAGAAATCCTATTTCAGCCTATTTCCATCTTTCCTCTTTCCTCTGTGGGTCGCATTTACAATTCCTAGAAACGAAAATGATTCAAAGACATCGATTTCTCGCGATGTTGCAACTGATGCTCAGTGTAGGGGGGAGAGACCGGTCTGAAAAGGATGGAAAGTTCTTGTGGAGCAAGTATCGGGAAACGATGTTGCATCCGTTACGAATTTCATTTTTGTTTTCGATGTAAACCAGCTGAGTGACGAGATATTCCTGAAGAATTTAAAAGTTCATCGACCGATGAATGAGAATATCAGTGAAACTGAAAGCCACGTATATTCAATTTAAAAGTACTTCACAGCCTCTTCAAGACTCTGCGAGTTTTTGGAAGAGGGAAGAGACGTCGGGATACGTTCCAAAAGGCCTTAGAAGATTACAGAAAGTCGGGAAAAGTGTTTGCGAGTTGCTCGAAGATCCTAAGAGCCCCAGAAAAATTCTATGATCTCTGAAAGATTCTGAAAGTCTTTGACACTTTCTGAAACGTCTTTGACGTTCTATACAAGTTTAAGGAAAATTCTAAAGGTTTCTGGAAGATTCTAAGAGTCTCCGAGAATTTCTGAAAACTCTTGACAGGCTTTTGGAAGTCTCCAAAGACTTTTCGAATCCTCCAGAAATCTCTGGAGGACTCTGAAAATCTCCGAAAACGTCTGAAAGTTTCTGAAGACTTCCCAAGACCTTCGACAAATTCAGAAAATTTCACCAAAGAGTTGGAAACATTTCTACGAATCTCTAAAAGTCCTGGGAAGCTTTGGCAGTCCAAAAATCTGCAAAATCTACTCGAAATCACCGCTCTCGACTCAATAAGATCGATAGCTAATAATACGATATAACTTCGATCATAGCACATTTTAGAAACTAACGCGAGTAATTCGTTCGGCACTTTCTTCGTTAGAAGTGAAAATCGGAAATTTTAATTGCCTCTAACGATCCTGTTACACTATCTGCATCTGTACTGAACAGCACAAACAACGTTTCTTCCCTCCTTTCAGGTTCCTGAACGCTCCAATCGATGATCGAAAACGTACACCAAACTATCTCGATCGAGTGAAACAATTACAATTTTCCAGAGATGTTGCTCCGAGAACGATATTACAATTGTAGACGCATACAGATCAGCCAAAGTGCAGAGAAGTGGCTGAGATTATGGCTTTCGTTTTAATTAAACATGAGAAACCGCTTGATCCAACTTACCTACTTCGCAGCCAGCGATTATTATCGCGCACTTTGTCTGATAAAACGGTTTCCCTGTATTCATCTACAGCGCTCAGCAAATTATTTCAAACTTCCCAAAGAAAAACTTTCATATTTATATATCGTGTATTATGTAAAACATTTTGAAATTTCATTAGTATTGCGAGGAGACAACGCGAGTGACATTATTATGTCGATAGAATTTGAAACTAATCTGAAAATGTATATGGATGTCGCAAGGTATCTGCTGCGAGCATATTATTAATAAAAAAAAATTAATACGGAGCATGAGTAGCTAGCTGTCTTGTAGTCATTTCTTACAGAACAATTTTGACAGAACCTTCTTCATTATTATATTATTATAGTATCAAATACGCTTCCACCGAATACCGAAGCTTACTTAACATACAATGTATACTTGAATGTGTAATTTGACTATTTAACACTAGAACTACCACACCAGTCAAATTGGCTGGTTTTACAATTTAATTTTATTTTAAAATTCCTACTTTGTGTTATATTTTTTCCGCAATGATGTAATGACCTTCGCAACGATAACTAAAAGAATAATATAACGACTTCTATTTTGTTTTTTATGTATTCAAACTGAAAATAATTTTGTATTCAAGCTGCTTATACCGATAGCAGACGAAATGACTGGTATTTGTCAAAGTGTAAAAGAGTCCTGCAATCTGTTTATCGAACCCCAATTAACCAGTTTCCTCGTTTTCTACAACTTGCCACGCGTTTTTCAAATTTTTACCGCGTATCATTCGATACGACGATATCAGTTATCGGGAAAATTCCGAATCGAACGCTGGATCGCTAGATGCTAACGCTAGAAATACCACAGCAGTGAAAATGACTGGTTCTACGATTTTATAAACGTGTCAACCCTCGTTCAGGGATCCCAGATGGATTAATAATAACAAAAATGCACTACATAACGTGTTATTTCTTCTGTAAGAAAGTAATAAATCAATAAATATAAAAATATTCTATCATTATGAATTTTTTAAATACCAGTCATTTTCACTGGTTTTGGTAGAAATAGCTTCGTGTTAACTATCGGTAGTTTTAGCGTTAAATACCTGTGTGTTTCGTTATTTCCCTAATTGACAAACATAGAAACTTATAATAAATATTGTGTCATCTATATACATATTTTCAGATTGGTTTTCAACTACAATCGGAACCACAATGACTGTAGATGTTTATGCATTTATGAAACATTGCAAGGTGCAAGAATGAACAGAATGTGCATGATACGAGTTCTGTTTTTCCGTTCCTCTGGTTGCCTTTACAAAGATCATGAATTTGCATAAATATCACGATCGAGTCTGTCGATCCTTGTTAATAAAATTTCAAGACATTTCCCTTATCGCATAATGTATTCGTAAAAGGTGTGCACGAGTTTTCGAGTACCTTGGCGTAGCCTAAGTCATTCACAAGCGTAAAAACGTTATCCAACGTGTACAGGAAATTGAAGAAACGCGTGCTTCTTCAATTAGAGAGACACTCGAGCACAAAACCAACTATGTAGTTACACGAATGGATCGTCCTGTACAATGAAATTTCTGGTAGGAAGATAGCGGTTATTACGGTAATAGAAGACAAGGAAAGTATTCCAAACTATCAAGAGCTACACGCACGGCTCTCATTATGCCATTTACATTCTTCACACACTCAATCGTTATCTGTAGAACGTGACGATAGACACGAACGCGAAACACCGTCATTTTTTCAACACTTCTCAGGAAAATGTACGTAAAATTAATCGTGAAAAAAATGTCATTTTTGTGGAATTTAGTTTGAAAAATTGTTTGCGGGGTACGTAGTTTAAAATCGAGCAATGACGAGTATACACGTCGAACGTAATCAATAATACGTTCAATAATAACGTCAATAAAATTAAAATCGAACATGGTGGTATGGAAATATATTTTTGCAATTTTGTTTAAAGAACCTAAATGAAATATCTCTTAATTACAACGTTTAAACAGGTCGTTGCTATTACTCTACTTTGTTAATTGGAAGCATTTGACGATTAAGGTGTAATTATTGCAATACGTGGCCAACGTCTAATCGTCCACAAAACTGATAATAGTCAGTCCGCCAGGCCTTAAAATTTTAGTTACAGGCAACAATTCACCTGTGAACATACGTTTGATGGATGACCAGGGAAGAAGAGCCATTAATCAGGCGAAACTGTTAGCGGACAAGCGTTTCCTTGCTCGATTATCAACGACAGTCACGTTGCTCGATTCGCCGTGACGTCAAAGCAGCATGGAACTGCGATCTATAGCCGATTGCGATCGCGAAACGAGGTGTTCTCAAGCGAATGACATTAGTCGACTAACGACTACCACGGTTATTCCACTTTGCCTCAAAAGAATCGCCAATAAATGTTTCATCGATCGATCCGCTTTTTACTAATTAGAAAAGTAGAAGAAAAGTTGACTTTTAAGAACGAAGAGGGAATACTATTCAGAGAAACGAGACCTCTTTCCCTTCGGATAGAAAATTATTCCAACTGTAGGTTATTGGACAAATTATCATTTCGATCATAAAAGAAATTCGTGAAAACCTAATATTAATTGTAAGTTCATCTAAGACCTGGTACCAACTTTAGGTCAGACCCAAGGGCCTAATTCTAAGTGAGGCAATTCGTCGTTAGACCTGATACTAAGTCACATTACTCACACACGTACAGACTCTATAGCTGTAAGCCTAAATTACATCAAATATTAGATTTAATTCAGATAATAGACTAATACCGAGTCCATGCCAGACTTTATTTGGAGTTCCCCACAGACTACACCCAACCCTAATTATCAGTCAATTTAAACCTATAACAGAACTTCATTCAGATTCCATACGGAGTTTAACCGAGATCCGGCACTCGTTTTAATCGCAATTTTACAGCAACGCTGGAGTTAAACGGTTCGTTTTCCAGATGTGATCCAACGCCAAGTGAAATTCACAGGCGCAGTCCAGTTGCGGCTGTCGATCGGCTAAATCCTGTCACTCGGAACCAATGCGAATAAGACGTAACCCCAAACGTAACTCTGACCCACATCGTATCGATAAGGAAAGATATACGACTGGCGATCAAATCGGATCATAAAACATAGATCGACCTCGAGAACAGGCTGGATATACGTGTGCACCAATCACAGGCTGCAAAATTATGCAGTCGCGTGCCCTTTTTTTATACGTTATCCGGTAAAGCGTTGCAAAATCCATGGGTCAATCGTGGAAAAATGAGGACAAGGCCGTGTGCGTGAATTCTACGCTCGTTAAAACAGACAATTGTGCTTCTTTGCCTCTATTAGCGACAAATTATTCCAAAGGTAATTTTCTACTGATCTTACGGCCCATTGTCTGTCTTTGTCGCGTTTCTACGCTCGCGATAAATCATGTTTACACTAGTCTTACAGGCTCGAAAGATCGAGACAAATAACCGATAAAGCGGTTGAACGAAGCTGGTACAATAAGAGAGATAATCGTCCATTGTGAAAGGATAGATGTTAATTGGATCTAATTAGACACAATTTCCCTCTGCAAGTGTTTAGAGGCGGTCTACCAGGTTGATCGTTGCCACTGGTCTTTCTCTACCAGTTCCTCTTTCACGTTCACCAGACACTCGGTTTAGAGCAAATATAATGTATAGCGTGTACTTAAACATGGAGCGTGCAACAGTGTGCGAAGCTGGCGTGTGCACACGCTTGTAAAGCTTGTAAAACTCGTACAAGCTACAGTGCCTTTTATACGGCATTCTAACAGACGTTTATAGCTGCGAGATATACAAAATCGGAGTTAATTCGCAAAGCGTAAGATCGTTCGTTGTTTATCGTAACAGAACACCGGAGATTGTTCCTTTGTCCGTCGTATCCTCCAATTTCTTTTCGTAATTACTTCAATGCTTAGTTGATGATAATTCATCGTTTTACACAATTAATCATAATTAACTGCCTCGACGATTTACAGTGATATAGTCCCAGAATTTCCTATTCACTGACTGCCACATATTTTCTCCGATCTTCCTAATTTCTTTTCTCAATTAATCACTCCAGCATGCACAGAGTATTTCGTCTAACTGGAAACTGGTACAATACCTCGCGAGTAATATTACAGTACAATTAAGTATAATTAGAGTATAATTAATCATTACTAAGCATCAAAATTAGAAAAAGAAACGTTTTGTCGTTGAAAAACAGAGAAAATGAACAGAGGAACAGAAAACTGTTTCTTTCGACGTCATGCAGGACATCGTATTGTGCAAATTATTTTTTTCTGCAGTAACGGGGCAAGATTTCAAGGTCAACTTTATTCCTTTCAAAATGCATATGATATTTCCCATAAAAAAGTATTAACCTACTTACGCCGAGAAACTATTACTTTGCCAGATATTTCAACTTTAATTCGTCGTATGAAAGACGAGGAATTCATACGTTAGAACGAAACACCCGGTATAATAAATTTCAGAGATCCAAGTGTCTTTTCCAACGAGGATTATAGTCGCAACGAACAAGCACTCAGGAAAGTGTCATCATCGTCGTATTTATGTCTCTATTCCCTATGAAATACCATGCAGACACGTGTTACATAATTTCGATATGAAGGAAGTGCCGCGTGTACGGTTTGAGTCGCGTGCTCGGGTCGCTATACATATAGATCGCTATCACGCGGATAAACAAGGCGAAAATCGGATTGGCCCCGAAGCGCAGCGAGTTTCCGTGTTTCCAGGTGCAAAATTGCATCGAAAGCACTGGAGCAGGCTAAAATTCATCGACGTTTTCCTCAAAATCCCACTTTCTTGGTTGTTCACGGCTCTCGGAGCATGCGTTAGCCGGATATCCGGGTTGATCGCTATTACACAAGTGGCATAATCCGATTATGCAAACTGGACGCGCGCGTGCAACGTTCGTGGAATTTTGTTTGATCGATTTAGGTTTGTCGAATGTTAGGGCCAGTGGATGCCGTGTATCTTGACTCATTAATCAGTTAACTGTTTTTGACGAGTATACTCGTCACGAAGGAATAGCAATATTTTCTGTTACGACGAGTATACTCGTCACGAAGGAATAGCACTATTTTCTCTTCTGGCGAGTATACTCGTCACGAAGGAATGGATATATTTCCTGTTACGACGAGTATACTCGTCGTGCGTAGAAAGGAGCTACAATTTGCTGTTTAAGTTACGATTGTAGTAAGAACTAAGGTATATTCGTAAACCTCAAGATGTTTTCAATATTCGCAGGCCAAGACGAAATAAAACGAACAAATAAAAAGATTGTAATTATTGTAAAAAAACTGTATATCGTGTGAACAATGCGACACATTTTAGGTACACGCTTTTCTAAGAGATGGCCACAGCTAACTGGTTAGTTAAGGAGCAAACTAAAGTTGCGTCGACGCATCTCATTTCTAACTCGCGTTTTAGACGATCTATCGGGTTGTAACATACACGAAAATTTCTCGGAAATGAGACACTGTACCAGCGACAAATATCAAATTTTCTAGAAGAGAGAGAAAGCTTCTCTGGCTTAGAATTGTCTTCGAAATCTGATTGCTTTTGATTATTATACGATTTCATCAGTTAGGTGTTGCGATCCGTTTATCTAAAATGACAAGTGTGGCAAAGAGCAATGAATATGACGAGTATACTCGTCGAACGCAGAGTATGCGTAGCTGTTGTGATATAAAATTGAGTTGTACTGAAATGACTGTTTTATTTTGTGATTTTACTCGAACGTTTTCAATTAAGTAAGACTAATACCATAGATATCATTTATCCAGAGCGCGCAATTTGAAAGTGCGGAGAATTGCACAACGCCGAATTTCCTACCGAGGTTCTAATTCTCCAAGAATATCCTCGGAAATACGAACTTGCATAAAAATCCGCAGTCTAATAATAACGTAGTAACAAAGACTAATGAGAATTGTAAGAACAGGTGGAAGTTACAATCCGACATCGATTACTAAATTCTACCGAGTTCACGCTTCGCTTACGAAAAGGAACTTGAAGGATATAATTTAATCATTTAGACACTGTTTCAAAATTCAAGTCGTAATTTGATGATTTTCTACTTAATTCCCGCGCAAGAAAACGTTAAAATCAACCTGGTTCGCGAAAGACGCGCGAGAACCATCGCGATCGTTACTCATCCGACTCGATCCTTTGTTGTCAACTATGGTTTATGCAACGTTGAAACGATAAGCTTGTGTGTGCAGTGTGAACCAGAGGCCTGGATAGCCTTGTTTGATTAATCACTGAAGCCGCTGGTCGTAACAGCCCAACAAGGTGGGCTGCATTCTATGAAAGAGCGGAAAGAGAGTATCGATTGTGCGAGTGTAATTGATTTCACGCTTCGTATCGTACTCATACTCTGATTAATTCGCTTAGACAGGTTGTAGCAAATAAAAAAACTAGTTGGTCTTCCGCCACATTTTTTTGCGTCTGCCATTGCTATCTGCTTCCTTTCACTACGTTTCTCTCTTCCTTCTTGGTCGCGTCTCTCTGTTTGGAACAGGTCCTTCATAAACAAAAATTATATATATATATATGTGTGTCGGAGATGAAAAAACATCGGGGCCTTTGGAATTTTGGGAATATCCCCAATACTTTAGTCTAGACTTTTTATTATAACTGTTCTTAAAAAATAAAACTTAGAAGTAACTGTTTATGATGTTTATGTTTAATCCGAGTATGTTTGCCCGAGATTTATGACAGTAGGCTTGGGCTCGAAGCGATATCTGGTCGCAAAACGTAGCCACGGTCACGGGATGGACGTTTTTACCTAACAGAGGTATGGAGTAGTTGTAGCTTGTAATTGTAGCAAATGTGGAGTATTCTTGAAGCTCCCCTTCAAAATAGAGTTGACCTGAGGAGTACAGAGAAAAGTACATGTGGGAGTTCCACTTGGACTGTGGACAAGTTCAGTTTGACTTAGACTTTGGATAAGTTCAGTTCGACTTAGACTTTGGACAAGCTCAATTCGACTTAGACTTTGGAAGAAAGCGCATTTGTTATCCCGTTGAACCTAAGATTATTGTCATTGGCAGATACCTCGAGTATCTAATCGCCACGGTTAATCGTCAAATTCTGTAATAGTCATATTTGTACCATTAACAATCATCTATTGTATAATAACGATGGCTAATCCAAATATAGATTCGTTAAACACTATGGTAACCCCAATGATAACTCGACATATATATAATATCAGGCTGTCCCAAAAGTGTCTTTCTTTTACAAACAACAAACGTCTTTTACAACAACGCATCTTTATACAAACATGAGATCTAATCTGTCAAATGTCGTGGTCTTCGTGTTAATAGAACAGAATGGACCATACATGATTCAATAAAATAACATAAAAGAAGAAATGTCGTGCATCCATTATTTTCTTGTAAAACGAAAGGAACCTTTGGAATAAACTAATATGATGTAACATATAAATAGTAATATAACAGGCAAAGGTACATTATGTTGGATACTAAAACCAAATAGTTGGAAACATTATCAACGTTTTATCTCTATTAAGATACAACGGTCATTCCGGGTCATACAGACACGAGGAAAACAACAGTTCTATTGTAACGTGAACGTAATAATCTTTTGGATCTTCTTTAAAAAGCGTAATTTCGTTTCTACCAAAAATTAATTGCATCTTATTTACATTTTGAAAGGACGAAGACGGGCCAATCCGAAATTCGCTTCGACTTTGTCAACTTTTCTTCTTTAAAAAGCGTAATCTCGTTTCTACCAAAAATTAATTGCATCTTATTTACATTTTGAAAGGACGAAGACGAGCCAATCCGAAATTCGCTTCGACTTTGTCAACTTTTACTTTCAAGGTTACAAAGAGGGTAACGAGTTAATTAACAATTTCAAATCAGCTTTTGCAGTGATACTTTCAACTCTGCTGGTGCAGTATACAGCACGTGGTAGTATAACACGGCAGTCATTAAAGTCAGCAACACGTGGCTGATGTGTAATCAGGTGTTACGTTTACTTATAGTTGTTACACGAGAACTGATCTTTATTCAAATTAACGAAACGAAGCTATAGAAAGAGTTCCTCTCTCTTTCTTCGAACGTACGTGCTCCTGTCGTTTTATTCCCCCCGCATCACGAGCCGATTCCCTACGATCGATAAATTAAACTCTCCGATATCTCTTCCGGTTTGAAAGCACGCTCCATCGAGGGGAAATGGCGAGGAGGCTCGTTTTTCGTGACAATGGACAGACCCGTTCGCTTCCTTTTATCTTTTTTCCCCTTCTCTTCACTTTCCACAAATTTCATTCCTTTTAACGAAGGTTTAAATAGAATTAAGTCGCAAGAACGTGAACCTTTCTATCGATTTTGCTCTTCGTTCTTTTTCTTTTCTTTTTTTACTAGCAAAATATATATGATCTAATATAGAAACTAACACCGCCGTGCTTCGTTAAAACTAATTTCTATTTGCCATTTCGAAATCAAAAAGACTAAAGTTTTATCATTTTTGCTTGGCTCTATTTTTTTCTCGTTTAATTAAAAATAATTAGTCGTCATCACGATATAATATACTGCACGATATAATTTTGCTTGCAAGCTTGAAAACACGTTTTTCCTGATTGATTAAAATTTTACAATTTTCCAATATCTCAACGTATCTCGAAAAATGGACAAACGGGGCGAACGAAAGGGCAGAAAATAGACAAAATTTCATAAATCGAAATGTAACGCAGCATACGTGTACGTTCACGTATCTTAACATTTCGATGATAATTAAACGAAATGTCTATCGCCTAATTATATACATTAATTGCTTCGTATACACCTAAACAGGAGAGAATTACATACCGTAACTCTCAAGTTTCTCTCCTAAGTTCCAGAAGCTTGTACAGCTACGGTTCAAGTTCCACGTGACTTCCAATATCAATATTCGAACAATAGCTTCAGACTTTCTACCGATCTTGGTCATTCGCCAATGGTTTATACGATCGAATGAAATTTATGCGCCATTAACCAGGCACCTGTTTCCAGAGGCTTGTACAACGTCCCTAACCGACCGCGATATAGTCGTTATTATTACAACCATACAAGTGCTTTGCCGTGAAAGCGACTAGTGTTATGAAAACCCTTCCAATTTCTCAATTGTTATGCCGTCTCGAAGAAAATATGATTCCAGATAACCATTTTAACGTTGCACTGATCAAATTCACCAATAAAATTCCGAACACTGATATCGCAACGTAAACTAGTAGGGTCGACAACTACCATACCACACAGTATAGTAACACAGACTCTTTTCGAAAACAGAATCAACAGAAATTTTTCTAGCTTCTGTTTTTTTTTTTTTTTTTTTTTTTTTTTGAGAACTCAATTCGGATATTTGCTCGTTTACAATAGGCGTTTGAAATTTATGTTTCTCTTGTGCAGAAGCAATAAAAGAGTAAATTATTCTCCATTCAAGACCCCTAGAGTTAAACTACGTTTCAGAGAGGCGAGCACAGAATCATCGTGTCTATTCCGAATGGCGGTAAAAATGAAATTGTTCGTACTTCATTGCTCGCCATCAACGTTCACGACATAATACACTTTCCTCCGGAGCAACTGTTGCCTGGTTACTATTTGATAACTGGAAATAAAACGACAATTCATAGAAGAACGCTAATGAAACGAAACTATTGAAAAACGGCAATTTACAGAATACAACAACTGGCAAAAGTATTTGTACAGTAGCCAGAGAAAATTCTCGTGCTCGTATTGTACGTTTCGTACAAAACATTTTGTTATCCGATTGGCAGCGTAACGAAACGCGATTGCCAAGATTATATTGACAAAATCTGAATCTAATCTGGAAATGTATACGAAAGTTGTAAGGTATTTATTTATTTATTTATTTGTAATTTGTATATGGTATGAATAGTCATTTTAAACATATGATAGGTGCTGTTAATAATTATTAAAATATCGTGGACGAGATTGCGCGTTTAAATACTTTTGCGATCTTTGCAACATATATACTCCAACTAAATATCTTGCAACTTCCGCATACATTTAAATTCTAGTTTTAATTGATACATTTAATTTAAAAATTCTTAATCAGAATAGTTATTACAATAGATTTCACTGTACCGTGCTAATGAAATTTCAAAATGTTTCGTATAAAACACGTAATGTGTTCGTATCATTCGACAGATTTTTGCAAAGATTATTTTCTTTCATTATTCCAGACTTGCGCGCATCATTAATTTTCCAAAGATCTTAGGACAGAGCTGCTACAATTTCTACGTTTATAAATCTCTTAAAAATGATGTATATATCAAGAAATTATTTAAATGGAGCAGGAAACGTCTTTGACCTTACCTAAATGCTAATTTTATGTTTCTGGAAACCTTCGTGACATTCTTTCTCAATTTACGTTCACGTAAGATCACACGAATATTCCGACTGCGCGTCAATGTCACCACGACGAAGCGTCACATTTCCACTATAAACCTTCTTAACGTCGAACGTACCGATTTATAGTGAACTTCTTCTTCCTTAATATAGTTGATAATTGACGATAGCACAAGTCGCAATTTGAACAGCAAATTTTAACTGCTTTTTACGCATGACGAGTATATTCGTCATAACACTTAGTATCTTTATAATAAATATCTATATAATAATATCGATTTAATATGTTTGAGTAAAAAATCTCCATTACGAATAACCGTTATAAATGACCAAAATTAATTTCGTTACCAATAATCGATATAAATAAGCAGAATTTTTTGGTTATCAGTAACCTTTGTCGATAGACCGAACTTTATTTTGCGTACCGATAACCATTATCGACGACGAAAATACTTCTTGCTTACATTCGACTATTGGTAATAATTCTTAACATTACTGATAATTAGCATAACATATTAACACAATTGTATCGATATTGTATTACACTATCTCTTATTCTATTCTTTGTTTCGGATATCTTCATATCGTTTCTTTGCTTGGCAAGATACATAAGATTTATAATTAAGCTTTTCTATGTTGCCAATGAATACCAATTAATTAATGTTAATAACGATTCAACAATAGTGGAATAGAGCCAGAAAATGTTTTGTCGTTGATACTGGTGATCGGTAACCGAAATAAAATTCGAGATATCGACAGTGGTTATTGGTAACTAAGAAAAATTACGGTCATTTGTTACCTGGTAACCAAAATTAAGCTTCCGTCATCGATAACGATCGCCGGTGACAAAAAAGAGATTTTAATCGTTCATACTGGTTTCATTCGTAATCGAGACGATTGGAGATTAATATTTTCTAATCGTTTCATTCTTCGAGAAATTTCCTTCACATTCATTGAAAACTGGCTGAAAAAATAGAGACTCGTTTTTACTTGTAATGACGTTCTGCCAAGGAAATATTTAAAATATTTGCTATTTTGGATCTCTGCCGCTCGTCAGAATCAAACGGTGACAGGATCTAGAGTTGATTGTTAATAATCGGTGTAAACTTACGGATGGTGTCAGGAGCGAATCGAACAACGACACAGGTTTAAAAAACGATGTAAAAATAGAGTCCCCTCGACTCGATGATTCGCAAGTTCCCCTCTGTACCGAGGTCAACAGTTTGTTACGGGGACCGTCGCTCAAGGGGGTATAAACACCCGCGGTTGATTGACCCGTCGCCGCGATGCACAATCCAACATCCAGCTGCATACCTTCGCCGCGTAACAAGAACAATCGAGTACATTAAATCTAATGGCGACTTGATGATACTTGAGATGCGGCGAGCCGCCTGTCTTCTATAGAAAAACGTTGGTACGAACGGCAAGGTGCGCTTGGAGGAAAA
The DNA here is from genome assembly GCF_011952255.1 of Bombus vosnesenskii. Classification (NCBI taxonomy): domain Eukaryota; kingdom Metazoa; phylum Arthropoda; class Insecta; order Hymenoptera; family Apidae; genus Bombus; species Bombus vosnesenskii. The sequence continues at coordinate 98,118 of NW_022884343.1, forward strand.
TTCACTGAGAACTTTGCGACGTTCTGCCGGACGTTTGGAGAACGATGGAAAATTCTGTGAAGCTTCGAGACGCGATGGAAAATTCTGCGAAGCTTCGAGACGCGACAGAAAATTCTGGGAAGCTTCGGGATGCGATAGAAAATTCTGGAAAGCTTCGGGATGCGATAGAAAATTCTGGGAAGCTTCGAGACGCGATAAAAAATGCTGAGAAGGTTCGAGACCGCGATAGAAAATTCTGGGAAGTTCCCAGAAGCGATAAAAAATTCTGGGACCTCGTGGAAATCTTTAATCAGGGGAAATTCTAAATTTTCAAATAAAATTTTTGGAAGGGTAGGAAAACGCTCTTGCGAAGGATTGGAAGGATCTTGCGGCGCTGTAGAAAATTTTTACGACTTTTGAATATTTGGAAAATACGCTATGCTTTGTTCGTGTATTTGGGAATTTCTGCAAAAATTTATTCTGGGTTTTGGATTAAGTTTTTTAATATTTATTGATATAGGATATAGAGGAAATTTAGAGCTTTAGAATAAGTTCTCGAATATTCGGGAAATATAGAATATGCATACATACACAGATAGTATATATATTATAAATAATAATATATACAATATAAAATATAATATAGAATATATATATGTTATATAATATATTATGATATATTACACATTGTATATAACATAATACATATAAATATAATATAAATATATATACATATATATCTGGAATAAAGAATATTGCCTAATATTTGAAATAGAGAATATTTGGACCACTTTAGAAATTTGTCCGAAGCTTCGGAACATGTAAAATATCAGATTGTCCCAAAAGTTTCTTTCATTTTACAAGGAGATAACAAATGCACAACATTTTGTTTTATATTATTTTATTAGATTATGTACGATCGTAAAAATAAAAATAGAACTAAATGGATCATACATAATTCAATAAAATAATATAAAACAAAAGATGCTGAGCATCTATTATTTCCTTATAAAACGAAAGAAACTTTTGGAACAACCTAATATATAAAATATCCAAAGTACAGCGTTTTCTATAATACTTGACAAGTAAAACAATTTTCCGCTGAAGTTCTACTCTTTCGATTATATCCTAAAAAGAAAAAAAGAAAAAAGGAAGGAACTCGCATAAAAAACCACGCTCTCTATATTAATTATGTAACATTCCCCTTAAATATGAAATGTGCTTCTTCGATATATCGTAAGAAGATATTCCGAACCTTTTTGCACGTCGATCAGGACCTTCTTATCGAAAAGTTGTCCCCACGTGAGTCGTCGGTCGTTTAGGAAAATCGCCGCGTCGAATCCTCAGGATTCACCAGATAGATAGACCGGAAGTGTGACTGGTAGAACACGGTTTCCTCTCGTATGAACGTTTCACCTGCACGTTATAGGGCACCGGCGTGTCATCGTCGACGTCGCGTATAATCGGGAACAAAACACACCAAACACACAACAGAAAGATGAAACCGCGGCCGCTGCTCTCGTTGCTTCGTCGCGAAACGCTCAATTCGAACTGATCGCCGCGCGCTTCGAAGCTGCTCGCACCAGCTGCCACTGTGCCGCGATCGTCCACTTTCGTTCGGTCTCGAAACCGCTCGACGCGACTCGCCCCACTTTGCGCGTTTCCTCCGTGATTCTTCGCTTTCCTTCGTTCCGAGTTTTTCCAATTACGCTTTTCGTCTCGCTAATCCAGCCGCGTCAAGAGAAAAGGGCGTATCCGTAACTTTTCCTTAAGCCGAGCCGTAACAGAAAAACACTTTGACTAGTGTCTCTTAAATCTTTCGAACGATCGAATTTCACCAGCTTGTTCTTTGTCAGGAGAAACAAGAAAGGGATGTTATATAAACTATATGTAAGTCCACAGGCGCTTTATAACGACGAAGTTACATAAGAAACACGAAAACTATCCGTTTTTGGGTCAGCTCCTTATGCTTCCATTTGCAAGTACCCCGTTTCGATTTTATGCTTGATATCTTCCCGGTAGATCGAGTTCCCAATTTCATGCTCATTCTGCTTCAGATCGCTGAGTACATCGCAAATTCTTTGGACCGGTTCTCGTCTCCAGTCAATTTTTGCGCGATATACTGTCCCGTTTACTATTCCCCATAAATAAAAGTCTGACAGTATGAGATCCGGTGATCTCGTGGGCCAAACACGTCCCCTACACGACCAATCCGTCTTCCATAACTACATTCGTCCTCTGTTATAACTTTTTCATAAAGCGTCTGCAGTCCTATGTTTGTACAACGCTTTGGTGATTATGGATACCCCCACCCGTCTCACTGATTTCAATAATTTTTCGCTATGTCGTAGAGACCAACATTTTCAACAACTTTTTCCTTACATATAACCGTCGGTTGACTGCAGTTTCCTAGGTATTCGCAAAACAACTATATATATATACAGGGTGGTACAAGCGGAAAGGGGGTGATTCTACGCGAAAAAAGAAGTCGAAAATATAAAATAAAAATTTTTCGTTCGAGGCTTCGTTTTCGAGAAAATCGACTTTGAATCTTCGCTCGGTACGCGTGCACTTTATCGCGTCTCGTTATAACGGATCTCGCTGTAGATCGTTGTCTCGATGGAAAAATTTAAAAAAAATAAAGAACATTTTTTTTTCTATATTTTCGACTTCTTTTTTCGCGTAGAATCACCCCCTTTCCGCTTGTACCACCAGTTACCAACCACCCTGTATATATATTATAATTATAGTTATATATGTAAACTGCATAGTTCAAGTGTGATAGGGTCTCTCACGGTTTACGGACAGCACGACTTCTTTTGTTTCACGGACAGAGCGACTTTCTTTGTTTTACGGACAGCCATTTTGAGAGACACTCATTTCCCAAACAGACGGACAGAGAGCAACATCAGAGATAGACAAGATCACAGAGAAAAGAGTAATTATTTAAAACATTGAAGACTGACGGAGAAAGATCGGTAGCTCAGAACGTTGAAAATCGATTCTCGATTTTCAGGTAGACATTGCACGGAACTTGTTATTTATTGTTTACTGTTATTAATTGGTTGTTGTTTATTTAATTATTACTGTTATTAATTGCTGTTTACTCCTGTATTTCATTTAAGTATTTTCACAATAAACTCGATTTTCAGACTTCAGAATCGATCACCTTAATTATCTCGAGATAAACGATATTACATATATATTATAATTATAAATATATATATACAGAAGAAAAAATACGTATACATATGATGACTAGTGCAACGTAATGTACTTTTACCCTTATCTTATACGGCCTTATCTGACGCGTTTCAACATTCTCGAATAAGTTACCGTATACACTTGTTACATTTAAAACTTCCAGGAAAATATATTTTCTGGTCGCGTAAATTAAGATCACGCGTGAAAACTACCGCGCAAATTGTTATAATTTACGGCGCAAAAAAGGGACTCGTGTAAAAAAAGTGCCGCGTGAATCGAGGAACGGGTGTACATATACCACTACAGCGAATTCTGCCTGTATCGTGCTTGCGTGCTTGTAAGTGTTGGTTACGTGAGGCGACCCGATAAAATCACACCTAATCCAAACTTATGTAAACCATAAACAAAAGATGAGAATTAGGTTTGAGTTAGGTGTAACTTTATCCGACCGCGTGAGGCGAATACTAACCGTAAGGTAACCAATACTAACGCATACGTCGTCACGGACAAGCAGAATTACAGGCAAAATTCACTGTTAGGGTAACGGTAATATTTTGCGAATATTTCGGAGACAAACTACGAGCGGCAGTTCTACGTATGAGAGAAAGTTGTTCAGAATCACGTGCTCGACAACGTATTCAAAGATATCGCTGAGGTGGATGAGATATGGATAATTAACATCTTTTGGCAAATATTTGTAGGATGGCTCAGCGATTTGCATGATTTTTATATATGTTGCAGAAATCAACATTTTAGACAACTCTTTTTTGCGCATATAATCACTGATTGGTCTTCATTTCTGAGACATATTTATGAAAATATGTTTATTTTTATAACCGCCATGAGCAGCCATGAGTTTATATATCGTCTCACGTTTCGATACTGAAACACAGGCAGATGAGAAAGAGGAATGCAATCTTGCTGAGCTCTTCGAGAGAATTCAGTAAACCAGCAACTTTCTTCCGTGTCGTATCTACCTATACGCTCAGGCCACGATGAGTTCGAAGAAGGTGAGAGACTATTTTTAGTCAAGTTTATCGCCATAGGAAATGTTGGCCGGATTAAAGCCACTGTACTAACTAAAACCTAACTCAATACAGGATCATCAAACTAGCTAACAATTAAATAACTTTCGATCTGATTTCAATCGATTTATGCCAAGTTTGACTTGCAAATTTTGCGTTTCCATCCAAATTAAAAAGAACTTGATGGTCAAACTGTCTATTCCGGACATAAAATCTATTATACATGACTAAAAATCTTCTCTCTCTGTTTCTCGCGCGTGCACTCTGTCAGTGTGTTTACAAACTGAAACGTGAGATTACAAACTCATCGTGATCAGCGCATGTAACATAATCGTGCTTGCGATAAGTCGAACCAAAACATAAGCGACATTCGACGCACATCGAAGTAAAAATGTCCAAATTGTTTTCATGAATATCTCGAAAACTGAGACCGAGCGTGGATTATATGTATAGGAAAAAGTTGTAGCAAATATTAATTTCTACGACATATCCAACTATCGTCGAGATCGCTAAGACCTCTTTGTAAATAATTATACATTATTTTCTTGCTTTTATTCATAAAATAAACTGGTGAAATTTGATCGTATAAAACTGAAACATTTTATATATATTACATAAGACTTTTTACATAAGAAAATCAAATAAAACGGAAGACATAGGTAACAGTTTATGCCTGGTTGTTATTAGGATTATAGATCGGTGCGCGTTAAATGCAGTTTTGTATAATACAATTTTTATTGCTCGTAGCTGCTTGAAAATATCGTACATTTAATCAAAATGATATTTATATCATTCGACAGACCTTTTCAAAGACTTCTTTCATTGTTTCAGACTTGCACGAATTTTTTTCTTTCTTTTTTTTTATTTGGTAGACTTTTACGATCAATTCTCATTGAGAATTATAAGTAAATTATTTTGGCGTGGTACTGTAACTTGGATTATGAGAGTTCATAGTATGTTTGATTCTAGAGACTTGCACGAACGACCAATTTTAGAATTTGAAAAGTTTTAGAACGGAGCTGCTAAAATTTCTACGTTTACGAATCTCTCAAAAATAATTTACATATCAAGGAATTACTTAAATGGAACAGGAAACGTCTTTAACCTTCCCTAAATTATAATCTTACGTTTCCAGAAACCTTCGTGACGCTTTTTCTACATTTACGGTTCACGTAAGAAGATCGCACGAATATTCTGATTATACGTCAATGTCACGACAACGAAGCGTCACATTCTCATTATAAATCTTCCTAACATCGAACGTACCGATTTCTCGAAAATTTCTTCCTCTTTGATATAGTTGATAATCAACGTAATTAACAAATTAACAAATATGACAGAATTGAATGTGCGATATTGGCGCGGCAAATTCAAACTTCAAAACAGCGACGTATACACCAACCTCGTAAAAACATAGAAAATAAAAAAGTAAAATCTATCGGTCCGCAGTGTACGATACTTTTGTTCGAAGAAGTCCTTCTCCGTTTAGAGATTTTGTTCGAAGAAGTCCTTCTCTGTTTTCTTCGTCCTCGCCTCTCTACACTTTGTTCCTTTTATCGCGCGTTTGTTTGCGAGTGCCGACTGGCTTCGTAGAAACAAGGGAGGAAGTGGCAGGGTAAAAAATGCTGGGAAGGCGTGTCTATTCATCAGGCTGATTGCGTGAATGCGTTAGAAAGGGACCAATTCACGAATCTCACAGCGGACGAACGAATATAACGCGCAGCATCCACGCTAGACGGAAGTAATGAACGTTGCTGCGCTTATCTAGTTTGATACTTCCTTCCCAGCTTACACGCATTTACACGAGAGCGTAGGCAGACTTTCTATGGATGCGATCACGATCCCCGTCACGATTCGGTTCGAAACATTTCAAGACCACGCCATGGGGTGAAAAACGCAACAAGACTGCGGATTTTCATCCATCTATGGGAAATTTTAAATGCGCAACAAGGTGCGTAGTATGCAGAGTCGTACGAAATATTTATTATATATATAATAAAGTAAAATATATATAGAATATAAAATATTTATTAAGAAATTTATTTCATTCGCACGAATATTATAACAAATACTTTACATATATATATATATATATATATGTAATATAATATATATATATAGTATGCAGAATCGTATGAAATATTTATTATATATATAATAAAGTAAAATATATATTATATATACGATATATATACAAATATATATATATACGATTCTACATACTACTACTACTGCGTATTATATATATATATATGTAAAGTATTTGTTATAATATTTGTGCGAATGAAATAAATTTCTTCAATTAGATTCCATTTGTTCCACTAGGATGGTGAGAAACCAATTTGCATAAAAATCCGCATTTTAGCGATAAGTCACATTTCCTATCGTTTGTCGAAGAGCAATTTTTAAATTCGTTATACAGTACGCGCCTCATATAACAAGGTAGTTAGAGGTTCTGAAAAAAGTTAACGCAAAAATGCTGGTTTCCAACAGTTAACGAAAGTACCTATATACACGTTGTCAACTAGCTGCACGTCGAAACTATATGAATTTTCGTTTGATTTTGAAACTAAACGATGTGTTTTTTATCGCGCCTTTAAACCTCGAGAGAATATTAAGAACGTCGATTATACAAACGAATATTAATTAGGTCAAACCGACATAACTAAGATTGTTATTAGTCGTTTCTTATAAAACACTGTGAAATTATCGGGTCTCTTTAAAAATAAATTTAAAATAGTCCTTTTCGGATATCCGCTAAATGAAACAAGGAACAGGAAAAAGATCAACAAAAATCAACTTCCTATCATAACTTTCCCGAGTAGTCTTCGTTTGCAATTTTCCTCGCCGTATAATCTTCACGTTATCATATTACGTTATCGTATCACGTTCCCATGCAATTCGCAATTGACTCGCTGAGAAGCCACACGCCGATTTGCACTGCAAATTCGAACTTCCGATTGTTCATCGTCTCGTCCCTATCGCAAATAAAATTCTAATAATAAAATTTCGTTTCTAAGATATCGTACGTATCACGTGCGTTCATTACATTTCAGAAATTACCGATAAGCGCACAGAAAACGGACACGATCTGTCTTGCTTTTGAGTTCAATTATTGAGTTTCGCGAAATAATCTCAATGGAAATTTATGACGTAAAACTCTATTGTGCATCGTGTGGTAGAAATAAGTCACGTTTCGAAGAAACGACGAATCGCACGTTCCAAGTGCACACGTGAGATAATTACTTTTCACGACAATTATTAGAAATTGAATATTCCAGGCTAACCTTTTGCTAGGGCGGATCAACATGAAAAAGGTTTCATTGCGATCTCAGATGTCCTCGTTATCGGATGTATCGTTTCTACACGGACAGTTATTGATTTTATTGTTACAGATGACCTACAAGATACAGTCAGATATCTGGGCATGATTCTGGATAGAAGAATGACATGGAAATGGCACATCGTAGATAAATCCAAATAACTGAAATTAAACCTAAAAAAATTCTACTGGCTCATTGGCAGACGCTCCAACTTAAACACGTAGAGTAAAATAATAATATATAAAGCCATATTAAAACCTGTTTGGATCTATGGGATCCAACAATGGGGAACAGCGAGTAATTCCAACATAGAAATTCTCCAACGATTCCAATCAAAAACTCTAAGATCCTTAATAGATGCATCTTGGTATGTTACCAATGAAACAATACATCGCGACCTTAAGATACCCACGGTTAAAGAAGAAATATCGAAATTCAGTAACAGATATAATATAAGAGTTAACGACCACCAAAACTCATTAGTTACCCAATTACTTGACACGATGGATCAGATCCGCAGACTAAAAGACAATACCCTTTAGATTGAAGCATTAGATTCAACTAGAATCAAACATACTATAAACTCTTACAATCCAAGTTACAGTACCACGCCAAAGTAATTTACTTATAATTCTCAATGAAAATTGATTGTAAAAAATCTACCAAACAGACGACCTACGATTGTGTCACACGCTCAAGAAGACCACCCGCTCAGAAACAGTAATAGGATAGAATAGACATCCTGCATACCACAGCCATCGAAACAATAACCAAATGGTAACGGAATAGGCGCTTCAGAGATAACCAGATGACAACCCCTCCAAAGGAACTAATACCTCAGTATGAAAACGCTCCGAAATACGCGCTCGGCTCAGTCTCTTGTAACACTTTTGTTGAGAATTTTGGATCTTAATAGCCGAAATAATGGTATAGAAACGCTAAATTTACACTTGGAATTTATATTAGAATAGTTATATATTTATTTGATAAGCGATTTCAAAGATATTCATCGATACACACTCGCACGCGTCTCAGCACTTCCTTCCATAGCCGACTGTTGACCGACTGTTGACCGACTGTTGACCGACTGTTGACTGACTGAACAGTTTACATTCATTTGTTTTCGAGACGCCGCACACACACATACTTCCACACACTGATATTCACATGCATTACTACTATGCGTCTAACCTAGTCTAGCGCATAAAATTATACATATCTCAATAACTTTGAACCGTCATTCTGTTGGATTTGCATAGTAAGATTTATTATCATATACAAAGTTCAATTTTTTCAACTTATTTGTGAAACGTTCGAACTGCGACTCGAGGAGACTTGTCACGTAAACTTGAGGGTTATATGATAAAAACAAGGTTGAGCCGAAACACAACCATTAACTTTTTTTTTTATTAGACTTTATTTTTCACTTAATAGTCACAATTGAATATACACTGACGCGTATGTATAAATCAAGTACGCGACTGGTCTAAAGGTAGAAACCGGTAAACATATGTTGACTATTCTAAGGGTAGAGAATAAGTAAGTTTAGTGACGATGTTGTGGCGGAGGAAAGATAGGGGTGGGTGTATCTAAGGACACGGGACCATCGGATTTGTTGATGACAATTTTGGTTAGGAAAGTGAAGGCAGTAGACACCGCTTCCGATTGGATAATAAGAAAGTTGGTGGACCAGAAAGGGTTTTAGTCGCCCCCGAGAGAAAGTTGCTAATGGAAGGTACCGAACGTGAGAAAAATTAACTTTCCCGTGTCAATCCGTAGTAAATAATAAATGTAAAGGGGTACTTAAAATAAAAGATACTTGTTTGGTCTGAAGGACCTTAACTATGAAAATGCCAAGACCCATGGTGGGTTCTTAAGGCTATTGAGGGTACGCGCCAAGGATGTGTAGACATCTCGTGGTGTTGATGCGGATTGATGTCACTAAATCACCAGCGATCTATCATTTTCGTGATTTCTTGTGTCTCCTACGTGACAGTCGACTCGATCGAACCAGTAAAGCTCCATTTTCTATCTACGAATCCCTTTGAGAACTTTCAGTTGAGTCTAAGTTAAGTTTACATGGAGTTTTTATTAAAATTGTTAAGAAACATGTTCATTTTAATAATTTTCTATCCTTAAATGTTGTTCGTCCAACAGAGATCTACGAGAAAATTACTAAAAGAAATTGACAAATCATAAATACAAGCACATCTACATATATATACAATACGTATGCAAAGTGGGGAAAGAAACTGATCGTAGGAGAATATGTACGATAATATCGCGGTATTTTGTATCTTTTGTAGGAGATTTTTGGACAGTGTTGAAAGATAAACCGGTGGAACGAAGCACGAAACGAAGCTCGCGAGAGGATCGAGTAACTAATACGTTCTAATTTACGTAACGAAACGTTCAGACCGGAGAAATTACACCTGAATAGCATGTGACACGCAACAAACGAATGCTGGACGAGTTTCATTAACGTCCATTAAGATCATTTCGCCGGCGAGATGCGAGTTTCACGTTACAAAGTAAGAGGAGAGATTAATGCCCTTCTAATACAAATTTCTGACTCTATAATTAGCCAGGATAGCAATTTACGATTTAGAGATAAGGAAGAACGAAGCAGGAAGCCATCCAACTCTTCTGACCGGAGAAAATGCTCTATCCGGCTATTTAGCAGACGTACAAAGGCCACGTTGTTACTTATAGCTGTATACTAAGCTCCATACTATGTGCAACGATTGCTTATTATACGATCGAATGGGAATAGAATGGTAGATGATTTTTGTTGATTTTCTAATTTTCTTTCTTCTTTTTTTTAATTCGTGCCACGCCTGTCAGCTACAAGGAAGCAGTAAGTTAAATGTGCTTACGTAGCTGAGTTGGAAACCTTATTAGATACAAAGACATACGTGTAATTTAAAAGTAGATCATAAATCTATCAAGTTGGAGAAGTAGAGGAAAGTAAAAAGGATATACGTATATATCCTTTAATCCTTTATATAAAAAGGATATACGTTATTTATTCAGAAATATTAGAAATTAAAGTTTCCAATGATTTTTATCCTAAATGATAAGATTATTGATAGATGCATCTATTTACAATAGATCAAACGGGAAACGATGGTTATTTGACTAAATACAGTAATGTGTTGCAACTAACACAACTAGATAGATAATTCACAACTGAAAACTAATAGTTTGCAATTCGTAACAACTTGCCAACTTAACTCTCGACTCCTCACAACTCGACTCTTAGTTAACGACTGCCGATTAATTCGTCTTTCTCCCTTAAGCATCCCTTTGTCTTTTCTCATACCCCCACCACGAACGCCTTCTTCCGCGTAACTATTCGACCGAAAAACAGACAACATATTGATGGGCCACTTGGCCGATTCAAGTTTCCCGACCCTTTTGGCCTGTCGGCACTTGGTCTTTCTCGCAACATTGTTCATGGTTCACCAGATATTTCTTAGGCAGTTTGTTCACGATACTACACGTATATACATTTAATAAAGAAAATCAAAGAAAGACAAAGGAGTTGATAACATAATGCTGATCAAGAATCAAAATCGAATTTCATACCGAAAACAAAGCTGGTAAAATAGTTAAAATTAGTTGATAAGTAAAATCGAAGTAATTTACATAATACCAAGTGAAAGCTGATAGTATGAAATAAATTGATAATCAATGTCACGTCCCGCGCTGCGCAAGCGCCGTAACGTAGACTAAAACTACCAATAGCGCGAGTGAGCGTTCCAATTTGAAATTTAAATAAATTTTAACAATTTGTATAGAAAGCAAATTCGAGCCTCACAACCCCCACGGAATAACCCGTCACATGACGACCCCTCCACGGTAGACCTAAATATAAATAAGCGTAGCGACATAAAGGAGAGAGAGATAATTCCTTAGTTCAGAGTAGTTAATTCCTCAGTTCTGTGTGATTAGTTCCCAGTTCTTCTTAGTCTTGTTAATCGACGTGTTTGCATTTGTCAATTTATAAATTATTGAAAATCTATCAAATTAAAATCTTGTAATTAATAAGAGTGAAAAAGTATTGCGAACGATTGAAACTTCGAGTATTTGAAATTTCAACGACAATTCTGTCAATATCCAATTAGAATAAACATTTTTTTGTGAAGAATATTTGTCTAATAATATAATAGGATTAAACGAACATTTATTTTCGCCAACTTTAATCCTCTCCCGTGCCGTTTAATTGCCAATTGCATTAAATAACAGACAACACTACAATTTAATCTGAATTAAAAAATTAATGGCAACACAACCAAAACGAGCCAAACAAAACGTAACACAAAATCAAATTGGTGAGGTAAAACTGAAGGAGAGTGAAATTAGAATTTAATACCAAAACCAAGTGAAAGCTGCTAGTATAAAATAAGTTGATAGCCAAAGTCAAATAATATAAAACCAAAATCGAAGAAAGAAAGAGAAATCGCTAATAGAAAATTGATTGCCAACCGTAGGGGATTTTAAAATTGCGTGCTTGCGAAACACAAAATATGTGACTTATGATATTTTTCATCTTCATACGTGATATCTCATTCTTTTAAATAACAATCAAACCGTATTTCGCGAAGCTCTAATTCTCACAATTTACGAATTTTCTATGTTAATCCGACACGTCCCCGTTCTCGAGATTACTATAATACGACCGACAATCGTTCCAGCAGAATAAACAGCTACTATGGGGAACAATATGAAGACCTTCGGGCCTCATAATGACGATAATCGCGCCACAAAATCAACACCAACTTCCATTATATTTTTTCAACGTGTCATTTCCGACAGTTTATCCAATTATTACGTTCAAAACGCACGAATATTTACTTTTAGACACCGTGTAGAGCCGAGTACCTTCGAAAAAGAAAATGATTTATGAAGGAAAGTCAGACGATGATAATACAGCGTCCGCGAGGCTGACAGGTGTCGATGATCGTATCGAGAACAAGAATCGATGTTTCTACGCGTTCTCTACCTGTTCAGGTGCCTGCACTACTTCCAGCAGGAGATCATCGAGAAGAGAGAAGAAATTGGAGAATTGGAGGAGCTTTGCCCGATGACTTATAAATTCCACGACAGAGACGAAGAATGTAACTTTCGTTCAGATCGGTCGAGGGTGAAAGAAATAGGTAGTCTCATGTTTCTTTAATGCAAACGTCGAAACGTTACGACAAAGTAATCTTTGTAACTACTTAAAAAAAAGTGACAGTGTTAGGCGTTATTACTATATTGCCGATTTTGATGTATTTATGAGAAATTGAAAAGAAATTTAAAGCTGTAAGAATGCACCGAATGCGCGTGATATAGAAAAATAATATAAAAAAGATAAAAATATGAGATACCTAAAATACTATATTCTTGATAATATTGTTGGTAGGTGAAAGGACAATTTTCTATTTAGATTAGAGTTCTTTAATCTATATTTATAAAAATATGAATGTTCATAAATGTACGCAATTTAGTTATTACGTTGTTTCAGACTGAAAATACTCGATAAAGTTGACCATGAAGTTCCGAAATTGTCCTTGCTCTACCTAAATACATACTTCAAATTGTGCAAGGGTAATTTACTTTCATTCCTACTTGTCTTCGTTTGAGTTACACTAATTCCGACAGAAATGCACGTCCGCTGATTGCAATCTGGATGATAACATACTAAAAATGCCGACTATCTGACGTAATAATCCGTGTTTTGCTAGAACTAGCTTTGTGTTGCACGAGACCGTGCAAGTAAAGCATTATGAAATCGATTAGAAATCTAGGTGTCAACAGCACCCATGGTTGTCATATGCGAAAAATAGGGACGAGCTACGACTTTCTCTAGATACGATGATTTTCTTCGTTCTTTTTCAAATCACATCAATTCTTAACTGTCTGCCACTTTCTCGAGCCAAATCTTTTCACAAGATTTTACTCTTCGCAGTAAATTTACGAAACTTAATATAAAATAAATATATAGTAAGCAATAATATGTAAAGGAAGTTTGCAATAGCAGCTAATTAACTTATACTGTTTGCTTTATAATTCACAATTGTGGTGCAATTAGTAGTTATATATCACATAATAATGATTACCTAAGTCTCACCACGTGGAGGTGGCTGCACATAGAGACTCGTCCTGAAGATACAGAAAATTTCAATTAAATCTTGAATTGATGGTATAAATTTAATATCGACGGCTAAAGGCAAACAAAGAAATATGGAATATGGAATGCTTTCTGTGCAAGACTTTTTAAAACGAACGATCACCGCGATTCAATTTTAATTTACACGCAGCAAATTCAAACGTTTATAAAATTACTGTTTGATTAATTAATCAAAAATACTGTAGACGAGATAATTGTAACTCTAATAACGAACGGTTACTATTTACACACTAAAATAATGAAATAATATCTTAATATATATTTCAAATGAATTTAATATTCTATAAATGTTATATTTTGCATTTTTCATTTAGTAAAAAAATTTTTGTATCGTATAATCCAAACATATTCGTATTTCATTTGTCAGTTTTTTACAAATGCAATATACATGAAATTACAAAATGAAACCATTTAAAAATCATTTTAAGTAATACAATACCAAGTTACAAGTATTCATCAGTATTAAATCGATACATTGCAGTATTTCCACTGCAAAACGCCTAAAGGGATGATGGAAAAGAAATAAAATCGAGGAGCCAGAAGGGCGATCCACTCGATACAACACCGAACAAACCGTGAGTGGAACATTTTTTTATTTCGCAACGCTAATTTACTAAATCCGTAATCATAAAATAAAATCTTCTCAAAATAAACCGCGAAGAGTGCTTTATTACATTTGCAATTATATTTAATTTGGTCTTGACAAAAAAAAAGATAGAAACAAATGAAAAATTCGCGAAAGCACACAGTGTTCATTATTCACGCAACGCTAATAAACACTAATCTGTGCACTCATATTTCAACATACGCAACACTAATACCGAGATGTCCAAGCAACCACGTTCGAAACTGCTGATGCACGACCACCTCTGTGCAACTGTCTTAGCTGCTTCAGGTGATCCAGAAACGGGGATAGGCTTCCACAATTCCAGTGGAACATTTTGGGCATTTTATAGACGCAACGCTACTTACAAGAACGCGATCATTCGTCAACGCAACGCTAATCGAAAAAATTATGAAAGCAATCCCGATGAAATACATCGCAACGCTAATTCTTAAAGCGGATTTAATGTAAGTTACTATTACTAGATTGAATAAAGGCTACTTCAACTATAATCGATAATCAAAAACCGTGGTACTACGAAATTAATCCAAAATTAACATCGCTTTAATTTAACTTTAAGTAAAACAAAACGCGAGAAACTCTAATTGTACGCTTTAATAAGTTCTAGCAATTCACGATCGAAAATACTGAAAACAATCGCGACATTTTACAATTCGTAACACTAAAGCAAACGCGATCATTTTTTCATCGCAACGCTAGTCCAAACCGTAATTAATCAGTCGCAACGCTAATGCAAATACCGCGACTAGCCCAAATGAGGATGGGCCGACATATACGTCGACAACAAACAAATTACAACTAATACTACTACAAATACTAAAGACGAGCACAGTGACAAAATAGTAACAAGAATGACTTCCCATGCTCTGTATCTGGATGACCCAGAGGATGGGCAGTCATTAGTAGTTGCCCTCTTGAGTGGCAGTTTGCCGGGCCTCTTCGGCTCATAGCCTCTTCTTTCTTCGGGCGCGATGCCCGCTGAAACTTACATCTAGGCTCGAGACTTTCTAAATCGCAAACCAAAAAATAACTTATAAAGGTGAAATAAAAATATAAATCGCGGAAGCTGGCCCAAATGCATATGGATGAACAACGATCAGAGCGATCGCTGTCCGTTCGCATGTGCGTGCTCGAGCAATACATAAACGCTCGTTTCGAAACCTACTCGCGACCACGATCGCGAAAATCGAAAAATCGATCAACTATGCCAGAGACGTGACATTCTGCCCCGTGCCAGGCTTCGCCATCCATTTTTCAAATTACCTTTCCTGAAATAGATTGGACACGCGAGAATGAGCCTACCCGACCAGAGAGAGACCACACCAACGCACTCACTCCACGATTCTCACACATACCACTCGGGCGCAAGAACCTACACTAGAGAGGACGTCCCGGGACACCTCCGACACCCGAGTTTGACACACAACTTGCACACTCTAATGTACGTACCATTTTACTGAAATCGACTGACGAAAGTTAGCGACCATTACTAACAACACGATAAAAGTAAGTCCTGTGACTTGTTGATTGTAATTCGTATAAATATCCATAATTCAAAGAAACGATAGGCGGTACGAAATTTGGTACCAATTATTATCATTATCATCTTTAAATTTATAATGAACGGAATAATAGCTAAAACGACGCAATTCCACAGCCTAACCACACGCACAATGTGGAAAGTACGTCGTTCACGATACACTAACGCATCGTCAATCGCTTAGAAATTGTTATAAATTTGTCAATGGTCATCGTATCCGTTGCCTTTCTCTCACCCACGTAGCACCTGGGCACGTGAGTGAGGTCCTGGCAACGAATACAGAAGGGGTTAAACCTGAAAATCCTAACTAAAAATGATATTTATGCATCTATTTTGTATTTAACGGGCTAATCGTTCTTCATTTTGCAATTTCAAATTTTATTTCAAATTATTATCACTGTATACTCTACTTTATTAATTTAATGAATTACCAGAATTCTAATATCGAATGTGTTCATAAAAAGCAATATAACATAATTATTCGCTCAAATAATTGACTCTAAACTCTAACAAATTATTGAAACTTTAATATTGAAAGAAAGAATAGACGGAATAAGAAATTTATTTAATAATTGAATCAAGATAAGATACTAATGCCAACAACCTCAGGCGATCCCTTCGTCGAAACACAATTTGAAAAGTATGAAAGCAGTACAGAAAACTTGTTGCTTCGATTCCGAGATCTGCCTGTCGCGAAATTTCTTCTTGCGCATAAAATTCAAGACATTTTTGTACGGAAGGACTAAGCTTCGATATCTTTCTATTTTTTAAATTAATACTCAAATACAAATATAAAAGCCAAACAATTAATAAAAATAATTTCCATTTTTAATGCAACGAAGTCGGAGGATATCCGACTTCTCCACGAAATATTCAGTTGTCATTCCGACACTTATCTCATTTATTCAAATATTCACATCTCATTTATATACGTATATTTGTATGGTTATTTAGCTTCTGCAAATATACATTTTTAGTATATTCTGATTTTAGAAGTAATTATAGTGAATCATTATATTAATACCATTAATATAAAAACAAATAATATAATACAAAAACGCGATGTGCAAGAAGATCTATCCTCGACTAATAAATAACACACAGAAAAAAGAAATGTTACTACTCACGAGTATAATAAATACCCGCGGTCACTGTGCTCGCAAAAAATTCTACGTAATACAACCAATCACCCGTGCCGATTCGGACCTTTCGTCCTACGACATGATTGAGTGACCGGAGGAACAAAAATACATGCGACTCACCACAGATGCGAAGAACCTGTCATCGATGCTGATCGTCATAGTCCAGAAAGTCATTATCAATGACGTCATCAAACAGGAACCATCGAAACCCATGGCACAAGTGCAGGTTACAAACAATCTGTAATAAAATATTCAATATCACAATTTGTTCTTACGTTGTTTGTCCATATAAAATAAAGATAAAAATTGGTATTCTAATAATTGAAAAGTTGCACTTCATTCGATAATAATTGAAGCAAAACGTATGCACAAATATTTAACTACATAATTGGAATATAGTATTCAAAGCTTTCATAAGTTATTTCTACATTGCTGTATAGCAATTGTGTAGCAAAGATTAGTATTGGTCCAATAAAAAAACGAAAATAAACATGTACATACGTCTGCCTTTGTATAGTAACTCAATCATTACCAAATCTGCATAAGAAGTCAAGAAATTGATTATTAATCATCTGCAGCGTCGTTTTTGTATCGATTTAAATTATCGATTATAAATCTCCCATAGCCTCAGTGCTGTAAACTGTTAGTCTTTCATCAGCGAATAATATATACAAAGGAAAACCAACAATTTTAAGTAAATGTACAAAAAACCAATAACTTATAATATTTGAACAAATTATAGCAAAATAAATCAATAATAGAATTCAAATTACGCTTCAGAGACCCGTAATATAAAGTATCGATGACTCTAATCGTCAAATATACAATCAACGATAAAAGTACAAAGAAATTACGGAAAGCTACTTAATTTTACTAAAAAATGACGATTGATAAGTGAATAAATAAAAACGTATTATTTTGATGATGCTGATAGAAGCGTAAAAATGATGATAAAATCAAAATTAAGGTACTAATAATGACGATGTGACGCGACGTACACTGGCTCCACGAATTTCAATACTAATCCTAAATTACCAATCGTGGAGACTTTAATATAGCCTCCGCCAATAGGAGCGCTCGGTTTGAGTTCGCAATATTTTCTGCCAATAGGAACAGACTTCCTTCTATATGAGCGCGCGATAATTCAATCTAATCAAATGGTCAAATTAATTAAATTGTTAAATAAACAACATATTTAAGATAATGTTCATTTCCAATTGCGAATCAAATTATCCTCTTAACGGAAAATTTTCGTGTATTATACCTATCTATTATTAAATAAAATATAGTATAGTAAAGTAGGCTATAGTAAAAGTAACACTACGATATATTATTTAAATATTCATACTGTTATTAATATATATATATTATTAATAAGTAATTAAAACATATCAATAAATAGAAGAAAAGAATGCGAAAAATTATCCTACCATGCTTTATGAATATATCTATTTAATAGAAATGTTATTATTATTAAAAATTATTAATAATTAGTAACTTAGAATAGTTGTTGAGAATTGATAGCAAAATTATAATGAAAAAAGAAATTTCTTTAATCGAAAATAATTCTTTGTTATCGTTTACTTTGCTATTAATTGATGTATAAATTAAATAATTGTACATATGTAATACTAGAGAAGAAATGAAAGTGTTTACGCCCGTAGTTCTAGTTGTTTCACAAAATATAACTACATAATTGACATATAATATTCAAAGATGCTTACATTCTTGGCTTTTGAAGCACCACTATGTTTTCAGGAAGCAAAAAGAAGGAAAAGGAGTGACAAATCTTTAACAAAATATGACAGTTGATTAAATTGATGAATAGAAGACATATTTAAAGAAATATCCACTAGCAATTATGAATAAAATTATGATCTAATGGGAAATTTGTGTTATGCAAGTATACCTATCTATTATTAAATAGAATATGGTATTAGTAAAAGTATCATTATAGTATTTCATTTGATTATTCATACTATTATTAATAAATATATTTCAATAATTCAAATATATTAACAAATAGAAAAAAGTGAAAAAGTTGTTGTTTTTTCTGTTTCATAAGTAAATTCATAAATAATTGTTTATGTGTATTGCATACTATCAAAGAAGGATTAAAGCCTTATTTTGACCTAATATAAAGGTAATAAGATGCCATGTCTATTCTATACCTCGTCTATGGTAGAAATCTAATTTCACAGTAATGTAACTGTGTCGATTATTATCCGTCGTGATGATCGTCGTGCTTGATCTTGTAGCCTTGGCAAGATCATTGCCACCATAACGATGGCGCGAAAAGCAATCGGTGATTATGCGCGCCTCTATTGCGGAATGCTCTGCATTTAATTGTGTATAATGGCGCTCTACTTGTACGAACGTGTCACCACAGAGGGCTTGATTTGATTAATAAAATGATCGCTCAAGGATCATCTTATTAGCATAGCATACGACCTTGTATCTTTCGCCATCTTACTGGCACTTTTTATTATTGTATGTGATCTTATCGCGTTTTTCTTCGTGTTTAATTTTCGTTCCATTATACTGTTCGATTACCATACATGAATCCTTGAAAATTTAGTTCAGTGACTCTGTCTCCACAGCCGAGTACGCGAGATTCCTTATGCAACTATAGTTTCCGTGTCCTTGCGTCAATCCAGATTTCAATTAAGAAATCGGGAATCTTTCTGTTTCGCAATCTATCCTCAACAATAATTCATCATCATTATTGCAAAAATACTAGCAGAACAAGCAATGGAAAGTAAAGCTTTCCATAACTCTACTGTGTTTTTATAATATTCTTGTGCCTGCTGCGCCAGTTTTTTAGAGACCTATTGCCCTATTATCCTAGACCTCGATAAAGCTATAATAAATACTGTCTATTTCAACTTAGCTAATTAAAATAGTCAATTCCAACCTTTTGTACTTACAAACATCTTGATACATACATTTTGTATGGTGTGCTAAACGACAACGAGGAAACGGATGTTGACGTCATTTTGTGGCTCTAGGAGGAGCTGGGCACACGTGTGGCGTACGTCTACCGTAAATATATTCTGCTTAAGGCTGATGGCTAGATTGTCCATAGTTGATGTCTCGAGCTCTCATATCATGTCAGTTAGCTCGAGTTACCCGCGTATCTCGCCTCGTGGAACCGTAATCAACTTCGTCTACGCCGTCT
The DNA here is from genome assembly GCF_011952255.1 of Bombus vosnesenskii. Taxonomy (NCBI): domain Eukaryota; kingdom Metazoa; phylum Arthropoda; class Insecta; order Hymenoptera; family Apidae; genus Bombus; species Bombus vosnesenskii. The sequence continues at coordinate 118,309 of NW_022884343.1, forward strand.
GCCGACTGATTATCAATTCAGTGCCTCCGCCTAGACATCCCCACCCTCTGTAGGTAGATGTTCGATAGCCAGAAATGGCAAAAATAGTGGATCAGTGCTATGAAATACACTGGTGAATTATTCAGTAATCCGAGTATCAAGTATTCGAGTTGTTCAACTAACTGATATTACTTATTACCTGTTTCCTTAGTTGACGAATCTCCAAACTTTTCCGTGAAAACATTAATCTTCTTCCTCTGTAAAATATCGGATAGAAATAAGTACTGATAAGGATCTTAAAGTCGTCTAACATCTTTGCTCTTTTTTTATAACATATAATAAAATAAACTCTATAAATACATAATAAAAAGAATTAAAATATCGAAAGTATTGGAAGATGAAAGTAAAGCTTGTCTTCGTTAAATCATATATTTCACGTTTGCGTGAGATTTCATTACAGATTATTAAAATTAATTCGAAAGCATCAATAAAATGTTTGCAGGATAAGCAAGGCAAGATTCAGACGTACACCTGAAATCGGAAATAGATACACCAGCGCCTGCGCTCCCAGCTCACCTATTTTCACTCTTTTAACCGAGAATCTGCGTTTGACAAAGATTTACCTAACGAATGCTCATACAAACACTATATACTAAAATAATTACTTTGTTCTTGCAATATATTTGTATAACATTAGAATGGACGTTAAAAGTAATTAATGATATTTAATTAAAATTTAATTTTCTAAATATCAAATTCAAATGTTGACCGTCATATCAAAAACTTTTTTTACGTGTCTTTTCTCCTCCAACTATAATATTTATACAAATAATATAATTAAATATATTGAATAATTAAATTAAGAAAAGAAGTTAAAGTATAGAAACAAAAAGAGATTTCAAGTACTGTACGTGAAATTGTTAGTTATTTGTTCTTTCTTCTAGCATAGATTTTTATATTTTTCTGAGTCCAGTTTGATGAACCGTTGAATATCGCGCATTCCCATCGTTGAAGCAAACCTCTTTGCAGCTCTCTCGACCGCGGATCGAAATGGATTTAAAACAGAGACCAGGCCAATTGAGCCGCACACATTGCGCGCAAGCGCGCTTCGATAACCTACTGTCGCAAGGAGCGCGGCTTACCTGTCGTAGTCGCAGAAAAATGTTTTAGTAAGGTTGTAGCTTCGCTCGATCTTCGTTGTGAGTGATCTCTTTAAACTTTAATTCTTGAAGTAAAATGACTCAGATGTAAAAAGTGAAGATTGTTGTCATGAAATGTCATCGAAACTCGTTGATCCACGCTTGACGTATGATAATTCGATATTGTTATTATCATTGTAAAAACGCAAATTTGTAAATATGTATGAAAATTTGGTGATAATAATCGAAGAAGGGTAAATGTTCCGCGCGAAAGAGATATTTTCCTTGAATTATTTTCGTGATAAAGGAGCTTCTGGGAAAGGGGTCGTTCATCGACTCTTTCAACTTTTTTTTTCGTAATCGAATCGTCCAAACAATGCAGATAACGAGCCTGAAAGTATATAAAATTAAAGTGTAAAGAGATTTGCGAGGAAAAAGAAAGGCGCCTGCGCTCGATACTAACCTGCTGCGATTTAACGTGAGTACGGAGGTACTCGATATACTTTCCACATCTGTTAGGAAGTTCTTATTAAATGTACAAACCTGTGAAATAGTAAAATGATATTATAAACGTAAACAAACTCAACGAGAACCATCAATATTACATCTACATGCAGTCCGTTAACTAATCGTAAACGAGGAACGATAATTAATTTAATATAAAAGCTCAACACCTTCAACGGCAATAAATCACGAAAATAAACAAATAATTAATAGTAAAATAAAATTAGTTTAAGGATAATGTCAGAGAGTAGGTCAGCATCTGCATCCACCGAAGTATTCTGGTTGGAGCCAGTGTCGAGGAGGGACGTGAGAAATTCGCTTGACGACGTAGTTCACGGGATTTTCATCCCTTTGAGTTCTCCAAAAGCTATCAGGGTAGAATTATGCAGCAGGATCGTTGACAAGAGAGGATGCAGCTTGGAGAAGTGTCGTTGAACCGGATTTACTCTGGTTGTTCGATTTGGTGTTACCGTCAGCTACGTCCTCGACGTCGAGGTCGTGAGATTCAGGAACGTCCTGGCTGGGTCCAGGATCGGCCGCAGGATGTTGGCGGAAATGGTCCGACTTTCTTACCAGCATCGAGCTTTCTATTGCTATGTCATTCTCAGCGTGTGGATCTTTCTCCTCGTTGCTGGTAACTAAAGAAACCTGATATGTTTTTCCTCGACTTCTATCTTTTTTCTTTCTGTTTTCAGCATATATCCTAATTGTTCCATGCATTCGATATTTATTTTTGTAAGAAGGTTTCATTTTTATTTATTATTGTATTTGTTTCTTTTAAATATATAATAAGTAATGCTTCTTTGAAAAGCACGTTGATAACAATGCATTATTTTATCGTAGCGTGAGCGTTCGTAAATAAACACACGTAATAATGCGATTAACTAGCACATACGCGATTTCACATTATCGGCTTCGTTGGCTTATTGTGAGCCGTATACGTAAACACGGTTAAAGAACCCTTTGCCATCTGATCTCTTTCTTGTTACTTCTTTTTATAGCAAGCGGATTGAATGCCATCCTATCGTTTATATAAATATTCATGTATATGGATTCCAAGATAATGCAATTGTTTAAAATAAAACTGTTTTGTTGAATTATATAGGTATGTACAAGTACATTGGAATAGATGAAAAGAGCTCAGTGCAAGCCAGAGTTCTAGACAATGACATTTCCATCAGGGAATTTCCCAGGAATTTGAAAACCGATATGAGAACCAAAAAGATATTTCAATTTTGTAATCCTCCAAGTGATATCACAGCAGAAACAGAAGGTATAGCAAACAAAATATTTTACAATTATTAAGTAATCATTAATTAATAAGCCAATGGAAGAATCATGTGGTTTTTCCATATTTAGGAAAATTGGATGGGAATTTGACATTGGGAGGGATTTTAGTATTTGTTCGGCATGGAGACAGGGGTCCTTTGGCGCACATTAGAAATATAAGCATAGTAAATTGCGGTGGAGATTTTAATTCCATACCTGAATTAGAAAGTTTATACCAGAACTATGTGAACTTCTTGCAAAATGTCTCCAGCTACTCCAGAACTGCTTGGGCACAATTCTTAGGTCCATTCCATGGTTTTCCTATGCTGCCCAGCAACTCTAAAGATTGCAGAATTGGTCAATTGACTACACTTGGCATTGGACAATTGTTAAAAACTGGAATCGTACTTAGAAATGCTTATTATCACAAATTGAATCTGGGAAATGGTTCTATATCTAGCAAAGACATTGTTGTGTATAGCACTAGGTATCGAAGAACAGTCCAAAGTGCAGTTGCTTTACTCTATGCCCTACTAGAGACAGATGGTTTCCAAAATCTAGCCAAAATAACTATGCAAGAAAGTCAAAGCTATGCTTTTTGTAACACAGACTGTGCGTGTCCCGCCGCTGAAAAATTCTTCAAACAACACCTAAAAGTAATTAAATTTTAACCTCTATTATGAAGTTAACATTGAGTCTTCTTAACACAATGTTTCTTGTTACAGGAAATGTCTGATCATTTGAAATCTCATCCAGCGGTGGCTGAGCTTATACGACAGGCTTCCAATGCAGTCTTCGAGATCCCTGATCAAGCCCAAATGACAGATCCAAATACTTTGAAGGATGCATTGTTAACATACATCTGCCATGGTGCTTCCTTGCCCTGCATAGATTTTAACACTCAGAGGGTTTGTGTGAAGACTGAACACGTAACAGGTTTGTTCACTTATACAGAATGGGAGTCTAAACAAGTGGCAAAGAGCAGTAGCCGTAGAAAATATGGATTGCTAAGAGCTTATGGACTACTTCGAAATATCGTTTCCTACATGCTACGAATTATCTCCGAGGCCAAACCTAAAATAGTTTTATACTCTGGCCATGATAAAACACTGGAATACCTCGCAACCGCTCTTGGAATCTTTTCTGACAAGTTGACTATGCCACATTATGCTTCCCGCTTCGTAATCGAGGTCTATCGGATAAATCCGAAGAACGAAAACCACGTAGCCAGTGATTTCTACTTCCGGGTGGTGATCAATGGAAAAGATTTCACCCAAAAAATTCCGTTCTGTAGAAATGCAAATTTTTACAGTGTCAGCTACATCGAGCGCAATGAAGTGGAAAAAACGCGGCGAGATTCAAAATTGTGCCCGATTGAGACGATCATCAGACAACTTCACGACGATTATTTCGGACCATTCAATGCAACTAACTTCAAGGATGCGTGTACCAATCATAAGCGCGGATAATTAAAAGTTCTAAAATTTCCAGATAAAAATTTTTTATCAAAGGCTATAGTTTGTTTAACACATTGATTGCCACGGTGGTCATCGATGACACACGTTTTACTAAATATTTTAGAATGCTTAAAATAATATAAATTTCGTGGAAAAGATTTTCAACGACGTAAATAACAGATAATATTATCAGTAAAATCCGGAATTTAACACAAATTCATATTTTTAAAGTCATATAAAAGATTCATATATGAATATAATTACAATAATAAATACGAATATAAATATGAATATAATTACAAAAATAAATAAAATACAGATTCGGTAAAAAGTTGCTTTACCCCTGCATTATACTTTGGATATTTCATATATTTTTTCATATCATGTATATTCTGCACAATTTTCCACTTTCAAATTTTCTATAGATGCATAAAAATCCGCACTCTAATTATCTGAATAAAGTGCACAAATACGATGTAATATTTTGTAAAAACTAATGTTGTGGTATAGTACATTTCAGATAAAATATGTAAAATTCGCGTGGCAATCAACGTGTTGACGTTCTAGCGAGAGATCAAAGAAATGAAAATCAATCAGGAACTGAAAATCGAACATTCTACAAGCTCCTTATACTTAAACCGGAAGCGAGACGCAACGCAATGTGTATTTGAATCTTCATACGAATAAGTAATAAGTACTAACGTTTGAATATTTTATGACGAAAGTATTAAAAATTTATGAAAACGAATTGCAACGTACGCCCATCGAATTTCTTTTATCGTTAAGAGATCGATGCTTTATTACGGAAATATCAAAGTATAAAATATGAAAAAAATGATAGTAAAATTTGCACTGTTTAGATACTATGTCTTCGAACGAATAAGAAAAAAGCCTTACATTCTTAGATTACGTCTTACAAAATCGATTGTAGCTTTAAATATACATATATATACATATAAAGCTAGATGATCGCCATATATTTTATCACACATCTCACTGTACATATGTAAATAACTTTTGTCAAGCAGAAATTGTGTTTAGTGTTTTCAATGTTCTTGAGGAAATTATAGAATCCTATGTAATTCACCGTCTTTGCCATTGTTAATTAGTATCATTTCCTCGTTAACGTAAAATTAGTTCTCGTTAAATTTACAATGGACCAGAATCCTCGTATAAGAACGATCATACTTAAAGTGCTGTTAAAATCACTTATCTACTCACCAAAAAATTCCACAGGTCGAGACTAGCATCGCAAAGCTGTACAAAATAATATTTATCCAAAAAAGATATACGAGGCACTGAAATGTAAAATGAAATTATAGATACTTTCTTTTGTTAAAATACATACTTATATCGTAAACTACTATAAACGGGTGGTTCATTAATCTATTCCTATCAACGAATCACGATCTGATAAAAAGGTATTTTATTTTTTATTCACAATATAAAAACGTACAGATCATCAACAAATAAATAATAGAACACTTATTACAATGTACAAGGCACAGGTTTGTATCCTTATAATAACAGTATGCTTAAGAGCAATATTTCTATCAGTAACTTTGGTAAAACACAATATATAAGCACTAGTATGACGTCATCTTGTTCAATTATTTAAAAATATTACGGGTACAGATAATATTAAAATTATAGCACGCATAATACATCATCCTCTAATAATTGGTGTGGAAATTTAACACGTGTTCGACATATCGTATTTTCTATGCTACAATTTTATATACAATTTGTAGAAAAAATACAGCTGAAAGAAGCTCAAATTTTTGCAACAACATGTTTTCCGATAAAAATGCCCAGTTTCGAACGTTTTCGATTGGCGAAACAATCGAAAACAGCAATCCCATGCGGATCACACAATAATGACCGCATTCAGAAAACAGTGACATGATAGTTAAATCACTGTTTACGATACTTACAGAACTTAGGTACAAAACGTAATACTATTCTGGAATAATCTGAAGATTCCCAGCCTCTGCTAAACCCAATCTCTGCTGAACATTCTTCAGTCGTTGGCAATACTGTTCAAACGTGTCAAAACCACCATCTCCACTAAAAATCGAATTTCAGATAGTTAAAATGTTCATTTTCTAATAATTCTTCACTTACTTTGCGGTAGTCTTATCTCGAACAGGAGGCGAATGATTTATGGCGGCTTTTTGAATTGGTAGAAAGGACTGATCCATGTTCCATAATAGAGTTTTCACACCAATTCGTCTGCCAATATTCCATCTCACGATTAACCACTTCATTCTATGGATACTAATCAAAACAAGCACCGCACTCCTAAATCGAACTTTTGGCGATTTCTTGTTACGGCCTACCACAGCGTAGGATCGTTGGTCTCTGGTCAATTGGGCGAGTACACATAGAGTATTTTCTTCAGACAATTGATAGCTACCAATTACAATTAACAAATATCGTTTCTGATATGTTAGAGCCTTGCGTCTGCTTTCTGCTCGCAGAAACTTTCCATAAAAATGTTGCAACTGTAAAAAAGAATATTATCGTATCATTGAGCACAAAATGAATATATGAAAAAAAGATAGAAATTACCTTTTCTATTTCTGGGATTTTAGCATTTGAAACTTGAGGTCCCTTATTTCGTTTGATTTGATCTTCGAGTAATTTAATTCGTTGGTTCAATTGTTCCTTCTCTTCCCTTGATTTTATCAACTTCTCTTGAAGTACAGTCTTTTCTGTCATGTATTTTTCATTAACTTCACTGAGATCCTATAAACCATAATATCAGTCATAAGATACAACAATTCATAAGGTAACTAGGAGTTTATTACTAAAAGTTAGAAAATATTAAGTTCATTACATTTATCTTTTGCATGAATTTTGTAGGCATATTCTCGTTTGTAAATCTGCTCTTCAGTTCCTTTGTGAGCTCCAATTCTCTCCTTGTACATGCTTTTACTTCTTGTTGTAACTCAGCAATCACATCCCTAGAGTTCTTCTCCTCATCTTTGACGGCCGATAACTTTTTAAGTAGATCAGTTTCCCTTTCTTTAAAAGTCTCAGCTAGCTTCATCTCCCGTTCTAGAGATTCCGTTAATTCTCTCTTTGACTGTTTCATGTCAGCCTCCAAATCCATCTATCGAAAAATTAATCACGTGAAAACAAATCACAAAAACTAGTCGTTATAAATTAATATATTCTTATACTAACTATCACATCTCTAGCATTATTGATTTCTCTCCTCAAAGCCTTGAGCTCACTATGTTCACTGATCTTTTGTTCTTGTCTCTTAGTCTCCGCATCAGACATGGTTTTAATTCTCTTCTGTAACCATTCGCCTTCTTCTTGTTTCGCTTTTAGTTCTTCTTTGGTACGCCTGAGATCAGTTTGCAAGTGATCATTAGTTCCCTTTATCAAAACCAGATTACTTGTTAAGTTCTCATTTTTCTCCACTTCCACTTCTAATTGCTTCTCAAAATGATTCTTCTCCATCTGTAATTTCCTCAAAGTGTCCTTCAGCTCTGTGTTTTCCCTTCCTTCTTTTTCAAAGCTTTCCATTAATGACAGATATTTCTTCCTCTCAGCTTCTAAATCTGTTAATTTTGATAAGTCATCGACTTTCTGGGATTGTACATGGTCTTTCATCAAACTCAGTTGAATCTCTAAATTCTTATGCTCATCTTGTAGCAAGGACAATTCATTTTTAAGCTTCACCTCATTGTCTAAAGAATTCTTCAATTTACTCTGGAGGGTCTCTATTAATTCTGAACAACCAACTTGCATTGCCCTATGCTCCTTTTCAATCTGAATCTTTAATTTTCTCATCAAATTCTTCTCTGAAGATAATTCTTCATCTAGTTTCGCTATTTTCTTTGATTTCTCTGTTAAATCTGACTTTAGTTGGAAAATTCGACCTTCGTATTCTGTTATCTGGCACTTGAGCATTTCTGTTTCTATCTCTAAATCATCTTTCAGCTTCTTCAATTCTTCATTGATTTTATTAGCTTGACTCAGTTTTATTTTTAGTTCTATATATTTTGCTTCTTGGAAATCCTGATAAGGAGTTTGTCTTTCTGTCTTTTTCTTATCCTCGTCATCGTTTTCTATGGCGTTCATAATCTTTCTATCTAAGTGTGCCGATAAATTTAACTCTCTTTGCACCATGTCTTCGATGTCGATATCATCTTGCAATCGTTCTGCAAATTTATACAATAAATAATTATTGTAATAAAACTATATTTTTAATTTATATAAAGAAATACTTACGTGCAGGTAACTTTAGGTCAGACAGATCTTTGTTTAGATTATCCACCATATTCCTCAGTTCAGCATTTATCTTTCTTTCATCCTTCAACTTCTTTCTCAATTCCACAACATTTCCAGATTCCTTCATCTTATTCTGTATAGCTTCCAAAGCCTTGTGCAGACTTTTGCTATCGTCACTCATTTGTCTAATCACTTTATCTTTTTCTTTTAAGTATTCCTGCAGATGATGGATTTCTTGATCCTTTTCGTTAGAAGGTGAGGATGTTCCTGAGAAGCTGGTGCGTCTGGCCATTTCTTCCAATCTTCTAATGACCTGATCCCTGTTGTTTAGACCTTCGGTCAGTCTTTGAATTTCATTCTGACATTCTAATAATTCTTGTTTGGTAGATTGGTACTTTGTTTTGAATTCGTACAACTGTTTATTTTCATTTTCGATCTCAATATTGCGGGTTTGGATAGTTTCGATAGTAATATCTTTTTCGAGAATTGCATCTCTGAATTTCTGTAACTCCTTTGCCTGTTCCTGGAGGAGAATAGTATATTCCCGTGTCTGTCCTAATTCTTGTTCCTTCTCTTCGATATCCTTTTTTAACTTATTATTCTCTAAATTCAATTCTATTATAATTTTTTCGTTCATTTGTATCTTATTTTTGTGGTCTTGCATTTCTTCATTACTCAGTTTTAAAATATTTTCTATTTCCTGAAGATCTTTTTTTATTTTATTCTCTGATACTCGTGACAATTCATATTGATTCTGATAGAAACACTTATCTCTGGATAGTGTCTCCACAACATTTTTAAATTCCATTTGCAACTCGTCGTAAAGTTTCTGCAGAGCTATTAAATCATCTTCTCTTTTAGTCAAAATTGCTGATTTCATATCTAATTCCTCTCTTACTGCCTGTAATTGAATTTCCAAGTTCTCCACCTCTTTCAATGTCTCATTGATGGACGTCTGAGTGTATTTCATTGAAGGAACATAAGATCTATTACTACTACTGTCGTCACTTCTCTCATCAGCACGTTCTCTTTGTGGTAATTCTTGCGTTTGAGTACACTGTTTTGTTGACTGTGTAGCATGGTCAGTTCTGTCACTAGAATTATTGTTTTCCAACGTGGAAGATTTCGACTCCTGGCCACTGTGCAGTAAGTCTAAGATTCTAGATTGTTGACTGGAATTTGCTGATAGACTTTGAGAACCAAGGTCTAGAAGAGGAACCTGAATTATCTTAGTGCTGTCCATTAAAGGTACAGTTGAATTATCTATACTTTTTGGAACAGGTGAAGTAGGAACTTTGAAAGCAGATACGTTAGGTAAGTTTTGTGTCGTGTTGGCTCCTCTGATGGCTTCCGTAGTCTCTTCGCATTCCGAGTGAATTGATAGAATATCGCTCAATGTACGTGCACTATTCTTTGCCTCTGTCTGTCGTACCAACTCTCTTAATTGTGTTTCGTCCAGATTCAGTGAAGAATATATCTCAAGTTGCTTTTCTTTTTTGGATAATTGTTCCTTCAAGTGATCTATCTCCTCGTTCTTGTCTGCTAACATACTGTCTATTAGTCTCGGTAATTCTAACTGTGCATGCTCTTGAACACCAACTTTCGCCTGAAGAATCTTTTTCTCCTCTTCAATAATTTCTACGTGCTCTTTCAACTTTTGAATAGTAGCACTTTCTACTTGCACCACATTTGCAATCTCTGCTTCCTTCTCTTGCAATAATTGATTAATTCTATCCAATTGATTCTTCATGTCCTGCAATTCTAAATCTTTGTCAGCAATGGTTCGTTCTAAAGATTGAAACTTGGCATTAGCTTCATGAAGTTGTAGTTCTAAGCGTGATGTAGCCTGTCTCTGGGCAAATGGAGCGCTTTGCTTGTGTTGCTCCAATCTACCACGCATTGCTTCTATTTGAAACAATTGCTCAGAAGTGGTTTGCTGAAGAATTTCCTGCTCTGCTTGCAATTCCTCGTTCTGGTTTTTGAAAGCAGTAACTTGCAATTCTAAATCTTTGATTCTTTTTAGTGCTACTTCTTCAGCTCTGGCATGTTTCAACATTTTCTCCTTAAGTTTAAGTAACTGGTCGAGAGGTAACATTGGAGGTGCAGTAGGATCATCGGGAGTAGGGCACCGCGAGGCATCTATTTGCTCTCTAATAGAGACATCTTCGCTTGGTTGACTCAAACTCAAATTGGAACTACACATGTGCGCAGATTCCAGTTCTCTAATTCTTTTAGTTAAATGATTCTGCATATCGCGAAGTTCTGTTTTCATTTGCTTCAATGCCGCAGAATTCACGTTGAATTGTTCAGAACTTAACTTGTGTTTTCTTAATTCCTCCTACAAAATCGTATTTTTAAAAATGTATGTTCTAACAAAGTTAAGTATTTCATTAAAATTTACCTGTAAGTGAATAATATGCTCATTTAGTTGCTTGCTTTCACTACCCATCTTAACAGCATCCAGTTCTTGGACCAACTCATGCTGGTTCTTAGTCTGCGCAGCAATCACAGTTTCTAATTGATTGATTTGTAATTGAAGAGATTCTTCCTTCTCGGTTTTGATCTGTAGTTGTTGTTCCAAGTCTGTGATGATTTCTCTAAGTACCCAAATCTTGTCGATAGCTGCTTTCAGTTCACTCTCGGTTTCAGATTTTCTGGCCTCTGTGTCAGACATAAGAGAGGACATCTCTCTCATCTGAGACTCTAGAACCTCCACCTACATTGTATTCGACTTTTTAATGAAACTTCGCAATTGCTAAGTTTATTCCATTACCACAACCATAAATTAAATGCTGGAAAGCATCACCAATATGTAAAGCACACAAAAAATAATTGTCAAAGTGACAAAATAAAAGATACATGCATATCATCTTAATTTTTATTAAAATGAAATGTATACTTTGTACTTAGTAGAGCCTGGATCTGAAATATTATTAAATGTATTAATTCTCATAAGTAAATGACCACTCACAACTGCACCGATGTCAGATGCTTGAAGCACAGGGACGTCTGACGTTGCTTCGGGTGATAGTGTAGACTGCTTTGTGCGACAAACAGAAACCAAAACCAGAGTGCAGGAAAACTCGTGTTAATAGGTTAGTGATAATGCGTGTTATAAGCTGCCTAATTACTTAATAATATAGTTGACAATATAGCTGACCATAAAAAATGAACTCAATTATGATATCCCAAAAGTTATCTATTAGTTTGATCAATTTATATGAGATCAGTAAAGATCATTAAAAAATCCCAATCCAAGACAAATAGAAATAATCATTTTAAAAAATTTCTGAACTTGAATAAAATGTATTATTTAGTCCGCACCATGTAAAGTATCCAAAAAAGCAGATGTTTTGGGTGTGAATGAATATTTCAATTAGAATCGTAAATTGTTTATATCAAATTATTGTATTGTTAAATAGTATGAATATAATGCCCAAGGACTCACCTCAGATGTTATGCGTTGATCTCGTTCCTTTTCTCGTTCACGTTCCTTAAGCTGTTCCTGCAGAACATATACTTGTTTCGCTGCTTCATCTCTCTCAGCTTCTCTTTCGCTTGCTTGCTCATCCAGAAATCTGCGAGTTGCTTTTAATTGCTTATCTGCTGCCTCAATCTACACATATTTTCTTTCAGTTAATATCAATAAAATCGAACACTTAAAAAGCAGAAAGTAGAAAACTTGAATAAAAATAATCAATAAAATGTACACTTCAGCAGCTACATGAGTTATAAACTTTAATATTATTTATATCAACACACATTTAATCAATCAAAATCAAAAATAAAACTAAAAACAAATGCCTTTATGCAAAATAAATAGCAGCAAAAATAAAGTGTTCTGAAATACTCATGAAAAATGCTCATCAACTTTCTTCAAACGTATTCTTTGTTACTAAATTAATGCAACCAGGGAGGATAAGGAAGAGTTAGTTCACAATATTAATAGCATGCATATAAGAGATTAATAGCAATAAACATACTTTTAATGTAACACATGCCTTGATTAATCATTAGGAAATTATTATTTTTAATGATGGCATGAAATTTAGTAGATTCTTATGATAAACCATTTCATCAGAATTGAGAGAGTCCATAGCGTTCTTGTCAATTTATTGTTAAATATTGCTCGGTTTGCGGTTAAAGTTAACTTACGGAACAGCTTTTTATAATAGTATTAGTAATTCTATAATTTACCTTTCGGCGGCAAACCCTGTGAATGTATGGGGTAGGAGTAGGTTCTAAAGGCACCTGCTGGCAAGATAACAGAACGCCAATCAATCTTTCTAAAAAGCTGCATCACGGAGCTATACATTTTTACCGGTCGTTTATCTTTTTTCTTTCTTTTCTTTCTCTTTTATTTCATACGTTTTTACCGTAAATTTTTTTCTATCGATTTCTGAACACGAGATCATCTATCGATTGAAATACTTGTCAAATGATAATCGAATCTATTAAAAGTTAAATATTGATGCATGGATAATGAGACTGTTCATTATGAGTTCAAAAACAAAAAAAGAATGTCTTGTGCAATGTATGAACAACTAAGCTCGTAGATACAGATAAAATAATGGACTACCAAATACAAAACTCGTCTTCAATATGCAATACACCACAACTGTTTTGTATGTAGCATACCAACTCTATATAATGAAAATACATGCAATCGGTGCATCCTTTATAAGAAGAAGTTGCAGTTTACCTGTTGCTGCAAATCTTCCTTTTCCCTTTTTGCCTCTTCCATCAATTTTTCAGTCAGTCTAGATTGTTCATCTATCAGTTGCAACAATTCTGTGCAATCTCCTCCTCCATTTGATAATACATGTCTCACTGAAAAATAAAACATAATTTCAAAAGACATTCATTGAAAAGTTCAATGTTCATACCTCAAAAGAATTCATACCTTTTTCTTGCAATTGTGAGAAATCTTGCAAAGTAATGTCAGTACCTAAGTCATAATTTTCCCCATAACCTTCTGTGATTGTTTCTTTTTTATTCTCTGCATTAATTAGCTTCCTTTGAAGATCTAAAATAGTCATTTTCAGATGACTGATCTCTTCTTGATAGCCGATGACTAGAGCTTCAGCATGATGAAGTTTCAAATTCAGTTCTTCATTCATTTTATTTAACCAAAGAGTATCTTTCAAAGGCGAGCTATGTCTCCGTTCTCTTGTGGATAAAGAAGTGCTAAGAATTTCAGCGCTTTCAGATTTCAAGCGACGTACGCAGTTGTTCAATTCTTGCTTTAATTTTTCTGTTATGCACTCATCTTCTTCCAGAATAGTTGGTAAAGTTTCAGCATTGCTATTTATTATAGAAACTATCTCGGTAGTTTTTGGAGCAAAATGGATCCTTTGTATCTTCATTTTGGAAGAGTTCAATAAGCTAGTCTCTTGGTTCTCTCTTGATTCGTTGAATTTCAATCCACCAGTTTTATCAATTTGCATGGCTTTTTCATTAATGACGCTATCGGATAATTGACTTTTAACAACTTTGGTAATAAAAGTATTATTAACTTCCTCTTCACAAATACTAAAGTACTTTATCAGTTCTTCAATCAACGTTTTAAGAGTTACACACGTTTTACTTAAGGTATTCCTGTTTAACACAAAATGTTTATAAATAAAAGATAATAACGATTTTTAATTTTCTCAAAATGTAAATACCTTTCTTCAAGAATTTGATTATCTGTTACTACGCCTTTATCAAGATCTCCTTTTTCACCATAATTCTGAACACATTCTGACTTAATTTTATTAAGTTCTTCCTGATGACGATCGATCATTCTAGCTACAGTTCGAGAATGCTCTTCTTTTAAACGTTGCATTTCCTCAGTATGGGTTTCTTTAAGTAGTTGCATCTCCCTCTTTGCATTACCAGTCAGTTTGTCTCGTAATTCCAACAATTCTGCTGGCCAATTATCTTCTACATCCGACTCGACCGTTAAAAGTGCCTATTGATTAAATTACAATGACATGAAAGTGATAAATTGAAAGTGAATATATCAGTAGGAAACTAAATTTGTCTTGGATGTGTTCGAATCAATTTTTTGCAGAATATTAGCATGTAAATTGGTGTGGCTAAATCTAAAGCTACCTGAATTTGTTCTTGGAGCGCATTGACAATATCCAACTTAGCTAGTGCGATCTGTTCTTCCAATTGATGGTTGTAGGCCGCTCGTAGTTGCGTTAATTCACCGTTTTCCAACGCACCCGCATCCCATTCTGTTTGACAATGCTGCATGCATACATATGTGGTCACACAATAGCATGTTAGTTACGAGAGAAATAATACATTATAATTGTACTCAGTTCAAGCTAACGACTTTGCTTTACAATTTATAATCTGTGACCTTTATTAATCGGAAACTATTCTAAAAATGCTTTCAAAACAAAACAATGGTTTTTTGACAAGAACAAAATTATTAAAAAATACAGGTTTCAATTAAATAAATTAAAGAATCATGCGTTTCATCGAAAATAAATAGAATTATAGAAAGGAATAACATAAAAAACATACTATTGAAAGATTAAAGTAAGACATACCAAATTTAAAAAGTGCAATCTAATGTACATAGCAAAGTGAATGAAAGAAATCAATTTTTATTAGCATGTAACACATATTCTTGAAGAAGAAGAAGCGATTATAATGCACAAAAAGATATTCAACATTTAACACAAAAAGTAAGATAAATGAAATGCATTAAATACACAAATAAGAAGTTCATAAAACGATCAAGTTATCTTGCTTACCTGATTTGCCATATTTTTCAATAACTCGCATCTTTCTTTGTCCTTGTTATTGTATAGTTGTCTTTCATACATATTTTTCTGTTCTTCTAAAGATTTCTCACATTGCAATTTCGCTTCCTGCAACTCTATTATTCTGTTTTGCAATTCTTGTTGCAAAGTTTTGATATTTATTTCATACTCTAATTCAGACTTATAACTATTAAAATTTTGGCTGGTATGCTTAGATTGCTCATCCTTTATTGGAGAACCAAATCTTGAACTATGCTCAGAGATATTCGAAACGTTCAAACAATCGCCAGCACCCCCGAAATATAAGCCTTCAGTTATGTCAGCAATTTCACTATCATTGTCTGACATCTTTTTTGACTGCTGACTAAATATTTCCTCGGAATATTGTTTTTCCATCAGCAAACATTTTTGTTCGAAATACATACGCAGTTCTTCCATTTCCTTCGCGTGTCGCATTTCCAGTTCGGTTTTGAGATCGTTTAACTCTGTTGTGCCTCCTTTTGCGCTCAACATTAATGATTGTACTTTTCTAATTTCAGATGTAGTTTCAGTTTTTATAGCGTTTATCTGCTCGTCATGAACATGAATCAGTGCTTCAATTTCTTTACGTAAAGTCTCCTTCTCTATTGTTAATTGATTTACAGAATCTTGTAGTGAATGCATATTCTCTAACTTCTTCTTCAAAGCTTTATTTTCTTCATTCTTATGTTCCTTTTCTATGGTAAGGTTTTCTGAAAGATTAATGTAGTGATCCATTTTGTTTTTTATTTCTTCATAGTCTGCCTGTTGACTCATTAAACGTTCTACTTCTTTCAGCAACCGTTTATTTTCTTCCAGTACAAGCATTAATTTTTCTTGTAGCGATGCTGTTTTGTTACTAATATTAGGATCTTCGGTTTTCTCATCAAGAGTTCTATTTATATTGATGCTTTTATTGTGTGTTGTATCTACAGAATTATTAACAATCCTATCCAGCTTAAATTGTTTCATTAAGGCACTGTTATAACTGGATGACAATGAAACATCAAGTTTACTATCGCTTAAAGCTAACGTCTGATTCAATTTTTCCTCTACCTCTGCACACTGTGCCCATGCTGTGGCTAGTCCAGTCTTCAACTGTTCACGCTCTTCCTCAGATTTCTTCAACATGTCTGCCAGATCATACATTTTTTTTATGGATTCTGCAAGTTCTGTCTCTTTCAGCTCAAGGGTCATCTTAAGCTTCTTGATTTCCTGTTGATCCTCTTCAGTTTTGTGCAGCAGATCACTGATGGTATCTTTCATACTCTGACTAGATGATTTGCTTTCTTCTGCTAATGGCAGGGTACTCTGGCCATCCAAACTGTTCTTCTTCAAGGAACTCAGCTCAGATTTGTATTTGTCGCATACATTTTTCATATCCTTAAGCTGTTTCTCATATGATTTCTTTGTAAGATTTGCTTGTTCCAACTCTTCTTTTGACTTACGAACATCCTCTTCAAGACCCTCAATCTTACAAATTAAAAGTTTCTCGAATTCTGCTTTTTCCTCAAGCTTTTGTTTTGTCAACTGATATTGAATCGCCACTTCGTCAAAAGTCTGATACGTAGTTTCATTCAGTTCGCTTAGAGTACTCACGTTTATACCACTAAGTCTGGACAATGATTTCTCTAAATCATAGATTTTGTTGCTTAAAGTTCTTTCATGAGACTGACTATTTTCTATCAACGATTGCGCTGTCGAGTATCTCGACGACAGATCATCGAGTTTAAATTTTAGACTTTCATTCTCTTCTTTCAACACAGCAGCATTTGTTAAGGCTTGTTCCAAGGAACGTTCAATGCTTTCCTTCGATTCCAGAACCGCAGTCGCTGCTATGTACTTTGAAGTGACTTCCTCCAATTGAAGTTTATGCAACTTAATCTGTTCGTGTAACATCTCTTTTTCCTTTTGATGATCTAGATTTTGAATGCATGTAACTTTTTCTGCCTGCACTCTAAACTCATTAAACTTTGATTTTTGTTCGTTCAATTCAGCTTGGGCAGTTTGTTGGGATTCAGAGCGATTCATTAACTCGAGTTTCAGAGTTTCCACAGTTTTCTTATAGTGAGCCAACTGCGTTTGAAATATGGAGAGTTCTTTGGCATGTCGAGTCTCCAGATCTGGTAGTTCCTTGTTCAAGCGATCAGCCATAGTCTTATTTTCTTCTTTCAATTGCTTTAGATGTTCTTCATATTCTTTTTGGATATTCATTACCTCTTTCTCATACTTTGTAGCTTGTTCTTTTAATTCCTGTTGATGACGTGCAGTATTTATATTCATCTCAGTTGTAAATTTTTTTAATATATGTTGCATATCTTGTTTTATCTTATCTACACGCACTTCATACTGTTTCTGTTGCTCTAAAGTCTCGGCGATGTTTAAATTTTTGTCAGCAGCATTTAGACGGATTTGTTCATTCAAATTATTAATTTGCAACTTATAATCATTAATCTCAGCTGTTCGAGTTTCTTTCTCCATTTCCAGTGTCTGTACATATTCTTGATTTTGGGTCACCTGACTATTTAATTTTTGTATTATTGACCTTTGATCGCTTACAGTCTTTTCTAAAGTATCAATCTAGAAACCATCAATTTTCTAATAAAAATCTCTTTATTTTGTGGTCATAAAAAATATGATTTTCTTACCTTTTCTTCCAAGCACTTATTCTTATCACTATCTTTACAAGGTATCTGCATAGCATTTATGGAGTTCAATTGACTAGCAAGATTATCTCTTACAGACAGAGCATGCTGCAGAGACCACATTAGATCTTCTATTAGCTTATCTCTTTGATTCACTGCTTTTTCAAACTCTTGTAGCTATTTGATTGAAAATAACACATGACTATCTATATATACTATGTCAACAAAAAAAAAAAGAACAGATTTTACATACTTTTATATGATACAAAGACAAGACATCTCTACTGTGGATACTACTACTCTGGCTTTGAGAAGAGTTTGGAGATGAGGCCTCTGCTCTCAAGTGATCAATTTCCGCATTTAAAGCTTCGACTATGGCTTCTTTCCCTTGCAACAACTCTTCTAATTGAACCACCCTTCCTGCAAGACCTTCTAAATCCCCATCTGCTTCTCCTTCGCTCATACTGACACTGCTTTGTGTCACATCTTTTGAAGAAACTCCTTCATGCGGCTATAATCAATGGAATTAGTGCTTTGATGTTCACAAACAACAAAATAGATTTAAATTCCTATTCTTACATCAGATTTTCTATGTTCCATAGATTTGTCATTACGGAAAGATTCCTCATCGGATACTTCATCCATTTGACTATGCTCGAACCTTGAGCTTTACTAATTCTTTCTACCTTATATCTCTCCAGCTGAAACCACAATTGTATATTATATAAAAATTTAAATTTCCATATAATTTTTCAAGTTCAGTTTTCTAAATGTCTTATTTATGTTCCACGTTTACCATATTAAATAAATCTCAAAATATCAAATAATATACTATGATCTTTTGTATCCTACATCAATGTGAACTTTATGGTGTTCGGAATCCATATTATATCCTTACATTCCTCCACCATACTTATCTGAATTATAATAGCTACAAAAAGCATTTCTACACCTTTAGAAGTATTTATTTTTGCATTTACATATTAATTAGATCCAGGTATATTAAATTTTGTATCATTTAATAGTATATTTACGTCTACAAAAATTTGATACTATCGGAATAAAATGTAAAATATGATAAAAAGATATTTTATTGAAAAATAAGGGTATGTTCAAATACTTTTTGTAGCCACTACATTGAGTTGTCGGTTGAAATTTACTTTGAGAAACCAAAAATTATTGACTTTTTTTATATATTCGGATAATATTCGACAAATAGAATCCAAAAATATAAGTTTTGAGTTTAAAAATCAATTGGTTTAAAAGTTATACGTATATAAAACCAAGAATTTTTAGCGTATTTTACACGTTAATTTGACGCCATATTAGCTTGTATCCATTCGTCCAATGTGTGAAGTCACTAGCTGTAAACAGATACACGTGGGTGGCGGGATAAGTCAAATGTTTTTATCTGCAAGCGTTTTGCACATGTTTGGTTTTTCGCGCTAACACGATTCAAGACTTGCAGATAACAATTCTCCCAACGCGTTCGAAGTGTTCGCTTTTATTTTTTTTCCACGGTTAGGTCTTTTTTCGTTTTATTTTTTTTACCGCTTTCTTCCTTTTTTATTTTTTTTTTTTATTTTCTTTTATTTTCCTCTTTCTTTTTAAATGTTTTACTAGTTTTGTTGTATTATTATAAGTACTTGCATAACAAGCTGAAAAGCCACACAGTTTTAATGAATGGTTAATCTCTTGGTAGTCAATATTCATTAGAATTCATGATCATATCAGATTCATATAAAAACTTTTAGGTGCCAGCTTCCACTTATTAAATATTAATCTATACAATCTTCGCGACAACAATCGATCGCATACAAATACCTAATTATATAACAATTATACAATATTATATTAATTATATAACTGCATAAAAACATAAAATATACAAATATATAAAATACAATTCAAGAGACAGTTATAAATGCAATAATAACATAACAATAGTTAACAAATAGTTAGGTATTGCAAATGGATCGTTAGTAAAACTTTTGATTTATTAAAAGTAGAATTAATTAGAGTATGATGTAATAGATTGAATACATCTTGGCCATCATAAAACAATATTATTTTTGTAAAATATTAGCCATTTCACATGCAACAATCCAATGTCTTACTTGATTTCTTTCTCTCCCAGTAGTTGATCTTTCCCACAAATTATCAATTATAAATGTGTTAATATAGTTTGTAAGAATTCCATGGACAGCTCTGTAAATATATAATTATGTATTTATTAGATTTTATTAACGTCTGTTGATTTATAATTCAAGATTTTATGACTAATAATAGTATCTTTTATTATAATGTAAAAAGAAATAAAAATATATATTCTAATTAATAAAGAAACCTTTCTCATAAATTTATTGCATGTAAATATTTGATCTGTTTTATATAGATAACAATTAACCCTCCCCCTTCAATCATTCCAACACATTCAGAATTAATTTATAAATATGAAAATCTAATTTTCTGTTTTTAATATTTATAAAAAAAATGAGCGTAAATTAGAAAAAAATAATTCTACAAAATATTTATGATTAATGAATGGGTTGATGAACCATATCTTTATTAAATTAACAAGTAATTTATTACGTTTAGTATCTGTGATAAATTAATATAAATTGTGAAAAAGTACGTCTGAAGTCTGTTCTTTAATTTACAAATAATTTTAGATATATTTATAAAAACTTTAATATATATCTGTCTCAAATTACTGTTCTGATTTTCTAAATAGTTTTTTCATCAATGTTATGAAGAAATATAGAGTGAATTATCATGTATCTTATTTTTTCAATCTACTGAATTTATTGAACAAAATGTTCATCTTGAATATTCAATGTAAATATTGCTGATCTCTGAGCACTTGAATATCTTTTGTAATGTTATTTTAGTTAACGTTAACGGGCTTTGAACCAAGTATACTATAACTACAGTTCTTGTTGAATTCTTTTCTTAATTTTGAACGTTTTAGTATACAGATTGACAGAATTTTGAAAAAGTATTCGAAACTATATATGTATATATTTCTCCATTAATAAAAGACTATTTGTTTTGTAAATAGAATATTTCAAATCTTACATTCATGTATACTCATTATGTATTCAAAAATATATTGAGTAAAATAGATAAAATAAAATTACATTTGTAATATGCAATGCTATTCGTCCTTATTTGTTGAAACAGCAGAACCAGTTCATGATGGCTTTAATTACCTGAGAAATACATATTTTTATTAACATACTTATAACATATGTACATATATTCATCAATATAATTGATTATAATAATATTGTTTATTATCCATCATTAATAGTACAGCTCTGTAAATGAGAAGTACAAAGTTTATAATATCAAATTGTTACTTTTCATTAAACTTTATTTTTACTCATTTCGTTAAACTTTACACAATTAATGAATGAATCTATAAATTACATATAAATAAATTAATAATTCCCTTTACACCTATACGCTGTTCAAATACATAAAGAAAATTATGAAATATATACTATATCATATAATATGTACATAGAGGAACATTATTAGAGTATATCAAATTTTTTAAATTAAAATAGAAAGTAAATTAAATTACCAGTAAGTTTTAATAATGAATGATACGTATCGTGCAACGAGCAACGACTCAACCACGGTCAACCGTTACATTTCCAGTACGCATTTCAGTGCGCAGGATTATTTCGCGCGCAAGAAGAACCAATAGTAAAACAGTTTGATTCTAAAAATCATTTGGCTTATTTTCACTTGAATTTTTGAAGCAAAAAGGATTATAGTCATAGAATAAACAAAAAGTGCTTAACTTTTTAGAATAATACATAAGTTATAATATATATGTTTTGAATTTATTTAATGTAGATAATGTAGATTAATATAGATCACATGTAGATATTGCCAACTTAAGAAATTGTGAAGATACTATTTATTGATGGCAACTAAGTGGTTGCGGATTTTATCAGTAGGTGGCCTTAGCACATTCTTTTATTTTGTCAACGTGTTCAATGCACCTAACCTATATTGTTTTGTTATTCTTTGGTCTTCCACCTTTAATTTAATAAAGGATTGTATCGATTAGTTTTTTAGTTTCGTTTTTATCCCAATTTAAAAATGGAAGGACAAGACACGCATTTCAGACATATTTTATTGTATTATTTCCGAAAAGGCAAAAACGCATCGCAAGCACATAAGAAGTTATGTGCCCTATATGGAAATGAAGCCTTGAAAGAAAGGCAGTGTCAAAATTGGTTTGCCAAATTTCGTTCTGGTGATTTTTCAGTGAAAAATGCTCAACGGTCTGGTCGTCCAGTTGAAGTTGACGAGACCCATATCATGGCCATTCTCGATTCAGATCGTTATAGTACAACGCGTGAGATTGCAGAGAAGCTCAATGTATCGCATACATGCATTCAAAAAAGAATAAAACAGCTTGGCTATGTCAAGAAAATCGATTTATGGGTCCCTCATCAGCTTGATGAAATTCATTTGAAGCAACGCATTAGCATCTGCGATTCGCTTCTGAAACGCAACGAAATTGATTCATTTCTGAAACGACTGATTATTGGTGACGAAAGATGGATAGTTTATACAGCCCAGACGACACCAAAAGCTGAGATTCACCAAAAAAAGATTATGCTTTCAGTTTGGTGGGATTATAAAGGAATTCTGTACTTTGAACTTTTACCAAGAAACCAAATGATTAATTCAAACGTGTACGTTCCACAACTCGCCAAACTGAGCGATGCACTTCAAGAAAAGCGGCCAGAATTGGCAGATCATAAGGGTGTTGTTTTCCAGCATGATAATTCAAAATCCCACACATCTTTGGTCACTCACCAAAAATTATTGGAACTAGGTTGGAATGTGTTGTCACATCCACCACATAGCCCTGATCTTGCGCCTTCAGATTACCATTTATTTCGTTCCATACAGAACTCCTTAAATGGTAAAATTTTTAATGACGCTGATGATGTAAAATCACATTTAATTCGGTTTTTTGCTGACAAAAATCAGAAGTTTTATGAACATGGAATTATGACACTGCCTGAAAGATGGCAAAAGGTCATCGAAAAAGACGGACAATACCTAATTGAATAAAGTTATATTTTTAAGCAAAAATTTTGAATTTTCCTTATTTAAAATACGCAATCACATAGTTGCCAACCCAATAAAAATGAAATTCTTTCATTTAGAAAAATACACATTTGGAAAGACATGCGAATATTCTTTATGCAATTAATTCTTAAAAAATTAAGAATTCATATAATATAAATTTTCTAAAGAATATGATCATGCAATATGGCATAATACATTGAACATTTTTTTATTAATATTAAAAATTAATATTAATATTAACGTTTTATTAATATTCTTTTTATTGATACATTAAACTTTGAATTTAGTTTAGTTTAGTTTAATTTATCTCCAAATTTAAAATATTTGATGATGAGAGATGCCATCATTATGATATATTTTAATTTTTATTTCCTCAGTAGCCTCATAACGAGCCTGTCACAGAACTTCTAAAAGCCCGCATGAAAAATTATTACAGATAACATCACTGATATATACTTACATATGTACACATATTTAAGATTCAATTAGTACAAAACTTAAAAATTATTGCACACGATTATATATATTAACTTAATTACTTTGTAATTTTTAATTGTAATATAACCATATTTATATAAAAACTGTGGAAATAAAATAAGAGTAATGTCAAGCGAGCAACATTATTATTGTAAATTGTAAGAGATGATGACATTAATAACATTTTTCATCACTGTACTCTACTAGATTTTATTTAACTTTTACATATATTACATATGTCATAAATTTATACATACTATTATTGCAATATGTTAACACAAATATGATTCATATTAGATATTTATCAGGCATAATAATACATTTGATGTTAATATACAGATTTTCTTGTAGACAGTTTAATTATATGTACGTATATCAAATTATTAAAATAATTTACACAAAATAAATGATTTATGTATCATATGCAGGGTAATTTCAGATTTACTAATTTCTCTAAAATAAAACTAATTTTCATTTATGTTTAATTCATAGGAAATACATATCCATCTATTTTTCATATATTTTTTATCAATTGTAAGCAAAGTAAATATTTGCATATAAATATTTCTTGGAATGGTTTTATTCACCTGAAAGAGGCATTAATCTGTAGGTGCTACTAAATATCAATACTAAAACATATGCATACATTTACAACTAGAACTACAGCAAACTGTGATGTAGTGATAAGTACACATTAGATTATTGTATGGATATACATACATTACCTATAAATGGAGGCATAAAAATATATGTTTATAATACATGTAATAAACGTTGCTAATAAACAATTACACTTCTTATTATAAAAATTGTTTAAAAAACGTAGCACTAATATGGAATAAACTCATTTTATGGTAAAATATGATAACATTAAAACTAAGGGAAGCATTTTTGTTTATCTTTTGTAAAGATATGTGTAAATTTCATTTCTACATAGATATGACATATAGTTTCATATATAACTAGTGTAGCATAAACTTTCAAAGTTCACACAAAAGATCAATAATTAAAAATTTATATAATAATGTATTGTGAACATTTAGTATTATTACCATCTAACAAAAAATTGCATTCTTTTAACTATTATATCTTTGTCTTTTTACATTTTATATTTTACATTTTTTTAAATTAGTGAAATTGCTTTAAAACAAATTATTATCACAGAGGTACATAAAAATTATATAATTCTAAAATTATGAATACTGTATGTTTGGCAGAATCGTTTAAAAAAATAATAGAAAATACAATTTCTACTAAAAGTATAGTAGAAGGTACTTGCATATTTATAAACAATTAAAATGCTTTACGTAAGTATTTCTAAGACATATACATATATACCTCACGTAATTATACTCGATTTTTTCAAGTAATATAGATTTCGTATGTATATAAATGCAAATTTCTTTGTTACGTACATATTATATATTATTCCGTAAATCACATCTAATTCATTTCTACACAAATAATTACAGCTTTAGATACTTATTACTCCAATCCACCTTCTTCTTCTAATTTTGATAAGAATTTTGGAACTCTATATTTTGGTTCCACTTGACGTGCCATGTCTATTAAGCATAGCAACTTCTTTATACCAATAAATACTCTGAAAGAAAATATACAAATCGTGCTTTCAATATTCACACATTTAAATAAAAATTAATATTGTTAAATTGTTCAAAATAGACATACCGTTTTCCTTGAAGTTTGGCATGTAAATGTACAATTTCTTTTTTATTAAATAGATCCATTTCTTCTAAAACGCTTAAGAGATGGTCAGGAGTTGATAAATTAGGTACATGAAGAGTTGTACTAAATGCTGATAACATTTCCATGTCCTCTAAAACTTGTCTAGAGAAGATATGGTAATTATATTAATAAAAATATATATAACTATTATTTTGGAGTATTGTTACATTAACGTTAAGTATTTTACCTGCGGCTTGTAGTACAAAGTACTAATAATTTACGACCACGCGGTGGCTGTTTCTTCAGTAAAACTAACAGCGCTTGTAAAGTCAAGTTAGAATATCGTGGACCAATAGAACCATAATCTAATAAACGCTCAATATTATCAACTAGGATACAACTGAGTTGTGAACGATAAGCATCGTCGAATATCTAAACACAAAAAAATATATATTTTATATTATTTATTATATTATAATTAGAAAATATTCAGTTCATATTTACCTTTCGAATTAAAAGACATTTTGCAGATTCTGTAAAACCAACCATATCTTCTGGTGTACATACTTTGACAAACGGAAAATCGGAATTTTTAGCTATTTGTGCAGCAAGTGCTGTTTTTCCACTATTTGGAGGTCCTTCTAACAAAACCGACACAAGACCAGAACCTTCGGCAGAACGTGCCTCTTGAATATATAAATTGCCATCAGATAAAATCTCTGCCACTGGTTTGCCCCAGTTAATAATACCACGTATAAGAAGATGATCTAATTTTTCTGCACTTGTGCCAAATGCCTGTAACATAAAGTAAAGTCATTAAAACAAATCATTGTAGTTCTTTGTTAATCACATTCGAATTTCTTTTAAATTACTTACAGGTTTAACATCATGTTCCAAAGCATGAAGAAAATCAGTTCTGGAAACCATAAGTTTCTCCATTGCAGCAGGATCTACTTCTACCTTACTAGAAGCTTTAATTAATCTATTCATAGCAGTACTTTGTGCAGCTCTAACTAGACCTTCTAATTCTGCACCACTGAAATTTTTAGTTAATGTGGCTAGTTCTCTTAAATCAACATCTGGTGATATCTTCTTATAATCTTTCATTCTAGATGTGTGAATATTAAGTATTTGGAATCTTCCATGTTCATCAGGCAAGCTGATTTCCATTTGTACCTGCATGTATACAAATTTTATTTAATTAAGTAATAGTAATGGTTTTCCAAACATTATCTCTAAAGAATATTTAATATTATTAAGAAAAATACCTCTAATCTACCAGGTCGTAGTAAAGCTTCATCAATCATATCTCGTCTGTTAGTCATACCAATAACAAGAATATTATTTAACTGCTCCACACCATCTATTTTTGCGAGCAACTGATTTACGACAGTATCATGAACTCCTGTATTTCCAGCAACACTCCCTCGAGATTTACAAATAGCATCAATTTCATCAAAAATAATTATATGTAATCCACTATTTGGTCCAAGCTAAACATGAAAATTTATTTATCAGTAACCACTAATGCCACTGCGTGTTTTGCTTTCATATTGGAATCAAACAAAGTTTTCTAGTTTTTCTTGATCCTTTCTTTAGCGAACATTTCTGCTCTATAATATGCCTGTATTAGACTTTCTCCTAGACTTTTAGTTTTTTAAATAAATTAGGAAATGTAAGCAAAAAATGGTGTTTTAGGGGTCTTTTTTGCTTTGATCATTATTTGAACACACTTAAATGTTTATAATGCAATAATAATACATATCATTTTATTTAAGTGAGCCTAAAGAATTTTTTTGTCCCAACCGCAATTCGATAGTTCTTACTGTAAAAGACATGAAACATCTCCAAAGTTGAAAATGTGCAATTTTTTTCATAATTGATTTTTTTAAAAACTTCGAATTTTAGCAAAACATGGTTTGCAGATTTATATCTAGTACATAAAAGTCTACAAGAATTACCTACTGAAGGTTGCAAAATCGGAAAAAGCTAAAATTTGTTAAACAATGTAATTTATATTTACAACTTATATTTGTAAAACACGTAATGAAGGTTGAAAATATTTTCATACCCTCTTCTCCTCTTCTTCAGCATCAGCAAATAATCGTCTAACATTAGCTTCACTTTCTCCAACATATTTATCCAAAATCTGAGGGCCATTAACGATTTTGGGTTCTCTAGCATTTAACATAGTTCCTATCTGCCTTGCCATTAACGTTTTACCTGTACCTGGTGGACCATAAAGTAAAATCCCTTTTACGTGCTTACAACCCAGTTGAGTAACAATTTCTGGCGGAAAAACTCGTGACGCGAATGCTCTTCGAAAAATAGCACTGAATTCATTATCCAGTCCACCAATTCCCATTTTTTGAAAGTCCCAATCTGGATTGATAATT
The DNA here is from genome assembly GCF_011952255.1 of Bombus vosnesenskii. Lineage (NCBI taxonomy): Eukaryota > Metazoa > Arthropoda > Insecta > Hymenoptera > Apidae > Bombus > Bombus vosnesenskii. Next base: position 146,006 of record NW_022884343.1, read on the forward strand.
GATTGGCGAATAACATTCCCCTTTGCTTTGCCAATAAGGTTTACATTTGAATTTTCTGCCTTTTCAAACTGTATAACAGTGTCGCCCAAACAACGTCCCATTTGAGTTTTTTTAGATACTGTATTTTGTCCAGAACTTATAGCAGATATATCAGCAGCTTCCAAACTTTTAACTACGAGGCCAAGCATTCTTTTATCCTTGAACTGAAACACCAGTTGTTGACCCACGGTGAATGCCTGCCCCGAAAATTGTAATAGAAAATCTTTAGCCATTTCATCAGTATTGTATGGTTCCAAAGTAGTCCTGAAATATCATTACAAATTTTATTATATATGCTATTTTCTTTGCATTTTCCATGTAATGCACATACGATTTTTTTTGCAAAAAGTCTGCTTCTAGTACAATAGTGCATAAACATTCTGTACTGGAGGTAGGATTAAAATGATATGGTCGAACTTCAATTTCCTGATTAAGGGAAAGAGTGGCCCATTTTCTCTGAAGTAAACTAAATCCAACAGTTCCTCTGGGTACTTCATGATGTCGTTTTATAGTAAATACAAAGTGATGATTTGGTGCAGTGGTAACTTCAATGTGCCTAAAAGATACAATTATGTTAAACTTCATATAATCTGTCAAATAAACTAAAATTATAAATTTTATTATTCTTTTATTGCCTTATTTGTCGATTTTATTATTTAAAACCTTACATTTTATATAAATATATAAATATTATTATATATTATATTATATATTATATATATATATATATTATTATATATATATATATAAGCCGAAAGCAGCGTTCACACATTTCTGTATTTTCGCCGCATGTTCAACTCCCGAACAAATGAATTAATGGTTCAGTATAATATGTAATAGCTGTTACTACAGTTACTACTATACTGTTACAACAGCTTGTTCAAACTATAATGAATCAATCATTTGTTGGCTCAATTGTTTTTTTGTCTAGGAGCATATACTTACGTATGTTTCATATCCGTGTATACGATGAAATCACCGATTCGGTCGTATTCGACATTTGGTTTTGTCGATGTATGAAGTGATTCGGCAATAAAACCGAATCGGCCGATACATTTTCTTTATCGTACTTATAGAAGAGTCATAGAGGAGAGTGCGTATGAATCGTTGAAAATGGCGAAAATAAATGCGGAGTTTATGATATCGTTGGTGGAATAAAGGTCCGCTATATGGGATAAAAGATTAGATTCATATAAAGATAAAAATTTAAAAGAAGCATTATGGTGAGAAATATACAATTTGTTAAAAGAAGATTTTGATAAAATTAATAGATAAGCAAATAAATTTTCCTAGAGATGAAAAGGAAAATCGTTATATTTAATTTTTTAAAAGTCCTTTGTTATCATTACATATATTCAACAATAATGAAACTTTAGAATTTCAAGTCAAAGTTATAAATTTAATACGAAAAATAAGAAAATATATGCATATGTAGACACTTTTTACCATACTCTTCTAGAGAATTAACAAATGAATTTTATGAATGAATAAATTATAGAGATCAGAACTTGCATCAACATAACACATCACCTTTGTTTTAATTGTAAGTCCAATCATTGAATCCAATCATTCAATTACGGATTTAGATCTGACTGCTTGATCATATATAATGATAACAATTTAAAAATTAGTCTTAACCATGCAATCATTTTCTCTTCGAAACTAATGCTTAGTCTCATAGTTGTGTTCTGTTTTGTTAAATCTCTTCCATGCTTTTTAACAGATCATCAAAAGCAAATATTCATGTACAAAAATAATTAAAAAATTTTATTTCATTCCTTCTTAATTGAGACATGAAAATTTGATAGGAACCCAATTGATATATATCATTTTCAATAGGATATATCTTCCGTTGATCCTTTTTTGTGACATATTGAAAAACCATGAAAAATTCATAATAAAAAATATTCGCGTCCATTTTGTCAGACTGCAAATAACAAAATAAACAAACAAAAATAGGAAGTAAGCATATGCGTGAGAGTTAGATTTTTGGTGAAGGTACAGAACCGTGTGAACACTGCTTTCGATCGTTACCAACTCGGTAATTGGGCCAATTCATTGATTTGGTACTTATAACAGTCACATCAGACGATACGGTTTTTTGACCAATTCGATTTTACCGAATTAGTAGGATCGATCAAAAAACCATATCATCTATACTGGTTGTTATAGCTACAAAATCAATGAATTAATCATAGGATGATATCTTTACCTGACATCATCTGGGAAATCATCTGGATTGATTATAGCACAATTTGTAATGCTAAGTTCATCAGTAGGACACCTTATTGCCTTCATTCTCTATGAAAAAAGTAAATTTTACTATTGAGAAAAGGAATCGCACTTATTGAAAATATAGTATGTCACTTTACAGACTCATGCGCAAGACACCAGACTGACAACTGATCGGACTTTTAGTGGTGGAGGATTCCGCATTACGGCGCTGTTACGGAACTCCGAGAAGCGCGCGCAGAGAGTAATAATATGTTATATTTAATATCAATAAAGGAATAAATATTAGGTAGGGAATAGTATTAACAATATTAATAATATTAATAAAGGAGTTAGTAACATCAAAACGATGACATCCTCCTTCATAGGACTCTCTTTTAAACTCTTTCTCTCTTCTTTGCCTTTACGTTAAATTCGTTCGCTGAAAATCAGATTTAAACTTCCTTCTGTTCCGTTCCTCTCTTTTTTCTTCTATCACTATATATTTGACAATTGGTTGGAAACACCTGCGTAATCAGTTCCAAATTACATTTTGAATTTTTGATTGTTCTGGAGTATGCAGTTTGGTATTTTTCTTAAGATCTTAGCTTTGTATTAAAAAGATTGTTAATCAATTCCTAAAGTGTCGGAAAAGCGTCGAAAAGTAAAAAGCTAAAATAAAATGGAAGGAGCCGATGTTTTGCACGTGGAAATCTGTCAAAATATCGACAGGTATCACCTTCGTAGTTCTCTTTTTTACAATTAACGATTTTGTACGATTACGATAATTTATGTTTCAATTGGAATATAATTTTTTTATCAACTTTGTGCGCTATATTTTGAATGTTAAATCCATTATAAATAATAATATTTGACTTTCAGCACACTTTCTATAGAAAAAATAGAGAATTTAGTATATGCTGAAATAAATGCATTAGAGGATGTTGCTTTAGATATCATTATGTATGGAAAAGACCTGACAAACTCCACTTTGCAGACTCATATTGATTCTATAATATGCACTTGCAGTCATGGAGAGGTAAAAATTTGAAAGTAAATTTAATTGCATACACAAAGAACGTTAGTAATATGAACTTTATAGTTACAGAGAACTCACATGAAAGTGCAAGGAGCTACTCTAAAGTTTCATACATATAGATTAACCACAGAGTCTGCAGCTACAGAGACAATGGAAAATGATGGAGAAAATCTTCCAGCCTCATCCCATTGGATATTACCATCACAAGAATTTCATTATTTATGGGAGAGCCTTTATTTTGATTCCAATATAAAGGATAATGTTAGTTGAATATCTTATAATTAGCTCAATTTTTCATAACACCTGAAAATGTTTTGTTCCTTTTTTAGCTACTTCACTTTGTGGAAACAGCAATGATATTTGCAGATCATAATATTAATACTAATATCATAAGTTGGAACAAAGTGGTACTATTACATGGGCCACCAGGTACAGGAAAAACTAGTTTATGTAAAGCCCTTGCTCAGAAGGCTGCTATTCGTTTAGGTAATAGATTTACACATGGCGAATTTATTGAGATAAATAGCCATAGTTTATTTTCAAAGTGGTTTTCAGAGGTAATATTACAATAACTTATTAAGGAAATTTTTTAATTAGTAGATAATAAAATTAAAAATATTACTATTTGCAGAGTGGCAAATTGGTTATGAAATTATTCAATGAAATAAAAAGTCTTTTAGAAAATCCGCAAGCATTAGTTTGTATCTTGATCGATGAGATAGAATCCCTGGCGCATACCCGGAGAACTTGTAATAACGGATCGGAACCCGTTGATTCCATAAGAGTAGTGAATGCTTTATTAACGCAACTAGACCAAATAAAACGATATCCAAATATTTTAATTTTAACAACTAGCAATTTATCAGAAGCCATTGACATAGCATTCGTCGATAGAACAGATATGAAGCAATATATTGGACCTCCTTCGCATCAAGCTATATACAAAATTTATACTTCCTGTCTTAAAGAATTAATGAGGGTAAATAAATATATATGTTTTCCTATTCTGTCAAATATACTATTTTCATTTTTTTCAGACAAAACTAATGGAACCAGAAGAAATTTATGATTTATCATGCTTAAAAAAGATGGGCTATGAGGAAACATTTCAGACAAAGAACAGTCTTAAATTAATGGAGCTCAGTCAAGAGAGTGTGAACTTAAGTGGACGTGTTTTAAGAAAAATACCATTTTTAGCTCATGCTTTTCATTTGAAAACAAAAAAGTGTACTCTAAGTCGATTTTTAAGAGCCATGCACATAGCGATTGAAAGAGAAAAGGAACATACAGAGGAGGTATTCTAAGAGGTATTTTTCTCTAATTCTTGGACCTTTTTTACTTTTTTAATGTACTTAGTCTTAACTCAATGAAAGATTTAGTACTATATTTATTTAATACTTTTCATACCATACATTGCTTTTATGACATAAAGATATGTGTGCATTTTATTTAAATCTTTCTAATTTTTTATTTTCCCTTCCTGTGAAAACTTTTGGTAACTGTAACGAAGGTCATCGAGGTCATTAGGGTGGAAACTCTCGTAAATAATGATTCAAAGGAGAACGGCTAAATTTGTATTACTTCAGGGATATAAAATTCTAGTAAGACATCATTCTAAATCATAAGATATAAAAATACAATCATTTATAGTAAATGTGATGGGAAGGTTGTAAAAAATGTAGATGAGGTTGACAGCGTCTCGAAGTACATTTGATACGTTTCATTTGGTTTTGGAAGTAAGTTATAGAAGTTATTAGAATATTTGCTCGTAATACCACACTTTAATTTGTCGCGTTTTGTTATTAATTAATAATTTGAGCAATGTGTTTTTACGTGACATATAAGTACCGACTTTTCTTTACAAAATAGCATTCGAATTTTTGTATTTCATGGCATTTATTTCGAAGTTATAATCTTTTGAAGTCAGAAAGTTCCAATTCGTCTTTCAAGACACCATTAACTTCATCTACGTCTTTTACAACTTACCCATCATATTTGTTCTGAATTATGTACTTTAATGATACCTTCAGATTTATAGAATGATCTCTTATTAGAATTTTAATTACCTAAAGGGGTACAAATTTGAACATTCTTCTTTTCAAATTACAAAGTTCCCGCCATATGAATCTCGATATCACCTCGATCGCGAAGCATTCGATAGTCACGACCTCTCTAGTTTCGTGATAGGCTATGGTAAACGGTGCGCCATACGGTTGCGATCAATGCAATCAGTTGTTGCCGGGCTGTTGAACGTATTAGTGGTGTTCTTCGTTCGCGCTTTTTTAATTTGATTGTCGAGACAAGAGCCAAGTTAACTATCGAAAGAATAATACATTGCAATTGTACGCAATTTCTCTGCGTTTCTCGCATGTGAACTTGACAGTGTATTTTTTGTTCTGTCTTTTGTCGAAGTTAATGTTCTCAGAGTGACAGGATTAAGTGGAAGAATGTTGGATCGCGATACCGCGATACATCTCGTCGCCGGAGGGTGGGTTTCTCATGTCTTTTTCCTTTATATTAATTTCGACATTCATTGAATTTAGATTAGAATTAGGAACTTGTATATAACAAAATAACAAATCAAGATAAGGAACTTACGTCGTAGATTGACGCCGGCTATTTCGACGAAAACTATTTATTAACAAAATAGATGTACATGCGTTTTGCGCAGTAGCTATAATTTATAAAAATATTGTGCGCTTCTGGACAAGCGCATTCCTAGAAATTTCTACAGAAACGTGACTCAGGAGAATTCCGTAATGTTGAATGCTGCGACATTGTTCGCCGGCTCGCGGTTGTTACGTCATTCTCAGACTAGCTCGTGTATGTCTTGCTTATGCGTAATTGATCGCTCAAATTTAGAAGCTACGATGTTATTTTCGGCCTGTGTCAGATAATTTTTCACGACTATGTTGAGTCTCGCTGCGATGTATATCATCGAAATTCCTATCTAGATCGAAATAATATCGCGCTTAGTATAATACGCATTATAACCGGCTTCTCAATGAGGGGTACATGTTTTTACGACGAATCTACGTATGGCTTTCTCAAACCGTTTCTTAGACGTTCTACCATTTGCAGTAATATTTTTACGAAAATATTTGAGCACTTATCAGAGAATTTTTTTTATAAATATACTATGTGCATTATACGAATCTTTTTGAAGTTTCGTTAGCACTGTAATGAGACACGACTGTCATGATTTCAATAACAAAATTTGAAACTAATCCGTAAATATATGTAAAAGTCTCAAAACATTTATTACAGATGTACGCATATTAGAAAGGTAGTAAACAGCATGAATAAGCAGACCCAAGCAAATAGTGCTGACGATGTTCTCACTATATATTGTGGCCTATTGATATAGTGAGTAATTGACTTTACAAATATTTCGGAAAACTTTGTGAAGTATATGTTTCAAGTAAATATTTTGTAGCTTCTATATACATTTTCAGATCCGTTATCAATTTTACCAATATAGTCACGATAGTCGTGTCTAGTTAGAATGCTAATGAGATTTCAAAATGTTCTGTCTAATTAAAAGTCACTGAGCCTTTGTATATGAATTCATTAAACTTTATCGAAACTGAATTCGATTATTCAAGAATTTTTGTATTTAAAAGTGATACGTCTCGTTTGTTGTGTGACATATGAATTACAAATTTAGGAATATGTTTACATCCTAATGATAGTGTACGTTGATAATTGTAGAACACGTCTTGTTAACATAAGTCAATCATACTTAGTAGAAAGTTTTCGACCAAACGATTAGCGTTACAAATTTTTTTCTCATTTACACTATGCCAACTCTACTTTTTACTCTGTTTTAAATGTTTTTAATTAGTTTCATTTTATTACGTTTGATTGACAATTTTGTACAGGTGTAGTATATATGTTTCGCTTGGTGCGTAATAAATATATGAATTATCAATTTACAAACATATTGATATTTTAGTGATATAATTCCATCGAATAATGCTACAAATAATTTGTCATCATATATACATACGTATTAACATCGTAGTATTACATACATATATTAGACGAAATGTCTGAGAAAAGATAGTTTTTTACGTATACAATTTTGTCCTTTATTTCAATTTATCGACCTTTCGTATCAATTTCCTGTTGATCTCTTCATTCATTTCTTATTAATTGGATTTTTTGTTTCACAGAGTGGCTGGGACGACCGGTGCGATAGTTACCTGCCCTTTAGAAGTGGTTAAAACGCGTTTACAATCTTCCTCATCCGGCTTCTATCCACCCCCGGTGAACAAGGAACTCACTTCGGGACATGTAACGTGCAAAAGTTTCCCGAAACCGGAACAGAGGAGAAGACTGTGCACTGGAGGGTATACAAGGTAACTTCATTAATACCTCTGTATAATTAATTAGACTAATAACGAAAACAATTTATGACTGTTGTTCTTTTAGATTATTTAAAAATGTAGATCAAATTTAGATTAGTATCGAAATTCGAATTTGTTTTCAAAATGAAGAGCACGAATTGATACTCGGAGCACCGATTCCTTCACGAAGCAACAAACCTGCTTATCGTTATTTCAGCGGATCATATTTCTTCTCGTCTCATGCCTGTCTATGTTATACATTAGCTAATTGCGTTTTGAAACCCTGTTTACTTCGTCGGGACATTTTGAATTGTACAATGATTGTGACATTAGAGAAGATGGGGCATGCAAACTAAATTTACGTGATGTTCGAACGTGTTCCGAACACGTCCGAGATGGTCCAGCGCCGATGTTCAACTAATTCCTACATTCGCGGCATGCCTGGTTAAAAATAAAGCCTCGACCAAGTATATGCGTCGCGTTGTTGATTCTAGAAATCCTGACAAGTGTGTTCTTCTCAAGGATTCAAGCTTCCAATACTTTTACATTAATTTTCAATTTTTTATAGAATTAATTGATTCACACTATTGGCCATAAGTAGATTGCAGATATTCATGCAGATATTTATGAATATACCTAAAGAAATAGAATCTAAATGCTTGTTTTGTTTATTAAATATTACAACAAATAAATAAGTTTACTTTAAATACTTCGGATATTTTTATATGTTATAAGCATTTTGTAGATTTTTTAATCTTCCGCAGTCTAGCCATAAGTATTAAATATCAGCTCCTGATATTTAATACAGATTAAATACTTTCCATTGCTTTCAATTTATATTTATTGTATTATCGTCTAGTCTAATTTTTTACATCATTTGTATCATGCGTGTCATATAATATAAAATACTAGATCTAATAAAACTTGATAGGGTATTTTTAATAAATACAACGATGTCCTAATACTTTATGGTCGGTAGTGTAGTTTAACTCTGTACGCGTTAGATTAATTTGTGAGGCGAGAAAAATATGAAAATATCGTTGAAAAGGCTGCGATGGCAGAACGGAATAAAAATGAATGTAACTTTATTTGTATGTTTAATATTTAATCGAAGTTCACCATACTGTTTCCAGGCATGCTTTGGTTGCTCTCTCTCACTTTGGCGCGTCCTCTTCTCCAGGAGGTTCTCCCCATAGTCACTCCGCGCCTGGTGTATACCAATGCATCAAGTATATCGTAAAGAACGAAGGTACTCGTGCCCTGTTCAAAGGATTGGGCCCCAACCTTGTAGGAGTCGCACCATCCAGGGCGATCTACTTCTGCGCCTACTCGAAAAGCAAAGTCGCGTTTAACGCGATCTTCCCCCCGGACACCGCTGTTGTGCACGTGTTCTCCGCATTCTGTGCCGGTAAGTTTATCGTTCTACTTCCGTTCTTATCGATCAGACTCGTATTTTCATCGGCTCTGCTGCAGCTTGATTCCGATGTGATTGATTTTAGCTACTGCTGTGATGTAATGTATGTCTTAAGCGAAGGAGGAATGATTGAGAAGCGTTACTTGAAAGCTCGAATGTGTTGTGTATTACAGATGATTATATGAATGATAATTTGATAGATCACAAATAGGTATGTTGCTACAATGCCCGCACAAATGGGATTATTAAGGACTATTTTATCGTTTCAATGTATTTTCGGATGAAATTTCTTTCCATTCAAATCAGTCTTTACGGAGCGACTTTTTTAAAGCACAGTGCTATACAAATTAGAAAATTGACAGTACCATCGACGTTGATCGTTTTCCATCGAATCAAAGAAACCTTTGGCGATTTACGTAGTGGAAAATGAAAAGAGCAAGTATAATGATTGAAGCGTAAAATTTCATCTTTGAATAGAACGAAGACGAATAGCTGAGCACAGAAATAGATGTATGTATGTATATATGAAGATCTAGCTGAGGCATCGGCCGACCAGGCACAATGCATTAGGATCGCGTAGTCTGTCTCTTTTCTCTCAGAACAATCAAGGCGTCAACTGATAAGGAGCTCAGTGGGGTCATGTCGCACGTCACTCGCTGTTATCTAGTTGAATGGACTGCCGTAAATAACTGGTTCCAATCATTGCTGTTTCTGATCTCTTCTAACGCGATAACATTCGATTTTGTATGCTTGATAATTCACATCGTCTATCTTATTTAGTTATCGTGTAATAAAGAACAAAATTCTTGTGAATTTGTGTCCTCGTGGAATCTCTCGAAATACTTACACAGGAATTCTTATCATCAATTTGTTCTATAAACGTTTGCATAATATAAAGTCAATTATCTGAATGAAAATTGTTGTTTGACATTGATAATATGATAAATTAAGCGATGTTTATTTTAGTTCTCAGAAATTGTGATGAGTAATTGCAATTAATTGAAGAATCTGCTTGGCTTGCTTAATTGGCAGATAACTCTTATCCGGAAAGAACAGAACTTCGTGTGCCAGATTATTCTTTTGGATACTAATTTCTCTGCAGGGGTGCTGTGTGTAACACTCATTGTATCCAACAATCCACAGTAGAGCCAGTAATTAATAAAATTGGTTAAACAAGAAAAGGAGCCCGATTACGGTATGTAATTTAGTTTATGCGTCTGATGGCACGTAAGCTCCTTTTCGAAGGGTCCTCCTTTCTGCTTGGTCGAAAACGTGCGGCTGATCACGTAGTCGCCTAACAGCTGATTTTTCATCAGCCGCCCCGTACCAGTGACCCAGTTTTTCCCCATTCGAAGTGACTACACAACTTAAGATTTCATAATTCGAAACTGACGCTCTATTTTTTTAATTTTTTGCATTCGTTTCATTTCTTTGATGTCTTGATTTTTCAGACAAATGGAATTTAGTTGCTTAAAGAATTCTAAAAATCGTGTCCAATATAATTTTTAGAATCTTAGATCTTACTTTTCCATTGCACATTTTTCTCGAAATAACAAATATTCTGTATCTTCCTCTACTACTTCGAATCTTCTTCGCTGGATTCTCTGTTTCTGTTAGGCTTACGATCTGTCAGTCTTGCTCCTTCTTCACGATTTATTTCATCTGCGTACAATTGCATCCAAATGGCTTTGAAACACTCGCTGTTGTAGTACTTATGGCTCTCATGCGTCCTTGCATCATGGTTGCATGTGACAAGAAAGGCTTAATTTGATGTTCCTGAAGTCTCATTTTCCCGTTATTTTCCCTCTAGATCATTTTCGGAACGCGATGCCTCGTGACTATGTTGCGATTTCACGACTGAAAGATTCTTGATAAAGAAAATTTATTAGTGACTGGATAACAAAATTGACCTGAATATTTTAGTCAATATAATCAAACACGGAGTTAAGTATATTTTTAATATTTCATATCTGTTTCAATATTTCATATTTATCTTATTCTTCTTAAATTTCATTTATGCTTTTTCTTGAAAAATCAAACGAAATATATCGTGTTTGTCATTTTTCTACGTAATTTTAGCCAAAATTCAACTACATCTGATAATGAAGATCACGGATACTTGGTAATTAATGCTTAGAGAAAAAGCACGGTTTATGGATTGTCGGTTTAAGTCGTAAATAGCCGACAGGTAGAGCGATCATTGAAATTACATGGCTGTTCAATGTTAAAAATAGAAGACTGCTACGAGAACTCTCGGATCTCTTCAATGAAACACCACTTTTACCTGACTGGCGACAGCATTGTTCTCGTCAAACTTTTTATCAAGCCGCTACGCCTCTTCCGATTTTTAGTTTCCGCTTTGTATGATGTTTCTGGAGATTGGTTTGACTGCGATTATTTGTCTCACGTGACCGATAATGCTTTGCATACACGTTATGCAAATTTCTATTTACATCACTGGTGCATAACAAATGCGATCGTATACTTGCAGCTAAGATGTGCAACGAAATTGAGAAAAATATTGTTCAAATAGGAGCGATTATGGAAATCATCGAACGCCTATAATTGCAAGTTCGAGTGTTTTGTCAAGTATATGATCTAGTTCTAAGCTGATGAAGTTACTAGGTAGCATATTTTAAATGTTTACATGGAAAAGAAATTTTCCGTATTTATAAATTGGTCATTAAAGACTGGGATTGTTTATTGGCCGAGCAGATATTCCGTTCTATTGACCCAGTTTGTAATGACCCACGCAGGCAATCATCCCGGCCAACGCACTGTTTACCACCGGTGCATCGCTTGCGACGCGACGCGTCCGGATTACGTAAGCATTTTGCACGCGTCCTTCGAATCTTGAAATGCTATTAACCTACTGTGACACTTGGATTGGAATATGCGAGAATTAATGTATCGGAGATCTTGACATGTTAGAATATTAGAATAATGAAGATCGAGATATTTCAATATTGGAAACGTAGGGATATTTAAAATATTTGAAATAGTGGACACTGGAATATTTGGAATACTGAAATACATGTAGTGATAATGAGGTGTAGATACAGTGGCTCACGAAAGTATTCGAACATTTACTACAGAACTTTTTTATGTATATACTATGTGCATTGTACTACGTATATCTATATGTATATGTATATGTGTTGATATGTATAAATGTTTATATATATATGTACGATATATATAGTGGATACGTGCACAGTGATAACCTCGTTTATAACAGGCCTGTGAACCTACAATATAAATAATACTATGCTGTGTACAGAACTTTTTAAAACTTCATTAGCACTGTAACGAGACACTACTATCCTAATTATAATAGCAAAATTTGAAACCAATCTGAAAATGTACAAGGCCTTTATCGCAAATATACGCTCAAATGAAAAATTAGTATAAAGCATGAATAGTAGTCTTAAACGTATAAATAGTAATGAAAATGGTTTCACTATATGATAGTATTATATATGTGTCTTATTAATGTGGTAAATAATTGACTGTTAACATACTTTGGTAGTTCTTGCGAAGTATATGCTTTAAATAAATATTTTGTAACTTCTATATACATTTCCGTTTCTAATTTTTCCAATATTAATCATCCAATATTAATCTTGTCTCGTTGTAGCGCTAATGACATTTCAAAATATATACATTATATGTACATAAAATATTTTTCTGAGCCACTGTATATCTGGTTCCCACGGTTTAATGTCTTTTAAATCCTGAAGTTAATATTAATATTAATCTTTCAAGTACGAAAGCTCACCAAAACTACTATAACTGTTAGAGTGCATCGTTAAGTCCAGCATCCAAAGTAACCCAAAGTGTGTCACCTAGGAATCTCGCGCTTCAAATCGATATGCGGCGGTGTTTCTAGTGTTTCCCTCGACAGTGAGATAGGTCAAATAGTTAGTATTTCTCAGATTCTGCTGAGCTCAAGTATCTGCTTATTAGTACTCGAAAGAACGTCAAATAGCTGTAACATGGCATTACGCATAGAAGCAGCCTTAAAACTATTTCGGACGTCTTGACCGTATATGTACGGAAAATGAAGGATCAATAAACAAGAAATATCGTCGTAAATGTATTTTACGTTACTACTGTATTTATGAAACACGTGAAAGATGAGGACAAACTGTTGCTCAGTAAGAATTTGCTTCTTTTTTCATATCAGCGTGAGCGTGCCGTTACGATAAGATAAATTTATAATTCGCAATAATTTACGGAAGTGTATGGCAAATAACACGCCACGTTAATCGCGTATAATCTCGCGTGTTCTGATTCGCAACGCTGTCGGATGAAAATTGACGAAGCGTGTTTACGATGGAATCACGTTGCACTTGTGACAACGTGCAAAAGTATACACGCGGGAAGTCATCAATTGCCGGACTCCATTGGAATGCCGAGCGCTGCGTACTGTGTGCGCTAAGCGATACTTGTTTACAGCTTATTTTAGGTTATCTGTGACCTTGATTATATACCTGTGTAACGTCGTTCTAAGATATTACGTATATTCGATGAATTTAAGACAAGAAGTTCAAGGAAATTTTGCAAAGAAAATTATTGGGAATAGGGTTACTAATAAACAGAAAATTTCTGGACTTCGAGCTTTGTAAATCTAACAATTGGAATTTTTCAATCTTTGAGTCCGATGATTTTGGAAATTGAACTTTGTCAGTTTACTCATACTCGGACACAGCAGTATCTCTGTATTTGTATGCTTCGTACAAAAAGAAGTGGTAATACTGTATTGCTCATTGTACTAAGATATTGATTATTTATTATAGGTAAAGAATACATAAATAATTTCTTCCTAACAATAGCATGTAATTGTACAATAGATTTTTAGCAAAAAATCGTCTGATTTCCAGATCCTTGCTAATATTAGAATTTACATTCTGCGTTCCAGCAATTCTTGGAAATTAAGTTTTCGAACTTGCAGAATAGATTTATTTTGTATAATTAATACCAGGGGTAATTGACGCCGATATGTTTATATGTGGTACACCATGAGATTTAACATATCACAGAAAAAAGGATAAAAGTTTTTGTGAAATTATACCATTATTAGCATTAATCATAGCAGATATTATTAAAGATCTTGAAGAAGAAGATCGCATCGAATATAACCAGTTAGCTGTTGCGACCTCTTTCAAAAGTGTGTACTTAAAATGTGTCGCAAAGAGTAAGCGATGACGAGTATACTTGTCAAACACAGCTAACTGGTTATGAAACAAAGAGGTCAACCTCTTTTTTTTATTAAAACTCTATTGTACAATTAAATGTTAGCGTTAGGAAGAAGATGTTTACGTATTTCTATGCTGCGATAAATGATCCACATTCTTGTATAATATGCGAGTAACTGCAAATACTACTTTTATTCTTATGCTGCTACACCTATGCTAAGTACAATATGTAGGAACACCATCTGTTTGTAAGCACATAAGTTTCACATCGGGTGCGTCTATGAATAATTCTTTTACAATGCCATTCACGGTGGCCATGGAGTATCTTCTACTCCTGGTGCCTCCCAATTCCGGGATATCCACGTCCATTCCTATGGCTTTGGTATATGATGCCGTGGGATCTGCCAGCATCCTCACCTAAATTTCAACGAATCTTCTATCTTATACTATACTTAAGTGAAAGTCGCTCTTATTACTTTCATACAGAAAATTATGTTTCAGCTTCGGAGCCAATAACCCTACAAATCTTAGAAAGTCATTATCATTCATTGACGTCAGTACCTTATCATTTGCTCCTTTGGCATTTCCCCAAGCAGACATCACGAATGGATCATTCACAGACACGCAGATTATCTCTTCAAAGCCAAAGAATTTCAGGTTTGTCGATCTGAATTAGCAAACAAGTTTCTGTATATTACAAAATTAAGTGAAATTATCGCTCGTGTTCTGAAATTCTTTTTGCAACAGTCAAAAGTCACGATAATAATTACAAGAGAGTTAACAGTTATGCCGAACACGTTACTTTTCGATAAATCCTCTGAGATGGACCCTAGAACATCCTGGAACGAAAGCCCCAGGGACTCCAAAGATGATGGCTTTCTTATTAGCAACCAGATCCAGAATATTTCTTCGATTTTCCGGTAGAGCTTCGTACAAGATCACGCTGGGCAATCTGTCGCCTTTTCTAATTGCAGGCATTTCCGCGTAAAAACTAGGACAGTTCTGAACTTCGCCTCTGATTTCAGAGTGATTAGGAACACGTGAAATAACTATCGATTCATTTGTTCAACTCGACGTCCTCGATTCTCGTAAACGTGGATGGGGTGAACATCTAACGTATAAATTCGTTTCTGACTTCATCGCATTTCATTGTCCATTGAAAAGATCGATTGTTGTCGTAAGTACGATAATTTTAGAAGTTGGCATGTTTACAGGAATCAGTGGATCGATCGGGGAATTTCTGCCAGCGACAGACTAGATTTGGATTCACGAAAAAGAATTCAACCCGCCATTCGTTTCTTGGCTCGAATGTATTCGTTGCTTGTTAGGTGGATGGCGCAACTGCTATTGAATTACCATAGACATTAGAAGATCGAGTTATCTGTGGTCATAGTCGTTCCACAGCGTTTCTTTTAAACGAATTTATTATCTGTTAATCGGCTCTTTAAAGGTCTACGGTCTAAAATTAGACCATTATCAGGAAATACAGCGTGGCAGTTTTGCATCTTACTACTCTATTCTTCTCCAGTTCTTTTGTTTGGAATGTCGTAGCACGAGACTAGATCAATTTGAAAAGAGATAAATTCCTGCAACATTGGATGTAAATATCGAATTGTTTTTTTTTCAGGAGGATATTCCTGGATTTTTTTTTTTTTTGTTTTTTTAGTATGTTTTCTTAGCTGGCACGTTGCGTTGGCGGTCTAAGCATCGCTTCTCCAAAGACCATCTTCGAGAAACAGACTTTAGGGAGCCAGTAAATTAGCTCTTGAAGAGGGCTCAGACAGTCGCAGTTCGCCCCCACACGTACTGATCGGATTAAAGACACGTGCATTCATTTTTCAGGTTTCGTGGCATGCACGTTGACAAATCCTATTTGGTTCGTGAAGACCAGGCTGCAGCTGGACCATCGAACAAACAAAATCACCGCGATGGGGTGTGTGCAAAGGATATATCGCCAATCGGTACGAAAATTCTCTTCTGAGGACACTCCTCGTTCCATGAGACATGTCATATTGGAACATCTTGGAAGACTTTTTTTAATCTATTATACCATTGCAATGATCAGTAGCGTATCATCGGAAAGTTTCCCCACCACCCACAGTCAAACACATTGGTACACGGTCTGTGGTCGACACTGTTGCATCCTGAATCATCAATTCACTGATTAGATAGTCTCTGTAATACTATAGGGGTAACGAGCTCTAAACCACATGTTCCTGACATCGGACAGGGGAACTATATTAACTGTATTCTGATTTTAGGAAGCAGGGTATATTTAAGATTGTAGATCCCTCTTGGGACTGGAAGAGCAAGGATGAAAGAGTTTAATAGTATGCTCTTGAGGCTGATGATTGTACTTACAAAGAACGGAGAGTATGTGGTGAATGCTATGCAACAATTTTATTTGTTTTCTTTAAATTAAAACTGGTTCTGAGGCTTAGGAAATGCGAGACCTTAAACCTGTTGTCGATCGAAAGTCAACATAACATAATGTCGCAACTGTCACGACATACAATGTACAACCCGATTCGGTAGCCAACGATATTTTTACGACCATAGATGCATAGGATCCGAGTGCCAAATATATCTGGATCTTCAAGATTTTCGGCATAATTCGTTACAGAATGATAAAATCGCGTATCGTTATCTAGAACCATAATTTAAGTAGGAGCTCTTCCAACACTTACTATAATGTAAACAAAATTTATTTAGCATGTCAAATCGTGGTGTCATTTTCGTATGGTTTGATTACGTCTCGCAGACGTCGCATTTGCATCGCAATTGCAGCAGAGCCAATTCTAAAATTGTCCCTACGAACTACGAATAGTTAAAATGCGCCGAAAATATCTTCTAGATGAGAAAACAACGTTTCTCTTTATGGCAAGTAATCTATTAGTTCATACTGCGTCATGCTGTCGGGCTTTTTGTAGCCGGCGTCTAAGTTATGTTAGTATTGTTTTTTTCGTTCAATAAAAAGAAACTGGAACTGTTGTTACGTAAAAAAGAACTAATAATATTATGTATGAAGCATACACCAAAGCGTAAAAAAACTATAAGTTTTAATAGAATTCAGCACTTTGGCTACTTATCATTAAAAGACTGGACGAAACAAGAAAATTCTCATAAATAATAATCGCGAGAAGAAATGAACAGTTTGTTAGAAATTATGGGGGGGGGGGGGGGGGGATTCTAGCAATTTCTATGGTGCAATATTACCTCGCCATTTATCAAGCAATTATATACTTTCGCTTTTCTCTCGCTGTGATCGCACAACACGCGTGTACATGCAGCGATAAGGTTGATTAGGTAGACAGTTTTCTACGATAGAATCCTCCGTTCATAACCCACGTCTTTCCATTCTAGCTTCTCTACGTCTATTTGTATTATCATATCTGTTAGCGAGTTCCATTTTCGCCTATACTATATTGTTCCTGAAAATCAGAGAATTTCATATTCAAACAAAAGGGTCAACATTTTCTGAAGCACTTACGATGTAGATATTAATTAAATTATTGGAATATTATACTTTTACGATTTCTTTTCTAATATAAATCCAGTCAATAATTTTAATTCACGGAAAATTCCATTATCGCGTGCTTGCGAATCAGAGACAGAAAATTAGCAATCAAAAAGTAATACAGCGTGAATGGTGGCTCCTAAGGAAGGTTAATTTTGATAGCTCGATCATAAATTGTATCAAGTTATTATTCATCCTCAAAATTTAACGTCTGCCTTATCTTTGAGTGCAAATATCTCTGGTACGCACTCTTCAGATAATTTCTTTATTGAGAACATAGTATGTTCCTTAATCCTTTGACAAGTTTAACAAACTGGTTGAATGCATAAGTACATGTATCATGTTTTTATCGAATATTTAATTTTAAGTTCATGATACTCTGATTTTCTTGAGCTTCTTACGCATATAGCGAAGCAGCGCACTCATTTTGCCAACAAATTGACCGTAACGTGTCAAGAATATACATATTTGAAAAGAAGATTCTCGTATGACATATTTACCAGTTTAAAAATAAGGAATTATTCTTTGGCTATTTAGTTACAGTTCTCATTGTTGGCAGGCTGGGTGTTTTAAATTACCCAAGACTAACAACAACATCAGACAATCTCACATTCCTTCCATAGGAAACTAGGAGTATGATAAGTCTTGATGGTTGATGAAACTCGAGTTAAGACTATATATTGTATTTTCAGGGTATCCTGGGATTCTACAAAGGCATTATAGCCTCCTACGTAGGAATAAGCGAGACTGTGATACATTTTGTGATCTACGAGGCCGTGAAGGCCTCTTTAGCGACGTACAAGCCCAGCAGCGCAGACAATCGCAAAACATTGCGCGATTTCTTAGAATTCATGGCGGCGGGCTCGTTTTCAAAAACGATCGCCTCCACCATCGCTTACCCCCATGGTAAGATCGGCTGCATTGTATAATTCTGCCATCACGAGATGCAAGCTTCTGCTTTCTCCTTCAATTATGCTCTATTTTTAAGGCATTGCTCAGTGAGTTGGCTGTGGTTCAAGATCAAAGCACCCAGTTTGTGCGAACTTCCTCACTCGCAAAAGCCTCTCTAGTTCTTGCAAACATCCTGCGCACTAGTACAACACGTCTCCACCACACGTGTAACTGCGCTTAATGTATCAGAATCTCAAAAAGAGGACTAGTTGCTTGGAGAAGGAATACATTTATTTTAATTCTTTTAATAGAACAGTTTTAGTATCAATTAACTTCCATTTCTCCTGACAACGAGTTCCTAAAATCAAAGAAACGATCATTCCAATTTAAGCAAATAACTCTGACGTGGTTAAACTAAGATATAGTAATTAAAACAATTTGAACTGTTCCAGAAGTAGCAAGGACAAGACTTAGAGAGGAAGGTACCAAGTACCAGGCTTTCTGGCAAACGTTGAAGACTGTACACGCTGAGGAAGGATTACACGGTCTGTACCGTGGTCTCGGTACCCACCTAATTAGACAAATTCCAAATACGGCGATTATAATGGCAACATACGAAGCGGTGGTATACTTGCTAAGCAGGCACTTTCACGAACAGGCGATGAACATGAGCAACGGCAATGAGTCCAAGTTCTACACAGAACCGAAGGGTAAACGAGAATTAGCCTAGGACTTACTCACGGCCCCTGAATAATGGGCCAACAGCTCGCATCTTGTGGCGAGTTTTGAAAAAGTTACGTCTGTTTCGAAAAAAAGAAAATGAACAACAAGAACAACAATGCCATCCAAGAGAGCGTCCAGACGTTGGGAGAAGCCATTCGGACACGCGTTCCCGAACTTGGGGACCATGATGGCCGATCAGGTCCAATTGAACATATGGAAGGTAGCAAAATAGGTATCACAGCGCTGCTGTGTGGTCTGTAAGCGTAGCAAAAAGTAGTCCTTCCTCCTTTCAGGTAGCGTACGTACGTACGCGAGGAACAGCCTAAACTATCTGTCTGTACCTTCGTCGACACATTCATACACACACACGGAGGCGGGGATCGTGAAGCTGGATTAAACGAGTCGGTTACATAGACTCAGAGTGCGCCGAGAGTAAGATTATGTCACCTTCTCGTTACCATTAATCTGCTAACTGGCACTTTCATTGTGGAAAATTGTTTTCAACAAATAATCTGTTTTGTTTCTTACAAATGTAGATATATTTTTAAAAGATAATATTAAGAATTACTAGAAGGTGAAATAATTTGATTTATCTCTTGAAAATGTATATAATTATAATGTATCACAGTTAAATTATTAAATTGAAAATATTGATAATTTTGTCTTTTCCAGTTAACAGGTTAATGAAATGATTGAATTATGTTGACTGGCAATAACAGTAGTGCCAAAAGATCAAGTTTGGTCTCTAGTTGTTTCTAAAAACTTTCGAAACATGAGGAAAAAATTGAATTCCAATTGTAGCTTAGAAGAACTCTCTGGCCCAATTTTGTATTGATTAACTATAATTAACGTAATCTAAAAAGAAAAAAAAATGACCTCTAAGGTTAAATACTTAAAATTCATGGTCCTCGTGTTTCAGTATGGTAGAAACAACTCATTTCCATCTGATACAGTATTGCGATCTTTCTAGAGCAACATGTACACTTGATTTAAACCAAAAGTTATTGTTAAGTATGGTGTTAGAGACAGGTTGCTCTCGTCGGATTCTTCGTATCCATTTCTACTTTGTTATTAATTATCAATACATTATTCCGGTTAATGATTAAAAAAAAGTATGACTATTGTCTTGTGCTATTCTTCCCAACGAAAAAGAAAGTTAGGGAACGATATCATCATAAATATAAATTTTCAAGGCGATAAGGGTAGACGATTATTGTGTTTGCTTCTATTCATATTAGAGTAGGAAGATTTATTATTATTACTATTGTTGTCCGTCATGACATAAATCACTTTTCATTATTTTTAAATAATCTTTTCATGAAGCGCTCAAACGTCGAAATTCAATTTTTTCTTTGCGTAGAAAGCCTATTTAAATAAAAACATTTTGTTATCAATTACGTTAACAATAAAAAATAAGAAATTAAAAATGTATATAAAAATTGGATAACAGTCTTTTTTTGCATGTAAAACTTGTAAAACAATGAAGAGAAAAAATTTACTATATTGAACATGTCAAATATTACCGATCGACAATTTCATAAAATCATATAATAATCTAGAAGTTGTGTATATAAAACAGTAAATCACATTCTATGTTACATATATTAGTAGATTTGCGACTGTTTGTATTTTTTCGAGTATACTACCGCCTCCAGTCAAGATAAAAATGATATAGTAAAAATGTTTCTTCTCTTTCTGCAATGTTTAGGGGGAAAAACATTTATAGCTGCTATCCTGTTTTTTGAATCGGTAATATCTATATAAACTATGCACTTAGAGATATATTATGTCGAAATATATTGTTGTTAAGAATGATGATTCGTTGAAGATGAGATAAAATGTTAAAGTCATATGTATATTATATACACACATATGTATATGTACGTAAGAGAGGATTAACAATGTTTTGTTACTGAGAGATATTTTAATGTTCGTAAGTTCGATTACGTTTGCGAACTAATACCGTTCAATATTAAAAACAGGAGTGTAACGTAGCTTCTTAATTTTTATACTTTTCTTGCCTTGATGTTACTCACGAACTAAGATTCTAATTTGTTTCTTAGTTTGTACCGTTTTGTAAGATGACGATAATTCGATGGCTCAGGTTTTTTGAAAACTAGTCTAAAACTTTTTTCATAAGTACTATTTTTGTATTTGTGTCGAATCGATGAGTTAGAGCTAGGAGAATTGTACGCTAAGATTGGCACTGAGTAAATTTGGTTTGTCTCTGTTCGGTTTATGATGATTTCAATGATCAGTAAAGACGAAGAAGCTGTGATTTTTAATTTTTATATATTATCGGCTGAGTTTGGTATTTGGGAAATTATGTTTTTACTCCGAAATATGTTATTAAATAATTTCTTTGTTACTCTAATAAATTGATATATATCCTTCATCATCCGAATTTTAAAGTACAAACAAGTAGAAAAATTCATGCTTATAAGTCTTGTTGGAGAAGACTGCATTAGGTTTTATTGTATTTAGTATGACTCCGGAATTGTAGTAATGAGAATGCCAATATACAAATTGTTAAAATGAAATATATATATGTATACACATACATATATGGATCCATCAATAAAGTCAACGAATAATATTTTTGTATTCTTGAGTGTATTTTAAAGCTTACATTTATACATCAATGTAATTATAATTATCTTTAGCTCTTTACTCCGCCTTTTCTTCCTTTGTAACCACTCCTACCAGATGTACAGGCTGAGCAGGTGCAAGAAACTGGCACAGCCACTTGTTTCTTGAATGTTCTGTAGTTTTCACAAGTCAGTTCAACAACTAGAGGTTTATACTCTGTTGGTTGACAACATTTGCAATTAGCTACTTGATTCCAATTCTCTGCAATTAAAAAAATAATATAATTATACAGTAGTTCTGGTATAAATTATATACTGTATTTGTTAAGACTTGCCTGTGTCGAAATAGGTGGTGGATTCACATTTACCACGACATTCTGTGACTCCATCAATGGGTTCTAAATTCTTGCAAATGCCATGTCCTCGATGCTTAATGTTAAACATACCAATAGTATTCTGTAGCTCTAAGACTTCAGCAGCACAAGAATCAACTTTTTGACTATACAATGTCAAATTGCACATTTTGCAACAATCCTGTGTGTAAATTGAGGTCACTGGACAATAAGTTATATCAGGACAGACTACAGAACTGCTGCTGATGACTAGTTGTTCTCCTTGATTCATACAAGTAAATGAAGTACAATTATCAGTAGAAAACCAGGTAGCACCTGGCTCATATAACATATCCCCAACCACGCAATAAGCCTGCCTACATTTTCCACAACATTCAGCCTCGTTCATTTCATATACCCAGCCAAGAGTACAATTTTTATTGCAAACTTCTATGTCTTTGTACTTTGTGACAACATCGTTCAACACACAGAATTCTGTAGTACATTTATCATCCAATAATTTCCACTTCTCTCCCGGTTTATATATGGTACCATTATAACGGCAGCCAGTTTTAATAAACTGTGGACAACACTGGCCTGCGATGTACTGCTTTTCTATCTCAAATTCAGCTTCTTCCCGAGCATCCATTTCTGGGCACTTCTGTGTGAAAGATTCTATGTAGATACTTTCATTGTTGGACTGGCAAGCGTACTTGGTACAGAAATCGGGAGAGAGCCATTCTTCGCCCACGTTTATCGTTTTATTGTTGACTATACAAGCTACTGGAATGCATCGTCCACAGCAAGTGGTGCTCCTATTATCCGTGGGCTGGTACTCAAAGCCAGGATCACAGGTTGTGATACATTCTTGGACCCTCACTTGTTTTTGTATCCCATTTTCATCCTTGATACACTTTATTAAAGTGCAACTGTCTTCAGGATTTGGTTGCCAAACATCACCAGTATTGTATATCTCATCTCCATCCTTGCAAGCTGTTCTCTCGAAATTAGGACAGCATTTATCCTCTACAAGAACTTCTTCTACGACAAAGTCAGATATATCTGGATGGTCCACTGCTTTGAGACACTCTGTAGTAAAGCACTTCGGTGTGGGACCCGTTTCAGAAAATTCACAGATGCAGGAAGTGCATTTTCCATCCATCCACTTTTCACCGAGCTTCTTCGCCACTATGTGTTCCGACATTTCTATCTTACTCTCTGATTTAACATTATACAAACATAAATCTTTTGGTGGAACACACTTGTAAGTGGCACAGCAAACGTCCCATTTTACATCAGATTTCAGCTCATGATATTCTGGACAAGATGGTGCTGCAGGACAAGTCTTAGAATCGCAGATAGTCATAGATCTCGGACAGCAACCAGAAGTGTTTGTCACCTGCACGAATCCAGGTTCCAGCTCTTCGACTTCTAGTGCGACTTCGTTGAGGATAGGACATTCTGATGGTGGCACACATTCGCAGATGTATTTCTTGCATCCATCTGAATCTACAGATACCTTTACAGTTTGCCCATAGCCACACTCTGGAATTTGAGGTTCTTCAATGCAGAAGGGTGCCACAGTGGTTACTGTTTTTGGAATACAAACATATTTAGTACAACAAGATTCCTCTGTCCCATTAACGACTACAGGTGCCATGTTCTCTTCACAGATAGTGTCTATTGCTGGACATTCGGTTTTCTCGCAATTAATGCTCTTTCTATTGCAAGTGCACCTTGTGCAAACATCTGGGAACCATATGTCACCTTCAACGTGTCCTTCTTCATCACATAATAAACATTTTTCCTTTGGGATACAAGTATCATTATGAAAGACGAAGTTTGGAGGACAAAAACAACCTTCTTCATAATTCTTCGAACACGCGGTACTATTGATTTCGTTGATTGTATCGCAAGTCTCCTTACAAGAAAAACCACAAGGTTGATATACCAAGTCTAAAAACAAGATAGTATTTAAGTGATGAAATTTAATATAGATAAAAAAAAAGAAACTTACGTGGAGGACAGAAGTGAGGACACATTTCACTACTTCTCCAGATTAGGCACACTCCCATCTGCTGACATTTCCTTGAATATGCTTCAAAACTATCACAATAGCTTCCTCCAGAACACATACTATCTTGACAGGCCATCAAATATGGCATTGGATCAACAAGATTATGACACATGTCAAATTCCATTGTATCTAATAATTTCCTGCATGTAGCCTGATCTGTTGGTGATAGAACGCACTTGCTTTGATTAATGGAAATACACGTATTTGTGTCTATGTTGACACCACTTGGAGATTCTGTGACCAACCAGCTTGTACCAAAATCTTGCATATTGTCCGCGACCTATTTACCAATAAATTGAGATCATCAGTTTTTTTACTTTTCTATCTTTTCTTTGTTTCCCTGCTTATTGTATTAAGAAAATGATCATACTTGGCCATCTTGTTGCTTCAAATCATCTTCTGCCTCTGCATTGCAGTTACCACAGAGACCTTCTATAGCACCTCCAAAGATGTGAGAAGGAACAGTCAAGCTAAATGCAAAGTTCGGCTGGTAGCTGATGATCTCTAGTTGAATAGAAGGAATCAGTAACAGCAGCTTCTCCGAAGGTGTTTGTTCTAGAGTCAACCAAGGTGTATTGAAGGGGAATCCGTACACTTTCGAACCATTCAATTCCACTTCGAATTCCTGGGTAGGCACACCCTCCTTAATTTTAATTACATGATCCTGGTAAAGAACTATAATCGCCTCGGTACATATTCCAGTATCGCAAATTCTATTTGACACGAGAACCTGATAAGTGTGTTCTTCATTTCCCTTTGTGTTTTCAATAATATCTCTGGAGAGAATATATGTACAATTTCCATCGAATTTCACGTTTTTTCTATCGAAGGTGATGAATTTGGAGTTCCCTAACCATTCACAAATGCAATCCTTGCAATGTGTAGGAGGTACACATTTATCTCCATTGCGTACTGTACCCTCTGGGCAAAAGCAACCAGAGAAACATACTCCCTGCATTACTGGACAAGGGTCTATCTGCTGCAAGTTCTCGCAACTGATCTCACATTTGTTTCTGCAATGAAATTACTCATAGCAATATGTCGGACCATTTCATTCATTAATTTTAAAGTACCTAAAGCAATCTTTGTGAACAAAAGGCGGGGTGCAAGAGGTTGGACAATTGTGAGTGCTTCTCCAGATAGATAGATCCATAGTTAGATCACTAGCTTGACATTCAGTGATAAAACTAGTTAACAAACGGCAACGACAGTCGTTGTATGTGAAATTACTGCGCAGGCAGCTACACGTGCTCTCCATACAACTAGATACAAATTTTTCCAAATCCACAGTCTTTGAACATTCTGCCAAGGAGGTATCTTTCACTATATTACAGATTTTCCAGCTCTCTGCTTGCAA
The DNA here is from genome assembly GCF_011952255.1 of Bombus vosnesenskii. Lineage (NCBI taxonomy): Eukaryota > Metazoa > Arthropoda > Insecta > Hymenoptera > Apidae > Bombus > Bombus vosnesenskii. Next base: position 171,741 of record NW_022884343.1, read on the forward strand.
GTCGTGTGGACAGACCTGGAAAATTAAACAAATTTAGAATAAGTATATTACTGATGTTAATTAACACTGTCGAACCTGTGGATCACATTCTGGTACTCCCTCCATGGCCCAACTGTTTCCAAATTCTACAGTGCTTCGAGCTTGACTTCCATCAGGCAATTCTTTATCATTCATAGAGTATCCATCGAAGTATCCGCACAAACCATCCACTCGCCGAGCCCATTTTGTGGAAATTCCTATTTTCACATTCGAATTTCGATCCCATATCACCCAAAACCCGTAGTTGTTGGATAATAAATATGTAATATCCCCTATGCTTGCTATCTTGAAGGAAGGAAAATTATTACTGATTCTAGCTATCTGCTTTTGTGTGAAACTGTAATCGTTAATGTCCACATGCATATCGGCGGGGTACAGAACAACTACATCTGCATCCAGAATCACAGCTAAGATCTTGATACACTGGCCAGTGTGTGAGTCACATTGTTTTTCCACTATAAAAAGTATAATTAAGATATCTTCCTAATAAATAATTTCATTTATTAATTCTAATGAAATTATATTATAATTTTGACACATAAAAGACTTACATGTAATGTACCATTTATTGGCAAACATATCTCTTGCTAGAATGTGATTGCAGATATCATATTTGTATTCCAGCTTGTCAAAAGTGCTGAACGTTCTTCCCGTCACATTGCAAACAGCTTCTATTGGTGGTGGAGGCTTACAAGTATATTTAGGACACTTCTCAAGCTTATACATGCTCATCTTTTCATAAACAACTGTGTAACCTGGTGGACAAGACACCTTTGGGCAGGTCTGAGGTACAGCCTGATTAAAAATTGGTAGTATTATAGGCACACAAGTAAACTGTGCACATTCTGTTTCACTTTTAATGTTTTCATTATCTGTGTGTTTCGAATCATGATTCATAGACTTCCTGAAAGATTTCCTAAAAGAAGAGTTTGCATTAATCATTACTAAACCAACGTATTTAAAATTTTATAATAATACCTTAGTCCTTTCGTTCTCAATGAATTCATGCTTGAAGAGTTTACTCCCTTTCCCATATGGGATCTGAGATAGTGTTGCCATTTTGTAGGCGTTTTTAAAACTATCTTGTATCCCAGTGGGCAAACAGGCTCTTGACACACGATTGGAGTAGCTTCAACATTATAAAATGTTATATAGATCAAATTTTCCTCAATAAAAGTTTCATAAATGTAGCTGTTTTAAATCAATTTTTCAATACCTGAAGTTGGAGTAACTGTCGTACTTTCTATTTTCACTGTAGTAATTTCTTCATGTTTTATTGTAGTCTGTGAACAATTCTTTTCATCATCTGGACAATCCTGAATCCCATTACACCATGAATTCTCATCGATACAAACGTCACTAGTTGGGCAGTGACGTGTCCCACTTGGACAAGGTTTGCAAATGCAATTGCAGAGTCCGTTAACCACTGGTCTCATTTCTGGCTCTTGACAAGGTTTACACTTCATTGGCTGACAGAAAGAGGTACCACCCAAGGTGCATGTGCATTCTTGACAATTTTCACCCATATAAATTACGCCCACATTGTATCTAAAAAACGTTAAGCTTGAAATTCGAGAAAAGAGACTGTGTATGAAAAAGGCGCGTTGCATACGTTATATGTCCAACTACACAAGGACATTCTTGCTGGGCAACACAAGTATCTCCATTCCACCAGAGTGATTCTGTGCATCTACAATTAACTTGATCTTCAAATGGTACTCCTTTGCACACATTGCATTTTTCTAACGTTTGTACCGTTGTTGGTGTTAATTCTAACTCTTCAGTGGTTGTTTTAATTGTAGCTATACAAATTAAATGTAATAAAGAACACAGAAGCAGAATTATTAATGTCCCAATTTATACAAGAGCTACTTACTATAGGGCAAGAAGCAGCCAAGGACTTCAAGTTTGAGACCTATCTGTTTGTGCCATTTAATTGGTTGCACCTTCAGATATCTTGCATTCAATGGTTTATCAAAGTAATTCTTCTTAACAGTGTCGGAGTCAAAATTACCTAAGAATTCTCTTTCCAAGCCATTCTCATCCATGACTGGGTTCCACTGATGATCATCACTGCTGTAAAACACTTTATAAACCGTTGTCCAGGTGTCATCGCTACCCTTAGTAGCGATGCCTGTTAAATTACGAGGCTCCAAGAAGTCAATCTTTACAAATTGGTATGGATTGTCTAGTTTCGGATGCCAGATGCTCGGGGAAGATAACTTTAAATTCGGTAATAAATCAGTAGAAGAAGAGGATACTGAGACTTGTTCAGGAAAGATTAAACCATTGTCTAGCCCCATTGCATCATCACATACTGGGAAAGAAATATAGAAAATAATATGATCTTATAATTTTATACATCTTGTTTTTATTTAAATCCAATTACCTGGTATTATGATCTTCTCTGTGATCATTGTAGTTGTTATTGGAACACTTCCTGCCACAGGTATAATGGTGCTTACCATTTCCTGGCAACCAAGCAATTCTACTTTCATGGCTATACCATTGTGCCAGGATAATGGATTGATACGAACTATTTTGGCTTCAATAGGCTTGTAAAACTTTTGTTCAACAGACTTAAATTGATCCACAGGTCCTCTGAATACTTGTGGTTCCTTTCTATCATCCATAACATAAGAAAACGAGTGACCATTTTCCGAAAATAGTACTTTGTAGCTAGTTACAAATTTATTTTCCATTGTACTGCCTTGAATGATGATTCCATAGATAGGTTCCGGGTTCTGGAACTTTATATCCAACCTAAAAATAATTAAATAATAAGATTAATCATTTCAATGGATAAGATGTAATTATGCACTTACCATTGATCAGTAGTGGTATATTCAGGCTCCCAAAATTTAGTATTCCCATTCAATAGTGCATTTTCTGGTTGGAACTCGGAACTTTTAATACTACTAGCATTAAAAGAAACCTGATCGTTCAAATACTGAACCAAAGGAATAAAATTGTTGCTAACACAGTAAGCTGGTGGACTAACAGTACTTGACATTATGATCGTGAAAGCCTCAGTTCTTTAATACATAAAGATTATTAGTATTCCTACTATCAAAGAATTATAGCTTTTTAAAATTAATAAGTCTACTCACAAAAGTGTGGTTGGAAGAGTAGTTGCTTCTGTGGGTGGTTGGGTAATTGGTTTTTCAGTGGTTACCTTATTCGTTACACTAACGCATAATGATTTATCACAGGTGTAATAATTATTTATACACTGACAGATTTCACATTCTGATTCCTTTAGAATCGCACCAGAAATGACTGGATGCCCATTGTGGGATTTGCAGATACAGTCACTCTCGTCTACACATGTCAATGCATCCCTCCAGAACTCATTTGATGAACACTGTGGTTTATTCAATGGTATGCACCCTAATTTTTTAAATAATTCAATATTAATCTCAAAAAATTCTTTTTTTATTTAAAGTGTAATAAAAGTACTATACCTGGCACACAATCAGAAATACCATCACATTTCCCTTCCTTTATTAAGGTGTATTTATAGTAATCACAAACCTTGTTACAGTTAATAGCGCATTCGCTCCATGTCTCGCCCTCTTTACATGCTTCTGCAAAAGAATCTGTTTTTTACATATTTCTGCTCTTTTTATGGTACCAAAAATATTAATAAAATATTTAAAAACTATTAGAAAATATATTATACTGGCTGTTATGTTTTTCTGTAAGGTAGTCGATGTGGTGCTCGTATATTTGGTCGTGTTATCAGTTGTCCATTCAGTCGTATTTGGCATTGTCTGTTTCATCGAACACTCTGGTCTTACTGATATAACATTAGCTGGCCAGTCACAGACTTGTATCTGAGGATTGTAAAACATGTTTTCTCCGCAGGATTTCTCCACAAATTCATTGCCATTGAGTCCAGGGGTGCATTGATAAAATAGATGACAATTTGTGGGATGAGATTCGTATGGATGTTCCATATTGCACTCTTTGTATGTAGGTTTTTTGGTTGTACTTGGTATTTCTGTAATATGAATTGACTTTATCATTAGACTAAAATAATAATCTTGATGTTTCCTTGATACAGACCTGGTCCTCCAGTGGTAGTTGCTGAACACTGGCATAAAACACTGATTTCAAAGTCGATACAAGGAAGACCAGGTTGAGATTGGCAATAAAGACCATGTTCCAAACTGCACTCGACGTCCAAACCAGTTTCTTTTGGTGTTAAGTAATCATTTACTGATCTACACTTTATATCAACCATTTGGTTCTTGTTACATATAGCAGATCCTTTGTTCGCCTTTCAAAAATTATATAGTAATATAAAAGAGATGAAATAAAATAAATAAATGATTAAACAATATAATAAAGTATTACCAATTCTAAAGTTGAAGGTAAGGGTTCAATATCTTTAAATTTCTTCCCTTTAATTGCTGGATCCTGATTTATCCAAGCAGTCCAGCCATCCACACATTTCTGTGGTTCTTCTAGCGGTATAGTACTCGGCGCAGTGATAGTTGTACAAGGTTCTCCTTTGCATAACACTTTTCCACGACTACAGTAACACATCTGACAATTTTCATTCTTTACACTGTCACCCTCATAATAAATTACCTACAATATGAATTATCATTAGTGACAAAAGTTATTTTAATCATTTCCTCAACATACCCCATTAATTTCAGTACAAGGTGTTTTACAAGTTTCTTTGGAAACGCATTCTGTGTAACTATTATTGCTATACACTTGATTCTGAGGACAAGATTTGACCAAACATCCTTCAACGCAAGTGTCTTGAGAACATAAATGAGCTTTATCCTTTAGAGTGATGAGATTATCGCAGGTTTCACGAGGACACGTTGTAATGCAAGGAGAATACGAGCTACATTTTTCATCACATTGTATGGGACAGAGTTCTTGACTGCGCCATTTTATGGGAACTCCTTTTGCATTACATTCCTGAGCGTATGCTGCCAAGGCAGTGCATAGACATTCGCAGTCTCCTCCTAAAATATGAAAAATACAGATATAGATAAAAACTTCTCTTATTTTTATAACTTAATATAACACTCACCTGTATCACAACTACAAGTATCATAAATGCAGTTGCGCACATAACTTTCGACCTCAACTTCGGAATGACAAGGATGAAAAACTGGTGATTTTAATATTCCACACTTTTGTACAGCCCATAAGTTCCTCTCTGGATGTTGCACACAAGGATCCAAGACATCTTTCGGCTCGGGACAGAACTCGTTCTTCTTCCAGGAATCTCCAAATAGATTAGCAGACACTTCTGAGATTCCACCTGAAGGAGTTTTGAAATCATCCTTGCTATTATCATTGTAATCACCACAGAGTCCTTTTGTGCGCCCTTTCCAACTAGGCTCTAATCTTACATACACTCTGGTGCCTGTAAATATCATCAAAGTTTTAAGAAAAATTCTAAAATAAGTATAACCAATGGAAAAATAGTGATCATATAGTGATACCTTTATCCCATTGTACAGTTAACCCCATATCTGGTACATCAATAAATACAAATAGTCCAGCTTCTCTCATGGAGATCCTTTTAAAATTATCCGCTGGAAGTTCCTTTCCTCTAGTTAAAACAATTCTTTCTGAGTTTTGACCACTTCCAATGGTAAGAGTGATCGATTTAGAGCAGGATGTCCCGGTTGTTCCACAGGGGACATTCTGAATAGACACGTCGAAACAGTCTTCCTGGCTCAAAGAACCTTTCACAAACACGTAATCGCATATTCCTTCGAAATCGTAAAGCCTCCCATCAAATGTCTTATAATGAGAGTCTCCCCAAGCAGAACAAACTCCTAATAGAACAGAAGTTTCGATAATTAGATAAAATTGAATGTTTCATAGGGTAAAAAGACGTTTATAATGTTACCTGCACATGTCCTATCAGTGCATTTCCATGTTCCATTGATACACTTGCATGTATTGCAGTCGTTTTGTATAATAGATCCTTCTTCGTAGCTCTGACTTCCATGATGACATGAACAAGATTCCTCTTTGATGCATCTACCATCTGGCTCATCCAAAACATAACCAGGTTTGCAAATGCAGCCAGATTTACAGATTGACGGCTTCTGGACTGGTTTGTGCATATTATGACAGGTCCTAGGCTCTGCTGGTGCACAGTCTGTAACTTCCTGATTATTGCTTGCCACACATGAGGCCAATAGGTCCTTGGTTGCTGGGTATTCTGCAATTTCATCTGGTGTGGCTTCCTGACAGCTCCAAATTCCACCTGTTTAAAGTAATTCATAAAACTATTTATAAAATTCAATTTAATATTAAAGTCAAATATTTTTTAGATTTATAAAAGTCAATACCTGCACAGGTACAAAGTTCGAGTGCTTTATTTCCAGGTCTGACTTCTTTGTGCCCTGGACTAAACTCCAAGCCACCGTAAATGCATGGACACTGTCCAATTGGAATGCATTCCCCATGGATATCCAATGTTTCTCCCTCTGGGCAGTTACATCCCTCTACACATTCTTGTTTGCAGTCCTGATAAGAAGATATATCTCCACAAGATCTGGAAATATTGGAGATAACATTACAGATATCTTACATTTATTGGTATTTGATTAATTTTGAATTATGGCATGCCTGGTGCAACTATCTCCACAAATTTGATAAACTTGATTCCCTGGGCAATGAATTTTACATTCCTCTATGTTCTGGTGCCATAAAAGCTTTATTCCAGCAGCTGCACAATCTTTGGCATATGCAGCCAACATAGGACAGAGACAGGATTCAAGTTCAACTTTACAAGAGCACATATCAAACAAACAGTCTCTGTAAAATGTATCCGGGTCTACGTGCCAGTGGCAACCTAAAAAAGAGGATTATAAATAACCGAACTGGAAAATTTGTTAGACTAAATCTCGATACTCTACCAGCAAAGATATCACTGAATAAATAAGAGCAATATTGCTTTGCAGTGGCTCGTTTTTGTGGATCAAGATCACAGGGATGATCCAATTCTTTGTCTGCGACATTGGGACAAAATTCATCACATTTCCATTTATTGGCAAAGGCAATTGCTGTGTTTTCAATGTCACCCTCTGGTGTAATGAAGTCGTCCTTCTGGTTCTCAGAAAATGTGCCACAAAGTCCCCTTGTATTGCCTAATAATCAATGTAGAAAATGGAAAATTTGATATAACGTTCTATTTAAATAAATTTAAAGAATAATGAAAATTAATTAACCATGGAATTCAGGAGGAGCATTAATATATACACGAGAAATTCCATCCCACCATATCTCCAAACCATTTGGCAATTGAACGATTAAAAATATACTGCTTGCAATGCGTATTCTAATTCCATGAATAAGTCTAGGAAATACTGTTAGATCATCTCCATTAATCAATACTTCCCTATGTTGCTTTAGCTTCATGCTAATGTCTTTGTAATTGATTGTGATAGTCTTCGTACAGGAAGGAGCTTCAGAAGGAATGTGTCCCATATTCTACAAATAAAATTACAATCATTTGATAATGAAATATATTAGAAAATATTAGAAATTAATAGTTTTATAAACAGACCTCCGATATTGCACCAGAACAGGGAACATTTTCACCTTCAATACTGTAATCATCACCCTTCATCAGATAATACTTGCATTTTCCCATAAAGTCATAATGTCTTCCATCAAAAGTAATATAATGGGGATCTCCCATGACAGCACACCTAGCACTGCATTTTGCTTGAGTACATATCCATTTTCCAGAAAAGCATGTACAGGTATTGCAATCCTTTTGTACACTCTCCCCAGGCTGAAACAATTTTCCACGCAGCTTGCAAGGGCATTCATCAGATTGAATGCACCTTTCTTCGTAAGCTACTGTTCCTTCCGGACAAAAACAACCCTCTTCGCAATCCATTGTATTTGGTTTCTTTTCCTCTACTGTCCAGCAAGATGATTCTATTTTTGGACCACATGGCAGGTATATTCGTCCACTGCTACATATCATGGCTATAATATCATGAAATGATAGAAAATACTTTTTTCGTCAACAGCTTATACATTAAATTAAGATACATTAAATTAAATTAAATTAAAATACATTAATTAATTCTAACTTACGACAAATGTCATCACTCCTCCAACCAGATAGAGACACAACCTTTTTATGAGCACATTGCCTAACGTATACATTCATCGTATCACAGGCACATCTTTTTCTGTCACTGTCTAAGCAAGAACAGTAATCCCATACACAGGCTGTCTGCAGCTCAGGAATGTTAAGTGTGCTAGCACAAGCTTTAAATCGGCGATCAGAAAATAGTTTTGTACAAAATTCAATGGCTTCTTTGGTAATTAATGAATCAGATTCACAGGAGTGCTTAGTATTTGGATATTCGTCGCACATTTCTGAAAGAATTAAATGAACTCTAGATATTAATAACTAAAAAAATTTATCTTTGACTGTAGAGTAAGAAAATGATACCTCCAATATTTTCTGTCCGCCAAGAAGTAGCAAATGATGCAACACTTTTAGTATGTTCTCCATTCTTACTTATTAAATCGTCACTTTTATCGCCATTCATGTTACCGCATAGTCCGGTCGTTTTATTCCACATATTTTCTAGAGCTTCAACTTGTAACATCAGAGCACCATCCCATTTCAACTGAATTCCCAAAGAGTCCAAAGTTATCACAATGAAATGTGCAGACATTTCAGCTCTCAATGCAGAGAGTTGTGCTGGAATTGGAAGCTGGTGCTTTCGAGTTCTAAATTCTGGAACGCCGTCTTCATTTCGCAACAAAATGTATTCTTTGTCCTGGATGAAAATTCTGATAATCCTGAAACAGTCCTGATTTTTGCAAGTTGGACTGTTGTCCACAGTTACAGTGAACAGTCTGTTCTGTGCTTCCTGTACTAAGATATGAGAACATCCACTATCGAAGCTGAAAACATTGTCATCAAAGGTTTTGTAGTGCACTCCACCCCATGTGAAGCAGGTTTTTGGAACTGGTTTCTTCTCTTCAATAAACAACAGGTTATTCTCCGGTGGATTAAACATCATCTAACATTAATCAAAGTATAATTCAGTAATACAAATGTTTCATATTCAATTTTAAACCGCTGGTCTTAAATTATTACCGTATTCGTGACCATATTGGATTCATGATTGCTATAATGTTGTGTGAGCCCATAATTTCCTTGTAACAATGGTAACTGGTTTGTATGGGATTTGAAAGTATCCTGGTAGGTCCAAGTATGATTAGTCTCCTTAACATAAGAATTATACGTTGTCCCCAAAGAAATTATATTCATATTATCGCCGTAGTTACATTGGGGAATTGGTTGAGGTGAAAAGACACCTGTTTCATAGTTGCAAATATATGCAGAAGCTGAAGGGAACTCAAATTCTATCCCATCAGGACATCTTATGATACATGAATAAGTATCATCAACACTTGTGCAGGAAAAGCCTCCATTAAAACCCATTTTCTCCCCATTGCAATTATCAGTAGCTATATCAGAATTATAATCAATCAATTACTTAGATTAAATAATGTTACTTTATTAAAATAAACAAATTATTATACTTACAATATTGACACTGGGGTCCTTTGAATGCTTGAGGACATTGGCAAAAATTGGATGGGAGACAATTGCCACCATTCTGACAAGGTGGATCACACACAGCTATAATAAACAATCTTTATATATGTGATAATAAATTTAATATTTAAATTACAAATTGAGGATTAAAAACATACGTTCACAGTCAGGTATGGAGACCCAGTCTTCCCTGGTGGGCTTCCAATTTCCATTCTTGCACATAAGATTAGTGACTGAGGTGCCATCCGGGAACGTAAAATTCTTCATACAGGATATGGTACATGATCTAATAAAACAAATATTGGAACAATTAAATATTTAATATGGATATTTTAAGTACAATATAGTTCAACATTCTTAAGATCATACTGCGAGTTGCACTTCTTATGTGCATTAAGTATTGGAGCAGGGAAATTTAGACACGGTTTGTTCTCAAATTGACACTGTGGTCCAGTGAAGTCCTCGGGACAATTGCATTGATGGGGTGCGACACATATTCCGTTGTTCAAACACTCTGGTATACAAATTGCTGAAAATATAAAAATACATTTATCTTGCGCATATTATACTTTTTACACCAAAGAAATTGATCATCTTCGAATAAAACTCACGTTCACAGTGAGGAATAGAGTCCCAATCTGTGCCATAAATATGCCATTCCTCATTCATACATGTTATAGCTAATCTTGTTACTCCGTTTGGAAATTCGTAATCACGTTTACAAGTTGCAATACATCCACTATAAATAAAAATTGGTAAATATATGTAACACTTCAAGATATCATCCATTAAACAATAAAAAATCACCTGTCTATAGAGCAAATTATTTCACCATGTATGGGTGGATCTGGTTTCTTACTGCAACCTCCTGGAAATATAGGCAATTTCCTTTTACTCTTTGTGCTCTTCACACTCTCATAGACATGTTTTAGAGAGTCATTTAGTGAGATAGTAGCGCTGAAGAATTTAAATATCAATTAGATTTAGTCTTAAAAACCCCGAGAAAAAGTAAAGAATCACTTACTCTGTTATAGCAGAAAATTCCGATAGATTATCACCGATAATTAGTTGATTACAGATCGTAGTAATTATAGCAATGTTAAGAAATGCTTTCCATAGCACCATGTTGAAGTATCTACTTTTATAACATGCTTGTTAAAAAGAAATGCTTACGTGAAACGCTATTCGCAAGTCTTCTCTTACCAAATATACGAATTAATACATTTCTTCTTTTATATAGCCACCTCCAGGAGGAAGCGGATAACCGATAACTGAAATCTTACTTGATAAATTAATTCGACGAAATAATATGTCATTAGTGGGATTTATATCGTGTCAAGGATTCATGCCTGGGATTCGTGAATTAACAAAACTTTGCTTCTAAAAAATTACACATTTATTATTACAAAATTAAATGATTTACACGATAATTATCAAATGAGAATAAGCATTAAAATGTATATATATGTATATTATCAGGTACTCTAATAGTTCACTTACAGCTAAAAATAATTCTTTAGAACACCTTGCATATCCATCTTCCCTAGCCAGAAATAAATCATTCACATAGAAAAGCATGAGGATTCATTGTTCCAGTATTCTTAACATATATTTAAAATTGGAATTGTGATTTGATTACTGAGGTCGTTACAAGCGTTAATGAGTTCTTAATTAGTCAGATAAGGCAACAATGGCGTAACAAGGGAAACAGTTATCAAACAACACTACTCCGTCATTCCCACATTTGTCATATCAATATAACTCATTAATAAACTGTAAAACCTGATAACCATTTCAAGTTTTTAACAACATCATTCTATAAAAATTCAATGTTTATTCACAATCAGTTTCAAACAATTTCAACAATTATTAAACTATCTAACATAGATAACATTATTGTACTTTAAAATTATTAAAATATGATGTTACTTGATATAAAATATCTTTAAAAAATCTTCAGTCAGTATAAAACATATAAAAATCACATATGAATGATTTATTTAAATTTATCTTCGTCATTAGCCTGATAATTTTTACTAATTAATTGTCCTGGTTCAGAATATTTTGCATGCCATATCTCATAGTACACCTCGCTAGAAATGTTATTTAAATTTGTAATATTAAACTCTTCTTCCAACGCAACTCTCCAGACCTGAAAATAGAAATATTTAGTTAATTCTAAGTTCTTCCTTATCATAATACATTCATAATAAAATAATAATCATACATCCTTGTCAGATATGGATATTGCTGCTTTTCTACTTCCAAAAACAGCTTTCCTCTTTAAGACATGAAAATGATATAATAAATAATTCAATGTGTGCATTTTTTCTGATTCTCCTACATTAAAAGTAACAGACATAAATGAGCAGCATTCGTTTTTTACTGGGTATAATGCACGAGTCCAATAAACACCAGTCTTAACACCACCCCATAATAAAGATTGCAAAGAGTATCCATGAAAGGTTCCCCTTAAATACTGGTCCCTTGTATCAGAAGGATAAATTCCCATAGAAGCCAAATGTTTAGCTGAAAACAATTAAAAACTGCAGTTTAATTATAGTTTTGTAGATAAGGAATATCAGGAGTGATAAAAAATTTACCGAGATAATAATCTTCCTGTTTCCAATATTTGCCACTGATTACACATTTTTCTGAGTTATCAAACATTTTAATTAGCTTCCTAAGCACTCCCACACTAATTACATATCCAGCATCAGCTACATTATAAGATTGACCCCAGAGAGTAACTGCATGACCCAAATAATGATTCTGAGTGTAATTTAATGGGCCAAGCATGTACCGCAAATTTTCAAGAACCACTAACGTGTCATCTTTTACAAAGATAAGCCATTCTAACGTTTCACTGCTCTTCCACACATACTTGAAGGCTTCACATAAAAGTTGCCATGAAGATACTAATTTTATATCAAAATTTATAATAGGCATTTTAGGATCTTTCACTTGACCAAAGAAATATATCTTGTTACAATGTTTTCCCCAAGTATCCTGGATAGATCTAGCCAATTTAACTTTTTTTACAAATACAATACAAGTGATGTGAATATTTGACTTCAACCACTCTGCTTCTGATTCTTCCCTACTTTCAGGTCCATAAAGATAAATATCCATATCAATATTTTTTGATCTCAGTTTTCTATTATTCAACCATTTACTATATGTCATGTTTGTTGAATCTTTCCAACTCTGTATAACAGTCTCTTGCTTGATCCATGTATCAGACATGAACCATTTAAGATCATTTCTGTTTGTAGAGTACAAATTTAATGATGATTTCTGACAAATGGAAATATTGTTAAATAAATCTTGAGCAGCAAATAAGATCAGGGCAAGGAGAGAACCGATTCCGAAACCAATTAGAAACACAGGCCACAGTTTAAGACGGTAGAGATACATCTTATAGTTTTGACACTGATCTGTAATACTGCATTTCTATCATAGAGCTTTTTCCTCTGAAATAGCTATGATCTAATAACATTAATTGACTCTCGTTGAACTCGCAAATGGTTGATTGCATTAGATCATTCCAATCATAAATTCTGCATCTTATAAATCATATTTGTGTCTAAAGGATCTACAAATAAAAATAACAAGGTATGTGTTATTATAAAAGTTATAGAAAAAATTGTTTAAAATATATACTTACATTTATTTATACTACTTACTGATAAAAAACGATCGAATGCGCTAAGCGGCCTGATATTATGTAGATTTTGTTATTTCATAAATATTGCTATTTTCTTGTAATTTTGCAATTTTATTAATTTTGTATAACCTTTCGTTTATGTAACTGTATTAAAACTGAACGATATAATGAATTAGGTCAACAGGTGGTGTTATGTACCTAATACATTTGAACATAACCAACTAGTAATATGTTTTCCAAATAAAATATTTCATATCTCAATATTTTTTCTGTAGATAATATTTTATGTAAAATAAGATCACTGTTGTCTTTCAAAAATTATTTTTTACATATAAATTTTTATTTCTAATATTATTCTCTATTATTAGCATTGATATTATTTCGAAACAATTAAAAAAATTTATTAATGGTAAAGGATAATAAAAGAAGTTTTTCTGTTACATGTTAAGGAAGAACTATCTTTATTTATTATTATCTTTATATATATTATAGAAAGGTTAAGCGCCTTGTCTTTACAATACGGAATTATAAAACATAGTTTTATATCTAGAAAATGTAAACGAATTATTTTAACGCGATGTTTAATATCTAGTTTTAGCATTCTGTCTGCCAGGTACTGAGTGAAAATGTTTGTATTATACGCCGTAGAATTATATACGATATGCTTAATAGTATTTCACAATAGAATCTTTGAAAAGTAAATAGAGATCTATTTGAGAGTTCTGTTATGTGGATAAAATACAATTGTATCGCTAATTTTAGCATTTCATTATAAATATCATAAAATTTATAAATAGGAGTTTTGAGCTTTGGAAATTGGAATGTGAATTTTAGAGAAATCAAACACAAATTTCAATTTCTTATAAACTAGATTAAAAACTGACTTTACCACGAATTTTATAGAAACCTAATCCATTTCTGTTATGTACTAAGGCACCTACACCAAAGTAGTTTTCTATGATAATAAGACCATTTCTTATAATGCAGTCTGATGGCAAGAAATCTTTAATCAATGACTGTAACCCTTCAACATTAAACCTTGCTTTCTCTACTTCTGATCCTACAAATACCATCAAAGTTTTACAAATAAGTAATTGATATAATTGCACAAATAAAGTAAATTTACCTTTGTACCAAAATAATGGATGACTAGCATAAGTAAGCCATGGTATATCCTTTGCAAATGGATTCCATTTCTTAGTTAATGGTACTGGATTGCCTTTGTTCCACATCAGTCTTATCCCAGACATGTGCCTTTTTCTGGAAAGTCAATTTTAATTTTATACAGTAATTACAAATGAACTACTATCAGAATTACTATTATACATATAGCAATATTTAAAAATAAATATATATATATACTTGAAACTAGACAATAAAACATAAGTATTACATTATTTACCAAAGCAACAGTCTGCAAGCATAAGTGTGAATATTAACTAAACGAAATAAACAGTTCTATTATATAATTTGCATTTCACTTAAAATGAAATTATTTGAAGGTGCCTACATGTATTTAACACATACGAGAACGATAATACTATTAACAGAAATCAATAAAAATGGAACAAAACATTCTTTTTTTTTTTAAATAATTGTCTCTGTTCTACGTAATAGCTCAGTGTACCTAGGTTCAAACTGTGCAAAATCTGTACAAGAGACAAGAGTAGACCACTCTTGACGGCCTGCGTAATGAAATATTGACGATACACCCTCTGCCAATCCATTTAATCGTCTAAAAATCGTTCATAAATTTGTAAACAATACAAACTAACTGTGATTCATTTTTCACCTATAATTAGATGGTAATTTTTATTGTGAAAACTTCACGATGATACTTACGGCGCTAAAGACGAAGGAGGATAAACTAATTCGCCCGAAACGAGCGTATCAATTTGCAACAAAGGTATCCGGTTGTACTCTAATATCTTTAAGGAGATGAAGTCATACTTTATTGAATAAATAGCTTTTTTTGAAAGTATTACCAATCTTTCTTTCTCAATATCCCACAGACTTATTCTACAAATATGTCCTAATATTAATCGTCATATTATATAATAATAAAACAAGATGTATATACATTAAGTCTCCTACTCTGTCAACAGCCAGCTTCCAATAATATCGTTCTCCTCTTCATTTATTAAACTCTCTTGGCAATCTTTTAGCGCTCTGTCAACAACTTCGTTTCTGTCAGAGAAAAAAGAGTGAATATCTATATGTTTGAAAGGGATATTAGACAAGTCCTTCGATGATGGAACTTCGCTTGAAGTATATGTCTTATTCTCTCTGTTCTTCTTTGCAGTATCAGCTCCTTTTTATTAACAATTACAAAAAATGTTTTTAACACGTTAATCTCATTAAGATATCAAATAGAAAAACATTGTGACTCCCAATATGTAAAATACCAACCAACAGGAACAGTGTTTTGACTATTCAACTCATTGACATCGAGTTCTTTGGTGATTTCTAGCGTAGCTGTTTCAAAATTTCCCGCGGGTCCTTCATCGAAATACGTTTCATCCATCGTTTATAGGTTATGGCTCTCCTGTCTGATCAAAAAATTCCGTTGTTTTTCGTTGTTCACGATATCAGAGTTAGATAATTCTTGGAATACGGCTAAAACAATATTTTCTTTCGACCAACAACTTTTGTAATGTTAATAAAACGTATCCGTCCGATAAATTCTCAGAAACAGTTTGACATTTCAAGTGTTCACGAAAGGCGCCATGTTTATGAAATTTATCATTGATAACGTTATCAAAAGATAGCAAAGAATTTGTTATTATCATTTCTGTATTTTAAAGAATGTTAATATTGCTTATATTTGAAAAATGAGTAGAAAAATATTCCAAGGTTCTCAGATATTTTTATAAATTATTATATATATCTAGACTGCAGATTTTTATGCATTTATAGGAAATTTGAAAGTGCAAAATTCTATAGAATGCAGTATAATATGCATTATAATATGACAAAATATATAAAATATCTAAAGTATAGTGCTTTCTATAACACCTGGTAGTTAGAACAATTTTATATGTAGATACTATGTTTTTAATCATATAATCAGAAATATGAATTTGCATAAAAACCCACAGTTTACTGACAACAAAAAACAGCGATTATCGAACAAAATAGGAGTTCTTTATTAAATATCATTGACAACGTGAAAATCTCAAGGTATAACAAATCTAGACAATCGTTGTATATAATTAATTTATACATCGCTAATACGTCAATTCTTATTCGTTTAATTATACATTTATATATATACATATACTCGAACTGTACAAAACATCAGCCTTATAAAAATCAAATCTGTATAGAGCTGATGATTTTGAATTTTACAATGTCTGTACAAGTTTTGTTTTTAAACTACCTTCTCTTTTACCTTATATTTTACACTCATAATATTAGAAGAAGAATATTAATACTTGGTTAGTGATATTATCATGTTACATTTTTACAACAAGCTACATAAAAAATATGTAGGCTATAGTCACAAACAGAAAATAGTCTGCAAGATATCAAACTCATTAATGTAGAAAATAAATATCCTATACTATCGTAAAAACTTTGGTTGTCGTTAACTTTCCCTTTTTTTATTCAGTAATAAGTAGATTTGCCCCAAATAGATACCTTAACTAGATCTTACACGCATATTATATATATATACACATATATATTTGGGTTGTCAACTAAGTGATTGCGGGTTTTGTCATTAGGTGGTATTGACAAAATCCGCAATCACTTAGTTGACAACCCAATATATATTTATGTATATATACTTACACATTCTATTAAAAAAAAATCTTGCATCTTTCTTAAGACTTCCTGCTGATCTCCTACTTGTACGTTAGTATATAAAATGTGTATGTATGTGTAAATGTGTGTATGTACTGTCTGTGCGATAATCAAATGTCTTCATTCAAAGAATATTGTCTGAACTGATCTTACATTTGAATCTTGTGAATGCTGGATTGCAAAAACGGTACTTTGCGTCAGTCTTACAATCAAATTAGTTTTAAGCGTAATAAGACATCATTATGTGCACTATTGGAAAAAGAGAACAAGACAAGAAGAAGAAACGAAACACACAAGAAAACCGGGAATTGACTAGCGTACGAAATATAGATTACTAACAAGAAGTTTGGATCACTTGTCTATTTTATTAATATTCAATTATTAGCTAATTTTTTACCATTTCGGAATTAATACTTTTCGAATTGAGAAACAGTTTTCGAGTTGATTAAAAATTATTAATTTTCCTATGAAAACCTCTATATTCTTGTAAATGTGTGATTCCAAACTTATGTTCGAACACAAAGTAAGAAATATTCGCGTATGGCCGTTCGCAACTATTTATAGTACTGTACATCGTCTAACATATTATCCGACGAGGAAAGAGTCAAGCTACGTTCCTCATGCATTCCTTTAGCGTAATTAATTTGCTGCGATACCTGTAACAAATTTGAAATAATATAAATGTATTAATACTAATCATGAAATTTATTATACTGACCCTTTTAGCTACTTCCTCGTTATCACATCGAACTTTAGGTCTCCTTAGGAGTTCTGGGCCGTCTATATTAACGGCTATCGTCGAATCAGATCTAGATATTAATTCAATATAATATAAAGTGACACCGTTGCTTTCTAGTTTATGCATCGGTTGGCAATATAATAAATCTGCTAGGCTGACTTCGGTTACAACTCCTTTGGTACCACCGGAAATCACACGGACTCTTTCGTTAGAAACGAGAACTCTTAGATTCTCCGTTCCACTACGTAAACACTCGTACGCCACGAATAATTCTGAATAATTATGTTCATTTATTATGTACAGAAATTCTTGGCCCTCTGCTTGTTGACGATTATAAGGTGGTAATAGACCAGCGGAACCGCTAGCCACTCGAGGAGGTCTATCACGTTTTGGTATTGTACGATGAGCACTAAATATATCACACGAAATTATAAATATTATTAATAATTATTAAATATAATTTAAAGTACACTTACCTTCTACTGGTTTCTCTTACAGCAGTGGCAGTTTCTGTGGCAAGATCTAGAACTCCTACAACAGGTTTCGTGATAGTTCCAACAACTCCTTTGCCAAACCCAGCGAAAAAGCCCTGAAATCATTTGTTATCATTTAATTAACTTGTTGCAATCAATTGTAATGAATTTTAAAAAACGTACGGGAAATCCTTCGTTTGTTGCTCCATCATAGGTTTGTTTGAAGATGCTAGTTACCCCTCCAAGTAGTCCAAAACCGAAGCCCTTTAATCCGGCTACCAAATGATCACTACTGCCTGCTGTATTAGCTCGAATTCTCTGTCTAGCTTCCTCGTGTCTTTCATCCATTATGACTCTTCCTAGTCCATCGGAAAGAGACTCTGTTACTTTGGCAGCGGAATTTGATATACCGTGTGTAACATTTTTCACTAAAGTTTTCACGCTTCCTTCGTAAATTAAACCGGAAACTCCTTCTGTGACGTCGTTTACAAAGCCTAGAGGATTGCCTAAAAAGTCCACGGATCCTAATATTACTGCAGCTTGCCATTTTAATTCCTGAAATAAAATTTATTGTAACAGGGAAATGAAAGTAAATTAACAAATAAAGAATATTTACAATCGTACATCTTTGTAATGTTTTATAATGGAATGTACTAAGAATTGAGTACTCTCAAAAGGATGCTTCTTAATAAATGGCTCCAACTCAATAGTGGCATCTTCAAACTTGATTAATGTTAAGCCTAACTGTCTTTTTATAATCTGAAGTTGACGTGGCAGTTTTGTTGTAGTGAGTACACTTAATTTTATCTGAAAAAACATATTATGTGAAATTCGATTAATTAATTTCGATTAATAAAACCAACCTGACTGGGAACGATCTTTAAAGCTCCAAAATAGTATCGTTTAGCATGTGCAGCAGATACTTCGGAAATGAACCTCTGAGCCTTGAAATCGTTTTCGTCCATAGGTACCTCTAATTCCGATCTTCCCGCCCCGACAAAAGCAACTAACTTCAATATCAATTTCTCTTCCAAATGTATGCAAAGTGGTTTGATGCTCACTACCACGTGCTTGTATATTTCTGCATTCTGATTCTTCGACTTCAGTTTCTCCGCAACTATGTGTATAGCTGGTCTGTGCTCACTCTCAACTCGGGTGGATCGTGTTACATAAAGAACAGATGTACATTGTGCTTCAAACAACTGATTATCAATCTGTATATCTTCCATGCTCAAGTCTAGAGTAGTATTGATAGGAGTTTGAACCAGTTCCAAAGAGATACCAGCCAAACGAGCAAACAGTAGCTCCTCAACTGGTCTTCGAGAAACAATTGATAGTCCTAAGCCAGCTGTTAAGTTAATTTTCAATTCCAATTCTTTGGAATTGACCTTCTCTGCGTCACTATTTATCTGTGTTGGTCGGTGGCTGATTGCAATATGCGACCAATCACGTTCTTCCAATAAAGCGAACGTTTTCTTCTGCAAAAGAAAGTGAGAAAGTGAGTATTGGTATCATTAAGATACTTGTTCCAGTATTCATACCCTTTCTTTGATATCTAACACTTGGAGCACTCTTGTTGGGCCATCAGTAGTTACCGTAACAGATAAAAAGCCAGATCCTGGCCTTAGCTTCTGTCGACCAACACGCTGTTCAATTGGGGGAGGATTGGTGTGCATTTGAGGGCCTAATACTGCTTCACTCCCTAAAAAGACATATAGAAACTGCATGTAATGAACATTTCTGCGCAGATCGAGTAGCTGTATAAAGAATTTGAAGTTGAAATATTATTTCATGCATTTTATTATTGATGAACTTAGCGTTAATGAAATAAAAAAACAAGCGACAGTTTGAACGCTTAAGATAGTTATAATTCTGACTTTAATGTATGCTCCGAATCTATACGTACACATTTGCCAACGGGCGACACTGCCGCCTGCAACATTATCATTATGAGTTTAAGATTCACGAAAATAATATAATTCAGAGAATAAACGGGGAAAACAGCTGGAAATTCCAAATTAATTGAATGTAAGAGAAACAAACGTTGATTTGTAACTATACATTTACAGCCACTTTGCTTAAACCGAGGTACTTAGTAACATTCCACTTTAGTTTTAGTGATAAACATAATAGATGAAACATCCTTTTAATCAAATGATATCTCAATTTACGTGGCATAATAATAGCGATTCAATAAGCAAGTGAAATCTATAGCAAATAAAATAGAAGAATGTATGGTAATGAATAGAACAAAATTTGTGTATAAAATGGATTGCAAAAGCAAAATACTTTTACTGTTTTACAATTCTACAATTTTTTCAAAGTTTTTACAATTTTAACTGTACATTCTATTCTGAATATAAAACGTTTACATAAGAATGACAAAACAATTAATAAAAACACCCCCGACTAAGGAATAATACAAGGAATAATACAATAATTCAATAACCATAATATTTCAAACCTTCGTGTAATCCCATGAATCCATCTTTCGACTGTACACACATATTCTTATGTGCACAACATAATCGTCCATCATCGGTGAATCGCCAAGTTTGTGTGGATCTCCTTCGGGGATCAGGTTTCCTTAAAGCAAGAGCACAATAGGTGAATGGTTGAGGTGCAGTGCCTGCTATATCCAACACTAACACTGTTTCTGGAGCCCTTGAATGTTTATCTCTGGGTGGACTAGATCCTATTCATAAAAAATCATTTTAAGGTATAAGATTAACAAAAACATTTCTTTTAGGGTACCTTCGTGTTGCAATTGACCATCTCCAGTCATTCTCCATAACTGAGATCTAGCACCATATTGCTTTCTCCTCAAAGCAACCCATCCACCAGGACCGGCTTCTAAGACTAGTCTTTGTGTTTCAACATCTAGGGGGTCTAGACCACCCTCTCCAGTCCCGAGATCACAATCATTTTTAAAAGTACCTGTTTTCAAGAAATAATGAGATCCATAAAAGAAGAATGATTTAATATCATACAGAAAAAGGTGAATTACCCGTGAAGGCAATGTAGATGAAGTTCTCATAAGTTAAAACCCTGCCCTCTCCAAGTACATTCAAATCGTATGTAGCTGTCACACCTCCAGGTGCAGTAAGAACTAAAGCAGCAGCCTGGATGGATTCATCCAATGCATATGGGACAGAGGAGTGTGGTCTGACTGTCCATTGCAAGTTATCGTGCACGGTAACCTACAAAAATACTCTTGAAAATAATTTCGAATTAATTCAGTTAAGTGGTATAACTTATGATAACGGTGCTTGAAGCGTATTTGGTACAGAATGTCTTGGTTAATCACCTGATTCACTACCAATGGCACCTCTGAAAAATTGTCCACTCTTATAGGTGGTGGCATAGTATCTGCATCAGTAAACACTATAAAGTATGTGCTCTCTTGCAACACTACGTCTACTCGAAGAAAATACATCTTTCCTGTTGAATCTCTGATGTTAATTGTCAATGAGTAATTGTCATCCAGTCTGATACCACCTGACCACATGCAATTTCTAACATCCACATTACGAACACATAGGAGTAAATCTTTGTCAAGACGTGGCCAATGAAATGCCATATGGCAATTGGACATGATTTTAATATATGTGGATTGAGCATCTGGATGACTCTGAAAGTGAGAAACAATGAAAAACTATTGTATATCACAATAAATTTCTTGTTATTACTTACAATTGTTGTGGTGAAACATTTCTGGGCTAATTCTAGGGTAGAACTTGATTTATTGTGCAGCTGATATCTAGGAGATAATGTGACTACAGTTGTAGCTCTGTATTTCCCTCTAGCTATCCTAGTAGCGACACTAATTAGATATACTATGTCAGGCCTGCCATCACGAAGAGATATTCTAAGACGATGTACCTGAAGATATAAAAAT
Source organism: Bombus vosnesenskii (assembly GCF_011952255.1). Classification (NCBI taxonomy): domain Eukaryota; kingdom Metazoa; phylum Arthropoda; class Insecta; order Hymenoptera; family Apidae; genus Bombus; species Bombus vosnesenskii. The sequence goes on from NW_022884343.1 coordinate 193,944, forward strand.
CAATTTGAATATTTTTTATATTTGATGATATTTATTTAATATTTACGGACTTGTATTCCGGGTTGCAAATGAAAATGTTGAGACCACTGTGGAATTCCCTGGGGATGCACTGAAGTACCGATTCTCACTGACAGAGTTCTGCTAGCTTCTTCATCACTAAAAGAAAATAACAAAGGAGCTACCATCCTGGCTTTTTCGTTTTCTTCAAATTGTCCGGCTGCCTCTATCCCAACTCCTTCTTGTCTGAACACCAGTGGTAGACCAGTTTTATTTATAATCCAATATGGTGCAGTAATGTTAATATGTATAGCAGAGCCTTTCTCTATGTTAACAGCCGCGTGGAGATATAATATTCTTCCACAAGAATCTGTCAGCCGTAGACGAGCAGTGAAAGAGTTGGTATTTGGTGGCAACAACATCTATATGAAGTAGATCTTAAATATCAAGAAGACATTGAAAAATTAATAAAGAAGGTTTATTTACCATGCCTGATCCAGAGTATCCGTCTAACTGTACTGTAATTTCTAGCTGCTCTTCGACATTTACAGTATGTAAATCCGCACTGTCACCGGGTAGAATTCTACCATTTTCTGTGCTAATCTCATATAACAATTCGTGAGGCAATAGATTGGTTAATGTGAGAGGAGCCATCACTGTTATAGTGTGTGCTGGTAGCATTTGACTCATATCCAATGGATAATTATCCCTCATCACTGCTACGCTCATTCTACAAAACAGATTGATTTAAAAACGTATTTGAATCATTCATTTCCGTGTATAATTCGGGATGTACCTAAATATATTGTTGTGATTAGCTCTACAAGTGATACGATTTTCTATAACTTCTAATGGTTTCTTAACTATGGTCCAATCTATTGTTTCTGTACAGTATTGAAACAAATTGTTCAAGTTGATAGGTTTTAAGCACATTTGTACCCCGGTGTGCGTTAGGGGAATTGATATTGTGGATTGGGCAGGTACTTGAAGAATTCTGTCACTAGTAGATGAAGTTAAAAGCTGGTCTAAAAGAAAAGGATATGAAAATTGGAATTCAATAATTAACTTCATTTCATATAAGCAACTTACATCCGTATTGATTCAAGGTTTTTTCCATCTTGATTTCCACTGTGTGTTTTAATTTATTGGATATTTGTAAAGCTGATCTAACAGTTACTAATTTTCTAGCTGATCCTTCTAATTCGACAGCAAATACTATTCTAGCTTTCGGCGTTAGTATCTGAAACTAAAAGTAATCATTTAAATATAGGAAGGTATAAATGAGCTCCAGTCAAAATAAATAATCTTAAGCGATGAAATAAAAATGAATTTTACATACCAGTGTTGTATCTATCTGTATATCAGTAACATTTGCACTAGCATGACGAAAATATATCCCAACACGATCGACAGTGACAGGATCTACAGGTCTCCACCCATCTACCAACACTGTAATCTGATGTCTCCTGACAGTATGCGTGGCATGGTGTCTCAATTTACCTCTTCCTTCAAAAGTAAATGGAACAGTGTCACCTGGAAGAACTTCAAGCCATGTATCATCCTTCTGAAAGTCATTTTGGGCTTTAAAATTCTGTCCCACATTCTTGGTATCGTCCGCAGTAGCAATAATCGTTTTGAACCACAATTTACAACCAGTTTCATTCCTTAATGCAAAAGGAATGAAAGGCATTCGACGTCGATATCCTTGCCCATTGCTTGCCTTAGTCATATTAACTTCCTTACTGGAAGTAGAGTAGAAATCCTGCATCCAGTTGTTCTTAACCAACTCTATCAACTCTATTAGCGTTGAAGTTATGTTAACATCAACAGAATCTTGGGAGTTAACAGACATCTGCAGCCTCTTTGCATTGAAAGAATTAGTTAACATCTGCTCCCATTGAACGGTAGCACACCATGGTTCGATGAAGGGCTCCCAGCCACTGAGAACTCTATTATAATAATCAATGCTGAAAGTAGTAGATACTATACCAGGTCCCACACGTTCTTGTCTCAAATTAAGATCTTGTAAGGAAATCTCCAGTAATGGTACATCAGCGTCTCTACAGTCATCTATAATGCATATTCTTGCACATGATGTTTGAATTTCAAAAGTGCGAAAAACAGACTCGTTGTTTGTACTGGTATCTGAATTAGGTACTGCATGTTGAGTTAACCACAAAGCTGCTTCATCCAATTGCCCATTACAGAGATCCAAAGCAGCTCTACAGTCAGCATCTGTAAATCCCAGGGCTGTCAATTTTTGTACTTGCCTCTCGGTGGGTGTCAATGCTTCACTGGAGCGTTGTTTAGCTACTAGAGTCTGTTTTGGTAGAGAACTGAGCATTCTAGAGAACATAGTCACATCATGGTAACTTAATCTTACGCACAGAGGTTGCAATTGTATTTCAAGACATTTATCTACTGTCAAATCCAAACTGGCTCCAACTGGATCTATTATAGATAATGCAGTCTCTTCTTCTAGCCCTAAGACACAGGAAAAGAGTTCGCAATGGGACAGGTTACAAGAAAGAGGTTTTTCACCTTCTTGAGGGGCAGATCTATAAGAAAGAACAGCTGTGTTTTTCAGAATAACGGCGTTCGTATCGCGAATCGATGTATCCTCTACAATAACTAATTCTGAATCAGTGATATTAATCTTTAATTCGAATGGTATTGCAGACAAAGCATTACTGTCGTTTTCTTGGTTGTTTTCGGTGATTATCTGAGCAGTTCCAATGGGTCCTGGTTCTACAGAATTCAAAATTAGGAAATCTCTTACAGCCTCCCACCAGTCTAGTATAGCAGTTAAGCGCATGCTGTGGACCAAAATAGTCGTGGCCGCGTTTGCTTTACGCCTTCTATGATGAACCTCAGCCTGGACGCGATTTTCATTATTTGAATTTCTCAGAGGCTGTAAAATACTTGTGAAAACATTAGATTGTTTGTTAGCAGGCTCATCCTGAAATCTCATGTCCATAATTAGTATTTCCTGGGATACTAAATCAATATCCTGTGATCCATCACTCAATGAATCTAATGTCAATCTGGATTTTATAAAATTAATACAAGCTAATGCTGCAATATTATGATTTGGATGCAGCTTAACAGTGACATTTACCAATTCTAGCGTTATGCACGATTTTTTCCAGATTTTCCCCTTGTTATCCATGCTAACTATGGAATACTCAACAGTTTCATTCAGATCTTGCATGAATTGTCGCAAGTCATCCAAATTTTCGCCGATATTGTAAGAAAGTAAACCTCGAATCAACATATACTGAGCAGGGTCCAAAGCACAATCCATTGTGGATAGCGTTCCATGAATGCTCAAATCTGGAATTTCTCTACTAATATAGGTGTCCAAGTTTCTTTCGATACGTAATTTCAAATGGCACATTTCAGTGAGCAAGGATGATCCAAGTTTCTTGATATAAAAACCACCAACAAGCAGATTATCCATATTGCCATCCTGATCATTATCACACTTAATCCGTTTAGCTGCATAGACGTCCATATTAACAAGTTCAAGGAACATTATGTCCAGCATGCATTTATCTATCACTTCTGAAGTTTCGAATCGATTATGTGCGGTGAGCTCTCCCAGATCCAGCAATAACATTTCATCTGATCTAGAACTAACTGGCAATAGGATTACTGGTGCACCTGCTTCTAATTCTAAAGATAATCTTATGCTTCTCCTGTTAGTATCGATTATAGCGCCAACACCAGCTCTCAGATTAGCCATAATGGTCCAAAGTTGAGAAAAATGGCCAATGAACGCTTGAAGTTCTGCCACGAATCTTTGAGTATGTACATAATGGACAGCAGACATCTCTAGTTTTAATTGGGCATCATAAGGTCGTTTTTCAGAATCAATATAGCTGGAATACTGAAAATTCAGAGCTTTCCGCCCAGATGAAAGGAACCTCTCTCTATAAAATCTTCCATGCGGTGTTAGATCTAGCAAAGACATCGATCCCAAGGATCCTGACACCTTCGTCTTCCCATTTGCTTTCAAAATGTGCATGTTTGCATTAGATACATTGGCTTTAGCAATTTCCCTCTCAGATTGTATCAAAACCAGCGTTAAAGATCTAACTTCTATCCCAGTTTCTGATCGTAGAGGTAGATTATCCGCCTTGTCCAATTGATCTGTGCCAGTAGACGTTTGATGCATTGTAACTTTAGGACTGCTTCCTGAGGGACCAGCAAACCCAAAGAAATCAAATACCACCATCCAGGATTCGACATTAATGACCAAATCCAAACAATTAAAATCCACTGTGACAAGTTTCTGATGAAATTGATTTTTCGTTGGCAGATCACAATCTGGTTCTGTTATGGTAATGCTCATTAGTACCAGATTCTCTTCACTGGTTGATGCACCAGGAGACGGAGGTGGAGTATTTGGCGTGTTTGCCAAAGAAACTGGTTTTCTGCGCCAGTGAGCAGGAATTGTCCCATATAAGGTATCAGTTTCTAATCTGTCGGGTAAACTTCCTCGCCCAAATTCGCTTCTAATTTGTTGTACAAAGGCAAAATCAGGACAAGACTTAGAGACACCAGCTAAAAGTTTGGCACGAGTCGGAGCTGACGATTGCATCATGTATCTATGCCTGGAGCCAATAGGACAAAGAAGGTCCTCCATCAAAAGGGATCGTAGAGCAACTTGAATAGTGGATTCATTTTTTTGCAATTTCTCATATTTGGCCACAAAATCCCTCATGGACAATTCAACTAATGGCTGTTCCAAAAGTCCCTGTTTGAGTTCTATACCTAGAGTAGGCAGTTCGAATAAAACTTTGATGGAGAGATCAAGTTTATCAGAATAATTTGGTGCTTTGCTCATTGCTTGAGACTTCTGAACAACGGGCACAGATACTGGCATGGAGAAAAGTCTATTAGTAGTGTCTAATAACTGTTCATATTGTTCTCGAGATAGGGAGACTTTCAGTGGTGTCATTACAACTCCATGGACTTGGACAATAGGACTACTGAAAAATTCATTGTCGAGAAAGAAACTCGGGCTTTGTGCTAACGCATTCTCTTTTTCAACCACGACTTTTAATACAGTATCATGCAAAATTGGCTTGCCTGATTCTTTGCAACAGTATATTTCTTCGGCTCTTAGAGGGAGATTACTATGAACTTGTCCCACGTTGGCAGATATCTCCAAAGAGTACAAATTCATTTCCCTAACTTCTAGAGTTAATTTGTGCTTCGCCATGGAACCTTGATGAGGTTCGTGTTGCAAGGACATAGTGCCAAGATGTGCGACGAAAACTTGTCTACTGTGAGACGAACGCGGAATTACCAAAACAGGACTATCCAACAGGATATCTAATTTCAAAGACAAACTTCCTGAATTTTCCAAATCCACAGACAAACTTGGTAAACGTCTACGAGGTGGAATGGACCAGTCCTCTGCGTTTACTAAGCCTATGGCCATGTCTGTGGCAGCTGCGCTGATCTGCCGTGCAAGCTTACTCAAATACTGTTTAAACTCATCAGCACAAGAACGTAACTCTGACAATAAATGAGGAGCGTGGGTATACCAAACACTACCAATACGAATTGTTAGATCTATTAAGGTTTCCATTCCATCCTGCTGTTGTGCACAAGGTTTGGTACATCGATTGGCGGAAAACCTTAAAGCTTCTGGCTGATTAGGCAGACCAGGAAAATATTCTAATGGATGTTGAGATGGATCAGCTATTGGGTCTCTTCCAACACTGACGATTCTTTGGTGCGTTTTACCGGTTGGTGTTTGATCCAAGATTTGTAAACCTCCAAGTGAACCAGAGATAGAAGCGTTTACTGCCAAAGTAGCTTGTATGCGAGCGTCACACATCGTAGCTGTGGCGATTTTCTGACCAACCAAGTGATTATCCTGTATCACTGCCCTTAAGAGAAGCACATTCAGTCTATGAAAATCAAAGGTTACTTCTGTCCTGGTGGAAACTTTTGGCTCCATAGTTTGACTTGAAAGGGATTCTTGTCTCTCAATGTATCCTGGTTTTATCTTCCTTTGAGAAGGGAATATCCTTTTAAAGAATCCCATTAGTTCTACAATGGTCTCCTGATTAGCAATAATATCCAAGTTGTTGAACTGAATATTGGCTACTCTCAAAATCTCTAATGTATCATATACTAAAGTTAATTCAACTACTATCAAAGCTTCAGAATCCATTTTCTCCAATTCGATTAAAGAATTATTCCTGGGTGATTGCGGATTCTTCGCTTTGCTTGCTAGATTAGACAAAGCATTGGTCAAAGCAACTGGAGAAGTCAATCTCCTTGGCATATTGGAATCGGGAGAACCAGGAGAGACTGGGGAAACAGGAGATGTTGGTTCTGAATCTCTTAAGCTCCCAGAAATACTGTCCATCCCTACGTGTTTGTGACTGGCTACTAATAATTCAAAATCCGGACCAAATTCCTGAAGAGCATCAACGAGAAGCAAACCATGGACAGATAGGGAAACATTGATATCTGCAGACCTTTTGCTAAAACCGGCTCGGACTCCAGAGACCTGAAGTTCTGCAACACTACGGCCTCTAGATTGCAACTCGAAAGTCATCTGATCAATAATGAATTGAACCATAACTGCGTGGCTTAAAGATTTGTCTAGGCTCTCTTCTTTCTTAGGACTCTCTGGTTCTATACTGATTACATCAGCCTGAGAAATTCCTGTGGATTTCGAGAAGCTAGATAATAAATTATACATCAGTCTAATTGCCTCCACCTTCTGTTCATTAACATGAACCACCAGTCTTGGCAGATTCCCAGATACAGTCACGGATGGCAAATTCGGATCAGAGGAAGCAAACACTCTTCGTTCAATTTGCAAGGATATGTTGAAACGTTCCAGAACGTGCAAGCTAGACATCCCCCTGGTTCGTATGTGTTTCCAATTGTCCTTCACTTTCCCTACGAGAATCTGCAAATCCACCAGATCGATAGTATAGTGGTCGTACAGTTTCTGATGCAATGCTGTCTCAGAAATGGTCGGGAAATCTTGTATGGAACCATTTTCTTGACTTCCAGGCGGTGTCGAACAAGGTGTCTCGAATCTTTCATCTTCATCGTCGCTATTTAGTTCAGGAGAGTTCGATTTAATGATTACTTCGTTATTTTGTACGTTATTCGACAAGTGGAGCTTTCCGAAATCTACAACAACCACCGCAGCATTGGAATCGGTAAAATTCTCAACTAGTAGAATCTGTGGTGCTGATATATTGAACTGCAAATCCCAGGATGAGCGATATACCAAATCTCCATCTAAAATCTGTTCCCAGTTCTTGATGAGTTGTCTTCGAGTTCGTCGCTTCATTGCTTGAAACCTTTGATTGGTCGATGATCTATGTGGTTTGCACATGAAGTCTATAAGCCAATGTATCACTGTAGGGTTGTAAACTACATCTAATGACTTTGAATTCACTTGCAGCAAATGATCAGCATTTAAGTGCAATGGTCTTTTTTCGTAAGTCATTTCAAAGAGTTGTTGAGGTAATTGATTGGTTAACTTTTCTGAAGAACCACGTACTCTAGAAGTTATTGTGGGAATTATTTGAGGCTGCACCAAAATCGGGAATGTGGAATTCTCTGTGAGATAATCGTGAAGATACAAGGCTCCCAAACTGATAAAGAATTTGTGAGATCCATATCTGGGTCTCGAATCGTAACTCAAGTTTACTCGTTCGAACTGTAGCTCTATAACCGCTTTCGTGTTCTTGCCATCATTCTTCATCGTACAAAGGGAAAAAGCGCCTTTAGATAAAGCAAAATTGAACTGTCCAAACACAGTATCTCGACGTAACAAGGTGTCATCATCTATAGTGTCTGCCAAAACATCCAAAAGCTCTCCATCAAATGTAGAGGATGTACTTTGAGTGTTCGTGTTTGAACTCTTTGAATACCAGCCCCACCACTGTGGAAACCACTGCTCCAACATTCCTCTAGGTTGTGGTACATTTACATCAGAATTTTGAGGTAGTTTTGGAGGTTTAACTCTATACATTGCTACTTCTCTCAGTACTCTCAATTCATCGAAACTTCGTTCCTGTTCTATCTTTTCTTTTAACTGTTTGATATCTGGAGGTAAGATACTAGTTGGTGTTCCTATAAAGTGACACTGATGAGTATCAAGAAGCAATGAAATGGTAGGTTCCCATAATTTTTCTTAAATACCTAGCAATTTAATGTAACTCTCTACATATAAAATGTTCTCATTGCCTCTTTGAAGGATATCTTTCCATGATGGTTTAGGTTTCAGAGCATCTTTTCCGAGGTGACACCTTGCTGCATACTTCCACCATTCCCTTGGAGCAGCAGACACACTAAGCAATGGACGGCAACATCTCTGTTGCTTACGACGTTCTATATCTTTCAATTCTCTTATACATTTAACTATTTGATCATATTGTACCTAACAGAAAGTCACTTGCAATATAAGGACTTTAAATAGTGAAAGCAGATATATAGTCCTAAACTTACATCTGTGAGACATAATGGGACATCATCTAATAAAAGATCAACAACCATTCTAGGTTTATTCGTAGATCTCAACGGTCGTTCAGACCTATCTCTCTTGATATGAGCTCTTGCATTAACAGGTAATAAGATGTGGTTCTTTATTATATTGTTTGACTCGCTCATGGCAATCTGAGAATGAAATTAATTTCAAAATTATTGACTAAATTATTTTAATTAATTAAACTAGGTATATAAAAAACAATATATACAGCTAAATCACCGAGATTAAGAGACCCAAGAAATTCATCTTTTTTCATGTGATTCCAATAAATGGAAAGCCTGTCAAGTTCCATGAGCTTGAAAGAAGCATCTGTGAGATTCCAGGACGTAGAACCAGGTATCCAACTAGCATCACAACTTTGTGCAGTTAGAGCTCCTATAGTTACACCAAGTGTAACACCAGTACCTATTAATCAAAATTATTTTCCAGTAATATATTTACCATTACTTTATTTATCTTATTAAATAAGAAAACTTTTTTCACCATCTGACAATGTCACACCATCTTCATATCTTATGTGAACATCCTTAATATTGAGCTGTAAATTTTCAATAATATTTGTGATCAAGGAGGTGCCATAATTTACCCAGGAACTGTAACTGGTCGCATAATAACCAGGATCTCGTTCTGTATCTGTTCTCCATCTTGCTTCTAATGAATCTAGTCGACTCAACTTATATTCTAAAATTGCCTGTTCTTCTGTTTCACTATCAAACTATGAATACAATTATCTATAAACATATAGAACTGGAAATATACAATGCAGGGAAATCACAGATCATATACCTCATCCAAACTGATTGGCCCAGCTACCAAATAAAGTTGCTCTATCACTATGACCCATGAAGCTGTTCTTATTTGACGAACAGGCACTTGTAATCTTACTTTACCAATAAATCCTGCCTTTATTTCCACTGGTAATCCAATATGACGCAAGGCCTCTTTCTTTAATGGCAAATTCTCTAATTCAACTTCACCTAAAATAAGATATTTTCATTTTACTATTAAACTTTATTGAGTGAATACTATTAAATTTCAATGTACGCTTAAGGAGATTTGGTTTGAAACTAAATAATCCTATCTAACAAGCAGTGATATAATGTACAACTAATTCTAAATTTTTAAATAATATAAGGGAAGTAGTATCAGCGAGGTATTTCAATAAAAGTAAATTCCTATATTACATGAATACAATTGAGAAAGAAAACATAACCTTACCAGAGAGTAAGGCGATACTCAGTTGATCAGTATTTAAATTTTCCACGTATTTCCCGAGATAATTATTTAACACCCAGGCAACGAGTCCTTCCAACATTTTGAAGGATTGTAAAGTTCCTTAACAGCTACAAGGATCAACTTATATACAAAAGCAGGCATAAGTATATTCTGTATAGGTTATATTCGTCGAAGTTTCGTTCAGATTTTCGAAACTCACGATGTAATAGCGATTGTGGATCGTACGATCGGCGAGATATAGCTCTGCTCGAGCAAAAGTAACATTTTTTACATCAAAATACTATTTCTTTTATTACGAAAGCCACGAGATCTCCCGTTAACGATACAGATCATATCAAAGAAGCTTCATCGATCGTGAACACCATCGTGCCGAATGTACAATTTCGACATCACGTTAAGAACTTTGAAACTTGCGATTATTTATAACGAAACGCAACTTTTTTTCTGCAATGTAAAATTCTGATCAAATTGCTAACTATGTAGGAAGGGGAACAACGTTACGTATATTATTAGTAGAATGTATAAATGTTTAAGCGATTATAGGTAATTTAAATACCAAATATATATTAAATATTTATAGTAAACTACTCGTTATACCGTTCAGAAGATAAAGAACATACAAATATAAATTTGTATACATGAAATTGTATTTGTATACGTTAAATACATTACATCCATAGCCTAATTTTTTAACTTTATTAAAATCATTCATTAAGATCATTAAAAATGTTAATGGAAGAACCATTAATTGTACTAATGAAAATTGAACATATTTGTTTATACAGAATTGAAAAAATAATTTTTATGCAACTTGCGTCTGAACATCTTGAATTGAGATTTATTAACCAATGAGAGCTCTATTTCCGAATATTTTTCTGTATATATAACGAATCTGTTGTATTCATAAATATAACTGAAAGAAAAAAGATTTGATTAGATTTTTTTCTCTCATTTATTATAGAAGATATAAAAACCATCCTTTTAAAAAACTTCAGATGTAGCCATCATGTGAATAATTAATATACATATCTTCTATCTTGTCCTTCATCTCAGTTTCAAATGTTTCATTAAATAAATACAAATCTATTGTCACAAACTTAAATATGGAACATAAATGCACTTTAATGATAGGTCTGACTAAACACCTTCCTATTCTCCTTAGAAACAACATAATTAATTATCTTGTACGTTTCATTAACGTTAAATTTATTCAGCCTTCGGTTTTGTGTCTTCTTTATAATGTAAGAACACCAGAGAAAATAAGAACACACCGCCCATCATTGAAAACGCACTTATATAATAAGGGAATGCACTGGGTATGAAGCGTTCATATTGAGTGTGTTGCAGGGGACGAACAGATACTTGAGTGGTACTGTACAGATGCGTCAAACCAATGCGGGTATAATCTACTTTGAACTGATAAACTCCGTAAACGTCAGGGATTTTAAATCTCGCTTCATATCGACCATCGCCTACGGGTTTCATGGTCATACGAACGAAAGGATCTATTCTAACGAATTCTAATTGTAAATCATTTGTTTCATAAGGGATCCATTTGTCTCTTGCTAATTTCTGAATTTCGATAGAATAAACTACATCATCCATGATAGTATAAGCTGCTGGAGGTGCAGATTCTCCAACTCTATGGTGATGAACAGTGGAGACACGGATCACACCATTCTCCTTGAACACCCAGCGAGCGATCATCGTTGCTACGGCTTCATTTCCAGATTTCTCGTATTTTTGGCCACCTGTACACCATTTTTAATGTTTAATACATGATCACAAGGAAGAATTATAATATAATATGTAACTTATTCTTTTTACCTTGGACTTTCTGAATAGAACTAGAGAAAGCTTCATCACTAAAAAAGTACAATGAACCAGAGAATACTACTCTGGCATTATTCCTTGCTTGTAGAGCAGCAATCAACAATGTATTTTTGCCTACTGCATGTGGATACTCCTTTATGGGAGTCTGCGGATTGTAAGAGTATGCTGAACTAGATGCTGTTAATAAACGTAGAATTAAAGGATTTTCTATATCTGCAATCAATCCAGTTCCTTGGTAGAGTAAAGGTGGTACGTTTTTACTTCCAACAATTGCAGAAGCATCTATTAAATTGACAGAGTCTGCTACTATTTTTGTATGGTAACCATTATCAGAAACATCATAATTTAAATGATCAATGACCGCAGAACCTTCTTCATCAATTTCAAAACCACATTCTGAAGCTAATTCATGAAGAGCATCTCCAGACTGAGATGAACCAGCAACCAAGACATTACCACCACCATCAATGAAGTCCGTTATTGCTTCAACACTCAATATTCCTCCAAACTCTTCCACAGAAGGGGCAAATATTATTAAATGCTGATACAAATATTCTCCATACTTGGAAAGCTGTAGATTAGCATCATCTGCTAATTTAAATGTTAACGTGTATCCACTATCTACAAAAATTTTTTAAATTACTAACAACCTAACCTCAAATATTTTGCAAGGTATACCATATCTGTGTAATTAAATATCATATAGTACAATTAGATACGTTTAATGTTGTCATAATTCGAAAAAAAATAAGGAAGCTTAAGGTAATTGGCAATGAATGACATTTCACTGAATTTGATAGCTAAATGTTTACATACCCTGTAGAGTCTTGAAAAATATGGAATGTGTTTCTTTTATGGCTAAATTATCGAGTAAAACCAATGTAGGTCCCCCAGCATTCGTTACTCCGAATATTGTAACAAAACAAAGAAATTTGTTTATAAATCTCATTATAAATTATACACAATATCCTTGTGCCACGAGACCGGTTCTATTATCTTAAACAAGCGGCTCCATTTACAACACGTAACCAAACGGAAGTTATCCACTTTGCGGAAATGATATGTCTTATATTTTGAAACATATGGATTGAATTTATTATTTAGTATTATGTGGTATTATTCAATTTACTAATGATAAAGATATTTTCTTTTGCTTAACATATGTATTAGTATATATTACTATGTATATGTGTATGATGAATAGTATTAAATATAAATTATACTGACATAACCTTACACATTAGAATCATAATACTTAAAACACATCATCAAATATTTTCTTATACCCAAATTAAATTTAGATGTACATTATTATATTATACATATATAGCGTATGACATGCAATGTTAAATATATTACTGATATAACCTAAAATATAATATTTAAAATCCCCGCCAGAAATATCAAAATGAATTCTAAATCGTATTTGTGGTGTATCAAGGCGGATACGTAACAGATAGAAGTCTTGCGTACAAAATGATAAAGAGATATTAATTTTAGCAAATTACAATCTTGATCAAGAATTCATGAGAATAACCAATTAATTTAAGTCATACGTCATAAAATGTTGTATACAATACTATAGAGTCATTCTCGATTCAACGATCCTTCGTGAAGTTGGCTTGAATAATTTCAAATGAAGATACTAGACTAATGACGTTAGCAAAAAAGCAAGAAAAAATTTTGTTTATGTATAAAGAAAGTAGTTTATGTGGGAAAAATGCACGTATATATAATACCATACAAGCACAGTGATCATTATCACGCATGCTCGAATGCGTTTTAAATGTCAAAACCGTGCGAATTTATCCACATTTTATTCGCATCGAGAATCGGCGAGATTATCCCAACTGTAGAGTTCGCATAAGTAATGTCTTTGCTGCGTGCCCTGCACGACTATCAAAGTGCTATGGCCAAACCGTGTTACAAGCTGAGAACTTCTCTCTTCGGACACACATCCGACGTGAGAGCTATAGCGACTTTCGCTGACGGAACTATAGTTTCTACTTCGAGGGATGAGACTGCACGTATTTGGAAATCATGCGGGTATTTAACCTGTTTAAGTATTTTACCACACCAGACTTTTTCATGACCCCAAACAAAATTTTCTATGTAAATAAGTAATGAGATAAAAACTTGTTTTATAAGATCCTCTTTACTTTGTAATAAATTTGTATATTAATATATGTGACTTGAATAAATACGCTATGAAAATATGAGCTGAATTTAGAACAATAAAGTTCAAGCCATCATAAAAGAGTTTGTCATTGCAAAAAAATTCTTTTTTCTTATTCTATGTAAATCGTACTTCTTATACGAATGTATATTGTATAAACATTTTACAGGAATAATAAAAATTATGAACATACTGCAACTTTGAAAGGACACTCCAACTTTGTCACTTCTGTGTGCGTTATAAATCCTTCAGAGCAAAACCCCATAGGTTTTATTATCACTGGTAGTCATGATAAAACCATACGTATCTATGTTTCACACCAAACAGAGCCCATAAACATTATAAAAAGTCACCAGGATACTGTTTGTAAATTAACAACTGGTACAAAAGAAGGAACATTCTTGTCAAGTTCCTGGGACATGAGTGCAAAATTGTGGAGCCTGAGTGACTTAAGTAAGCCACAATTAAACTTGCTAGGTCATACAGCTGCTGTATGGTGTGTAGCAGACTTGTCAAGTGGATCTATTGCAACTGGATCAGCAGATAAGCTTGTTATAATATGGGCAAGTGATGGTTCAGTACAGCACAAATTAACCGGACATACAGATTGTGTTCGTGATATTTCTGTAATAAGTAGCAATGAAGTTTTATCTTGTGCCAATGATGCCACTGTACGTCATTGGAACGTGTGTCTTGGAACTTGTTTAGGAACTTATTGTGGACATGAGAATTATATCTATAGCATTTTAGCCTTAGAAAATGGTACAAGTATATTTACTTGTGGCGAAGATCGGACGCTTAGGATATGGCATAATACAGAACTAAGTCAAACCATTACTTTACCCACCCAATCTGTGTGGTGTTTGGCTTCACTTCCTAATGGTGATATAGTTACTGGAAGTTCTGATGGAGTTGTTAGGATATTTACATGTAATCCTGAAGAATATGCAGACCCAGAGGCATTGGAAGAATTTGAGCAGCAAGTAGCCAGTGTTAAGCTTAATGCTCAACAAGAGCTAGGTGGGATCAAAGTTAAGGAGTAAGTGAAGTAGCTGAGAAATGAATCAAATTATAAATAATAAGCTAAAATCTTAATTTATATGTTAACAGTTTACCAGATGCAAAAACCTTGCTACAACCTGGCCAAAGAGATGGTCAAACCAAAATAGTAAATGATGGAGATGCTGTAAGAGCATATAGCTGGTCACAAAATGAACAAAGATGGATAAAGATCGGTAACGTCATGGGTGCTTCGGGTGGTAGTGTAGCCACGTCTGGAAAACAGCTTTATAATGGCATAGAGTACGATTATGTGTTCTCTGTGGACATACAAGATGGTGTTCCTCCATTAAAATTGCCCTATAACAATGATCAGGATCCTTGGCATGTTGCGCAGAAGTTCCTTCACGATAACAGTCTTAGTCAATTATTTCTAGATCAGGTATAAAGCTTGAGATAGATGCTTGTTTTTTTCGATAAGAAATAATTTTTATGGCAATTTATTTTCATTTATAGGTTGCAAATTTTATAATAAAAAATTCTCAATCCGCACCAGTTGTGAAAACTGATGCTCAATATGCTGATCCTTTCACAGGAGGCAGTAGATACATTCCTCAATCAACAGCAAATACAACATCACAAGAATCTACAAGACCAGACACACCAAACTCCTCAGACACAACCGCACCGTCTTATATTCCTCATACAAAATACTTGAAACTGGAACAGGCTAATCTTTCTCAAATTTTAGGTACTTTCTATTACTTTTATCTTATACATTTTTATAATGAAATAAATTAATTAATTTGATACTCTTACATAGAGAAACTAAAAGAATTAAATGGCAAACAAAGTGATCCTCTCAAGGTGTCAAGTGACAAATTGGAGTCCTTGGTGAAACTTGCTGGAGACCAAGCTCCTGAACAATTGAAAACTGATACATTGAACACTTTGAAGACTCTCTTGAATTGGCCAGATGATGTATTGTTTCCAGTGCTCGACATTACCAGGCTCGCAGTACTCTGTAGAGAAGTGAATGATGTACTATGTACAGAGGAGCTGCTACAGATAGTAAAGAAGCATATCGAATCTAACGCGCTTCCTTCCAACCAAATGCTTACTTTCCGTTTGCTGGCGAATATGTTCAGTCACGAAAGAGGTGAAAAACTATGTCTTAATTCTAAAGATGAGATATTGAAACTTCTATCAGAGTTGGAATCACTTACAAACAAAAATAATCAGGTATGAATAGCATAGAAGAGTAAAGATTTATATATTGGTATACAAAATTCATATTGTACGAATAGTTGATGAAATTAATTCGTTTGGGTATTTTCAGGTGGCAATTTCAACTTATATATTGAATTTAACTGTGGCTCTGAATAAATATAATGATACTCTCGGTAAAACACAATGTTTAAATGCGATCTTCTCTGTGTTACCACGTTTAAACGAGCCTGAAGCAGTGTTCAGAACTCTTGTTGCAATGGGAACGCTTTTAAGTACAACATCAAATTCAGAAGATCAAATTAATTTAATAAAAGCAGTACGACAATCGGAGGCTGCGTTAAATATACTTCAAACTATGTCAGAAATTCGAGTTCCAACAAACAAGCTGGCAAATTGTTCGAAACAGATAATCAGTTTAATTATTTAAAACATAAAATATATATGAAAAAGAAATTGAAAAAAAAAAGCAATTACACATGGAATCCAAGACTTGAAAACAGTTAAGTGTTGTAATTAACAAAACATTTCTCACCAATATTGCGTTAAATAGGTTTCTTATATTTTTTGCAATCTGATGATTTAAACATTATAATTATCTCATTGCTAATAAAAGTACATTTTGCCATATTTGAGAAACAATCTTCGTTCACCCAAAAAAGAAAACACGTCCCACTTTCTTCCTTCTTCTTTTTTTCCTTTTATAAAGATCAGTTGCTTTCATTTCAGTTCAGGTAAGAATAAGCTGTGTATTTTGAAATGAAAATTAATCAATTAAAATATATGTACAACGATGAATATAAAATAATAATTTATGTAATATACATAATATTTGATTAAATCGTTCGAGCGTTACGCCCGACAAACATACAACAGACAACAGTGTAATAGTAGAATATTGTTATTACATTAACGTCAAATATATATATATACTTTTTTTTTGTTTTCCCTAGTTGTATATCAATTTACCCTCGTGAGTGAGCCGAGAGCCGATTACAACTTTGTAGTTAATTACAATGAAAAATAATAACATTCACTGTGTACACTCATTAACTTCAATTATGCTCGATGAACAATACATACAATACACGAAAGATAGTTTTTTATCCTTTGTTTCTTTTTTACAGTATCATCAGGTAATTTGTGGCTCGTGGGAATGTGAATATGCGATTTCCGTAATCTTTTTTCGTTCTTTGCTTTTTTTCTTACAAAAATAATTTGAAATATATAATCTGAGATCTGTAAGACAATAGAAACAGTATTGGATCGTACAATTAAGAATTTTTTAGTATTTCAAATTGCTATACATCGTCGTATATGTGTATCTATAATTAATCAGTGTCTCTTCCTTTTTTCCATCTCGTATCGACGATAAGGATCACGACTGTCGTATATTTTTATAAACAAATTTCTTTATCAGAATTCTGAGGTATAATACGTGTACGATTTGTCTAATTTTTTCTTCGATTGATTAACTCATGATAAAATCAATTTTTTGTCAATTCTTTTCCGTCCCATAACTCTTTTTTCTTCTTATACGTATTTACGACGACCCTGATTTTTTATCTCGGAAATAGAAGTTTCGGAATGCCCTATAGAAATGCACCGATCCATAAAGATGTACTTCTTAATCGATTATTAACCAAGATTAATTACTTGAAAGAGATGAAGACAGACAGAGATAGAGAACGTGCACACAAGGTTGCAAATCTTTAAAAGTCAGAATTGCACCGGGAAATATGTACGCTTCTCAAGATAAGTCACTTTTGTGGATTTGAAAAATTATGTCAAAAATTACGTTCGAGTAGTATCGAATCATAATCTTTTTATGTATATACCTTCTCTTTTTTTTATTATAATAATCTAAATTGCCGAGTACGCGAGAGTTTTTCAATTCTTTTTGTACCTCTGAACTTAAACATAGTGTGATCTTTTTATCAAGCACAGTTGTAATTAATTATTTTTTAAATTCAACTACTTATGATTGCCTGTTTTACGATTTATATTTCATTTCATTTCATTTCGCTTTGAATAAGCATCACCCGTGATAAAATCAAACACAGCCTCATTAATTGAAGGGTTCTGGGAGCAAGTATTAAAAATATAGATATCTCATATGTATAAAATTGTATCCTAGAAATGGATCGAGAGTCGAACGAATTCAGACGCTATTAAAAAAAGAATCTTGAATTTTTAGCCGATCATCTTGATATTACAATTACATTAATTATTTGTAAGAAAGTACAGAGTTGAATTTACAAAATACTTTCAGTGTTTAATACTATATCACGACAACTTAGAAACGAAAGAGTCATAGAACCCTTTTGTAGTCGTCCTACCTATTTTTCCCCCTAAATTATAAACAACACTTACGCTTAGATAAAGATTTACAATCGTAGTTTCGTCAAATTAAAAATCATCCTCTGAAAGAGAAACTATATTGTGTCCATTATTTTTTAACTTTTTTCCTGAAGCGATAGTACAGAACCGTGGCTTGCAAAGCCTCGACAGAAACAATTTCCGTTACTGGATAGAAAAATACTAGAAAGGTTCAGCCGTTTTAACAATTTTGTTTGAGTTCATCGTATTTCTTTCACTGTGCACGACCTAGTACACAAAACTTTTGTGGCAAAACTCTACCACAAAAGTTTAAGATCACCCGCTTGTTGTACTAATTGTGAATCTTCTGTTAATTCAGAATTAATACTGCACAGTTATTAATAATAAATTTAACTAGTAATTAAACAGTTTTTAAGCTAATTTAAAATTGTAAATTTTTTAAATGAAAATCTCTGCTTTTTTAAAAATATCTAGTGATTCCAAATTTTTAATTGTCGCAGTATATTTGAAATTGCAATCTACTACGATCATTGCGTTTCTCGCCTTAAGATATTATTTTTCTCTTAGCAGAAATGTAAATTTTCATTCCCGCACCCTTCAATTAGGGCTTCCCTTGTTACTATGGCGGCGTACTAGGAGGGACCTAAAATTTGTATTGGGTCCCCCCTGGCCCGTCTCATTCTGCCGGTGTACTTGATGCCCACCTGTCGAATTCTATTCCAGAATCCGGGCTAAGGCCCAGATCAATGGGACTAAGGAAGCTGGGAGCTGGACAATTACATGGTCCTCCAGGCCTGCACGCTCCGATACACCTCTGATCGTTCCCCCTGCTACTTCTGTCACCTCTATCCCTTAGTTCTTTCTCAAAACTGTGCAATTGCTCCATAAAATGGAAATTCGGAGCCACATTAGATTTTCGGCTGCGCACCAGGTTGAAGGCATCGTTTAAGCTGAGACTGCACTTGTGCATAAGGTAGGCTACAGTGATAGTGACGGACCGAGACACTCCGGCCAGACAGTGAACCAGCACTCCTTTGTCTGAACTTCGAGCCTCCTCTGAAAGATGGAGAAATGATTATATCTCAAATTTACATGTAATTAGAACTTATTTTTCCTTTGATTTTGTAGGTTGTATTCACCAATGAATTGAATTGCTTGTGGAAAGAAACTAGCTAGATTCTGGCTCCAGTGATCGCTTATGGGTATTTGCATGTATTTTATCGAACCAGCGCTTTCAAATACATTTGGCAAATCTGGGGTTACGTTCAGAATGTACTGTATTCTATGACGTGCCAAGGCTTCCCTGTCTTCGCTATTCGCTGCGTTTCCAAGGTACAAATGGGGTAGAATTTCAACTGGAAAATCTTTATCCTCTTCGGGTCCTAGAAAAACATGAAACAACTTTAACATTTCTTACTTTGTATTTTATGTAGTAAAAGAGTTTGTATGGCTTACTAACCAACAGAATCACACGTGCTATCGCTATCAGAATCTGAATATGATCTCGTAGGTGGTGTGGAAATTCGAAGGGACCTGAGACCCATTAATTCACCGTCATTAGAATCCTGACCTGGAGGACCTTCACCACTGGCTTGACTACCCTCACACCATTCAGGGTATCTATCTCTGAATGCTCCAAAACCATCTGTAAAATGAAATAAAGGATTTGTATGAGTATAAATAATTTAAAGCCATAGCTATGCAAAAATATGAAAGAATATATAATAGAAATAAAAAATACTGAGTAGTAAATGAATGAAACAAAAATGTTTTTTATTGAATAACAAAAGAAATTTGGCATAACTACAAGATGTAATTAGATGGACATCAATATTTTTTGTACAAATAAATATTTCATTCACAGATGCTTTTAAGTATGAATTTTTAAATTTCTCTAATGGCAGACATAACTACAGACATAATGGTAGAAACTTGGAATATTTTATAATATAGCCTTTAGCTATACTTATTTCTTCTTCTTTTTTATTTTCTTCTTATTTTTTAAAATACAGTAGTTAACGCATATTCTTTTTTTTCTTGTAGCACATATTTGTTCTAACTATATGGAAATATTATGTGCAATCATACAAATATATGTATTTATGAATATACTGTTCTTACCCATTAAAATAGCAACATATCCTCCACTACTTCTAAGTCTCCGACTTAAAACTTGAATTGTTTCACCCTGATGTCCTGCAGGGTCTGTAGAGTCACCAATCAGTATAAATGTCCCTCTACTATTCTCATCACCACACAAGAACACCTCCACTCTGTTTCTTAGATCTAAGCACCTTATTGTTGACAGCAGATCAACTTTACCAGCTGCTAGCCGTCTTAACATGATGCTAGGTATAGCTAAGGGTACAGAGCCTCTAATATGAGCTTCAGAGAAATCAGAATGTGCCCTACAATCTAAGATGAGAAGTTTGTTTGGACCATCCGGTGACCTAAGATGCCTGAATAGCCATTCAGGATCCACCAGATCTTCTTCCATAATATTTCCACCTGGCATTTTGTAAGCTTAATCTGAATTCCTGATGCTTCTTTGGCCTTCAACCTTTTTCTCCTTAAAACATGCTTGCCCTCCTTACAGACATAATCTCCTCATGTTCTCCATTGGATTTTAAAAAGAAACAAACACCTGAGACTTGACAATGTTGAAAGAAATCTCCTTCTTGGTATGGCACTTTCAAGTAACGCTGTACCATTGGTTTCTGTGAAATGGTCAGTGTACACATGTGACATCTGCCTAGACTCGTAACCCATGGAACAACAATTTTGTCACTACATGTTTATCGGTAACTGTGGACAGTGTGAAACAAGTGTGCATGTACATTCAGCGCGCGCGCGCATCCTACGTGCACGCGTCCTGTACATCTATTCTTAATTATTTATCAAATACGAAATGGCACTTGGAGTTGTATAGTAGAACGCGTTCTCTGGAGGCATCCAGACGCTCGACGTCCTCCCCCAGCCTCATACACGCGTATCTGTGTCGTAATCCCACGTTTTCTCACGTGTTTCCATCACTTCCTGCGGCACCTCGATGCCGTGTTTTCTACTCCTCCTCCTCCTCCTTCTCCGCCACTGCTACCGCCAGCAGCTCGTCTCGATTATTGATCCTTTTGTAAATAAAGACGACAGGTCTAATTAACGCCACAACCGAGGAATGTTTCAGCCCATCCGACAAATGCATGATCCCACGCGCTCTCCCAGTACACACTTCCTCTAGCTTGTTTATCTCAACATCACACCAACAGTCTAACCGACATCATCACGTCTTGTGAAGAACGTGTTGGCATTATTCTCTCTTTTTCCACAATGGGACAAACGACGAGTGCGTGTATGTACGTGTGTTCCTCTCCTCGCGCTAAATCCTCTCTTTCGTTCTTCTCTTTCGTTGCCCTTTTCTTTACTGTGAACTCGACAGAATCATAACTACAACACGTTCTCAGATCCAGCTTCTTTTTCTTCTCGACTTGACCAACACACAGGGATGCTGCGCTGTACACTGGAGCTGCCGTGAACGGTCGATTCAAATCAGTCTGAGTGAACGAGGTACTTAGTTCGGGAGATCGGTCGCGTATCTCGGCGCTGCGCGACTCGAGACCGTCGCCCTCACCTCACAAATCCCTCCAACATCGCTCGACGCGTCTTCCCTGGGTTGCCGGACCGACTTCCTGTTCTTTTTTTTCTTCTTTTACGTCTCTCCTTCTCTGTCGACTCTCGACCGAGTCACGGAGAGAGCAGCAGAGAGCTCGAGCTACGATTCTCGTGTGTCTTGGCCTTCTATCTTCTTCTCGCTTTCTTCCAACTGTCTGTTCTTCTCTAACGTTCCGAGCACACCATAGATTGTCTCTGTCTCTCACCCGTGGCCTTCTAGCCAGCCTGCTGCAGGCCACACCTTACCTCGAGCGTTCTTCCGTCCAGAATGGGCAAATGGCGCTCGGATCCTCGATTGTAGGGGAAGCTGGTCTTCACATTGATTGGTGCCAGGTCACGTGGTGTCTGCTATCGGACCAATCCCGATCCGGACTGACGTCAGTTCATTGACAAAAGATGTTTTCATTAACAAGGCGTGGGTAGATGGGTCGGGGGTCGGTACTGACCGAGGCGCACAGTAAGCCAGAGGTGAGGAGACGACGGGGAACGCTTCGTATACGCTCACTCTCTCACGCGTGCGTGGGCGCATATTATTACGATCCACAGGAGAACACGGCACCGTCTACCCAAGCTACCTCGTATCGACGTGCACGCACACTCGCGTGCACGTGTTGCGGCCAGGACCGGCGTCATATGACTCGTCACCCTGTAGAATTTGACGAATCTTATTTTTTTTCCTAATTCACTGGATACCTTTATGCATTGTTTTATATCTTCGATATTATCTAAAAGATAAGAATACTAATTAGATAAGTCTTGCCAAAGATCTTGAGATCTGGAAAATAGAAAAGTAGGTCGAGTTTGAAACTCGAAACATGAATGAAAAATTTTAGGTAAAGATAAAGTACGGCTCCTTTCTAATCAGATTTTTGCAGGCTTCAGAGCATTGAATGAATAATTTGTTATAACTTCATCCATGTCTTAGAATTGATATAGAATTTAAAAATTTTCAATCTTCTTAGGATTTCTGAACACAAGTAAAATTCCCATATAGCTTTCTATCCACCATTTTCGGGAATCTCCAGTTCTTCAACCTTGAATTATGCAGAATAATACAAAAGTAGAGTAACTGAAAATGTAAAATTTCTTTGAGGAAAAGCTAAAAATAAAATACAATATAATTCCTAATGGATTTTTAGAGCTTACATTTAGAAATCCGTTATTTTCCAATCAGTTTATTACATTATACTAGTATATAAGTACAAGCAAGATGTTCAAGCCGATTTCTTTGATAACAGTGCTCCTAAAAAGATTACGCCCCTGAGCTCTGTCATACTGTACGTGAAGCCTCACCTCGGATCGGGCAGCCTATCAGGCGGCTCTCGGGCGTGGGTTGGCATTCCATTCATTTGGGCTGCTGTCGTTGAAGATTTTCACGTTCGATCACGCGGACGGCGCAGGGCCATTTTATCGCGACCCCTAGAGAATCGTCGCCTGCAGAAAGAATGAGTAGGCAGAAATAGAGATAAAGAGAAAGCGAGACAGAGGACGAAAAGGGCCTCTCTGGTTGGTGTCGGTGGCCTTCGACGAACCACGAGACGAATTTCGATTCGATTGCGTGGGAGCGTGATAAGGTGAGCGTACTACGGCGTCCTTGCTACTCCACGCTCATTTCGATCAATGGCGGCTGTAGATTTACGTAAGAACCTACCATAGATCCTCGTATATCGATTCCTCGTTATATTTACATTTTTCAATATCCGTGTGCGGGATACAAATCCTCTTCGACTATACTATGTGTACGACAAGTATAATGGATTAATATTCGATCGAGCTTCAAAGCGTCACGCAAGATGCTAATGAATCTTACTAGAATGACGTAGTCGACCTTTCTGAAGATAAAGAGTATCTTTTTTTATTATATAACTAGAATATTTGATATTAGAATATGGCTCTGTGGATCGCATTAAAAGTCTACCGTAGTAGTAGTCGGAAAATAAATATTATCGTTGGAATTAACTTGTGCTTATAGATTTCACAAAATAACTATTATATGAACACCTTTATTAGACTCAGTATCTAATATTAGAACACAGGTATACAGATTGCATTAAATAGTCTGCTATGGAAATCGCGAGACGTGGGTCGTACCCTATATTTAGCCAGAAATTGGAATAGACAAAGGGTACGAACGTTTACTATATTAAATCCGTCCTTATATTATTATATCCTTATCTCATTGCAACAAATATAGCAAAGTTATAAATTAATTCGCCAAGTGACGGTACTAGTTAACTACGGAACTTTGTTAGATATATATAGGTATTATTCCTATAAATTTATCTAATGTTTTCACATCGCGTATAAAGAAAAATTTTGGATGTACATATGCTGTAATGAGAAACGAAATTATTCATATTTTTAAATTGTCCTTAAGCCTAAAGCTATAAATTTTTATCCTCCTATAAAACCTAATTGTTCCATGGCCTCAACATAAGTACTTTATACCTCTCATAAACTTGCCCTTGTACAAAATCTAAGATTTCGTTTCATGACCACAACATAAGTATTTTATACCTCGACCATAAATTTTTGCCCTCATATAACATCTAAGCTTTTGTTCCGTAACCATAACATAAGTACTTTAACACTATTGCTGTATCCCTTCAAGAAACTTATAGCTGAATCGGGGAATAAGCTATTGATCGGTATGAATCTGGACTTTTTGAGTTGGTGCATCGCTGAACGAATCCTCATTAAAGCGATTATCGACCGATGGCCGGCGGGAAAGAGAATAGGGAAGGTGCATGCGGTATCACTATGGCAGTCACACCAGTAATGTGTACGCTAAGATGACGTAAGTGATACCTGTTGATGACCTTAACAGGTGTGCATACTTAATGGCAGTGGCATTACGTATTTCGTGATGCAGTCGGAAGTCGCAGCGCATTACTCAATCACGATTCTATAGTACGCCTCGTTGACTCTGTCACGATGCTCTTTTCTCACGACTACCTAGATCCCCATTAATATTCTTTCCTATCTTTCCGCTAAGAATTTCGGAGCTAAATACGTGTCATTCGGTGAAATGATATCGTCCCCATTTCTTTGAATTTCTAAACCATTTTGTTCAAAGGAAACCGCTGCTAAGAGGTTAACGTTTCCACTTAGCAAGGTATATCGATTGTCGAGACCATATCTCGGATCTACAGAGCCAGATTCAAAGGAAACATCCGTTTCTAAGAATCCACCACACGGCGTGAGTCGTATAACGCGGCGTTTATTTGCGTCTGGTTCCTGCAGGCTACCGGAGGAGGAAACCGATTATCGGGTTCACAGTGCCTCACCAGATGTAACGTCGAACGCGTATACACGTGCACAAACGCACCAACACCGAGGTGGACGCAAGTGTACGCACCGGAAGCAATACTCCCTGGCACTTGGCCGGGCATTAGTGCATGTACTGGCTGATATGTATATGTGAACACAAATAAGCTTGTACACTCCACCGCGTGGGCGTGTGCGTGTGATTACCACGAAAAGCGGCCCTAGGTTGACAGGAAATGGTTTGAGATAAGATAATGACGTCCCTCGCCTCTCCTGCATCCGGCTGCTTTCTTCGTCGCTTCGACGTTGGAAAATGTTCCCTTGCCGCAGCTGGGACAGGTACTGATTCAATTTTCAATCAAATAAGTTTACAAAAATTTTTTTATGTAACCACCATGATAAAATAGGAAAATTAGAGATGAATTGTATAATAATTACGGTAGAACCTGGAATCCTTAGAAACTTTCTGACGTAAAAAAATAGCAGTGAAGATTTTTTCGATCATGAGTCTAAAACAAAATTTTCAATATAAGCTCCAAAATAAAGTGAACAAAATGGTGGATGGAGTGTAATCAAAATGGAACCTCGGGCGCACGAAAATAGCCATCCGACTCTTTGCGAGGATTTTTCAAAATATACAAGAGGAATAGCAGTGTAAACGAACCAGGCCTCCACTATGAATAATCGCATCCTGTCTCAGTAACTAAGCAAAAAAGAAAAGAAGGCTTAAACATATATAAACATCTGAGGTCGGCATTTTATAATAGTAATAACGATAATATCTCCAAGTCCAACTTATTTGATGTTTGCTGTAATTAGTTATGCAAACATTGATCGATGGTATTGTGCCAACGATCACGTTTCATGGATCATCAATGCATATTTATAGGTTAGAGACGTAGATGGTTTCCCGCGCTTTCCATTCTAAGGGAAATTGGTAGACGGGAGACCAATTCTCTGAATGACTCTCGAAACTGGTGTGCCCACATTCCTCCAGCCACACAAGATTCGAGGTTCTGGCATGTTCACTAGCCTGTAAAACTGCTTGCGGGATCTTCGTTCCCCCCTCTTTATGCCTACGGATCGAATAAACGACATACAGTTAGTAAAAGGTACCATAAACGTATCGATGCATGTATATAGGTAAGTACAATGATTACAAAAGATTTTACATTTCATTGTCATAATATGAGATTTCTGTAGTCATAGAAGAGTACAAATTTAATATATTTAGACATAATTAATCACCATGTAAATGCTACAATAAATAGAATAGTGTACAAATACTTTGTTGATTATATTGATTATTAAAAAAAGGGAAACAATTATATCGGTTAGGGTACATCTCACATATAACATTCGCTTTACTTTAGTTCTTGAAATATTCGTAAAAATATTTTTAATACTTTTTATTTTGGTATAGGTTATATTTGGATTAGGATTGAGTTAGGTTCATATACTATAGTAACCGTACACACTTTTTGTAGCCACTGTATGTATTTTTCACATATAGATCAATCAACACCAAAAATAAATTATACTTGCCGAATTCTTTTGTAATTCACTTTCGCATAATTCATCTTGATTCTTAGACATAGCCTTTTATTCGTCAATTTTTCTTAAGATTTGGCAGCAAGGTTTTATAAGAGAAAAATACATAATATAGATTATATGTCATATATATTGATTGACTGATATGTCAAACAGAATGCAATTATACAATCAGAGGTGGCGCTAATCAGGCCATCTCTATCAACACTGTTCTCCCGCGTTTTTTCCCTTTTTTCGTTAATTGCTTTTAAGGACAATGATAGTCGTAGATTAATTTTTCGATAGTTTAAGAATATTTCTTCACTTATGGATATATTTGATTAATTGTTAATTATTTACTATCGTAAATCGAAACAAAGGGGGCGCTGAAAAATTTTTCCCCCGTTTTCACTTACTTTCCGTTTCCGATGCAATTAATCGATTTCACAACAACAATTTTATTTTTTCTAGTATTTTTAATGCATCAAATTAAAATTTCCATGCTTATGTATTAGTTATGTTAAAAGTGAATAGATTCAACTAAAATTGAATGTTAGGGAAAAGGCATTACTTTTTGTAGTAGTCATTTCCGTCCCTCTGTTCCCTGTTTCTTGGAGAAGAAATGGTCCTCGGGCTAGTCCCGGTTTTGTGCGAAAAAGTTGGTAAATTTGTCGTTGAAATCGTAGTAGTGAATATAATTTCGTAATTTGACCGTCAAAGTGATGTTTGAAGTGATTATCGTTTATGTTATAGCCTTTCATTCTTAGCAAGTTATTAGTATCAAAAGTATTTCAGATCAAGGCTTTCTTTTTCTTTGTGATTTTTCAAAATGTTTTTTAACCTATACAGCGCGCTAGTTACCGTAAATCAATCATGTATCATTTTGTTCGTTATCGATATGCAATTTGCGATTGAAATACTTGGAAAAAGTAGAAGGAGGCGTGAATTCTCGGGAGTTCTGTGGAATGTGCTTAAGTGGCGAACGATTTGAAACTGGTAGAGCAATTCTATTTGTTCTATGGGTGTACGAAGGACTGATTCAGGTTTCATCTCGAGTTCAACCCATAGGAGTTTGGTAAGAGTGAATCTAGAATTTCTCATTGTCTCTGCATACGAATTTTAAAAATAGCGTAATATTTTAAACTCTACTTTTTTTATCCGATATTTAAAGCCATTGTAATACGTTATTTTATCCAATAATTAAATCAACCGAGAAGTTCTCGCAAATTCATATTTTTGTTTTAATTACTAAATATTATACGGAATGTGTACTATATTTTTGATATTTCATATATTTTCTTATATTACGTGCATTCTATGCATTTTTCATTTACAAATTTCGCGTAACCGCATAATAATCCGCAGTTTAACTATAAGGTATGTATTCGACCTAATATAAGGCATTTGGTTAGTCAGGGGTTATAGAAAAGTGTAAAATTTGAAAGATCACATTTTTATTCAATAACAAAATAACTTAATTTATCGACAGCTAAGTGAGATCTCTGAATCTTAAAATTGCATTCAGAACAGCTTTATTGCATTAAATTTTCAAAAATTGCTTAAATAGCAGAGGGAGTGCTATATCAGTCAACTCAAATACCTTATTTAAGGACATTTATTGCTTCTATTCTCATCACTCGATCGATAACAATGAGATTCAAAAATCTTCCGCGTCTTTTTTAATGTTTATACACTTTCTAAACAAAATGCATATTACAAAATGTACCAAAATATAGGATATGTATATATTTAAACAAAGTGCCAATCTTACAACAACAAATTAATGGAAAATATCAAAAATGAATGGATTTTAGAATTCCATAAGTATGGTTCAAATGCATCAATATATCGAAATACGATCACACAGATCTTCAAATATCGACCGAGCGGTTACGCAATTATCGACTTGTCCAAGGTCCAAAAAATCATCCATCAGTTTCAGTTAGATAATATCTGTCTAAAATAATATTAAAGTATTATTGAGCCATCGAGGGTCATAACAATTTAGAGTTACTATTTAATATTTTGGAATTTTTCATTTAATTTAATTTAATTTTATTAATCTTTAAATTTTATATCTTTATATCTGAATCTTAAATTTTATAGTTGCCCATTATAGGCATCTATGATGCTATTGATACTTTTAACTAAAGACATTTTACAGAAATTTCGTAGAAAATTGTTATATTTTCAATATTTTAGTATCATGACAAATAATATTTTTGAAATTATGAAGAGGATTAATCAATTATGTAGCTATAAAAATATAATATACGACATTAGATAATAATATCACCATTCTATTTTATATTAAAAAATATCTTCCTTTATATTCTATGCTAGTTAAAACGAAGTATGCCATTCTTTAGGAAGATAATAAGCGAAGAAATTGTTGAAATTAAGAAGATAATCAATTAATTATAAAGTACGGAATGCAACGTTAACATTAACATTATCTTTGTCATTAGAAAATATCTTTTTTTTATTCTATATGTGTCAAAACAGTGTATGTAATTCTTTACGAAGATAATAAGGGAGGAAGTTTAATTAGCGGCTTTCGCTAGAGGATTCAAGAATACTTGTCCGCGTATGGTAGCTTGTTGTATACAAGTAACGTGCTAATATAGAATGCGCCGGCATACGTTGGTAGGTGGCGAAGTAAAATAATCAATGAAGAGGCGAACGGGATCAGGAGGGAGAAAGCGAAAAGAGCTTTATACATTCGCGCCTACGCGGGCCCACGGGTTCTAGTTATTATCCCGCGCTGTTTTTGTTCTTCCTGCCGGTAGAGAGACCTTGCCAGGAATTGGAACGATGGTTCGTATATGGAATCGTCCATTACATATGCGATAGCAATTTAATCCTCATTTTTGCACCAAATATACAATGTATTCAAATAAAATGTTTCTTCTTTTTAAAGCAATCAGAGAGAAGGAAATATCCGAAGACGTTTTTTAAATCTATGGTTTGTATTCGAAGTTAGTGCAAAATTTATGTGCTATATTTCGTACATGTTACGTAATTTATAAAAGTTATATTGTTTTTTAGAATCATCGAGGAATAAAAAATATTTGAGCGCTCTTTTTACGAGATACCGTTCATATTTGGAATTACAATTTTACTTATAATTTTCAATAATTAAACAATTTATTAAACTAAAATTATTTTTCGGACATGCTACGATTATTTTGGGCAATCGTTATGAATGACTGTGAATAACTCAGTGCTACAAGAGTCGGAAAAATGAATGCACATAGTATGGCCGTAGTCTCAATGAATCAAGGTCCGATGTACGCACATAGAACGCTAGACAGTGAGTGGTTCATTGATTTTGAGGTGTAACGACGCTACGCTGAAGTTTAACGTTCGCGAAACAAGAACGTGATTCTGCTCTCCTGCGATCTTCTCCTAACGAGCCCACGCTTTTTCCTGGAATTCTGCTCACCCGACTTACAACCACTAGTTAATTACTTTCATCGACGGAAGTCGGCATTTACGACGATTGCCCTGCTGCCAATTTGTACTAATTCGGTGAACGAACCGGCGACCCTCGAAACTCGCGCAGGGTGCTCGGGATATGTCGACATTATTATAAGAAGTAAAAAAGTGTATTTTAATTGTTACATACAGATCTATGTGATAACTGGAATATCGCAGACTAATTAACTCATTAGATAGAAATTTTATGTGATCTATAAAATGCGTGGTATTGATCAAATTGGAGAATTGTTGGGAAATATTAAATTTTCGTATTATATACATACGATACATAGAAAGTACAATATAACGCGTATCTGGCGTTCGAAGATAAACGTCATCCGTCTCCTCCGCTCGCGAAGTCAATTGCAGAGTCAAACACTTGTGATATCTGAGATATCTTTATTGACTTCGATAAGGAGAGAGAATAAGAATCATCGCGATAAGAGTTTAAGCTGAATGGAAAATAATCAATGAGGAAAGATAAGTCTATTACATGAGCGGTTCGATAAATTTAGTTCGATTTAACTAATTAGTAAATGTTGACTATTTTCTTCCGGGACCGGGTTTGGAATATACATTAGATATATTCGTCCGGGATGGAATATATCTAATGGACTTTGGCTGTCTAAATGTTTATTGATGATAAATTTGAAGAATTGCTTTTAGATAATTTGACCCGAAAGGTATTGTTTGTCGATTTCTGAAATATTCCTGTTAGTAAATTATTCTACAATTATCTGGAAATAATTTGGATGGTAAATTAGTGATAGCCGTGAGTTTTGAAAATAATTTTTAATAAAATAAAAATTATACTTATCGATCGAACTTGGCCGATATTCTCAAAGTTGTAGATGGAGCTTGTGATCAAGTTTCCATGTAACAACCGACTGAGCTCATTCTCCATATTAGTCCATTATTTTCAGCGTAGATATTTAAAATTTGAAAATGAAGGAAAATGGAAATTCAAATAATAGGAATTAATCAAATCAGGCTAGAGTTTTAATTAATTTTTTCTTTTTTATTTTATGAAGATTTTCTCGGTTGATTTGATTATAGCGTTACGAAGTACATACAGATTATTTTAAAGCATTTGGAGGAGAGACTGCAAGATGTATCGGTTTATTAGGCTTTCGAATTTCGTGGCTCAAGTCTATTTTGCGAGTTTCTAAAGCCTATTGTTTTAAAAAGTCGCAATAATATAGACAACGATCAAAGCCTGTGAGCATGACATAGTATAAAATATATGTATTTGATGATGAAGTGAATAATTATATTCCTTACTGATACCTATTATTGTACTGATAGCAGCGCAACGTTAAAAGAATACTCTGCTATTTGTTAATATTAATAAAATACATTTATGTAAGAATGATGATATTTATTCAGTCATTGAGTAGTTGCACTTTATGGCTTGTTTGGTGCACTCCTAAGTCTCTTGGGAGTAGTATATCGAATGCACAGGAATACTAGTATAACTAAAACACTGACGATAGTTATTCCTATTCCCAGCCACAGTTCTCCTCTTACATTGAATTTATGCAGTGCAATCTCGTATAATGCCAGAGCACCATCGGGCGGTTCACAGGCAGCTTGAACTATGATATCCTGCCTCTGAATTTGTTTTGGCTTACAATTGGTCAATTTATTCATAACTTCTGTTTGATGAAGCGGAGGTAACAATAGGGACAGAGACCACTGCATTGGACTGATCTTTTGATACCAGCCTGGCAAGTTCTCCAAATGCAAGGTCACTCCTCCAGCTAATGTCATCTCTCCAATCACAATTCCAGCAAACAAGGAAGCCAAGTACGTCCACTTGCAAGTGTGAGCAAATAATATACAGATTAAATGTTGCAGTATTAAATACAGTAAACCGATTCCGAGATAATTCCATAAGGAAGTCAGATTCTCATCCGGGACCAGGTGAAGTCCGGACATGGCGTAGCCTGGTGCTAAGTAGATCAGGTAGACTACGCACCAGGACACTACTCCACAGAGGAGCTGAAAGAAATCCATTTAATAAAATGAACGATCGTATACTACTGTTTTTGAACATTTACCTCCATTAAAATATACACAAATCTTCCATATAAACCATCCTTGATATCTCTTTCCACGTTCGACCTGCAGTCAGCTACTTCACAGATGGCTATTAAGGTTAATGGCCAGAAGAAAATTCCCAAGCTGGCATAGTGAAACCCAACTCGGTCTCTGAGATATAAATTTGAGTCGCCAGATACATCCCAGAATATTGCACCAAGTAAAATACTCAAAGAGGCAGAGATGACGATTTTCCTGAGTAATCTAGTCAGTGTCCATGGTTGACTGTAGATTAGAGTCCTCAGAAGCAACGCATAAATCTGTGAAAATATATTGGGACTGGAAATGGAAGGAGGAAGTGCTCCAGGTGGTCCAGGATCACTTAATCCTGGCAGTCTAGTCCTTGCAAGCTCGGCCAGGTGGTCTATCCTTTGAGAGGATTCCAACATGGCTTCCGCAGACAGATCATCCAGTGTAACTAAATCAACTGGAATAGGGAATTGCTATAAATTTCAAAATAATTTTGTATACATAGATCATCGAATGTTAGTATAAAAATCACGTACGATAGTAGTCAGAAGGATTCTTAAATGGAGGACACGGGAACTCTGCAAGGGCGAAATATGGCAACATATCCCTCCTGGGACCGGAGTACATGATTCTTCCGCCGGAAGTAAGCGCAACCCTCGAGACCATTGTCAGTATCTCATAAGTAGGCGGGTGCAAAGTCAATACTACTAATCTTTGTCCTCTTCCAGCCCACTGTCTTAAGTATTCTACCATGAAGAAGGCGTCGAAAATATCCAAACCATGCGTTGGCCTGTCCAACGCAAGAATATGCGAGTCTTGTAACAAACGACACGCGAGGGCCAGTCTTTTTGCTTCGGAGGTCGTCAACGAGTTCACGAGACAATGTTTGGTCGCCTCTAAACCGAGTTCCTGGAGGATGGCTTCGGCTTCCAGTTTGGAAGTATTTGGACCTCCTCTAAGAAGCATATAAAAGCTTAGCGTCTGCTGAGCGGTTAGACCAGGGCTTAGACTATTTTCCGTGGACAAATAAGCAACTCGAGACCTGGAATTTATAATTTTACTAATGTACAATTTTCGGTTTAAGATAATTTTCGAACAAATATGAATTATACCTTAAGGTTCTATAGGACACGGATCTTCCATTGAGCAAAATATCTCCTCTCTTAATTCTCTTTCTTCCGGCGACAGTTTCCACGATTTGTTTTCCTTCTTTCTCCGTAGTAGCCATAATGGCCAACACCTCAGTAGCTCCTACCTCCAAAGTGATTCCTCGTAAAAGAGGCAAACCATCGGATCCTGAAGCCTCTACTCCTCGTAACTGAAGATGAGGATGTTGAAGACATGGTACAGGCCTCAGAGGTAATGTATAACTCTCTGGACCCAAGATTCCATGCCCTGAAAATTAATTTTTCTGTTTAGTTATAACGGAAGCTGAAGCGGAAGAAGAAAGAAGCACTACTCACCTCTGGACTCGTGGACACCATACCCTGGATCTATAGGCGCAATACTGTGCCTCCTATTCATTCGAACACCTCCATGAAGAAGATTCGCTTCACTGACACTCCTTAACCTAGGATTCTCCCTTGAAACCGTCAATTGAGAGTGTGCATGTTCCCTAGGAACAATGTGAACGTGTCTGAAATCGGGGTCGCTCCTGGCAGATCTCATAGCGGAGGTCCCGTGTGCGGAAGTTCCCGCGTGAGACACCCTACGACCTTCTTCGCTGGAATCGTAACCGCTAGATCCATCTCTGTTCCTGGAACTAGGAGGCAGAACCCTTGGCAGACCAAACTTTAGATATGTGTACGAATTGCTGGCCAGAGGACTCTTTGGACCGTATCTAGGGTGTCTGAGAATACTCTGCACTGTGGAATCTCTTAATTGGAAGTTCCCATAGGGAAGAGGAGACTTTTCAGCTGATCCAAGTGCTGAATCGGTGAAATCGGAGTTCAAGTTTTGCCTAGAAGAATTATATACTGATTATGACACTTTTTTTTCTTTTCTTTTTTTAAGATTGAAGATTGAAAGCGAAGTTGGAGAAATAATCACCTGTAGATAGACCAGGCGTGAAGATCCTCGCTAGCTGGAGGCTCCAGGCCTCTGGTGTCCAATGCCCCAGGCACTGAGTACCTCCGTTCCAGCTCCCACGCTTCCGAACCCATGCTTTGTGGTATCTGAACAGTTCAAGCGAGACTAGATGAAACGCATGATGGATTGCATCATGTTCGCAGCTTCGATAGAACTTCTCGGAAATGCGTGAACGATTTTGGTTAGTTTTTTGTACCTTGCTCGGTCAATGTTAATTGTTCTTTGGTCTAGTCAAAAGAACTTGACATTTTTCGTAATTACAGTAAATTCGAGGTAGTTTGAACTATTGTAGTTAAGAACTTCGCATTGTTTTACTTTTTATTTATCTTCCCTATCTTATTTAGAAAGACATAGGTAAATCACTAAAACAATATTTGAATGAAAATACGAACTGGAGTATTTTAGCAAATAGCAGGGAATTTAATGCAGGAAATATAACATATAAATTGTTCCACATGAATGGTGATAAATGCATTTGAACGGAGTTGAGAGCACTATGGCATTCCATAAGCATGCGTGCACACCGTGCGAATAATCGGCGCGCCTTTGAAATTGCTCGCCACTGGAGGCTCGAAATTGTTCACCTCTTGGCCTTCGGTACTACACTGAAAGGAAAGGAACTGGAATCCGTACCAAAACGCATGACAAGAACACCATCGATCACATTCATGTTTATTATAGCTGGTTATTCATCAATATTATTTCCCCTTTATTTGAATATTTTTTTATCAAAACTGAATTTTTCATTTTAGTTATCTTATCAATATTGAAACATATTTAATGACAATAACTATTATAAGTTCTTATTAGCTTGTGGATAAGTTTCAAGATACTTCATTTATTATGCTTGATTACTCAAAAGTTTTCATTCAAGTTTTGTTTAATTTTTTTGTAACAAGTAGAATTCCACGCAGACAAGAGTTATTTATGAAACCAATGATAATTCATAAAGATGTTACTCGGTCGCATTATCCAAATGCTATAATATTTATTAGATGCTAGATCACGCAAAATCATTACATGGTGGAGTGACTCCTGGAGCAGTTGCGCGCATCTGACCGTTAATCGTCTTACTTTTTGCCATTTTAGACATCGCTACAAGTTCTTACCATCAAACCGTTACCAAATTAATAAAACGTTTTCAATTTATTCGATCGCTCCCTTTTTAATCGAGATGATTAACGTTATGAGTATCAAATTCAATAATGCGTAGTTTAATTCCCTCTCTCATTAAATTTTCTTTCAGGCATAGTGGAACACGTGCCGTCCTGACCTCAGAACGTCGCCGGGTATCGTAAAGCGAGCTCGTAGAATATTTATGGAACGACTAGTGCCGATTTCACGAAGATACATCGCTTCACATTTGCAGTGAGTATACACCAGAGTGCCATTTACTCTTGTATATTCGCGTAATTATGCTCATTGCGTCGGCACACGTGGCGAAGAGAAGCTCCCCCGACATTCCTCTTAACGGTGTACCTCGTGATGAATGTGAAAACATGTGTAGTATCCTCGAAGTTAAACAATTATATCAGGGATAAAAATTTCGTATTAAGCATTTTTTTATTTATTATAAATTTCATTGGTTACTCGTTAACACAGAATTGTTATTGAAATTTTTGGTAAAATTGTATCCCGTGTCGGAATTTCGAATTGAAATATTTGTCAAATAGCATCGTATATCATTGATGCTCGTTAAAAATTGATAAGATGATATTCCCTATGCCATAAATATTGAATTGAGATTAGTGAAATAATAGTTTATTCCATTATTTGATCAAACTTATTAAAGTGGTAGCTAGAGCCTACACTTACTACTTTATATCATATATTCTTATTTCTTATAATAATCCATTCTCACAAATTTTTCAAATTACTCGTTTATAAAGATTTTAAACACTGTGAATTATAACTCAGAATAATGACTAGATTGCGGATTTGTATGCAATTATAAGAATAATTATAAGAAAATGCATAGAATGCACATGGCGCAATGCGGAAACAAAATATCCAAAGTTTACTAGGCAAATCACATGTCTGTATAGCCCCTACGTTTTTGATCGTATCTATGAAGATATAAATTTGCATAAAATCCGCAGTTTAATGATGACATTATTCTAAATACTTTAATGAATCAACAGAGCCTAACAAATCATTTGGAAGATCGAGTAATAAGGATTAATAGGTGCAATAAAATAGCAGTCTGAGATAACGTTCTTTTATATCGGGTGGTTCATGCAAACGGCACTGGTCCACGTCAGATGCCATGATGACATTTTTTTCGACTGCCAATTGGTTTCCCGTTAGATGTTGACTCACTTGCCGTGTGTTTGAACGAAACCGAGCATCTTTTGTGCAGCTTCCTCAAACAAAAGACGTTTCTCTGTTATTTTTCTATGACCTAGCCAGTCTGATCAGTTTGTTCTCTTTCTTTCTTTGCAGGTATTTACAGATGAACAGTTTCTTGACAGATTTTCACATTACATGAAAATTGTTGATGATCGTTCAAATTAAAGGCTAGCAAGCAGATGATTATTATTGGGTAATGGATCTTCTTTACCCACGAAACTGTTCTCCCTGCGTCTTCGACATCAGCTGAGATTTTTACTCGTCATCGAGTAACGGTATGGCCGAAGGTAGCCAAGATTCTACGTTATTTCCACTGCTAATCATCGCTCTCCATAGCCGTCCAGCTGCTCTGCTTCATCATCTACCTATAGAACCCTCCGAAGGAATCACACTTGGATTTCCATAAATCAAATTGAATTTCTAAATTCTTCGGTGTATTTTGCATGACACCACCGATTAAATTTTTATAAAATAGGATTATGCGATGATAATTCTTTGAATATTCCAGTTCCATCGTTTAAAAACAGATACGTGTACCCGTATGGAAAGCCATTTGCCACCTGTCACTTGTTTAATCATTCCCAGGACACAACTAGAAATTCCCCGACGAATTCATATTCGTATAGATTTCTCCTTGGCTAATGTATAATGAACCAGTAAGTTGCGATCATCGACCGTAATGTTACCCTACGATTTACGTAACGTCGCGTACAAGCTTTTTTTTAGAGCCAGATAACTATCTTGTATTCGAGTTAACTGTTCATTTGCATATCCCGTTTCTGCAACAGTTGTATCAAACTGGCCGCCATATATTTTCTTTTTTATTCCTGTTTCCTCTAGGTACAAAAGTTTCTGGTTACACTTAGTGAAAAGCGTCGACATATCTCAGGTTCAGTAGAGTATAATCCTAGTCCCGTGTGGAAGGTGATACTTAATTAATACATGTTCGACGGCTCGGTGATTTTCACCGTCAACCACTGAACTACATGCAAATTCACTTTTCAATCCACTGGGCATTAGGCTTTCGTGATGAAAAGCGATAGTTGTGTGCCAGCAGAGCGACCACGTTAAATGGATTATCTATCATGAGCGTGTATGTAACTTGATGAGCTGATAACATTCTTCTCTGTTGCTCCTTCTCCATTATTTCCTTTTCTTTTTTTTAAATGAGTGTATTGCCAGTTTCAGTCCTTGTCACCTTGTTTGTGTTCCCATAGATTTAGAGGATTATGGGAGACTAGGCTAACAAGCGGTTCTTACTATGGTGAAACTCGAGAGAGGGAACACTTTATGACGAAGGATTAATTACTTCCTCGTTACTTGATATCTAATAAGTGTGATTTCTTCTTTCCCAATTACTATAATTTAATTTGTTTTCCATTATAATGGTATTCTTCTTTAATGTCTAATTTCTCATAAGAACAATTTCTTATATTTCAATCTATTTTCAATGAAGATGTTATTAGATCGTTACATTATCCAATGACACACGTAACTGATATGCACACTTTTTTTTTGCAGTCTATGAACGTTTTCCAGTAGCCTGGCCGACTTGGATAGTTTAGGGAAACGATACTCTGGTTTCGAAATCTCTTCCGCTGGCTGTGAGATTGTCCCACGCACTGATTTCTACGATCGTGCCTCTCGATCTCGTATACACGTGACAGAGAGTGTGTCTTAATAAAGTGTGGCCTGGATACCACGTGCAACAAACTGTAGAAAGTCCACCGAATTATCAGATGAATTAGTGCATCGATCAGGGAACGAACCTTGACACTAATGTCATCAGAAGCGATAAAAGTACCAGCATGCTTTGGAACTGAAATTAGATTCTGGTGGCTAAGTATGCTTTTTTATCGCATAAAATATTTCATATGGGAATATTTAAAGAATGCGGTTCAAAAATTTTCTCATTGATTCAAGAAGAATTCCTTTAGCAATTTTATTTAAGAATTATTTTAGCATTTTATTTGATTCCCTGAATGAAAGAAGGTGTCAAAAGGAGGTGGTCTAGCAATTCATTTGCCATTTTTTATTTTCATTATATACTTTCGTGAACAAAAAGACTAATAAAAATTCTACACCAGTCTTTTTTAATATCTTATGTTTACTTCCGAAGAATTCGATTATTTGTATTCGTTCCGCCATTGAGCCACGCGATGGAGTAAGAAACGCTTTATGGAGGCGTACACCGAGGTCAGTGCTGCCGCGTTTTTCAATATTCTATGGGGGTACGCCTGTCTGCTGTGAGAGAGGCTTAATTAACATTGCAAATCAGCCAGAGTGCCGTCCATGGCACGTGGAAAAGTGCAGAAGTACATGTCTTGTGCGCTCATTGAAATCTCCCGATAGTAGCGTCGTCACCAAGCAGTTCAAAGTATCTTCCATCCCCATAAAGCCATCGCGAAAAACCGTGGCTCATTCAGCTCAAACTTCATTCTATCCATACTCTCAACTTTGTTTTCAGCCATTAAAAATTATGACAATTAAAAAATGCATTCACAAGGACGTAAATAGGGTAATTAACAGTTTAATATTTAAGATAACTTATCATGTCATTCTTCAAACCATTATGACAGCGTTATCAAGCTAGTGAAAGCATCGACAGTGAAATGAAAATCATTAGAAAGAAAGTATGGCCACGGAATATTAACCACGCTCCTTGAGTTCCTTTTCTTCGCTAGGCAGAGCCTCCCAGTGTTTCGTAAGCGACTGATTTAAAAAAAAATTCACGGATAGATAAAAAATAATTTTCTTTAAGAAAAATAGTTCCTAATCTGCGGCTTTCACCGGTACCAGGTAAACCTTTCTCATTATGCAAAATCAGGTTCCCAGTCGTTGAACCATGACTGGTCACGGGATTGTGCCAACCGTTTATATTTTCCCTTTTTTCCGTGTCTAACAAGAATTCGATCATATATGACTTCTCCTCTGTCGTAATAGCATCTTGGGGTACCTGAGTAAAAAATGTTGCAACTACCCATGATTCATGGTTCTCTCTATTATTATTTTTACGCGGAGGGACAACAAACAAACAATAGGTAATTGTTTGATGATTTTTTCTGCAAAAATAGTGTTCATGTGCGAGAAGGAGGCACGTGAACGTCAGGAATTGCGCGTGCCACGAAACCTGATACGTTCCCGGAGATTCTTCATGACAATGACTCACCACCGGTATTCAGGATGAGCTTTCAAGCGAGCCTGGTTGAGTCAAGGTGATGCTGCTTCTCCATTCCGCCGATTGCTCCTGGTCTCCTCTTTTTCGTCTGGTTCCTCCTGATAACTTTGAACGGGAATTTTAAAGACAAACACTGTGTTCGTCAGCTCAGGAATCGCACGACGGAGCCCGCGAACGCATCACCCGATCCGTGATCGCGATACCGCAATGGCATCGGTATGTCCAACGCCGAGAAGCCTTTTCTAAACGCTGCCTTCTGACAGACTTGCCTTCCGAACCTCCAACGAAACCCCCTCTCTGTATTCCCTTCCTTCCTTGTTGGTCTTTCAAGTTCGCAATGGCGTACCTACCAAAAATCTAACCCCTGACTTCTAAGCACATCAGTATGAAACTGATTGAATATTATTTCTGCCTCTTTTTTTATTTGCAATTACGTTCCATTATTATCAGTATCTACAAAGCATTTAGGGATGATTTACTATAATTGAAAAGGAGTTTAAATCTACTTTCGATTAGGATAAAATTCCATATATAAAGTTGTGTATGCTTGTTAAAGATCCGTAGTTACAGATAAAGTTATTTGAGAGAAGATTATTCTTTTGTGTGTAATTCTGGAGACTGGGAAGGGAACTGGGGATTGAAATTAGCAAGTACACCCTTGAGCTACCACTGATGCTACCTTCCTCCCACCAAACTCGTCTCAGAGGAGACATTCACCTCGTGAAGCCAACTCCCAGCCAGGTATCCCTACCGATGGTTACGTTTTACATGCGATGTTCACTTCTCTAGCCGCAGTGCCAGTTTATACATCGTTTTGTCCATTCTACGTGCTTTCCTGGAGTGCAATCTCCGTGACCAAATACTATTTTACTGGAAGAACCATTGTTTCACCGTTCTAACAAAACTTCATCTTCGAGATTTGTAGTATACCATCGAGTCGAGTAGAAACAAAGTTTGTCTTCTCCAAAAGGTCGTTATGAAATAATTCAGAAAGATCCAGGATGATCCCATCGGATTGTACTCTTGATATCTCCAATGTGTTTCATTCCACTGCTGTGGTTATCGAAGGAAGTTGTTTGAGTAAGTCGGAACCTACTGCTGTATTGAGAGATGTGTCCGCCCGAGTTCACGGTGGCGAGGTGTTAGCGATTTTGGGCTCCAAGGGATCTGGAAAGAGAGCTTTGCTCGATGTCATCGGTAAGATAATGACTTAAGTGCAAATGTAATTAATTAGGTCTTAGAAACCATCCGGAAATTTCTTGTCTTTTAGCTGGAAGGGCGGAGGGAGAAACTAGGGGTAGAGTCAGCCTAAATAACAATTTATTAACTCCAGAATTGTTTAGACGACATGGTGGATATGTTGCACACAGGTGTCATCTATTACCTAGTCTAACAGTTCGACAGACACTGACCTATGCCACATGGCTTGCCAATTTAAACAACAGGGAAGCCAGAGTTCGACAAACTTTAGCCGATCTGGCTTTGTCTCAAGTTGCAAATAGATCGGTAAATGATCTGACGAAGCCAGAA
This sequence comes from Bombus vosnesenskii, assembly GCF_011952255.1. Lineage (NCBI taxonomy): Eukaryota > Metazoa > Arthropoda > Insecta > Hymenoptera > Apidae > Bombus > Bombus vosnesenskii. The sequence continues at coordinate 235,446 of NW_022884343.1, forward strand.
TACAGAAGATTAATGTTGGGCGTACAATTGGCCAAAGATCCTACGTTGTTACTTCTGGACGAGCCCACATGGGATACTGATCCCTTAAACACGTATTTAATTGTGTCTATGCTCTGGTCTTACGCAACCAGAAGAGGATCTATCGTTGTTCTAACGATGGAAACTCCTAGATCGGATGTGCTACCTTTCGTGAGTCGCGTGACTCTCTTATGTTTAGGAGCAGTTGTCTATTCGGGGCCAACTAGAAGTATGTTGGACTATTTCACTTATATCGGTTTCCCATGTCCTGAACTCGAAAATCCTTTGATGTATTACTGTAAGTATGTATCTATAGGAATAAAATAATTAAATAATTGTTTAATTAAGTAGTGATAATGGTGACTTTAGTGTGTTTATCAACTGTCGATCGTCGCTCAAGAGATCGTTTCTTAGAATCTAACCAGCAGATATCCGTTCTGGTTGAAAAGTTCAAAGCCGAGGGTGTTATTTACATGAAAGAGGCGCCCCAAGTGCCACCCAATATTAAAGATACATCTTTAGGAATAATGCATAAAGGTTTAGGGCGTGGAATTAAACCAGGATGTTTCTCCACTTTGTTTGCCCTTTATTTGTATGTATTTTTACAAATGCACACTATCTCCCAAAATAATAGTACTACTATAGCTTTTACGTTTTAGAAGAAGTCTGGCAACGACATTTGCCTTCAATAAATCTGGCTTAGGACACTTTGCTGCTAGACTATTATTGTTACCATTCTCAATAGCTTTAATGAGTATTTTGTATTCGCATTCGACTCCTGTGCAATCCAGAATATTTCTACAAACAAGTGGTCTTGTCTTCAATGTAGTAACTCTGTTCTATGTTGCTGGAATAGCATGTACAGCTCTCCTCTGTAAGTGCATGTAGACCAATCTCTTCTCAGGCAACCTAATAGATATACTATTATTATGTAACGTCTATTAATTAATAAGTTCCAGGATATAGGGCTAGATACTATCAAGAAAAAAGAGAAGGTCTATATGGTGGAGCTATGTTCTTGACCGCATATGCATTACTAAGTTTGCCATTAAGTTTTGTGTCTACCATGATCACCATTGGTATCCTGACACCTATTTTAGAGCTAGATTTGTCTACCTGGGCTTATGCCTGTGGTGTTTTATGGGCCAGTTATGTGGCAGCAGAACAAATAACTGTTGCAGTGTTCATGGTGGTTGGTAGACCCATTACAGGTGCAATAATGGTGTTATACATGACACTGGTGTCTCTGGTAATTGCATCTGGAGCCATCAGAAGTCTGAAAGGCTTGCCTTATTGGCTTGCTGCAGTCTCCACTGCATTACCTGCTAGGTACGCATCATTGGCTCTAAATCAATTAGCCATTGATGTGCCTACATTTTTAAATTTGCATTATAATGAAAGCTTCACGTGTCCTGGGATACCAGAGCTGTGCAGATATCCAGATGGGAGATCGTATTTAATAGAACGCTTCACCCGTGAAGGCGAAAATATTTCAGAAGTATTGAATGTTGACTTAAACTTATTAATTTCTCTGGCTTTTGCTGTTGGACTGAGTATATTAAACAGTGTTCTGTATTTATTACCACTTCCAGCAAAAGTAAAAGCCAAATTTAGAGAGTAATTTCTTTAATTGTAGGTCTTTGACCGATAGAAATATAAAAGCAGAGCTTGTTCTCTTTTTGGAATTTATTATTTCCTTAGCCTTAGATTACAAAATTACATTACCCACGTTGAAAACTAAATACTATATTGCATGAAACAGCGCACTTATATTACATTTATAACTAAACTTTACAGTTCTTAGAGATAAAGGTACGACTTTGTAATTTTACAATTAGAAAATAAGAATTTTAAGCATTATTTTCGTTTTGTTGGAATTTAGACGAAGCAAACTTTTTTCATATTCATTTTTTATAATTAAAAATGTGTAGGAACTTGTATTTACTGACAATCTTCCAAATCCACTTGTCCCATTTCTTTAAGATCGTCAGCCACCGAAAATTCACAACCTGTGGAGCTAATAATATCACTGACATCAATGTTTGGTGCAATTTCAATCAATTTCAATCCTTCTCCATGGACTACTTCAAATACAGCCATATCCGTGATTATTAAGTCTACACATTGTTGACCTGGAATTAAAAGATGAGTAACTATTTCTATCTTACGAAGAATTAAAATGTAAAAATTACCTGTGACAGGTAAGGTGCAATTTTTCACAATCTTTGGACTTCCATCTCTAGCTTTATGTTCCATAGTAATCACCACTTTTGTGCTCTCCGCAGAAACCAAATCCATTGCACCTCCCATTCCTTTCACCATAGTTCCTGGAATCATCCAGTTAGCCAGATCTCCATTCTCTGATACCTGCATTCCACCGAGCATCGTCAAATTGACGTGACCCCTGAAAAAATTCAAATGTACTATCTTTTACCAAAAAACTATTTAATATTCAATCTTTTCTATAAGTACCCTCGAATCATTGCGAAACTTTCGTCGCTGCTGAAGAAAGAGGCTCCTGGAACGACTGTAACTGTTTCTTTCCCAGCGTTTATTAAGTCTGGATCAAGTTCTGATTCGTCTGGGAATGGACCCATGCCAAGAATACCATTCTCAGATTGCAATATTACTTTTATATTTTTGGGAATGTAATTGCAAGCCAGCATGGGTATTCCAATTCCCAGATTAGCTATAAGAAGTGTATTTAGTAAAGGTTTTTCAGAAAGAAACTTTTTAAACTTATTTAAGTGTTTTAATTGAAAATATTTGTAATTTTTTAAATCCCTCACCATACATGCCGTCTTTGAATTCGAGCGCAGCTCGTCTGATAATTCTATCTCTTGCTTTACTTGCTGGTGTTATTTTTTTGGGTTTCATATTTTGCTTCGTATATCGTTTCTAATAGAGACAAAAAGTTTTAGTAATTTTTCAAATTATTGAAATATTTATATTGACAAGAATATGTACGCACTTCCACGCGTTTCTCGTATGATGGGCCTTTGACGATCCTGTCCACAAAAATTCCAGGCAAATGAACGTGATCGGGGTCCAATTGACCAGTTTCTACAATTTCTTCTACTTCCACAATAGCAATTTTAGCTGCTTTACACATCACTGGGTTGAAATTCCTGGCTGTTTTTCGAAAAACTAAATTTCCAGCTTTGTCTGCTTTCCAAGCCTTTATAAGAGCAAAATCTCCTGTGATAGCAGTTTCCAAGACATAGTTTTTTCCATTGAACTGTGCTACATCCCTTGGCTCTCCAGATATTTCTGCATTCCCATTTTCATCATATTTCACAATGACGTTACCTTCTTCAATTATTGTTCCACATGCTGTGGGAGTGTAGAAGGCTGGAATACCAGCTCCTCCTGCTCGAATACGTTCTGCCAGTGTACCCTATATATTGGAAGTATTATTGCGTAATTTTTTTGTTGTAATTTAATTGAAAATTTTTTTATTACTAATATTTACCTGTGGAGTTAATTCAACTTCCAATTTACCACTGAGGTACTGTTTCTCAAATTCATGGTTTTCACCAACATAGGAAGCAATCATTCTCTTAATCCTACATTCTTTTAAAAGTATACCTAATCCAAAGTCTTCGACTCCTGCATTATTTGAAACAACAGTTAAATCTTTGACACCTCGTTTCAACACTGCTGCAATTAAGTTTTCAGGAATTCCACAAAGTCCAAATCCACCAACCAGAAGCTTAGCTCCATCTGGCATGTCCGATATAGCTTCGTCCACACTTTTGAATACCTTTCCATCTCCTACCGGTGATCTTAACTTTGGTACCTCTTCCTCCAGCTGAGGGATGTTAGCTTTTGTGGAAAAATTTACTGTGCATATCTGGCAAAGAGAAATGTTATTCCATTTTTATTTAACTTAAAAAAGAAGAGTATAATAAATATAACAAATATATGAACTTTTTTATGAATAAATGATGCAGTTTTGTATATATAGAAATTAAAAGAGTGAAAGTTACTTAGCATTAAAATATATCACAAAATTTATAACAAAATTTATTTCACACTAAATACAATTAATATTACAATTAAAAATATAAATCATCTAATAAGAAATGTACAGGTCGTACAGGTTAGTCGGTATATTTTTATATTAATATTACATACTCTTGACAATTTCACATTTTTGTAATTATTTTTAGATCTCGTGTTAGCACGAAAAAATATACAGCCGACTCTACTTATAGCAAAAATCATTTTCCAAATAAAAATGTACTCCCAACGCAAGTTAAATCTTGCAGAATGTTAAATCAACAGTACACTAGTATTTGACACTAACTTCATAGATAACATGATAACATGTTTCTCTGATTGTCATTGGTTGATTTTTATTGGCTCGGATTCAAATAACAAGAATATGCAAAGATCACAATTTTGACGAGATAAAGCATTCTGTATTTCTGAAGGAAGGAATTACCATATATCACACATCATTCAAAATGATTTTGTAATAATTTCTTAAGCTTTATCTCTTACTTATCTACTACTTATTCCTTCCTGTTTTATTTGTCTTATCTCTGTATTATTTAGCATTATAGTTGGCAAATGATACAAATGAACTGCCAAATGATTCGGTGTTTGTTCAAATCTTTGGATTTCTTTATTTATCCTATTATTTTATTTTTATAATAAAAGATATATATAATTTTTTCAAGTTTATTTATTATTTTATTTTGTATAATTTTAAATATGTATAAATTTATAATATAAATTGTACAAATTTTAAGCGTTAACTACTACAATTAATTTACAATTCAATTGTTATCTGCATGCCACATTTTTACGGCACAAATTTTAAGCTGCTAATAATAGAAAGGGGTTCCTCTTGGCTCTTTCTTTGTTTGGTTCTATTAATTGGCATAATCGTCGACATCATCGATGTCTTCCAGCTCTGGCATCAGTCACAGCGCCCCATAACTCAATGACGAAGTCATCCGTAAATCCGAAAGCCTCTAAGTCTGAATTATCGATTGCTTCTGCAAATTCACTACTGTTGCGCTTGTCCTCTGCAAGCTCCCAAATTTGTGTAGCTATTTAAAGAAGAAAATCCAACAAACATTACTTAGAAAAACGATATTTCTAAGACATATTGTAATAATAAAAAATTTATAAATGTATCACGCTTTGTAATACACTTGTAAATTTGTAATACATTATTGAATGGTTCTATATACCTAATTCCGTGTCATAGATGCCCATGAAGCTCTCTAGGATCACATTGATCTTCTCTATGGCTATAGTGGCAGCATCATCCACCTATTAATCAACAACCAAAGAAGAAATGAATATTTTGTAAGTATCTATGTTATAATTTATTCTTTTTTCATTGATAATTAATTACCTTTTCTATAATCTGTGCACTTCCATCAGCTTTAAACCTGAGGGTTTCCTTTCCAGTTCCATAACCGGATTTTTTTCCTTTCTTCGTATCAACTCGTGGACCAATGTTGGCAAAACCATTTTTCAATGGTTCCACGAGCCTTAGCGTGAATGTGTCTCCCTTAGGGATCTCTTTCAGCACCTTTGCCACTTCGAAATGACGTTTGCCAACTAGACTGGTGGAGTTGATTTTTTCCAAGTGATCTCCAATCTCGATCACTTTTATCCTATCGATTACCGAGTCTTCTTTGATGCGCTTTATGAAGGCGTACCCTGTACCGTTGTCGGTTATGGTTAATCCGAGGGAGTCATTCGTTTTCACCAATTCTATCTCTTTACGTCTCCCTAAAAAAAGTGAAATTAGTAATAGTTGAAGCGGGGTTAGACAAAAAGTAATATTTAAACAATTTAATATTTGTTCTCGGCAATGATAAAACAGTCGATGATTCAAAATTTATAATTTTACCTTTTCTGTGTGCAAATATAAAGTCACCTACTCCTATCTGGCCTCCCAACAACTCGCTCATTTTTATTTTGTGAGTATTCAGCGTACAAAAGAGGATCTGAAATAATAAAAGATGTATAATAATTTTTGTATATTTTATGGTAGACGCGGAAGATTTATCAAAGGTATATTATTATTATTCCAGATCATCAAAGCAACTTCCTCCCCACTACATTCGTTTCTCCTTTCATATGCCAGTACTTTACATTATATGTAGCAAAAAGTAAAACAAGAACAAAGTAATAGTAAAAAATAATTGAAAGTGGTTAAATTATTTTAGTTTGAATAAAAATAAAGACAGTTGTCATTTTTAATGGAAATCTAAATCTAACTGCATTAATATCTATATGGTTAATTCCTTTCATCATTTGCATATTGTTAGAAGTTTCGCGAATTATGTCTTAAATGCGATTAACTGCAAGTTAACTTTCACCAGGGTTCTTAAACGGTGTTATAGAAGTCGGTTTAATACTGTCCCCGATTTGAACGACCCACTACATATGCAGCTTGGCCAGCTTGGCTAATAAATGCTGCTACTGGCCTTTTACAACCTGTTATTACACGGAAAGCTACACTTAGCCCTGGTATCCGCCAGGTCGGCCAGAGGCCACAGCCCGGAACCGATGTTTCCTGTATCCGGGATATTCACCCTACGAAGAGCCGTGTTATTTGTGCACCATGACTGAATAAATAAATCACAGGAAGAATTTTTGGAGCTATGTTTCTACTACAGTAGCAACAAATGACGAAGAAAATTTTTAAATAAATATTTAAAGATTTTTATTTATCCATCGGAATTACTGTCATAAATTGCAAGAAATAATTCTTGAATAATTCCGCGCAGAAAATTCTTATAAAAATGGATTATTAATTAATACACAGAAGCAACAAAACACAAGTCTCCTTTACAACCCACCTACTATTACCTAAAGTACCAAATAAATTATTTCTATCATACAATCAGCATAAAGGACCAAATAACAGGAGACTCACTTCTTCCATCGGTATATCATAGCAATCCGCTATTTTCTGGTAAAGTTCTCGTACGTTATTGAATCCCGATATCAATCCTGTTGGACTTCCATGAGCCAGTTGACAGTAGAAGACTAGAGGAGGCTTATGTACTTTAGAAGACCGCCTTTGCTCTTGGTTACCATTTTGTTGTTGATTATGAGTCCCTTCAGACCTTTCCTGATCGTTCTCGTTACCATTTGGTTGATTATGATGATTATGGTAATGAGATCCACCGTTCAGAACCTTCTCCGACGTAGGGGACCTGGGGGCGGCACGCGCCTTGAACAACGACATGCTTACTTCTGTGGAACAGGAACATTTCTGTTTTGTTCGAGTCTTTTCTTCAGAGCTTTGATTTAAGTGGAATTTAATGTCTCTTAAGTGAACAACGAATTTTGCTTTTATTTTCTTTTACAACAACATTTTTACACCATACCTTTATTAATGAAATTTAATTAAAATCTTTGTATAAAGTACAATGAAAATTTGTTAGTGTTTCCGTTTCTTACTTTTATATCTTTTTATCCAATTTACGTTAAATATTTTATAATTTTATAATGGCAGACCGACAAAAGAATATAAGTAAAATTTTGTATAAAACAGTGCAAATACGTTAACATATTCTACATTATTGTTCCATGTTTCTAGTCTTTGCGTAAATCAAGTTATTGTTGTAAAACGTCTTAATTGTTACAAATACCGTTTGGCCACATAAATAACTATAATTTTCAAAAAAAAGAAAAATATTTCTAAACCGAGTATAACGCGTATTTTGTAAGTCCAATGGAACGAAATAGAATAACATATTATCAACTTTCACGTCCGAAACCTAATACCTGATCTAAAATTACACTTTAAGGTATTTCTCCGAGAAAATGAATTTCTCAAGAATTTCTTCAAATTTTAGCTACGTGTTAAGAAGAATACAACGTACAAGTAATTACATTTTACGGAAGCCTAGCGATATCGAAGTCGAGATATCAAACCCCAAAGTTTCTATATTTATTGCGTAATCCCCAAATCAAGCCATCGCCGAGATAATATTTTTATTTATCTTCACTGTACTTCGATAAATTTCTGGATGAATGTAAAGCACACACGTGTAGGAATATAATAGGTATGTAAGGGACGAGGCTAACGCGTTCAGTTTTTCCAAAAAGATTCTTTTTCTTTTGTCTACTGCTGACATGCAGTATGCATGACTTATACTCCTTTACCCCTCTTCCGGATAATTCTTTTTTAATCTTTTTAATCACATTGTTAAGTGGTTTTTTCTGACTATTGATATTTTTCATGAACAAGATTTTACGATGGAGAATATGTATATGTATGGCAGAAATGGATAAAATGTAAAAAGATGGATAAAAATGTAATGAATAAACGAATTAGAAGACAACAATCATTTATAAGGAAAGAAAAAGAAATTTCTAAAAGCGATTCAATAGAATTATTCAGGCGTGACTAATGTCAACGATAACGAGAAAACAAGTGTTGTTTGTTTTAACAAATGCTCAGGCGATAAAAAATTTCATAACTCGATGACGTGAACGTTCAACGCAATGCAAATGTCAATAAGAACTTCGCTAATCGGTATGAGAAGATTAATTTTAAAAAAACAACTCTCCTAACTTTTTGGTCTCAAGACAATTTTAGATTATAACTTTTAGATAGCAAAATTAAGAATACTATAAGAATGTGGTAACGCGATAGTGACCCTGATCTATGAGACAAGAGAACCACTGGAAGATGATACTGCTTTAACGGATCGTTGACTTGTGTTACTGTTCACACAATTATTAACTTCACTCAAGTGTCATTTGCTCGATTAGTCACTTATATAAGAATCAGTCTACCCAATTGTATTTTGTATCCCATGTTTCATGCATGAAAGATTAAAAATGAACATTCCTCTTCAAACAGCCATAAGATCTCTTACCTTAGTTGTGGACGGAGTAGAAAATGACGTTACCGTGCGGACATAAATGGAAATCAACGTGGAAAAGAAACACAAAAGTTCTTCATGTCTGACGTGTACCGTCTCACGGTTGACTTTTTACTGGTTTATGATCTACTTTTATTTTATCAATGCAAGTGTAATCGTTATCAAGACACTGATTTACTGACTGCGCGATCGTCGTGCTTCATCGTGAATTACAAGTACCATTCTCCTCCTCCTTTTCGTTTTAGAGTTTCTTGTTTATGGATAGTCTTTCGCCGGGATCTTCCAAGTAAGTTAAACGAATGTTTAATTGAGATTGAAGAGTTTTGCAGCAGAGAATCGAAGAAAACGCGATTTCATGCGAACGGTCGTAACTCGTAGAAGCGTACCTCCGCACTGCAGCTCCCTTATCCCGGACCCTTTCAGCGTTATGACCCCCTCTCTTCAGAGAGTCAGCCTGCTAAAGCGCGTTATGGTGACTTCATTCGATGGTAGAATGGCACTCTGTTAAGTTTGAATGATTCCTTTTATTCCGTATAAGAGAAGTATCACAAAAACGTATATTACGGAATAACAAAATAATTATAGTCAAGTATACAAAACGCTTCTGCATTGGTGGCAATGCAATTGTATAAAATTTTTGTAAAAAGTTTCTGAACGATATACATCTCGTTTAACGACGGTAGTTTTCGTAAAAGTAATTTACGTCGAGTTTTAAGTATACAAAGTAATTTTAAAACTTTGATCCAAAGCTATATTCAAAGAGTATTGTCGAAATGATCTTAGCTAATAATTGTAATAACATAGTTCTTTTCCTTTTTTTACGTTAGACAGTAACAATCACAGCGCATTTGTTAACGAATAAAATCAGAATGCACTATAGAACATAATCAGTCTGTGCATGAATAGAATTGTTTATACTATACTGTATATTAAATATTGTGTACAAGTTCCAAATTTGTTTCAGTAGCAGGACGAAGAGAAAGTATTATATTAATTATTCTTTGTATATAGAAGAAATGCTTAAATATTATTGTTGCCCTAAGTGTGACTCAGGCTGAGTAATAAACACTTCCCACACTTTACCACAGTTTGACTTATGCTCCAAAGCTAAATAGTTTCTCATTGGCACCAATAAATAATCGTAGGGATCTGTATTCAATTGGTACTCTTGCATGGCTCTGTAAATCGCTCTGAAAGGAGGTTGCTTTTGAGAATGAAAAGTGCCCCTAGAACCATGTAGGACCAGAGCACCTTCTTTCTCTGCTTTTGTGCAGACAGGCATGTACATACAATGGTCAGGCCTATAATTATATCTGCAAGAGTAGACATACAGTTTCTCAGGATGGTAATGGAATATAATATTTATTATATCTTGATCTCCCCATGTTATCTTCAATTTATATTCCTTGTGAATGGGTATCACATACTCTATCCATCTGAATTCTCTCATTCTGGTCAGATTCATTAACATCACTCCAGAATTCACACCGAGCTTTCCATAATAGGGATGTTTGGCAAATCTGTTGTACCATCCTGTGTTAGGATCTTCATGTTCTGGACTCAGAGCTGCTAGTTGGCTAGAATTCATCTTCTTAAACTCATCCCAGATTTTTTCTGGTGGAGCTAAGAATAACGTGTCTGTATCTACGTAGAGGACAGCATCTATATCATTTAGCACTGACTGTAATAAGTAAACCATACATTTAAATATTAATACATATAATATTTTTTTGTTAGTTAATTAGATTTTTATGGAATTACCGGGAGAAATAATCTTTGAGCTGCACAAGGCTTGAACAGCTTCTTCCACATAGCTGCATCACTGCCTTCGGGGAATGTAATAGGTTTGACAACGAAATCAAATGTTTTGTTTGATAAAAGCTTCCATTCTGCTAACTTCTCATTAAAGGCAGGAATTAGGCTGGTTTCTGCCAGAATAATGAACTGTAAGGATCTACATGTAAAGACTAGGGCAGATTTGAGCATAGTTAACGCTTCATCCACTCTGTCTCCACAGACTACCACACAGATTGTTACTTCTCCTGTTATTGATGGTGGTTGAAGCTTTTTAACAGTAGTAGACACGACAGCTTCTTTGGTGGATGCATCGTAGATTTTGTTAGAGAAATTTGTTAAATTAAGCAGTATTATCAATACGATGAAGATAAGGCACAGGAAAAACAATTTGTACACAGATTTCATCGTTGTACTTATTTGAATTTCACGTAGTCCGCCGAATTTTTGCTGTATTACGGTCGGTGGAAATTATCGTGAAAAAACTTATTGTTTTCATGTTCTTTCGTATTGTTTATCATTCCGATAAATATGCTTAGACGATCATTATGTTTATAACCTCACTGTAGACCTACCATAACTAACAAGTAGGAACTGAATAGTTTAGATGTATAGAGATATTATTTACATAAAATTGTTAAAAAATTGTTGATTATCTTTGGAATGTAATAATTGTTGCTTTATATGGTATAAAAGTAGATTTTAATGGTAGGAGTATCCGTGCTCCTCAGCTTTCGAAAATATCGATTAGTGTGATCCATCTTAACAACAGAACCAGTTTTTGACTCCCACACTCCCACGATTGAATTACATTTTCGGACTGGTAGTGAATCATTATAAACGATATAGATCAAAATATCTCTAAACTAAAGAAATAGTTTTAACTATATTTTAATTAGTGCACATTTTTTTTATTACTAGATAATTATAAATATTGTTGAACTTCTGAAGAATGTTTATTAAAAAAGACACTGATAATATTTCAAGCATATATATTTTTCATCTTTCTTAATCAAGTCTTTCAACATTTCTTAACATATAATAATTAGGCAGGATATACATTTAATTGATAGGATCAAAAATGCGCGAATTAGTTGTGGATATTTTACAAATACATACAGATCCGCGTGCACGCGTGTGCATGTGTGTCAGTATATTAGTTTAATAATATATTACAAATGTACAGCGATTCAAAAATAAGAAAGTTTTTTTATACAAATTTGATTTTAAAAACAATATATATATATATATATATGGATAGATAAGGTCCTTATGATTTTAAAACATATACATATATATGTTGTATGCTATATTTAATAAGAATAAATCATTGAATCTATCGGGAGGTTCTATCAAGAATAAAATTATAGAATGTTAATGCAGTTCAATCTCCAGAACAGAACTTACATTACAACTCAAAAATACATAATTATCAGTCTGTCACTCGTTCACCGTTTGGGCAACTATTTCCATTATTTCTGCCTTGCTTTTTTGTATTTGTTTCCCTAGATTAAGAATTTCGTTTATATACCAATATTTAAATTAACACCTGATAATTACATATATCACGATGGTGGTTTCTCTAGAGATATATTATGATCCAGATGATCACAATGGATGGGACACTGGTGGTACGATACCGCACTCGCATGACCCGATCTTCCTGAAGTCATTGGTACTCCCTGCTCCCATGTGTCTTTCATAGGGTCGTAAATTTCAACTATATTTAAAAAGTGTTCACCATCATATCCTCCTGTAAATATTGAATAAGAAAAGATTCATTGATAAAGTCACAAATCTAAATAAAATCTATTCTGTAAAAATATTTTTTGGTTCTCACCCATTGCATACAATTTTCCATCTAGTACTGTAACACTGAGTGCACTACGAGCAATAGTGACACTACTGACTTGATCCCATATATCTCTTTCTGTATCATATCTTTCGACAGAGTTTAATTGCTTTGTTCCATCATATCCTCCCACCACATATATGTATTGTCCGAGGTTGGCTACTCCAGCTCCTGATCGACTACATTTCATGGGTGAAACCATTGTCCACTCATCATTTTCAGGATGGTAACACTCTACAGAGTTCAATCGATTTGTTCCATCAAATCCACCAATGGCATAAAGTAATCTGTTATAAACAGAATTCACATAGATAACGTAGTTTAATAAGAAACTCTTAAACCTTAAATAATTTGCGAGTTTCACCTATTAACTACAGCTACTCCAACTCCCAATCTCTTGATGTGCATTGGCTTCACATTAGTCCAAGTATCGTGATCTGGATCATAACATTCAACGCAATTGTGATATTCTGCACCTGCACTACCTCCAACAGCATATAATAGTCCATCCATAACAGCCACTCCTACTCTGTTCCTTGGTACAGACATTGGGCTGCAAGCTCTCCATTGATCCGTGATTGGATTGTATCTATCAACCCAATCACTATCATATCTGCAAATTCATATAAATTCTTAAAAATGTTATGTCTAATTTCTTACTGTCTTCCCTTCCAAGAAACTTACCTACTATCTGGTGAATTATTCCTTCCACCAACAGCATAAAACATACCCTTTAGGAATGCTCCACCCAAACCAGATCTTGGCACTATTAGTTTAGCATGTTGAGTCCAAGTTTTTTCATCTACGTTATACCCCTCTAGCAAATCTAAAGAATGTTTCAAGAAACCACCAGCTATGTATATCACTCTGCGAGTGTTGGGTGTTCTCTCTTTTACCACTGGCTTTTTATGAAGAGTCAAATCTTTGAAGATCTGTGCAAGGTACTCTCTGCATGCAGGTACTTTCTTCAAAACATCACAGTTTTTCATTTGTTCTCTAAGGAAGTTAGGAGTGAGATACTGACACCTCACTGCATGCAATATGTGCTCCATTTTGGGTCCTCTGGCTTCTTCATTGTACTTGACCCATTTTAACACTGCATTGTACACTTCTCTCTCTTCCTGTACATTCAGCTCATCCTTTCTCACTAGTGCTATCAATTGCATTGCCGATAACTGTAGGAACTCTTCTTCCTGACATATCTGACTAAAATGTTGAACAATAAATTGATTTGCTTTCTGACATAAATTTTGACAACCATGTTGTTCAGCAAAATTAGCAATTCCAATAGCATTTGTGGGATCTAATTGTCTTTCCAAGAATACACAACACGCATCTATGACATTACTAACCTGCACCATAGATGTAAAAAAAGTATATTAGATACTGTGACATCTTTTTTTTTTATTAGAAAAATGTACTTATCTTTTACATACCTGAAACATGGTGGCTGCTGATAAAAGAGAGCACACTGTAATCTCTGTGACTCTTATTTGACCAGTATACATGAAATATATTAAACGTGCCATCGTTGTTGGGCTGACACCTTGAAGTTTTACCCTAGACATTTCAGATTCTTTCAAACCTCCCGTAAACATTGCCTAGAATATTGAAAACAAGTCAATACAATTTTTGTCTTTGTCCAGTGTATATTTTTTGTATGTCTTTAAGGTAAATTACCTTAAAATATGGACTAGCAGCAGCTAATATTACTTTGTGTGCATAGAATAACTCTGACCCTACTTCCAATATAACATCAGTCAGCATATGATGACTACGCATAATGAACATCATCTTCATAGCATCTTTAATATAATTTGCCATGTAAAAGGTCATGTCACCAAGATCTCCATGTTTCTCCATAGAATCTAGGCCTTCACCCTCGGTCATGAACGAAGAACTAGATCCAAGATTTTTGGAATGGAAGCTGCTAGGAGCTTCTTTTTTCATGCAACAATCTTCTTCATCCATTAAAATAACCTATGAAAGAATTAAGTTCACCAATAATAGACAAATCCTACACAATTAAGCACCACGTATAAACCATATTTCAAGAACACAAGAAATACTTACAGGAATGACCGAAGAATCGCCGGCAAAACAGAGAAATGCAAATGAATTGCGAATAAAAATTTGCAATCTTGATAAATTTCCCAAAGTAAAATAAATTAAGAAGGGAAGAGGAGATGCGATAGAGCGAACATAATTTGAAGGGCTAAGTTGCCAATTAATTGATCGTGCTCGATGGCGCAGATATGAACAATAAGTACTAACAAATATGATGTTGATGTTGGCTCACGTCAGACGTGAAATTATTATTTGCACGTGCTTTCAAAGAATCCTGTGAGTTGACAAATTTTTCTTTCTCCAAGATGAGCATCGATATCTTAACGTCTATTCTAACGCGTTACTTAAGGACTGATAAGAGTAACTCGTTACTCGAGATCGGCTTCTGAATGAAAAATATACATTCCACCCATGCTCGTAATACGTACGTCGATATTTTACATATGTGTCTGTGAAAAATTTGGGCGGTAAAGCGTGAAAAAACGAGATGCAAAGAATTAATCGTTCGGACGACAACAGCGAATACGTTTATATTTACATGTCACTATACCGCAAGCAGCTCGGTCTTACCGAGATAATAAGGTAATAAGAGACAGTGTCTAAGTATATGGTTACCACACGGGGCTATGTACGAGACAAACACAAGCGAAAGTTCGACCGTGAAACAACACTCGTGATCGTAGATGACGTGAATGACTTGCATTTATTTCGCTTTGATGATCAAGCACGTTAGCAGCTACTCACCGAGGTTTTTACCTTTGAGACCGTTCGCGCACCTTTGAACCAATACGTCCGGTAATTTTTCTGGCTCGCATTTTGTTATCCAGGAATCCGTTTAATATGTTTTAAATATTTGTTTGGTTATGTGTATGCATTTGTATTCTACATTGTTTCAGTAAATTGATGGTAAACTGAAAATGTTGGAGGAACTCACGTATAAAAAATGACAATCATTAGGTTTACATTACATATTTATGAGTTAATTATGTAAGGATTGAGAAATGAAGAGGTTATAGGTTGAAGCTTTTAGGAGTTTGAAATTGGGAAAATGAGAGACCACGTTTATTTTGAGACAATATATTTATTTCTTATTAATATGGAGTTTTCAACAATAACAGTATAATAGTAGGCGTAACAAGAGAGACGAGGTAGGTTACGAGGAACCTAACCTAATACCGTACGCCAACAAGTCACCGCCGTAACAGAATCTCTGTGATTTATTATACGACTACTTCGTGTAATCCTTTACTTTATGATTTTACAATACTTATTTCGTTTCCTTAAAGTTGCATTGTGCTTAAGTTATAATTTATGCAACTTTAATGCAACGTAAGTAGCAATTGGTCTACCAAATTAAAGACCTTTTTAAAGTAATGGTTAGTTCTTGATAAGTATTTATGAATTAGATCTTATTAGTTTTTACTCGTATTAGCAAAATGAAAGAGTAGTACAGAAGTACCTATATTGAGCCTCAAGAATTTTTTTAGCATTGCATTCTATGCAGTTGAGAAGTTTACTATTAAATCTCCACAATGTACAAAGTTCCATTGTAATTGTTGAAAAAATAAATTTCAAAGATAGTAGGAACCTTGTTCTGTGAATTGAGACATTATTCTATGCATAGAATTCAATGAACAAGTCCTCAGTATTTGATACTTCCTATTTGTTAATTTGTTAGTATATTCTGTACTTATATTGGAAATGTTCTCATACCTAAGCAACAAATCCAAATATCTTGTGAATTTGAGAGAATATCTTTTTCTTGACTTATTTGCGATGTATAGTTAATGTCTGTTTTTCATTGAGAAGTTTTAATTGTTTTTAAGAGAGCCCTGAAGAATGCATTATATTTAATGCGATAATATTATTTGGCAGGACCTTAAAATCAATATAACAATAGTTGAAATTATGGCAGTGTTTTATAGTATAGAATAATCTTATTGCCATTAAACGCGGAAATAACGTGTTAAGGCTATTAGAATGTTATTAATACTTTAATTACTAGTTATCTCTAATAACTGAATCATACAAATTTATATTAGATTTATTATCAAGCAATAAATGTTCCTTTTCTTTTAAAGTTCAAATTTTCGAAAGTTTGAATTTTAAATCTGTTATTTTTATGGACATTATTGATGAGAACAATGAGAACACTTCATGATATTAATTTAGAGAATGGAAAGAAAAGAGCACTAAAAGATCCAGAAGTTTTAATTAACTAAGGGGAATTCTCTAAATTCTACATTAAATAGGCCGATTCAATTTTTTTGATTATCGCATGTAATAATTTTCAGAATATTTGATTTGTAATTGAATAATAAAGATAGAAGTACAGATGAATTTTGCTCTGATCTTTCCATAAAATGCTCACATTATATAGGTTCTTGTTGGCGCACAATGAAGTAGGGGGCTCGACCTTTAATTCAGTGCAATAATGCCTCTTCAGGTATCTAGAGTAGAAGACACATATGTACAAAGACTTTCAAAAGACAGGTTTCTTTTTTCTCTTTTTTTATGCATTTTGGAATAAATTGGAGAAAAGAATATATATGATCACTACTGAACTAAATTACCGGCAGAACCCACTT
Source organism: Bombus vosnesenskii (assembly GCF_011952255.1). NCBI lineage: Eukaryota > Metazoa > Arthropoda > Insecta > Hymenoptera > Apidae > Bombus > Bombus vosnesenskii. The sequence continues at coordinate 252,635 of NW_022884343.1, forward strand.
ATTAAAGAATGTTACAGCTATTAATTAATTTAATAAGTCTATCTTTGATTTAGTTAGGCTTGGGTGACTCTAAACTGGCCCCCTATATCTTTGTATTTTGATTACTTCCTGAATCTGCTATTGCAAGCAAGCCAGTCGTTTTTCTTTGTTATTCAATTGAAAGAAATTTATGGAAATTATCTTTATTGTTTGTAACACAATGATATTTGTCTTTGTTTCCTCATCATCATGTATGAAATATTCTCGAAAGTCTGTTAGCTAAAAAATGACAGGTGTAAACATGTAGGTGCTGACAGTGTAAATGGTAAAACAAATGTAGTTACTTGTAAGTTGGGACACTTTCATTGGTAGAAGTTACACTTGTTATACATCAGATTGAGAATTCAGTAGTTGTATGTAGTCAGCCTGCGAACAACTTATGTTGTCTTATAGAGTCTCTGAAGCATAGTCTGAATTTAGTGAAATGTATTTTTGAATTTCAGAGATGATAACTAACATGCATTTGTGAGAGTCTCTATCTCGTTAGACTTTCAAGAATTTCAGTTACGAGTGTCGGATACAGTGCCTAACGAGAAAACTATGAAACTAAATCGCTATCCTCTATGTATAATTTATAATTATATAGCGAATTGCTCGATAATACGATTAAACGCTATATCCGTAAGTAAAGAATTGGGCGGATCGACTACTCCTAAGGCCTCGCTCATCAATTATTTTCAATTAATTTAGTCCCACACATTCATTCTAACAGTCTAAGTTTGGGTAGTTGGGATCAAGTTGGAACGATGATAGTTCATTTTCAGTTTGACGAAAAAAAGGAAAAAAAAGTATAAAGGAAGAGGAAAAGAACATTTTGAGATAGAGAGTGTATATATGTGCGTGTCCTTCATTTTCAGTTTGACGAAAAAAAGGAAGAAGAAAGTATAAAGGAAGAGGAAAAGAACATTTTGAGATAGAGAGTGTATATATGTGCGTGTTCAATTCCAATGATCCGTGGATGCGTGTGTGCAATTCCTGGATAAATTTTTCTTCACCTATCAGTCTAATAATTGGTGGAAGGTTATTGCACAGTAAACACACGATTTCTTCCACTATCAGTGAATGAAATTACAAATAGAATGATTAATGTGTGCATACAATTATCGTCGTTAAATGCTTGCTGATAGAATTTCATTCCATATAATGGTATACCAGCTTTCGGTAAAAAAGTGACTCGTCCGATTAAAATTTCGTCCGCCTTTCAATATATTTTATTATTCATTCTTTTATTTTGAATGAGATAATTTTTAATAAGATTATGTATTTTTTTCTTTTAGTAAATGGTCATTCTACGCTGAGAGTTCTACGGGCGAGTCTCTCCTTTTCTCTCCTCCCATGAGAGAAATACTAGAAGGTTTATGGCAGTATGTGAGTCAGCAAAATTCCGTAGACCAGCGATTCTCAGCTTTCACTTATTTCTATTCATTGTCGATTCTTCCTACTTTAATATATGCCATTGTCTTATGCGGCCGTTCGAATCTCCATCACCAATTTGTTTCAGATGGCAAACTGAAAGATGTCGATGAGTCATCTACGAATGATTAAAAGGAATTTGAGAAATACGGCAGTGTACGATATCTAATAATCATATTATAATTTTAAGAGAGACTCGCCCAGACCGACAGCCTCTGTAGAGTTAAAATGCCAACAAGAAAATACTTTAGTTACTCATTTAAGTCGCTACTCGTTAAGACAATCTACTAAAGTTTTATAGCACTTTTTTTCCATTTTTTTATCAACATACTCTATCAGTATTATCAATGTACGTAACAACATGAACAGATAAAGAGATTTCACTCTTTCTTCGTGAGAGAATCCCTTTCTTGTGTTACACTTTAATTACCTCCGGAGACACTGTGTCTATATATATATACTTTTTCCTTTATATATATATCTTTTTGTTTTACTGTTTGTCGGATTTTTTTTTCTTCTACAAATTGACCTATAAATCTGATATTGCTTAAATCAACCAAAGCCCCTCAGAGGCAACGATCCTCGAAGCTTTTATGGCTCACTTCTGCAAGAACTCTCTCTGTCTCTTTATTAAAATTAGATGAGATAGCCTGTCGTCTATCAAGGGGGATGAAGGTCGCGGTGGTGGGCTCTGGCACTTAAAATCGCTTTCAATTCGGACTCTAACTGCTTTTTCGTTCGTTCGCTTACCGATCGGCCTCCTACCACCGGTTGAGCGGTGAGTCTTGGCGACGGTAGATCGGCCATCAGCTTGCCGGTGTCTCTGTTCTCATGGCTTCTGGCTCTTCTTATAGGCTTCTTGATGGGTAGGGGATCGTTCTGGATCTTCTCATGGGACGGCCGCTCTAAGGATAACGTCATCTCCTGGTTTAGCGTATAAGAGCAGCCGCCAGCGACCGTTTCGGAAGACCTGCTGATATCTAGAGTTCCCGAACCCCATTCGCGAGATAGTTTCCGTCCGATAGCGGAAGTTAGCTCATTATTAGGGGATAATAATGGGCTCTTGGACATTTGATGGCTGGACGAGTGTGGTGGCCTCAACGTGGCAAACACTGGGAACGATTGCCCTCGTTTTGCAGGACTTCTCGCGTATCTGGGTGTAGGAGCACCTCCCCCAGTGGACTCGCCCTTGATCGTTGGTGTCGTACTTCCGGTGGAATCGCTTTTCGTTGGCGCTAGGGGTCTTAGCGTTGCACTGCCACCGAAATTAGAGCCTAGACGCGGTGGTGGTGATCCTCCATCTCCGTGGCTCAAGCGACGACCTACTGTTTCCAAAGGGCTTCTTGCTCTGAGGTTAGTGCTGCTCAGAGTGAATTCTCTGGGCTTCATTGGGGCCTCCAGGCTGATCGGAGACAATCCTAGCCTGGAGCTTGATAAATTGGTCGAACTTCTGCTTTTCTCTGATCTCTTTGGACTTCGGGGCATCAAAGGGCTCTTGCTTTTGCTTCTTTCTCTTCCTTTTACAGTTTTTTCCTCTTCCTCTTTCTCTTGCTCTTCCGATACAGTTTCTATCTTTTCCTCTTGTTGGACTCTGCAAAATTGAAACAATTTACTGATTAGATTTACGAATTGGAGTAGCCAAGTAAGATTAATGGATTCTTCAGCTCTCACCTCCGGATCTCCTGGATCATCTCGAAGAACTGAGCTTTACTTTTGCGCCTTCGACGTTGTTCGTGTTCCTTCTGGAACATGGCTACCTTGTAGATATATGAAAAAAGTTACAGTCTACGGAAGCAAAAAGTCACTTACTCGCTTGACACTTTTTTGAAACAGGGAGGCGATCTGTCCCTGTCGTACCGTGTGAACCAGTTCTCTGGCAGCGTGGTGTGGCGACACCAGCTCCACGCAATTGATGAATCTATACAATTTCTGTGAGAAGAACATCACGTTACGGCTGCGCCATATAGAGTCCTCCGGCCTATGTCTCAATCTGGGCAACGTATATTTGTAAAACAAGTGTTCTCCAGCTAAAATAATTGTACCAAGTACAACGCCCATTCCTAGAAGACAGAATACGCCGGCAACAGAAGCTACACCCAGAGGTCTGGGTTGTCCCCCTTGTTCATGGTCAAGGCCAGTATCCATTCCTTCTCTTCCTCGAATACAAGGTAAACCACCATACCTGTTGTGATCATTTTTTATTCCAGTTATTCGATCGTATTCACTTGCAATTTTTAATTAAATGACAGTATTCTTGTGAAAGTAGTTTACCATTTTTCTTGCAGGATATCCAGTAGTCCAGTGCTCGTGTAATTAGCTATAACTTTAGATATACTTTCTTTCAAAGGATGGCCCTTGGTAAGGGCAACGGCATATGTGTCTTCATTTATGGTGTCTCCGATCTTTTGTAATCGACAACCATCGTCTATCGCCCGATAGTAATCTAAAATAGGAGTATCAGCTATGAGAATATCTAAAGTACCATTTCTTAATCTCTCCACGCCTTCGGCGATGTTCGACAAAGAATATCTGGCCATGTGAGACCACAATTGTGTGTTTGCTTTCTGTACATAGTATTCGGCTGCGGATGCTCTTGGTGCTCCAACTCTTTGCAACAGTAACTGCAACACATAACACAATTACTAGCTAGTTTATTCAGGAATAAGATATAATATCCTAATCAAAAATCTGCTTACACTTTTATCGTGATAATTGCTCACTGCAGGGTGGAAAAAGAGACCCGCGATAAGGGCAGCTATATTGGCCGTATAGGAAGCCACGAAGATAACGGAGAAACCGCCCCAAATGTTGATTAGAAACTTGTTAGGCCAAGACTTTGGTGCCTTGAAGGCCACCAAATGTCCACAAAGAAGACCCCACATTACCCACAAAGCAGAAGCTATCGAGAAGTTCTTGCTTCGTTGTCTACCCCATGGGTTCAGGCCGAATGGACTGAACCATTCGTACAGTGCCACTGCTATGGCAGTAAAATTCAATGACGTAAAAACAGCGATCCACAGCTCTGTGCTGAATGGAAATAGGAAAGCAAATAGCGAGATTTCTGACTTGAGCTTTGGCGCAGTGAGGAAGCTGACCCCACTGAAGAAATACGGTGTCGTGAAGTCGACTACTTCTGCTCTACGAGCAGACACGCTGAGTGGTGCGAAGGCTAATTGAGCTCTACCAGAGACCAGTTCTCCCATGATTCCGTTCCATGTACTGCCGTTTCTCTTGCCGAACAGGCCATCTTTTACCAGATACAAGTCGTATCGGAATCCTAGTTCACGAGACACCAGGGACATCAAGTCCATGCTTAGACCGTAACAACACATCAAGGTATTTTCTTGACGACAAAACAGTCCTCTTAAGCAAAGACCTTCCTGTAGATTCGTAACCATCGTAAACGGTGGTGCCAGTGCTGTTACTATGCGATACATTGGCATGCCAATTTTTTCGCCTCCTTGCTCCAGGTACGCTGGCACGATTCCACCTCCTGGCCAAATTATCGTGTCTAGATGAACCTCCTTTCCACCTTTCACCGTGCCGACTTTCGTCCATCTGTGCGGAAAAACATTGGAATACATTATCTCGAACATAGTGTTTTGAATAATTGGAACAATTTAGATTTAGAATTGTAAAGATAGACTCAATTATTTAACAAAAACGTTTAATTAAACACACACCTCAATTGAGTCTTATTTCCTGGAAATCTTATGGCTTGTAAGTTCAGCAACTGGAACTTAGCCTTGTCCCTGGAAAGTTGACTCACGGAATTTCTTAACTTCTGAGTCAAGGTCTTGGAAACATTGTGCCTCATTTTGCTCATCAAAAATTTGGCGCTACTTTTTGGAAAGCATTCTGGTACGAAGTTCTCTTCGAGCTGAGCTTCTCCCAAACGATTCAGTCTGGGTTTCACTTCTAAGAATGTTTCGTCCAGCGCCTGAGAGGTCTCCCTGATCATTCTGGATAATATAGTGTCACTACCCATCAATTTTATACCAGAGGGTCTCAACGCTAGCATACCGACTGGCATAAAATCCTTGGAATTCAATTCTTTGTCCATTATTCTGATATCCTCGTCGTCGTCAAAATTAAAGCTTCTATCTTCTTGTTTGTTCACAGACCTCTCGCTCTGCCACCTATATTCTTGTAATCGATGTATATCGTTCGCTAAACTGGGCAAAGAGTTTAACGATAACTGACTTTCCGCTACGAGATTCGCGTTTCGGTTTATACTCTCTACGGGTGAAGGATTTTCATTCGTTGCTATCGACGATCTTGAGCTGTGTATAATAGTAGAACTGATTATATTTGGTTCATTGGGTCTCAGTTCTGCTTTCAGATCCAACCAGAGCCACAGAAATCTTCCTGCAAGCATTTCATATTTACCAGCCACAGCTAGGATTCTTCGTGCACTGTTCAAGTCACAACCCATCACTATGACTCCTCCACTGCCACCCTCTTCGGCAACTCTTTTGAGTCTCATCCTTAAGGTCTTGTCATTCGTTGGAAGATGTATAATAGTTCTAGGTGTTAAGGTCGTTTGGTTCGCGTGTAAAAGATGAGTCATTGGCAGCAAGGTAGTGTCTATAAGGAGAGTGAATGCATGCCAATTTGCTCTATGCATCAAGGCAGCAGCAGCTGCTCCCACTTCCCTTGTACTAGAACCTATACGACTTTCGTATTGACCAATATTTCCCTGTAAATTCGAATCTTTTGTTAACTACATAAAAGCTATTTTTTAGGAAAGCAGTTTATCCATGACTACAAACCTGTCTAAGGAAATCCTCGTGTGTAAATGGTAGCCACAAGGCTGGAATATTCAAGGAAGCTGCAGCAGTGACGAGAAATTTGGCTGCAGATCCTCCTCCAATGATAAGACTCAATACAGTTTTCCCAGCTTTGATTTCATTACAGAATTTACTTAACAGTGACAGAGGATAAGACAGCGAATCTGTCTTGACTGGTGCCTCTATGAAAGACACGTTCATGTCTGCATGAGATGACTCCAGCCTTGCCTTCTCCCATGCTTTTTGTACATCTGTCTTCAGTGAACCCTGTGGTTGTGTCAGACACAGCACGATACGCCATGCAGCGTAAGATGTTCGAAACCGTCCCTTAATGGCTCTCACAGATCTGGCAGGATCCGTAGAGCAGAGACAGAAACAAGTACCCAGCAAAAAGAGGAATAGAAATCTCCAAGCGAAGCCGAACATCTTCTTCGCTTTTCTGTCTTTCTCTCCACTTTATTATTCTTTGCTTAGCTCTTCTGACTTACATCATTCATGTAAGGTTCCAATCTGTAATCGTTGAAATCGGAATTAACGAATTATTCGTCATTGATATATATTGTATATAATTACATGAGTCAGTTATGGTTCATGGACGTGTCACAAATTAGTCACACATTGTTGACAATGCTACATACAAATATCTCGTATTTCTAGCGTGTTTGCGCGAATAATGCCATGATTAATCTGATTCTGACACAAAACGTTGTCTTGCTTCCGTAAAAGGTACTTTTTTATTTCATACTTTCTCTCTGAAACGTTTTTTAGTCATTTGCGCACTCCAGTTTCCAAGGTTCACACTTTATTAAAAAAAATCATGGAACTTTTCACGCACGACGAAACAGTGCATAAAATCGGATAAATTTAACGATTGAATTTAGAAAATTTGAACGTGTACAGAGGAAAAAGAGCTGTGACAGTTTACCTTTTCCCGAAGCGAATCATATGTCGCAGATCCGGGGGTGGGTGAAGAGCAGTACGAAGATTGCTTCTTAACCGCCACATAATAGCTATCGATTAGGTAACCGTATCAATTGTCGTAAAATAATGTCAATTGGTCAGTGTGGAAGACAGGGATGAACCGTCACTTGCCCTCTTCTAGACGTCCTACCCCGTGCATAACAGCCATTTTCGAGCAGCCCCTCCCTTTAAATTTCACCCCTATAGTACACATACCATTCTCTCGCGCAAATACGTGTTATACCACACGTACTTATATATGTATCTCTCATGTGCGTCTCTCTGTGGACCATGAGACATCGAACATTAAGATTGGGCTCTACTGTTTCAATTTCTCAACTTCCCTCTAAAAGATATTAAAATTGTGGTCTTGTTTTTTTATTATTAATGTAAATAAAATAGTCGCTTTTTAAATAAATAATCCCCTTTTTTATTGTATAAAAAGTTACAAAAAATGGTATTTAAAATTATTTGGAATTTGTTAGATGTTTAAGAAGTCTTGGTTAAATAGACAGTGGATGGACGGTGGAATATGGAAGAGACTGTAGTCGGCCGGAAAATATCTTTATATATTTGGAATCTTCCTTAATTTACATTTTGCCTTATATACATATACACGTTATGCCGCAGTTACGTCTAATACAGTTCCCCCTTTTTTAAGTGATCTTACAAGGCTTTTTTCATATGATAAGAAGATGCATGTACATAGGTAGCCATTCAGACGCAGCTTTTTCGAAAATCTGCATTCACTATAATCCCTTAATTGCTTCTTCTTTTTTCTTCTTCCGCTACAGCTGAGATAACATTAGTCGGAATGTAACACGGAGAGTCATGTCTTACCAATAATAATAATATAGTCAATATCTTACAATTAATAATAATTAATAATAATTAATAATATTCTCGGGTCTCTCTTTCCGCTAGGAACTACCTTAACTCGTGGACATAACAAGTATATAACAGTCAGATCGGAATAATTAACTAAATAGGTTTTGTTGCGACGCATCGTTCTCGAATGTACTCCAAGCATTGTTCAGTTCCATGAAAATTAACTTTGCAATGTTCTCGTTAGCCGTTCCTGCTTGCTATAAAGAATAGTATGAAAAAGGATTAGAAACGATATCGTTGTTCATATCTATATTAACATTTTACTCGATAGTTTCAGATTTTGAATAATACCTTATCCGGATGCACAGCCAAACAAGCTTTCCTATAAGCTTTCTTTACATCCGCAGCAGAAACTAACTGATGCATCTCGCACCGTTGCCATCTGTCAGCTTCTGGCCAGAGAACCGTATGTAACGAGCAAAGAAGGGCTCTTAAATTACCCTTCTTTCCTTCTGTCCATTCGGCAATCTTCAATCTATCTGGATCCATATTCTTAGCAGCTTCTACTTTTCTCATTTGATTTATTGTCTTTGGGCTGTCTTTCTCTGCTTTCCTCGAACTGAAGAAATTGTAGCCTTGACTGCCCAATAGATCCTCGAAGGCATCTCCACTCGGTTTGCTTGTTTTATTGCCTGTTGCAACGGTATCAGCAGCAGCAGCAGCGGTATTGGTCTCGTTAGTTGCGTTCCTGTGCGTATTGGGGCTAGAGTGTATCGGTGTGCTAGCTGGAGCGGGGCTAGCGGATTGTGGAGTATTAGAGTTCCTCGGCGTTCCATTCCAACTGGACGTTAATCCAGCTCCCAGGGAGCTAGCAAGACTCGCGAAGGGATCCTTGTTTTGAGCTGCGAAGTTCGGAACGCTCGAATTTCTTGGAAAGTTTTCCTCGGATAGAGGCTTCGTGTTATTTGGTTTAGAACCTTGCATACTTCCTAAAAAATTCGCAGTGTTTCCACCGAGTGGATCAAATAAATCGTTAAGGTTTTGCTTAGTAGTAGGCTGTCTATGATTGAAGAATAAATTGTTCAAATTATTATTAGCATTGTCATTCTTAGTAGTAGGCTGATCGTGTCCAAATAGTAGATCGTTTTGGACAGGATCGGTAATAGTGGGCACGGTGTTTTTCGTTTCTTGTTGAATAAAATCACCGAAGCCTCCTAAGAGATCACTTTCTTTTTGACTAGTTAAATTTAACGAGTTAGAAAAAATATCTAATCCCGGGTTCACTGTAGCCTGCGCAGTATTATTCAAGGTACTGGTGTCTGGCATTCCTAGGTTCAATAAATCTGCTTCTTGTAACTTGATTTCTTCTTTTATTTGCTCTTCTATGTCCTCTACTGGCTGTTGAGGTACTTCTTGTTGTACATTAACGTTGCTTTGTGCTTCGACTGGTTGCGGAGTCGTTACTTCTCTCTGAATCTAACATTTTTACATTGAAATATCATAAAATCTCTAAACTTTAATTATTTTTAATAGAAATATTTCTATAACTTACCTCTTCTGGTTTAGAGATTCTAAAGCTCTCTAAAGTTTCTTCCATTTCCAAAGTAGATCCGAATAATGGATCTGGTTCCAATTTCGAGGATATTTCCGCTTCCCAAGGAGCTGGAACTCTTGCCATCTTTGGATTCTCCTCAGCCATCATGATATTTAAAATAACACTGAAATTCCCGCCTATTTCAGGCGCATCATCGAGATCCTTCTTCTTGAACGTTAAAGCAGATTCACTAAGTGGTATGTAACCAGTATGAAAATGAACAGAGGCAATTTTAATTCCTATCATTCGACCCAGCTGCTGCCTGGCGTGGAATATGACTAAGGTAACATCTCCTCTAACGGTAGCATTGCCAAGTGCCAACTGAACCTTTCCCTTCATCATTCCAAACAGTTTTATGTCCTCGTATTCTGGTCGCTTAGTGGAAAATACTAAAGCTCCGTTACTATAAATATCAACATAAGGTCTACAACCATCTTTTGCCCTAGTAAATAGTGGAACAGGCTTAATTATTAAGGAACAAAGGGCTAGAGGCTTTGTATGAGGCTGTACACCGGTACTCAGCAAACTCATATAATTAATACAGCGTAATTCCGAGGGTTGCAGCTGGGGAGGCTGTCGCCTTGTTATGAACATCGCTATGGCTTCTTCAGATGTGGAGAATGCTCTAGCGTATATTAGTAAAGTACACGCGATCGTGGCGCTGGCTCTATATCCATCCTAAAAGAAGGAAGCAACATTAAAAAATATTATGGCTTCTAATTAATCTAAGAGGCTCCAAAGTATACTCACACTGCAATACAACACTACGATGTGATTAAAATCGGCATTCAGGTATCGATAAATATCCTGACATATCTGATAGAGGGCTGACAACAGCGGGGCATTAGAATCCGAGGAAGCATAGGCGAAAGAACAGTCAATATGTCTACCAGGAAGTCTAGACACGTTTGGTCGACCCCGAGATAAATTATACAATTGTATACGAGCTGGCGGAGGATGTCGAGCTTGTAAAAATGCTCTTACATCTTCCACATGGTTAGCTCTATAGGCAGACTCTATTCCATCTGCTGGATAGGGCATGATTAATATACGCGACGTTAAGTAACTGGCATCTAATTCAGTTCTGGCCATGCTCTGTTGCATAGAGTACATCACTTTGCTCGAAGTATCCTTCAAGTTTCGCAAAATGCTGCCAGCACCGCCTTTCAATGAGCTAAATAGGCCTGTCGGTTGAGCTACGGGGATCTTGGCGACTGCAGTTTGAGTCGCTGGAGTAGACTTTGGAGGTAGTACGTTTACCGGAGGAGATGGTCTCGGTGGCGGAGTGGGTGTGCTAGGTGGTTGAGTAGGTCTGGGAGGCGGTGGAGTCTTCACTGAAACTTCCACTTTCGGGGGTTCTCTAGGATCAAAATTGTTTGACTCGGCTATCGCTGCTAACCGCTCCAAAATCATTGATGTAGTCAGCCTTCGTATCGGAGACACATCGAGACATCCTTTTACTATGTCGTGTAAACAGGCTAAACGAGGATTAGGCGGAAGTGAAGTGTACTTGCCATTAACTATTGCGAGCTTGTTACCTGTGAATGAAACGAAATTAAATAAGAACTGACTCTACTATTAACATGATATGAATTGAATACCTTCAGGAAATGGATGCCTTAGTGTTATTAGAGAGTATATTATACATCCAAGCGCCCAACAATCAACTGGAGGACCAATAGGCTCATTGTTCCATGTATCCATCATCTCTGGAGCTCGATACATGGGTGTAGTATATTTTGCCATCTGATCTTCCAAAGTGGCGCGTTTTTGAGCATTCCAAGATGGATTTGGCAAGATTTGCTGATTGGAAGTACTACCAAAATCGCAGAGCTTGATCAGACCATCGCTCCCGATTAGAAAATTCTCTAATTTTATGTCCCTGTGTACTAGTGGTTCAGGTTGCTGACTGTGCATATGGTGCACAGCCCTTGTAGCCTGGTAGGCTATTTTACAGATCTGAGCGAGAGTCAGAGAATTCGTCGATAAATTTCTGAGCGCATCTGCGACTGTACCTCCAGGACATAATTCCGTTACTAATAAATACTCGTATCCTTGACGATCCTCGCGTTCGAAACGCTGAGCATAGAGATACTGAATTATATTTGGGTGGCCAGATAGTTTTTGCAAAATCTCTATCTCCTGCATAATACTTCTGTTAGCATCTTCATCAACTGCTATAAGCCTCTGGAAGAATAAGTGCAGATCAGTATAACCTTCTGTAGCTACTTTAGAATAATGTAAATGGATGAGTGATTTACCTTAAGTGCATACTCTTTCCCTGTATTTATGTCTTCAACTGCAAATACCAAAGCCCAACCACCTGTTGATACAAGTATTTCAATATTGACCAGAATAAATAATTTAGGAAGAAATATAGTCTGAAGTACTAGAGAAATGTATGATAAAGTTTACACATAAAACTTTTATCTCAGTAGTGATGTTTTTTAAATATCGATATTTCTGAATGAATCAGCAATCCTTTACCATGGAAAAGCAATTGTATATAGTTCCTTGTCTCAATCTTAATTCATTTATGTTTTCATTATAACAAACTATATTAAATTTAGAGAATGAATTATATATTCAAGTAAAGTATATAGCAACACCTGCCAATAATATATAGGTATTTGAATGCATATATCTTAGTTAATTGGCTGTTTTTAAAAACATTCTAGATAGAGCAAACTGGTTCACTAGCATTGCATAGCTGAATGTCAAAACACATTTGACACATGTCAAGAGGAGAATAATATACAGTGTTGGCACAGTGTCAGCTATTGTTTTATATAGTTTAAATTGCATCAAAAAACAAGTATTTTTATTCTATAATTAAAAACGGTTATAATATGGAAATGTTTTAATTAGGATGTGGAATTGTGTGACAGTGGAGTGCTAGAAGGGTTGACAGACTCACCCTCGGCGAGTAATCTGGTCACACGTAATTTCACATTGTTGATTTCCAGTATTTGTCCGACGTATTCATTGGTATTTGTGGCTCCGTTCAAGTATCCCAGAGCGGATCTTAAATAATCTGACATATTTCTTTTAAAATATCCCGTCGAACCCCCAGAAAGCGTTTCTGTACGTTACAATGCAGACAGCCGATGCTGTCCGGCCATACTGTCTTTCTGACGTCACCGACAGTGCCGTATCAGTGGTATTTTTGTATTCTAAAAATGATAACAATCTCTATTACTTTCACACAAATTAATTATTTCGTTAATTAACAAGTTAACGTAATTACTGTGCGATAATGTCAATTTAGAAAGTGAAGGGTAAATTGGAGCTATATTTATAATTAGTGATGATCCGACAGTACCGTATCAATGACATTTCTGTGTACTAGATGTATAGAGATATAAAGATAGAGTACGCGAGTCATATGTTACCGTGTAAGTGGATTCGATATGAGAGCAGAAAGAGAACGCTGCATGGAGGCGTCGCTCGTTGATTAGTGTTATACTTAATTATTTACTATATAAACGTGCGTACGTTATTAGATGAGGACACAAGAGGCCTCTGTGCAGCGTTCTCTTTTCATTCTTATATCACTTTCCTTTATCGCTAACTCACATCTTTATATCCTCATGATTAGAAAACTGATAACAATTTGTATGATAATCTATAATTAATTAACAATCTATATGTACAATTAGTAATCACAAATATGCGTGATACATACAAATAGGATATAAAATATTAAAAATGTAAAAATATTGAAATGGTCCAAGCTAATTTTTATTTTACAGTTCAATTTTTAACACTTATGGCTTTTCTGAAAATAAATAATTTCTTCTTTTACCAGTTGAATATTAGGAATTAACAAGTCATAATAAGTTATTACTATAATAATAATTATAAGAAAAAATATTATTTTGTATTACAGGTAATCTCCAGAGAGAAAGTTAAAGAAAATTTTCTACTACTTGGTTTTTGAAAAGAGTGCAATTTATTAGTTTGTACGAAACACGCGCATGCGTGTAGAAAATTCTTAAAATCGCGACCTGATGCGATGATTAATTGCTTTTCCTTCGATTCTATGAATTTTTTCGCCCTGTACTACTAGTTCAATTCATTATCGATAATAGAGTAAATAATACCGTGCGAGTTTTTGAGATAAGCAGACCCAGTGGTCGTGCTTTGGAACTTGTAATATATACTTGTGAGTCTTGTTATTGTTATCATCTTGATAACGTATTTTTATTGAATGGTTCAATCATTTTCAGAAGTTTGAGAATGGCGAAATTTGTAAAATTTACAAAATTGAGATCTTCTACAGACAGCACGTTCTGGGCAAAATTTGTGGAATTAAAGATTGACAAATTCAAACTTGATGAGAAAAGTGTCAATCTATGGGGAAATTACAATCTGCAATCGTTAAACGAAGACAACACCAATCCATTGGTGTTGGATTTCACATCGTTCAATGAGTAAGTTTATGTCTGTGACATAATTTATTATTTCGACCATTGTATTTCAAATATCTGTCAGAGTTAATTCCATATAGGTAATTTTTAGAGACTTGGAGACATTAAATAATAATTCATCGGTTCTTTGCTTTGGACATATGATTAATACAAATACTTTTGAAGCATTTCGTCAAATTAATCCTGAACAATTTATCGACTCCATGGGAAAGGATATTATAAATAATATTCAAGATGGAACAATATTGCAAAACCCATGGAAATTGTCATTGTTTTTAGTCTTGGCTTATTCAGATTTAAAAAAATATAAATTTTATTATTGGGTTGCACATCCCACTCCATTGAAATTGCCTGAAATGTATTATCAAGAATCTCCACAATCAATTAATGAAGAATTCACAGCCAAACAAGTAGAAGATTTGTCTCAACATTTCTTACAATTAGATAGCAGGACAAAAAGTTATTTTACAGTTTCAATATCAAAAGAAGGTAAACTGAGTATTATTGACTTGGCAACAGGAGTAGAAACAATTAATGCAAGGGAAAAGCAATCACAAGTATATTAAAAGATTTATTTTATATAAAAATACAATACAATTGTTTTTATATATGTATATTTACCTATTTTTCTAGGAATATAGTGAAATATATTTTGCATTTTATGACCCATGTATGACTTCCAATCCAGGTTGGCCTTTACGTAATCTTTTATGCCTTTTATGTTGGCATTGTCCTATATATTATTTTTCAAAAAACATTAAATTTATTTCCATACGAGGGAATAAAGCACAGAAAAGTATTGTTTTTAAACTTAAGACCAAAGAATATGAAAATTATAAAGACATAAGAGATGCTTTATTTGTGAGTCATCTGGTGGGTTGGGAAAGCAACTCAAACAATAAATTGGGTCCCACCATAGTTAATTTATCTGATACAATGGATCCAACCAAGTAATTATTTAAAAAAAAAATTAAATACTAACGATAAGCACACATATCAAATATTTCAGTGGCATTTTTATCTTCTATCAGATTGTCAGACAGAGCTATCAATCTGAACTTAAAGCTAATGAAATGGCGTCTTGCTCCTGACCTAGATTTAGAAAAGATCTGTGATCTTAAGTGTCTTTTATTAGGCGCTGGAACCTTAGGTTGTTCCGTAGCAAGAGTTCTCCTAGGTTGGGGAGTTAATAACATAACTTTCGTCGATAGCTCCAACGTATCTCATAGCAACACAGTGCGACAAAGTTTGTACAGTCACCAGGATGCTGTGAAGCATAAGTATAAAGCATATGCAGCTAGGGACGCTTTATTGAACATCCGACCGAGCATAGTGAGTACATAAAAATCTTTAATTTCATCGATGCTTTGTTAAATTAATTTTACTAATAACATAGAATGCAGAAGGTGTAGTTTTACACATTCCAATGCCCGGGCATGTTGTTGGTAAAAGTATGCTGGATTCTACGAAGCAGTCCCTGGAAAAATTGGAAGAACTTGTCGATAAGAGCGACGTTGTCTTTCTTCTATTGGATTCTCGAGAGGCCAGGTGGCTACCTACGGTTCTCTGCGCTGCTAAGAACAAGATTGCCATCAATGCAGCCTTGGGTTTTGATTCTTATACAGTACAGAGGCACGGTACTCGAAATTTCACTAGTCCAGATTCACCAGACTTGGATGCTAGGAATCCCCGTGGTATGGACCTTGGTTGCTATTTTTGTAACGATGTAACACAGCCTGGAAATGTAAGTCTATCATAAAATTATTACGATTGTTATTCTTTTTATAAAAGTTATTTTATTCTATAGTCACAAACTGACAGAACATTGGATCAGCAATGCACAGTTAGCAGGCCGGGTTTATCACAGATTGCTGCAGGATTAGCAGTCGAGTTATTGGTAGCTTTGTTGCAGCACTCTCAAGGGTAAAAAAAAAATAATACAAACTTTAATATAAATAAAAGTTAAATATATTTCAATTGCCTATAATTAATAGTTTATTGTTTTGTATCTAACAGAATCGAGGCTGCAGCGTTGGTGGGTAACAGCAGAGATATTAGCCCAAGCGATACAGAATTTGTAGGCTTGTTGGGATGTATACCGCATACGATACGAGGTTCCCTGTGGAATTACGATACTCACTTAACGATTACTCATAGATTTACATCCTGCACAGCTTGCTCTGTGCCCATTATCGCGGAATATAAAAATCGGGGTTTATCTTTTGTTTTGGACGCGTGTAATATACCGAATTATTTAGAAAAATTATCAGGACTGGAGCAAATACTTAAGAGGCCCGATTTAGACGAGGTACATATATCCCAAAAATTTTATGTTGAATCGTTCAATTTTGTCAATTTTTTATTAAATTTTTAATTACAGCTTTGTTACGCGTTGGATAGCATAAGCGATGACGATGAGGATGATGGAAATGATGTGATACCTTGAATATGCGAATTTTTCTCTTTAACAAAGTTCTAGTTCTTGTAATACAATATTTAAAGAATTCAATTTTACCACATAAAAAGCATTGGAAGAATTTATAATCTAATATCCATATTCGTTAATTGCAATCGCTTTATTTTAATTTTTTTATCATTGTGTTGACATTTGACATTAATGTATGTCAAAATCTCATTGTAAGATATGTCTTATTACGCTCATGACTTGTGTATACAGATTTTATGCAAATATTAGAAGAGTATACAAGAGGTTACGCCTCTGAATTTGTTTTTAATGCTAAATATGTTGAATAAAACATTTGAATTGCCTGAAAACTGAAAGAAAGACAGGTATTCTATTCTACGTCCCCTATATATATTTAGAAAAATCATCTATAGTACTGTTGTTCCTTAATAATCCTTGGTTTACAGGCTAATTGAGACTTAAGTTCAACTTTAAAAGAAATCTAAGAAGAATTAGCCCTTCAAAAATTTTGTTTGCTAAGAAAGAATTATATGAAATTGTAGGCATAATTGTTGGAGGGAAAAGAGGGAGTTTGAACTGTATTTATACGGTCGGCGTGGCGCGCGTTTGTGCCTCTGGCAATCTTCCCGCTAGAGAGCGCCTCGACGGACGAATACCAGACATTCCAGCGTAATGTTTAAGTAGTGGGGAATCGAGGCTGGCTCTCGTGTGTCAAAGAGCCTGTGTTCCTTGTGTGTTCGACCGCATACCATTAGATTTTCCATCGTTTTCAATGAAAATACGTACTGTGCGTTGGCTCGACGTGCCAGCGGACGTCGCGCCGGATGTTTGATCCTCTGTTCGTCAGCCTGTCAATGCAGAAACATCGGTGAGTGAATCATGGAAATGGGGGGAAGAACCACCTTAAGTTCGATTTACCTTGAGGAATGCGTGGCTTGTTCCTTTTTTTTCTTCACGCTACGTCGCATTCCTCTATCGATTCTTGCCTCAAGACGGGCGGAGAGACGAGGGGTACGTTTCATTATGCTCAGTCGGTAAAAAAATTATAAAAATCGTTACCGATTTATCGTCTACTTTCTATTAATCCTGCTTTTTGTTCTTCTAGTCCAATTTTCGGCACAATTACAATTTTTTCTAACTTCTCAAGTTTGAAAAAACATACAGAAGTATTATTGCGGCACTGATATGCATGCTTTCTCATTTTTATTTTACATTAAAGATTTTCTTAGAATGTATAAAGTTGGTAAGAAAATTACTGAAATGATCACCGGTCGTCTACTTTCTATTAACTTTGGTCTTTGTCCTTTTTGGCCCAATTTCTTTCTTTTTTTAATTTCTCATGCTTGCAGAGGATACAGAGGTATATTATTGTTGTATTGATATGCATAGCCTTTTGTTTGAATCCTGTGCAACAACTTTTCTTAGAATATTAAGTCTTGTTAAAACAAGAATGAGATTGAGACATAAAAATTCATGAACTGCAGCAATGATGCAGAGTGATTTTCAGAAATTATTCTTTTATCAGGCTTTCTACGAAAAATGTTTGTTACAGATTTGAACTTTTTTAATTATGCCCGCGCGTTTGCGTGTATGTTGTTACATGAGACTGGAATTCGCGTGCCCGGCGTTTCGTTGATTCATCGCTTTCGATGAATTTCATTTAGCGAGGCACGATTATTTACTTCTCTGACTTGTAATCTTCGATTGAATGTTTATCAGCTTTTCAATTTATCAGTAACTCTACATTCCAACGAGAGATTAGTATTTAAAAAAAGATATTGTTGACAAGATACGTTTCAGGAAGAATCTAGAAAAAGCTTGCAAGAATATCGGAGTGGGAGTAAAAGTATTTGATCCAAATTACCAGATTATTGGCTTCCTTTTACTCCAATTGGACTTTAATACTCGTCCTTCTAAGTATACTTATTACACTAGAAAAACAAAATTTCACTTTTGTTATTACTATCGAGTACGAAAAGTATGCATTCACCTTAGATAATTCTTATTTTTGCCACGGAAACAGAAAGGAGTCGATGAGAGACACAATAATAGGTTGAAAGTACTATTTAAGAGGCATTGTTTATGTTGTTAGAAATGAAATTGCGACGCCGGTTGCATGGAAGTTTGGAAAGAGAGCAGGAGGCGCGATACGAGAGTAAGAAGAGGAACACTGTTACTAGTAATAGCTTTGAGCATGCCTACATAATTCGGAGTTATCACTGTACAAACATACACACAAGTATCATCGATCAAGTAACTCTTAATATCCTCTTAGCGTTTATTTCCTTAAATAAAGCTTTGTATGTAAAAAATACAAGATCCTAAAGGATTTTCTTTCTTTCAGCGGTGATATAATTTTCGATGTCACGACATGTCACACATGGTATATATACTACCTTGCATAAGTATTTGGACACTTGTTGCAATTCAATCAAAACATTGGTATCTTTATTATATTTTCAACATTATAACAGGAGAATGTCTCTCTATTATTAATTCTTTACTTCTTGCCTTAATTGCGACCAAATGTTCTGCTAAACTGAAACAAGTAATATACCGACCATTGATCAACTTCTATATTTATCTCTAATAAATAGCTTATACCTCATAAAGTCCATGGAAACTTTTAGAATATGGTTGGAAACATATATTCCGATCATTCTAAGATGTCAATATTGAACAGATATATTTCATCAAGCTTCGATCATTGCTTTTTTATTTACACTACGTAGTACCAACTATTAATGTTACCAATGTCTACTAATTGTATGTAGTTCCCTGAGATAAAAGATCAGAAAATTAGATCGAAGAGCTTTATTTGAACTATTTTATATACTTGCAATAATTTGCAAGTCTCTAAATACTTACCCACTATAATATACGTTATTGAATACATCTCAAATCAAATATATATATATAAGTCTATATATGTATATAAAAGTGGTAAGAACTTTTGTTCTAATCTAATAATTGGAGAGTAATTCGAAGCCATTACTAGTCGGTATGTTAACGGTGGGTGGAGTGGGATCTGGGATCGAGTGGATACGCGTGGGGACTCGCGAAGCGGCGTCGGGTGGGCTGCACGCGAAGAGGCGGAGGACGCGGGCGGTAGACCTCTGGTGAGGGGTCCGCATTCCACAGACAATGTCACGTTTTTTAATCCCCGTTTTACTTTATTTGTACTGGCTTCGGCCGCGAGGAAGGCCCCCAAACAGTTAACTTCGACTTCTGTCCCCAGAGAGCAGAGATCCTCGTGACGGTGCCGTGGTCGTCAGCGTTCTATCGCGGGAATTTCAACCCGTGTGTCGAACACCTGCTGCATCTCTACCTCGAGAAACACTTCCTATCTGAAGTTCAATCCCGCGGACAAGTGAAGTTCTTTTAGAAATAAAAACTAAAAAGGGTGAAATTGGTGGATCAAGGATACCTTTGTTCAAGTTCTCGAAGAAGAAGTACGAGAGAAGAGATGTCCGCCGTCGAGAGCGCCTTGGACGTCCTCTCCAGGGCGGCTACCATGGTGCAAGGTCAGTTTGCCTCGTGACTTAAGCTTTCAATGGATTGCTGGTGATTGTTCGTGATTGTTGATTGATCAAGCTCATAGTGGATCGGAAACTGAACTGGGTATTCCATAGCAGATTGTTATTTAGCTCGATATAGATCACTGGTACAACAATCAGTTGTCACCGTCACCAGTTGTTATTTCAAAGTATGATCGCATTATGATAGAGGGCTAAGGCTATTCTAATTGTACTGTTTCAAGGTACAGGATATTACAGGATAAAATACAATGTTTTAACGAGTGTCAAATTGTCTTCGTAATAAAGCGTAGACTTGCGTTACGTTACAAAATGAAAACTGGAAGTAAAACTAAAATTATGGGCAATGGAATGTGTTGGCTACGACCGTGGAATTTAGATTACGTGATGTTGTTGATTATGCTTTCTGCAGTACTCTGTATACGTAAAATTCGCGTTAATTTTACATACTAGTACGTACAAAAAGTTTTCAACTTTTGCGCATTATAATCTTACGGTAATAGAAGAAAGTGAAGAAAACGTAATTAACCCGTCAACCCAATTTCCATGAAACCTAAAACCAGATCATTTTCAGATATCCAGTTTACCATGTTATGCTCCAAAGTTTTTACCCAGAAGCATTCACACTTCCTCCAGGAAATTTCCCAGTCCACGAAGGCGATTAAAAGGTCTCGTTTCCATGACTAACCGCGGCGAGATAAATCACGGCCCGTCGAACGAATCGATGGAATTTGTTCGGTAGGGTTGTTGAGGATCTATGTAAGAAGAGAGGAGGCCAGTACGAGCCCGCATTCCTGCGAAATGCCAATTTCGCGTCGAATTAGATAACATTGTGCGGCGTTTATTTTAGATTCGTCGCGTTCGCGACTCCTCCGACGGACTCCTTGGCAAGAGCCTCGAACGAGTCTCCTGTGACGTTTCATTTCAATCAGTTAAACAAACGAAACACAAACATTAACAAACATTAAACAAACATCAAAACAATTTCATTCTACTCTCGGAGCACGTTTCGATTAATCTTCTTGTCGAAAGGAGTCAGTCTGATTATTCTGTATTCTTAAAGCCGCTTCTCACAGTATCACGAAACGTTTGCTAGCTAAAGTGTGTCATTTTCGCAATAGTCTACTGTGTAATCGACCGTAAACAATAGTCTTCTCGCGTTGGAATAGTTGAATCATTCTATTATGTTACGAGCTTCATTCTGGTATTTTAATTAACGAAGGCACGATGGATTTTATTATATCACTTTTGAATCATGTTGAGATTTTAGTTGTTTCGAGTCCCGAAGCTATAGAGGGAACATAGGAGTGGAACTAGGTTTCTTATCGAAAACTGATTCATTGGTATTTGATAAAACATAAATCATCGTGTGTCCTCCTCGTTTCTCTTCCATTTAAGAAACCCGGTAATATTTTCTTCAAAATGCAAGAGGAGTTTCGAAGAGAAAATAATATCTAGTTTCTTAGTTGTAAATCTAGAAATTAATTTCTTACTTTTACAATATTAAAAAGAATTGTTCGTATCAAATTTTATAAGGTCCACAAATTCTTATTATTTAAGAATATCTACCTTCCATGGCTTCTTTTTAAATTGAGGGTGTAAATCAAGGAGAATTGATTTAAATGACACGGTGAAGAATGTGTATGGTCAGAAAAAGGTGTAGCTGCAAAGTGTGACGCATTAGAGAAAAGGTTCCACTTTCGAGGGCAATCGGGAGCATGACGACGCGTTCGCGGCGATGATTTTCATAAATCATCGAGTTGCTCCTCTCGTCTCTCTCTCTCTCTCTCCTCTCTCTCTCTCTCTCTCTATCGAAACGGACAGCGAAGCATAACGAGCTCCGGTTCTCGAGAGTGTGACTGGTTCCTCCTGTGTGTGGTTTGTTGTGATGGAATGCCGTGCCTCGAACCTGTTCCGAATACCAGACGTAGTTGCATCTGCCTGCGGATGATGGCGCATTCTGTGACTTTCTCGATGACCAAAAATACGTTTGCCCGGTCGGTTCTGCTAGTTATCGGCGTGGTCAATGATTTCAATATGATATCAGAGGGTAAATTCGAGCAACTTGATTTCTCGGTGATCTTACCTTTGTAGATTTAAATAGATTCACTATCGTACTTGTCAATTTTTAAATGAACCGTGGATCCGAATCTTTTTATTTTGAATACAAAGAAGCTCAAGCAATGTACCAATGTAGAGAATAGAGATTCCGATATTTTTTGGGTTTTTGGGAATTCTACAAAGAGAGATGATTTTTTTTTAAATAAGTATTATTTCAATTTTATTTGTTACTAGAAAATAGAGAGCACCGTTTCGATCGATATTTAGATATTAATTTTCACTACGTGTAGTTAGCAGGTTTCTTTTTAATTCAGCACATTCCATAAAATGTGAATTATGCTCGTCTAGCAAGAATATCAAATATATATATATATATTTCAATTAAATTCAGATTTTTGAAGCACGAGGAAGAAATATAGCAAGCGTGTTCGAAATGTATTGAAGTATTCGACGAATTCACACCCACGAAACCGCGATTCGCTGGTGTACGGACGTCTGATAACCATACGCGATTACCTGGTTGCGTTGCTATTAAAATGCCTAGCATTCCTCCTCAATGCCTCACGATTCCTCGAGGATAACTTGCCACCTTGATCTTGCTTAGGTATCACACGACTAACAATAATACAGAGTTCCATAGCTTGCCCAAATCGATAGGCTTCAAGGTTGTTGACCTATTCTCACTAATTTTTTTTTATCTATTCTCTAGACTCTGAGTCGAATGCGTGAAATATATTTGAAAATAATTAGATTCATGTTGCTTTTTCCATCTTCGAATACTAATTCTTGAAGCATAGGTAGATACAATTACAACAGAATATATTATATTGTAATAATATCCAAGGTCGCCTATACCATTATTGAAATTATGGATTTCTTTTATGGTAACAACGTTGATATTCACAGAGCATGTAATTATTATTTTAAAAATGTGTCGAAAGTACAGATACGCATGTGTTATTGTCCAAAAGTGAATTAAAAGAAGGGCATCGAAGGTACCTTCGAGACAACCGACAGTATTCGAATTCGAGTACTTTACAGAACTAATGGAAGGAATCCAAGGATCTTTATCAGGCGAAATTTTTTCGCCAACGTGACGGCGTTAGACGTAGTGTGCACGTGTACTGGACGCACATGTGCATCGATCGCTTACCTGCTACGGAAAAAAAGGGGAAAGAGGAAGAAGAAAGAGGAAAGAAGCGAGTTAGTTGGCAAGAGGTGCCTGTATCCCTTAACACTCATACTGTTGTAGCCAAATAGCGATGGCTTTCAATCACACACCTTTCGAATTAATCCTAAAACAAGCATTGGATAATACTCAAATCAGGAAATGTTAAACCGTCCATTCTTCTATATGGTAAACTATCTGAATTAATTTCCACGCTATATTTAATATAAAAATTAATTACTTTTTTAATAGGGTTCTCAAAAACTCCCCTTCGAAGTTTCCGAAGATAATCTTACCTTAGGACTAATATTAGAACAACGCTAATATCGGGATTCTACAAGCTCTAGAAAGTTTCAAAAGACACTAATCTGTATATCTATATCTGTATCTATATCTACATATATATACTACATCAGAAGAAATTTGTTCAAGAATGATTGATAAAACGGAGCCATCGCTAGATCCAAGCGTGCAGACCGTGTGCATGTGTAAAAGGCAAGCTTTACCAGCTGTGGAGGGGGCAGACGACGGGACGAGGCGGATGAATGAATGAATCTTAAGACAGTCGTGTTAAGAGGGGCATTCACGAATCCACGTATCTCTGACTCTGTCTATCTTTCCAGAAAACTCGTATCCAATGTCCCCAGTCGTTCCGTATCCTTTAACGTGCTAGTTTTAACAATCGGGTGATCCTCCAGCCTGGGTCATACTTATAAGAGCCAATGGTCCTGATTTCTGGCCGACGACCAGTCGAATTCGTCGATAGATCGCGTCACGCCGCTTTCTTCGAGTTCTCCTCGAGGCTACCAGGACATCATGGAAGCCACTTTCTTCGGTGAGAAGAAGATCCTCCCATGGAAAGGATATTCCACGTATTCTATTCTCTGAAACCGATTTCGTAAAAAAAGAGAAAAAAAAACAAGGAGAAGATTGTAAAAAGTGGCTTGAAATCTGTGCAATTTTTATAACTTGATGGGAACCAGTCGGTGGTTCGCGATATTCCGCGCTTCTTCAAGCTCTATGGACCGTCTGTGAGAGAATAAGAGAGGAGGAATCATTGATTTATGATTAATCTTGTTGGTATTCATGGTGGTTGCAAGTTGAGTTCATGACACCTGAAGATTTTTCGAAGCATGGAGATCTCGCCGAGGAGAAGGTGTTTCTGGCAGCCGTGGCTCACTACGGAGAACT
Source organism: Bombus vosnesenskii (assembly GCF_011952255.1). Taxonomy (NCBI): domain Eukaryota; kingdom Metazoa; phylum Arthropoda; class Insecta; order Hymenoptera; family Apidae; genus Bombus; species Bombus vosnesenskii. The sequence goes on from NW_022884343.1 coordinate 277,070, forward strand.
TTCAAACGGTATACAAACCCGGAGGTACGTGAGGAAACGTTCTGGATCGTTTATGGGATGCCCTTTCCCCGAACCTTCTCATTTAGGTTCGCTAAATAATTTTTATACGTATGTGAATACTAACTGTTAAAAGGATCTGAGGCTTCAGAGAAGTGGTACTCTCCCATGGTTGGTACTCAACGTCAAGTGTAAAAAAAGAAGTGAAAGAACAGTGTAATTAGATGAATTCGAAAGTGATCTAATTGTAATCTGATAAATTGTATTTTATATGCATCTGTAATGAATTCAACTTTTTATTTGAAATTAACTAGCTTCCATTAATATTTCAGAGCTCTGGCCGCTGGTTTCTTCCGTAAATTAAACTTGTAAACTGGTCTCTTCTGTTCAATTCGACGAAAGTATGGCAGAAGCCAGCAGCCAGATAGTTAATTGAACGGAACGATCTCGGCTTCGATCCACGCGTTCTGTCCATTCATCTTTTCCCTGGCCGCTAGCTCATCCTTTGCCTTTAAACCAGTTTGACCGTCTTCCTGACGATCCTCTCACGGCTATTAGGCACTTCCTGCCCCATCCTGGGAACCAGTCTCGTTTCTCTGCTCACCCTTCGCGTTCTCCTCTTCCACCTCTCTCTTTTATTCTCTTCGCACTCCTCCGTGTGTTTCTCGATCGTTCGAGGGGTTGTTAGATCGATTTCCGATTTTAGATATCGCAGGAAACGGAAATAGGTGATCTGTGATGTTTTATAAATAAATTAAGTGCGATGCCGGAGGCTCAAAGACAGATTTACTTGATCTCTTCATTCTTTAATGATCGTAAGATCGTTTCGAGAATTATAAGAATGAATATAGTGTAGGAATCGCAGGGTGAATCAAGGATGGCTTGAAACCCGGACCATTCGCTGCTTCTCCGAGCTATCGATCATGATTTATAGTTGTACGTGCAAGAAAAAGTCGAGGATAGATACATGCAGTTTAGGAATCAGTATAGTTTAAACTATATGTCTATAAGCTTTATCTATAGGAAGAGGAAATGAAGATTATTTAAAATATTAAACAACCTCGTTATTGCATTTATTTACAGAGACTCCTCTAAAATATAAAGAAACACCTCCAACATCCTGACAATGACCGTTGTTTCTAATCTGCGAGAGTCCTCTGTACTTTTATGTCCATTTAAAAACCTCCCTTTTAGAGTAAAAGTAAATCCCTTTTTAAAGAACCTCGAACAACCAACCAGAATAGTTACAACATAAAAAAAACAACCATTCCGCAAACTAGCAAGCCTAAAAATGTATAAACTTATAAAAAGTTTCATTTAGAAAAATAGAATTCTCAATCTGAATAATATGTTAAAAGCACAGAGATCAAAATATCTGAAGATTTTTATCCATTGTGCAGAAGAGAGGCCGAAGACGACGAATCTCCACCGGAAGCCGAGTAGCGCGTGGCGTAAGGAGCGTAGGAGGGATCCTATCCAAAGTGAAGCTCTGGACATGTCCGCAGCCAGGGTCCATCATCATCATCATCACAGCAGGCCCAGCGTGATTGTTCCTACCACACCGCAACCTGGTAAGCTTCTGCTTGCGAATTCTACGCGAATTCGTTAGGCGAGTGGCTGGCTGCCGTTGTTCTTGGCCTCGCGGGGGGCAACCAAGAACAGGCTATTGTCTGACGCATGGGGTGACTGCGTGCTTTGACAATGTGGCGTGATGCACGTCGCGCAGATGCTTGGCTTGAATAGAGGAATAGACGATTCACGTTAGCTACAAGCTGGAATTCCTCCGAGAAGTACTCTGAAAGAAAAAAACCAGCTAAAGTTTTGAATTTTTTTAAATAAAATTGAGTTAGCATGGATTGAGAATTAGTTTGGCTAGATTTGAAAGTAAAAATGGGGTGAGAATTCCAAACTGAACATTTTAATTTCATTTTGTTATTTGTCATTAATAAGCTTAGTAGAATTGCTATTAATAGCCTTCGGTATTAATTATTTGTGATATTAAAAGTTTCTTCGCTACGTCAAACATTTTTGGGGTATGTTCTATGTCATATTTTATGTTGGATGAAATAGTAAATATGTACTGTTTACCAGGAACAACTATCGAGGACACGGCAGTGACGCCCACCCCATCACTGACGCCGTCGGCGGCAGCAGGAGGCCAAAGAACCGGGGTCAGAACTGTGGGTGGTGTGAGTGACCCTGCAATAGACGAGCATTTCAAGCGATCTTTAGGCCTAGAAGAGTACGCTGCAGTTTTTAACGCCACCACTACTGACAAAGAAGCAGGCCTCAGTGGTACGTCATTGTCTTATTTTATACAAGGCAGGAAGAGTTAAACAAGGAATTTATAAAAATTTAAAAAAACTTTTTTAGTGGATGATCACTTTGCAAAGGCTCTTGGGGAAACCTGGACAAGGCTGCAGGCAACCAGCAGAAGCAAGGACTCGACTTAACTGCCGGACAGTTAACCAAAAGTCTTCACCATCATCGTTACGTTGTTGCTGTTGCTTCTGTTTTCTTCATTGTGACATCCAGTGTGGTTCCATTACCTGTTTAATTAACCCATAAATTAACGTGAAATCGCTGTTAATATCCGTAGAAGAAACAGTGGGAGCAACCAATGAACTCTGTATTAATATTATTATAATATTATTATTATTACTATTATTATTGTTTGGTTCGCGTGGGAAGCAGAACGAAAGAGTACCTAAGTGTCCTTGAAATGTCATAGATGCTCTTGGGTGCAATCGACGGCGTACCGCGATTTTTCTAACTTCTTGGGACAATTGTACTCGAGATACTGTATATATAGACGCGTATTCTTTTAATCATGCCATCATCGCGGCCTCAGAGGCCTCAAGTTATTTATTATACGATGTTCCATACTGCCTCGCTAAATACTAGATCCGTTCATTCCTTTTGACTTCTTTTTGCTGCAGTAAAAATTTGAAGAAAAGAAGACTTTTAAGAAAATTAACGAAGATTAATCTTCTACAGTTCTAATTGCATTCTGTGTGTAATTGTGCCGAATTTCTGATACTTTAGTCTTTCGTTATAAATATACGTTTTCCGTAATGTCCACCAATAGTATAAACGGCACGAAGAGGAATTGTATTTTCCTCTAAAATTAAAAAGATGATACTGATAAAGAATAAAACGTCGAATTCGGTTCGATGTAGGACCGTATGGAATTAGAACTACTGCAGCTGTTGGAAGAGAAAGTATAATGAACGGTGCGACTTGTACGTAATTAATTATTCGCCTAAACGTATTACGTGTACATATATATGTACTTAGTATATATGTATGTATGTTACATATATTTCGCAATACATATATATATATATAAGTAATGCGTATGTTGTAATTATAGAAAACCGAGAGTCTTTATAAAGAACGTAGAGGATAAGCACGAAACCGTATAAATTGAACCGGTTGTTGCACAAACTTGTAACACGTGTTCACCTCGTGTAACTATATATATAATTATATATATATATATATACACATTGTATCAAAGAGAAGAGAAAAAAGAAAACGAAAGAGGATACATAAGAAGTCGACTGATGATATTTTTAATACCAATCTTGCTGCCGAAAACACGTATCCTTCCTACTCCAGTAGATCCCTAGTGGTCGATGATGAAGATTGCTAAGAAGAGTAGTACTGATTTCAAATGGTGCTAGGAGGTTTATCATAAACCCCAGCACGCACAGAAGTCAGTACCTCTGTCTTCTTATTGTCTTCAGATCCTCTTCTCTGCCGATTTTCAGTGCTCTCATTTAAAACTCGATTGCTACAGCCCATTCTTCTTATTGCAGCTCCAGAGATTTTTCTTTGGCATAAAATTGAGCTGAATATTAAGATTCAAATTGAAATATGGAAAATACTATCTGAAGATCCTCGGAGTCGCGCACTTTCTCCAAATATCAAAATTTATGGAAACTTCGTACCCCCCTCTGACAATGGAAGACCAATTCGTAGCAAAGAAAAGATCACTTCCCAGGGAAAAGATTCACATAAACGCGTTCCTGCTCCAGTTCCAGCCATCCAGCCTCCATGCATACAATAATTTAACCAAGTAAAAATCACTTTTATCCAAATCATTAAATACCATCGATCCACAATTCCACTTCACAACGTATTTCTTTCAGCTTCTGCTCTTTTGTCTTCAATAAAAATTCCTGCCCTTTGAGAGAGACAGTTTCCTAGTTGAAAGCAGAAAAAATGACGGAAGTCGAAGTTTGGTGACACTTTTTTCGGAACGAAACCACGAAGGATGATGGGCCGGGAAGAAGTGACGCTTTACGTGTCGTAGGTGGGCCCAGACCTAACCCAGACTGTCCCAAGAGCGCTCGGATGGCTTCCTATATGCAGGCAGCCTGTTCACTTGCCGTAAAGCAAAATGGTAACTTAATATTAGACTTGAATATAAGTACGGTAATCCCACACCAGAGTCCAAAGTAAGCCTACACCTAGCCGGCCGACCATCCCTGGACCTCGGTTCCCCCTTACGAACGCCCTCGAGCGTAATAATACGACGGGATACTAGATATCGGTGCTCTCTGTGCTTCTAGGTGCAAATTGCGACCACCTATGCACGCCTTGCCGTCCCTGTTTCTCCGTTTCCAGCCTATGTACTCGCGTCTCTCTTCCTGTCAGCGAGCTCCTTACTGCCTGTCGTCCAAGAAGATGACTCTCTTCGACCGACTACGCTGAATTATAACGTCTATTCAACTAAATCTTCGGTACCGAGATGTTCTTCGATTTAGCATATATATTCTATCGAAGATTAGTATGTAAAAATTGAAATTAGTGTGCCACGATGAAGAAATGGGAGCATACTGAAGATTCTTTCAAACCTAAGTGGGAATTTTTTCACTTTATGATGCATCAATGAGAAGAAAGATATCTTCCTAATCTCATATCCTCGGAATAACTCGGAAGGAGAGTGAGGACTTTCCCAAAGAAATTACGCTTTTTAATCGTTCTATTAACAACATATAATGTTCGTGACACGGAATTGCAGAAACTCGATCTGGTTTTCCAGCGTTTTTTCAAAGTAACGCCGCCATGAGCGCTCCCCGAAGTACGACGACCTTCGCTCTGCGAAGAACTAGGATAAACCAGTGGTCTGCGTTTCTCTTTGGACATATAGAGTAAGTTAATCCGGCTGCGTATCATGTTTGCAGTCCCTTTAAACGATACTGATACGCCTTAGTCGCGAAAGTCGCATGTTCCGGGCTCCAGACAGTTTCTTCATCTCTTCACTTAGGAATTCTGATCGGGCAAGTTCTTCTCGATATATTCAAAATGTTAAAAGAAGTTCAATGAATGGACAATTGAAGAATTTATGAGTTTTAAACGCTATAATACAACGTACTAGGTTTTATAAAGGTAATTATATGTTTTTACTATTGGTTCATAACACGACAGATGTTGAGGGCGGTTTTTGATGATTCCCAAGAATTTTCCAGGACAAGATGGTTACCCAACGACATTAGGGAACATGGTTTTCGACAATTTCGAATTAGTCAGCCTCTAGGGGTGATACGCAGCTGGAAATAGGCCAATAGACCGCGAGCAGATGCTCGACGAAGCTATTTCCCCGTGCACGCAGGTGTTTCTACGACTGTCTACGAACTTCTACCCTCCCATTGGACACAAATGCATCCCCTAGCGCTGACTTAGTGATTCTACCCTTGCTAGATGCTATAATTTCTCTCGTACATCATTTAGAAGGGGAGGTCGCTAGATTAGTATCGAATTGGACACATTCTAGAATGTTTGTTGCGTCTATTTCACCATTTTCGTGAAATTAGGCTTTATTTTATGAAAACGATCGATTTTACGTGGATTCTCAATGTATAATATTAGATATTAGAATAGAATATATTTTCGTTAAAAGATTGATCATGTTTTGAAAAGTTTATGACTATAAAAATCCAAAGTTTTTGCTAGGATAGATGACAAAGGATATTGTATATATATATATTTCTGAAAGAATACGTTCTGTTTTAGAAAAGAAGAGCGAATCGGGTTCACGAGGAGGATTCTTTGACGGTGGACCAACATCCACCCCATACAGATGGTCTCCCCCGTAAATAGTGGCTCTACCATCGCGTTCCAACCGAGATATCGATCCAAGTTCCTATCTCACCCTCGATCGAATTGCGTTCCAAAAATTTCTTTCATACCATTCCGTCTTCTAATCACTATTCTTCAGAATTATTAACATAATATAGCCGTAATCTAACTTCCTTCGCGACAAGTGGACACGTCGTACAATTTCATTTGCTCTTTTAGAGATCGATAGTAGATCGACTAGCTTTTCTATTCGGTTCGTGGCATATTACTGTTTGTTTATTTTAAGTCCCAGGCGTATCTTGTTTCGGAACCAGACCCAACTGACCGCAGCCTGGCATCGTTTTCTCGTTTTATTCTCTTGCGTTACACGTCGACCTGGTATCGGTGGCGTGAATTAAGCGAGAAAAATCGACACCGTGAGGCGGATGCGCGCAGCTTCCAGAACGATCGGCCCGATTTTTTGGAATTAACCAAACGATCAAGATGCCCAAATTGTCTGGTCCATCGGAGCTATCTGTTTCTGTATGAATCCAACTTTTAAGAAATTTATGGACAAAATCTTGGAAGTTTCGTGCTTTCTCTAAACTAATATTTTAAGCTGCAGTTGCGAAAACCGTTTTGTGTACTAAAAAAAAGGAAGGTATTTGGTAGCTTTGACTGAAAAGGACCACTTTTTTTTAAAGTAAGAATGGAAGGATTCCTATGGATATAGCAACAGGTAGGGTTAAAAATAATTAATCGATAAATAATTGGAATTAATAGGATAGAGTTGACGATCAACGGTTTTACAGGAACGTGACGATAATAGAATTTTAGATGCGTCTCGATGCCTCACGTTGCTAGCCTCGCATCGAAATCCCCGAGCCACCCTCAACGCGAAAAAACGGTACAGTTGCATGCTCAGATTATAGTATGCCCTCCTATAGAAATATGTGACAGAGTACTTGACGTAAAAAGAATTAAACACTTTTCGTAACATAAATTAAAGCTGAATGAAAGAAAGAGAGATTCATTTGGAAGAAGTATGTAATTGCAATTCTACCTACACACAACTTCATTTTTAAACAGTTCTATAATTTGGAAATTTTGTTTACATGAAAAAAAGGTAAGAAGTTTTCACGAAAAGAAATACAAAGGAATTGCCAAAAAGTCACTTTTTCATTATCATTGACCAAACGGATCAATGATACGGTCAGAAAATCTCCATAGCACAGTTCATATAACAATGCACAAATTTTAACAACTCTGAAATTCTTTTACCTGTCATTAAAGCTGATCATATCCTACAGGATGCTCTTACTCTCAGACGCCGTAGAAGAGAAGTGGAAGACAACTCATCGGTCCTCTATCATAGCCAGTCACCACTGTAAACACCAGCACATGCACTGAGGAGGTATATACAGTCCCTCGAATATTGATATCAGTCCTCGAAATCGAATGACGAACGCGGGATCACCGGCGATCGCGCACTGGATGTAGCTTGTACGTGTCGACGCCGACGCATTCGACGAAAACCATCACTAAAACCCCCGTGACGTGTGGAACTGCTATAGATCCTGGAAATGATCGAAAGGAGAAGCAACGGGCGTAAAATTGACAAATGGAAATAAACATGGGAAACGAGGAAGACACGCGAGAACGTCGACGAGGAGAGCCACGAAGGTTCACAACGAGCATGGGACTCTGGACACGACTGATCGAGTGACCGAGGGGGTAGCATTGTAAGAATACCCCTCCTCGTGTGCTTGTATAGAATTACGTGTGTTGATCGCACATACAGCCTGATACAGCTCTCTCCGTCCCCTTGGTTCGCGGCAAAAGGGAGCACGAAGGGAGAAGAGTGGCTCTCCGTTCTCCCTTCCCCTCCGTTGCCTCTCCTACAGCCTTTCACCGTGTGTATACCCACCCCTGCGTACCCCTGTCCCCCGGCCCCCTTCGAGGCGTCCTCTCTCGCGTGCGTGAATCATGCATATCGATTTTCTTTCGTTAGTACGTCGTTCGGTAGTCGTTGCCCGGCTGTGTACGCCTCTGACGATGCGTTTCCCCTCTTCTTTCGCGCGGAGAGAGCCCGGGGGCCGACCGCTGCTCTGGAACCCCTTCTGAAAATGCGCTAGACGCACCACCGCTAATTCTTTTCGCCACAATGGATAGAGGAGGTTCGTTTTCAGCGGCCTGGTGGCTGAACCCATGATCTGGATTGGATTGGAGGTTCCGGGTTCGGGAGGTTGGGGAGGATGGGGTTCTTAAGAGGATAAGAGGTCCCTCCAACCCTCTACTAGAGTAATCTGCATCAAAAGTAGGAGGAACGTCCTTGACAATTGAAAATTCTCAAAATTGTGCAAATGATAATGTGTATTAGTAGTAGTAGTAGTAGAAGTATTAGTCACAGGTTAATCCAATTTTATTTTTAGACGTTTAAGACGATCGTCAATAGGAGAACTATTAAGAGAAATTCAAGGAAGGAAGTTGATGATGAAGAGGCTGATGAATGAAGAGAAATTTGTAAGGACTAAAATGGCCCGGTCTGGTCCGGCCCCCACCCCTTCTTCGGAAGCTGAAAGCCCTCAGAGAGACCCCCTCTTTTCGCTCGGGCAAAATGTCCCCGTATGAGGCGAACAACGATGTGAACGATGAGACGATGCTCTTGTACCCGGCCCCCTCTTTTTTTTCCTAATATACTTCCCCTAGTCTCGCAGCAGCAGGCCTTCGATAATAAAGTTTCTTTGTTTTTGCTCACTCTTTTCTCTCTTCTTGTCGCGAGTACCCCCCACCCCCCACCCTATTGCTAATGGCTACGGTTAATTGATTCGTAGTAATTAACTAGTTTCTTTGTCGCGGCTTTTGAAATACGAGCCCAGTTAATCTCTTCGATCTTCCAGCATAGCTGGCAGAATTAATAATCCATATTTGGCCATGAAAACTTGGAAGCTTCCGACTTTGCGTAAGAGTTACCATACGATAAATCTCACTCTATTCTTGCAATTCTTTTTCATGCAAAATGTTTATCCTCGTTCTTGGAAAAATATTAATTTTGTTTTAATCTAATTTGAAAAATTATATATGTTTTAGAGAAAAAATATATTTTTATTTTTAGGTGGAAAAAAGATTGAGGCTTACTGAATCTTTCTGAGAATGTAGTAGATATGAACCCCCATAATTTTTCTATAGAGAGAAAAGGTAGGAATGTGAGAAGAGAATAAATAGTATCGATTTATAAACAATTCCTTTAATAATAAGTAAACGATGACAGATATGGCGTTTCAACACGATAGAAATAACGTTCATGTATATATACAATTGTACGACATTTACAACAATTTTACACTATCGTTAAGAATAATTACATTCGTTAACGACAGGGGAATTAAATTAAGATTTTACAAACTTATAGCTGTCCGAAGAAATTCTTCAAAGAGATTCGAATAAATAGAAACTTGGTTTTACTTGCTTTTGTCTTTGCTACGTGTAGGTTTGAAATGGCACGATACATTGAAGATCTTTCGGCGAATTAAGTATTGTATTTTCGCGACGATTTGTACATTAAAGAATAACACCATCATGAAAAAGTTGGTCTTCTAGTACACGTGTAAAAAGTGTTCTTTTATGAAGTACATTGCTAAAATGCAAATTGGAATGCATAATCTTCTTAAATACGCGTGTCTCTACGAGATATTCGAGAGATTTGTGAAACGTTCCGTAACCTACCAGCAAAACTCGATTAAAGTGCTCGAATTAATTCGTGTAAATAGTTTATTAGACTTATTTGGCCACTGGATTACTGCGCTTATTTTATTCGAATATACATATTAATAGAAATTGAGAGTATGATTTAGAAATTCTTTTTCTCTACAGAACTTTCAAATTGTTCCCAGTTTGAAAAATGACTACTTCCATCTTTTCTTCTCTTGTTTATTGCAATTAAATTGGCTGCTCGAGATAATAATGTACATAATCACTTTACCCCTAACGAGTTTTTAGGTAATCTTCCAGTTGAGCATCGATTAAGGAAATTCGTCCTTTGTATTTTACAATTCATCTATAGATAAAATTTATAGGCATGAGTATTGGTTCCCCTAACTCCCTCTATAAAATATTTACTCGACAATATGATTTCTCCTCTCATTCATTTTTGAGAAATCAACTCAAGAGCTGGTAAACAGTCATCCTCCATTTCACTATTCTGTTCAAAGTCTTTGGTGCAGATAGTATTCGCTGAAGAGATTCATAGGCGTTCCTAACTCCAAAATACGCTGAATAGAATTATCAGATCTTATGTTTTCTGAAAATTTCTTTGTTGTAACCTTGGTGAAACCGAGTAGAGTTTTCGGAAAATGTCCACCAAGTTGTTCTGAGGGAACAGAGTCTCTACAATTCCTTCTAGAAGTGCGTACAGAAGTCTTCTGTTGAGCACAGGTCGCTGGAACAACTCAAACACTCTCAGAAGGCCTCTCCTGGTTGTTTCACTACCAATGATATGTTTCAATTCATCCGAAAGACAGGATAGAAGTGCAACCTTGGCTGCTACCCTTGTCCTGTTCTTCGTTTCTGCATCCCTGGGTGGTTTCTTTTCGGCTTTAATTCCGTTTGGCCAGAAACTGTTCCTGTACAGACGAATAATTAGTAAATAACGATAATTAGTTAATTCCAACAAATTCCGACAAAATATAGGGTTACTTACTTAAATAATTTTAAGTAACCAGCTACCCTGGCTGGACTCGTTAATAGGGAAACGTACTCGACTATTCTTCGATTTACTATGTCGCCAAACATAGTGCGAATGATCTGCCTGAGTAACGTTATTATTCGTCGTCTGAGCCATTGGTTTCTCACTTTTAAGTCGAAGATTTCATCCATCAATAGTAGCATTATTCGTAAGGGAATGTTGTCGTTGGTCTAAAATAAAATGAAATTAAAATGTGCTACATATTTAAATACCATGTGGTTACTACATACTGATCTAAAAGGCAAATAAGCACCTCCACATCCAGACTAGCACTAACTTTGGTGTTCTCATAGAAGGCATTGGGTTTCTTTGGATTGCCAAAAAATTTACTTATATTGTCCATAACTCCATCTACCGTATTTAGCATATTATCCGGCATAGTTTTCACTGCCTGAGTTACTGTTTTCATTGACGTTTTCAATGGATTCATCAGAGTATCTATCTGTATTAAATCGAGGATTAAATACCTTGTATAATCCTCTTACAATCTTACTCGTATATACAGAGTGTACCAGACAAACAGAACTCTTTAAATAAAATATCATGCATTTAATTACTATTATCATTTAATACAAAATTCTTATATTTTTTTCTATTTTCAATTGATTTAAAAACACCGCTTGTTCCAGTTGACTAAAACACCCTGTATAATAATTATAATTACCGTTTTAGATATCTGTCCACTGGTAACACCTTTATCGTAATCGCCCTGCTCCAAAAAGTTCAGTAACAAATTCTGTAAACCCATATGTCCTTCGACGACAGCTGGTTTCGTTAATTGATGCAACCAGGCATTCAACATCAACATTCTTCTTTCCAAAACGGTTCTTTCCATATTATGGAAAGCCTTCTTCGCTGGAAAAGGAATTTTCGCCAAATCGTAGTATTTTTCTTTAATCTTTTGATGAAGATTGTAAAAATCAGAGTATCTCCTATAAATGTGCCACTTCTCTTGATAACCTGAATCGTAATTCTTGGTCACGGCTACTGCGTAGATACCATAAGTTTTCCCACGATCATTAACTATTCCAGTCTCGATAATCTTGGCCGTAATTTCGAATTTTCCCTGTTGCAACTTCTTAATGGCATTCTGATCATAAGTGTTCTCATCTAATTTGACAAATTGTTCTGAATTCGATTCCAGATAGAAAGAGACATCTTTACCCTCGCTAATGTGGTCCGTATCAATGCTAATTGCCTTCCTTATACTCTTCATGGTTCTAATGTTGATCGAAGAATCTGATTCAACCGGTTTGTCCTCGTTTGGCTCCACGATACTGGCCAAACTCGTCGAAGAGTTAGATTTCGATTTACTATCTTTTAATTCAGCCGGTTTAGTATCCTCGGTTTTGTATATTTCAGACATCTCATCCAAAGTCTCCAGTTCGTTATTCGTACTCGACAAACTGATACTATCCAAAGATTTTGTATCTTCTTCAGATGTTGGATCTTTCAAAAGATCCAATTCCGCGAGAAGTTTTACGTAAGCCTTAGATCTTTTAAAACCCGGCAGAAATCGATCCTCGTTTTGTAATTTTTCGTAGCAACAAGCTCTAAGATCGTCGAACCATATTTCTTTCACAGACTCAGTTTTTATTCTGGCTAACAAAGTCTTTACCAAGGCATCGTCCAGTTGTAACTTTGGAGATGCCTTGTCACTAAGGTACTGCTGATAGATTTTGATAGCTGCTTCCTTTAAATTTTCCAGATCTGTATTTTTACGCTTGGTACCTATGAGACTAGGAGTTGCTTGAGCCGCGTGCAACTTCTGCAATTCTATGTTGGATATCTGTTGCTCTGCCGATACCCTCCAGCCATAGATATTTAGATAAAAGAACAGGTACGATTCTGCATTTATGGAGGTCATGTAGTCGATGAAGTAACTCAACGCGATATTATTCTTCAATAGCTCATCTAGGGGTAAATTCACTAATTTCTGTCCAGGCATCAGTAGCCTGTTCCAATCAGGCTGAGTACCAATTAAGTCGGTCTCTGACTCTAGTCCCTCCTGCATCCCGATAATCCTGGTTTCCAAAATCTTCTTTACGTAGAGTAAACTATTCAATTGTTGTTTCACCGACAGATCATCCTCTCCTCCAGAATCCTTAGAACGAAGATGAGCTATTTCTTTACAAACTATATTTTTCGTCGCCGTTAATTCATCTAAGCTATCCGTCACTCTGATCACCGTTAAAAACACATCGCTGGGTAAGCCACCTTCTTTAGCGCACTGAAAATGCAAAATTATAAGCATAATTCGTTCCCTGCTGTTTAAAACAATCTTATAATATACTTACCAGCCATATACACGCCTGATTAATATAATCAGGATCAGAGAATAGATCCAACAATGGTTTAATAATCACATTCACTAATAACTCCCTTAAAATAAATCTTACAGTCAAACAATCGAAGTCTCCTTTTGGTAATACAAGATATAATAGAATTTCAGATATCTCTCCCAAAAATTCAAGTTCCTGAGTGCTATTAGTGCACACCAGGTCCCTGCAGATTAAATCGTTCTCCATTTGCACCTCCAGGTCGAAAAATATCTTTTCCAGCGATTCCTCTTCTTTCTCTTCGTTATTTTCGATTGGTTCCGTGAGGGAAGATAAATTGGGAATGTAGAACTTAGACTGGGAATACCAAGAGACATCCGTTTCACTTTTATTTCGTCTATGCGTGGGTGTCTTCTTAGGTGTGCCACTGGAAGTGCTTGAACTGGCACTACCTTTCTGCAGTTTCTTGGCTCGAAGCTGTTTTATCCTCGCTCTTGCCTGTCGATAGAGCCTAACATGGGAAGCTGCATCGTCCACGAGGCGCGTGGTTAAGTATGGTACCCAATCTACACCTTTCACCCTAATGAAAAGATGATTTTCTTAAAAGGGAATGAAGCAAAAAAGATTTATCGAATTGTATGCTTTATGTACCGATTTGCAATGTTGATTGCTATTTTCTGAGCAGTGTCCCGAACAGAATATATAAACTCCTCGTCGTCTGTAATGATGCTGTACCATGGTTCCACATAATCTCTGATAACGAAATCTAGTATTTCCTATATAGGGGGAAGTCGCAAATCGTATGTTACTCTTATTATACATATTATATATTATTATATACTATATAATATATTTCATGTTGGGGTACACAAAGGCAATAAAAGTTCTTAAATCGACTATGTACTTGCAGGGATTCGTCAATAATACGGCTCCCAGTGATTCTTCTATCTAAAGTAAAGGTCATCTTCTGGGTGGATAGATCTAGAATATACTGAAACAAAAAGAAATGCATCTTTAAGCACCATGGTAATCAATCCAATCGTATTGTTTAATGTGTATTCACCTGCCGTAACTTTTCAGTCTTCTTGTTTAAGTCTTCCCTTTCAGACTTAACTGCATTGTCAAGGTTTGCACCATATGTTCTATATATACATGTGATTATTCTACAACAAAATTAAATGGATAGAAATATCAATGCTTCCAATATCAAGATCTTAAAAGCAAGTGAATCATACCCTAAAATTAAGGCTAGCAGACAAATAAACAGCTTCAGGATCATTCCAATTCCAATAATATATATGAGTAGAGCAGCCGCAACTCCAAGAAGTCCATATAGTGGAACGTTCATCTGCAAAAATTCGAAGCTGGTTAAATGGTCATTAGCAAAGAAGATGTAAGAATAAGATGGCAGTATTACAAGAAAGTTTAATAATAACTTCTGATTCAAGATAATCGAAAAAGAATATACATTACTGGAAATTTCCTATTCGATGGTCCTTATCAATGATCGGACGTGAAATATAGTTCTCTTCTCGCATTATCGCGAGATTGGGTTTTCATAAAGAATTTTTATGAATTCTTACTGGACACATTAAGTTTCACTCAAATGTCACTCTCCACTTTAACTTATCGAATAGATTTGATAGTGATACCATATTATAGTGTATCATTCAACAATTGTCACATTGACGTTTGCATCACAAATCGGAAGTCCACGTTTGAGTAAATAGACAGGAGAATAGATAGTGACAAGAGATTGTGGAGGATCTCCCAAAATGGAAATTTCATGGGACAGATATAACTTTGATAGAAATGTTGGAGCAGAATTATTTGATGAACCAGTGCGTGCCCAGTAAAGAATTTGCGCACATCAAAACAGAAATAAACGTCGACGAAGCAATATGTTCCGTCTGCTACAGTAAAGTCGATCATTGCACACGCGCGGGCGCCATTCTTGGGCCCCTACCTTTGGATTGCCGGATAAACGGTCGTGTACATACAGCTACGCACATATTGCGGTCCTCGTACGATTCATCGCACGAAACTGGTCAGCTAACCAACAGTTTATTTACATCTTTGCAGGCGAACATTAATCCAGCAAATACGTCCGACGACATGTCTGGTTAATTCCGTATGTGGATGTTAGGGGCGCTTCCGCGCGCCAACTTTATACGTCCTACGTAATTACTTAATTCTTTATAATTTATAGTGACTCACGAAAATCTTAACTCGAGTAATAAGTTCATCAAATATCCTATCTAGTTAAGAGTGAACAAAATAAAATATAGGAAGATAAAAACGATTCAAAATGCTACTTCAAATCTTCCTTTCCTTTCGAACTGTTTTACCCATGTCTCACCTTTTTTTGTTTTTCCGCGGAAAAATTATTCTGCGCAGTAAGATGCGCAGTTGTCATGTTCTGTGGCACCTTTTCATGTAACAGTCATGGAGCGTTAAGTCACTATATACTAATATTGCCAACCTTAACATACAATAACGAACAAAATTCTTATAGGAATAATAGAGATCTTTAACTTTTATATTATGTACATTATTTCCAGCCAATTAGATGGAAGGTCAAAAAATTTCAAACTTAAATTCGTCAACGTCTACGTTGACCAGTTACCAGGATTTTCGGTGTTTGAAAAGTAAATATCCTGGAAAGAAGTTTTTTTTATAGAATTAGTTATTTAAAGAATTGTGAAAGAACTACTGGACCAGATAAACGTTTAATTACACGAAATCGTGTAAAAATTGCAGCTTAAGTGCTTGCTACTTATTCCAAAGGTACCTATAAACTTTAACATATACAAATAGAATAACGTTTCTAAATTTTTTTTATTATCCTCGCGCTTTTTTTGTAGATTGTGTTTGAATAATATCCACCTTACGGTAGTTTGTTGTAATACTTATTTGAAAATTTAATCCATGAATTCAAATTTTTTTGATATGATGGAGAACTGTTGTGCTCCACAGTGGGCAGATTTTACATGTAGTCCTCAGGTTTGTTGTGATAGTTATTTCGAAAAAGAACACGAGGTGCACGATCCTCAAATATTTTTGAAATCTACCATTGATTCCACTCCATCTTCCTCACATACGCAAGAAAGCAGAACTGAGCAATCTGTCAATGAAACAAAGTTTGATGACAGTTTAGAACCACAAACTCCTGCACATTGTAATATAGCATATTTTATACCTCATGAAAATAAAATGCATTCTATAGAGAAAGTTAAGGAAGATCATCAATTAGACAGAGCTATGAAAGACTTAAAGCTAGATGAAAGGTCCAGCAAAATTCATCAGACATGGAATATATCAATAACAGATCTGACCGCTGAATTTAAAGTATCAATGGCAAATCATAAAATTAAAAAGGATGTGCCTGAGAGGATTAAGCAGCGCATGTTACAGGCAAAGAACACAATTCTTGGTAAGTCTTCATTGAAAGATGTTCAGGCAAATAATATGGAAAAGAAAAGTACTTTACAAACTGCATTTGCAAAAAATAAAGATAAATTAGTAATAAAATCAAAAGTTGATACTTCAGCAAAAGATAATCTTTCAGAGAAGAGATTATCTTATAAAATTGTATCACTTTCAAAAAGAGAATCTAATTTATTTAATAAAAAACGACACTCATTGGGTAAATCACAACCAAAGGTACTTACTTGTCAATATGGTATAACAAAGATGATAAAGAATCGGAAACGTTCAAATCAGTTCGTAAGTTTAGCAGAGGCGATTTCTAAGTTCCAAAATGGAACACCTCAGAGATTCCGTACTCTCAGTAACAAGGATATGAAGCCTGGTCCATTGATAAAATTGAAACAATTACCGATGAAGCTTACTTATCCAGTTTCTCCTGCATTAAGATGCAAACAGAGAAGGAGAAGAGGTAATATCTTGAGTCAGCAAGAAAGAGAAGAGTTGGAGTTTGAAGAAATGAAGAAGCATCAAATCAAAGCAAATCCTGTACCAATTAATATCTTAAAGGGTCGGTCAGTGTTGAAAAAAGTGCCTAAAAAACCAACTACAGTTACAGAAGAGTTTCATTTGACTCAGTCTAAGAGAATACGTCATACAGCAGGACCATCCCTAAATTTGCAACAGAATACAAATGCCAAGGAACACAAAAAGATTGTTCCCATCACTCCTTCCACCAGTAGCTCAAGTGTTTCCTCTAAGAAGGGAAATCCCTGTGTAGAAGTTGTTGCAGATAACACAAAGGACACAAAATTCAATTCTAACACTCGCAACAAGGAATTTCAGATAAGAAAGGAAGAAAAACTGAAAAATTGTCACACTCAGGAAGTAAATAAAGTAAAGACAGAGTTTCATGCAAGACCCGCACCTAAATTTCTAAAGCCAACAAATACAGTTAAAGAGCAGAGTTCAAAAAGGAGAACAATAGCTACATGTCCATTTAGTTTTGAAGAAAGAAACAAATTTCTTGCTAAGAAGAAAGAAGAATTTATTAAGCAGTTGGAGGAACAGGATAAAAAGGCTAGAGTATTCCATGCCAATCCTGTTCCAAGCTTTAAACCTGTTGTGATTCATGGTTTATCTAAAGATAATATACGAAGCAAGGACAAGGTAAGTGGCTCTAAGGAACTTGGAACCAGACAAATAAAAAGTTGCAGTAACCAAGAAAATAAGCAGCCTAATATTATGAATAATACATTAACGGACATAAGCACTAGAAAGAAGGTGACAATAAATAGAACCAGCACAAGCTTAATAGATACCAAAAATAAAAAATTAAACAATGTCCAGAACAAGGTTGGTAAAGTTGAATTAAATACAATGAAAAGAGCTCAAAAAAGGAACGAATTTGATGACAAAATCAAGAAGAGGGAGCAGGAATTTGGAGCAAAGAAAATGCAGGAAGAAAAGAATAAATTATTGAAAGAAAAAATGGAAAGAGCAGAGTTGCGCAAAATGGCAGAGGTGAAAGCTAGACCAATGCCAGTATATAAACCTATAAATATTGTAAAATCAACCAAGCCTATAACCAATCCACAAAGTCCTGCATTGGGAATTAGAAACAAAGCAAAAGCCGTTTCTTAATTTTAATCAACATACAATATACAAGTTAATTATGTATTGACTATATGTAAGTAACACGACATGATTTGTTAGGTAATACTTCTTTGAGTTGTAGGAAATATTTGAACTCTCATATACGGTATCATAATAAAGTAATTTTTTTATGAAGAATGGTGCAATCGAGCTTCGAATCACAATAAAAAAGCTGTATTTTTTTTTGTAATTTTGTGTCTAAAACTAAAAATTTTTATTTTTACCGTTTAGATAATTTAAATGCTAAAAAACAAATTAAAAAGAAAACTAAACAATTTATACATATTTACACTTAGAAATGACGATTGAATGTAATTAAATATTTCATGATTCGCCATAAATTCGAAAATAACTTGTATTAGCTAACTATGACATAAACAAGATTTGTTATTTCATTATTTTTTTGATTTGCTGGATTACTTTTTTCAGATATATCTCTAATTGATAAGGATGTAAATGACATTTTTAGTACTTCTCTTTTATATCACATAAAATATATATAATAAATTTATATACCAAGAATATTATATAGCTTCAACAACATAGTTTAATTTATTTCGAATGTACAAAGACCACACTATCATACATCTACTTTCTTTTGCTTCGCATCAGTCAGAGGAATAAAAAGTTCAGTTCTGGAGACAATTCAATCGATTAAAAATGCTATCATTAACAACTTTAACACCACAATCAGCAGGAATATTTTTTCTTCCATCAATTTCAGATGTTCCAGTTATCTTTATCATTCTATTTGGCATACAATCTAATATCGATTTTTTAGATACGACAATACGATATAAAAAATTAAAAACGTTTATCAAGATTTCACAGTAGACGATCGATAGTAGAAAATGAATATTGTAGATTGGTTGCTTCCATTCGAAATTCTAGCTTTAACTATTAACACGGTTCTCGTAGAAGTTATAAATATTTTGTATCTGTAGAAATATCATTTATAAATTATTCGATGTAACACAAAAATTACACTCATTGACGTACGCAATGTTTTAATTGACCCGTATATCATAAATTATTCTGAATAACTATTATACGGTTATCTTCAAGTTTCCATCGCAGTAGCTCCAATGAGCAAAAACTAAAGTAACATGAAAGATTGTGCCTCAAAAAATAAAGGCATGGAAAATATTTAATTCCATTTATAATACACGAGTCAGAATATTTTTCCTCAAAATAATATACATATTACGAATCGACTCCATAACTGTTCGCAAAATTAACGAAAAGATATTCGGTGTTTGAAATGCATTGAAAAGGCTGTTACTTCTTTTTCTTCGTTTTTTTCTTTTTTTCTTTCTTTTACTAAGAAATGCAGAATAATTGTTAGTGTTAAAAAAAAAAATTAATGAAAGAAAAGAACGTGTTGAATATAAAACAGCGACTTCTTTTCACAGCAGTTTAGCGTATAATTAATCCAAATATGGCATCCCAATAGACCATTGCACAGCGGTGGCCATTTTGGAATGCCATACTTGTATGCAGTATTGTACAATTAAAAATCAATTAAAATCATGGTAAAATCCGCGTAACGATTACTATATGTACGTGTTCCGTTCGCATAAATTATATTTCAATGCGTTAAGTAGTATCTCATGTTGTGTGAGGCAACATCGGCGCACGGTTCCCAGTGAATCGAAAAATGGCAGACTCATTGTACAGACCCCAAGAAGTCGTCCCGTCAAAGCTCTTTCAACAGAGCGGATTTTGCGTTTTTAAGTTTATCCAATCGCCTCTGTAAATGAGAATTTGCCGTTTCCAGTTCTTCTACACGGCCTTGAGTCTCTCTGACCTATAAGAAACAGATTTTTTCCAATTTATCTGGCGAGAATGTTCAAATTACAAAGGATTAAAATTCGCAGAGAGTTTTCGCTTACTTCTCTTTGTAACTTTCTCTTTTCTACTTTCAGTTCATCCTCCGCTTTTTCAGATGCCTCTGCTGCTGACTTATAACGTATTACTTGACTTTCTAGCCTGGCTACAGTAGCTTGCAAAGTAGACATATCTTGTTCAGCTTTTTGAAGCTTGAATTTGTAATCGGCCAAAAGCTTGTTTGCTTCACGTTGCACATCTTCGGAGTCTGATAAGCAACCTAGAAGAAACAATTAATGAAATATAATTATAGATACACTAAACAATATAAAAGGAAATTTTATAATATGCTATAATATAAGTACGGTGTACTTTATAGTAGGTATACAAACCTAATACTGAACCAGGCGATCTTTCGGACCTAATACGATTTCTTGTCTCCTCTAGTTCCAATCTAAGATGTCGTATCTCATCTTGCAATTCTTTTTTTTCAGAAGCAAATTTTCTCAGCCGGACATCTATGATTTATGATAAAACATTCTCTCATATATCTTTTTATTTCAAAAATATTCTTTATCTTTTATAATTGCGCATACCTAGTGAACCCTTTCCAGCGTTTTGCAATAATTCTGCTGCTTCTGTACTGACTAGTACTCTTCGTCTTGGACGTGGACCGTTCTCAATTTCATTATCTTCGTTTTCACTTCCTTCATCGTCGACAATAACTAAACCGTTTTCCTAAAATAATTTTAGTTTTTAATTACAGAATTAAAATAAAAAGTACGACATATTTATTTGAGATTATCGCTTACTTACTTGTATAAGCGCATCTCTTTCTATTAATTGTGCATGGCATACATCTAACTCGTCTTTCAATGTTTGACTGAGTCTTTTTAACTGCTCAGATTCGCGATTCTTTTCTCTAAGTTCCCTACGAAGTTGTGCAACTGTCTCCTCTAGTTCCTCCAATTTGTCTTTCAATAGATCGACTTGATAAGCATACGAAGATTTTTCATTGTCTAACTGAGCATTGGCTATCATCGCCTTTCTAAATTTTTCTTCAAATTCTTTCAATTCTAACTACAAAGGAAAAATTCGGAGGAAGGCTTGTACATATTTAAATAAACGAACACATGGTGTTTTTTATCCTAATATGAATTGCAAGATAAAAATATTAGTACCCTGAGGTCTCTGCTTAGGCCAGCATCTTCCAGTGAATCTTCGGAAGATCTTCGACTGGATTGGAAATTGTTAGAATTCGTGAGGAGACGCGACGACCTCACAGAATCAGGTGTTACTCTCATTGTTCTATTCACATCAGCTGAAAAATTGCGAAAATAATGTGTTTTATTTCGTTTCTAACATTCTATGTAGAATTAATTTTTTTGGATAGATACCTGAACACATGTCGTACACCCTATCTGCATTTTCCTCTGCCTCTTTCTGTTGTCTTTCTAACTCCCGCATTCGTATTTCTCTAGCTTCCGCTCTTGCCTGTCTTCTAGCAGCTAATCTAGCTTCTGCCTGAAAGTATGTACGGTAAATCCATCCTGTTACCAAAAACATAGTTTCACATTCAATTTATTATTAACACATTGACACATGATATAGAAACACTGTATTAGACACATGATATTAAAAATAACATGCGAGATCCTGATATCAATTTAGATCAACAAATACTTACTTTAATTTAGTCACAATTAAAAGATAAAATATTAATTAGAATAATACTTGTGACATATACTATATATAATATCTCACTTATTTAGTAATTGTCTCTACACATTCTTGTTTACAGATAAACTTATCAAGGAAGATATAAACCCCACCTACTACAAACATGCACACATTTAAGTACCGAAGGTCAAGCACACTTATAGCAACAATACTATCTTATTTTATTTCCTGTTAAGGCAACGAATACAGTTTTGAAATAATATAACAATTATAAAGTTCTTAATATCATCTTTTTCATAAACTCCACTCTGTTACATTATTATAAAATAATCAAGCCATACCTCCTTGGCTATCTGATCGAGAGCCTGATCCTCTGCTGAATGTCGTGCGGTTGTCCGCCTACGTCCAGCTATAGCAGACTCCATTTCAGTATTCAATGCTTTAATATATGTATTTTGCTTGAATATCAGGCAGACTTTTGCTAGGCAGATCCACGTCCTTCACCGTACAAGAAGACAAACCACCACACTAAAGGACAAAGGGACAATATGCTAGAGCTAGAAATATGTGAGCATGATTTAAAGCATGATTAATAGACGCATTATGACCAATTGAATATACTGTACAGATGGGAGAATGATGTTTGCAATGCAACCAGACATAAATGAAGCGTTAACGTTCAAACATTGCAAGGATATTCATTCGTAATAACAACTCATTCTGATAATGCCTTAACTGTTGCAAAGAATAATTTAGTGGTGTTACAGACTGCTAATAATTACTCATTATGCAACAAAAATGCTTTATATGTAGACAATGACGACGAATAGATAATGGAACGGTTATCACTCTGAATATTTTAAACGACTCAAAAGGAAAAATTACTGAATATCGATATTCAAAAATTAGAAAATTTTGAAACTAGAGGCTGCAAAAGGAGAAACTTCGTACTTTTTCAACGAATTATAGGTTAACAATACCCGGCGACATGTGAAGGTTCAAAATAGAATTGTAAAAAGAATCTAGCACAGATAAAAACGGTCTTCCGTCGTTCTAACGTTACAACGTTTTCACGCTAAGAATAACATCTCCATAGTGGGATCTAATAATGTATTTGTTCGGATCACTTTTATTGTGCTATAACGCGTCAAATGATTCCCCCATAAAAAAATCGCGTTCGTCGTTAAGTCAGTGACGACGACGACGACGACGACGACGACGACGAAGACGACAACAACGAATGAGACACAGGATCACGAATCTAGAACAGAAACGAAATAAAGAGTCTGGCAATCGAGTTCGTACGTTCAACAATATATATTAAATAGACTTGCACACCCACACATAACGTCAGTCCGAATACATGCAAATAAGACCTTACTGTAGTCGTCAATCGTCTTTTTTTCTCTCTCTCTCTTTCTCCCTCTCTTTCTCTCTCTCTCTCTTTTTCTTTCGATTTCTTTTTTCTCTCTGTACAACTACGACTTCTCCTAAATGTTAAAAATCCTATGGTTAAAGGGACTTACGACGCGAGAAACGCTGTCAGCCAGCGGATAAGCGCATCTTTTTCTCAAAGGAGCCGCATGCAAAAATAAACTGGAGGACACTATAAATACAATCAATGGAAATCGGAAGAGTGAGCCACGATGACCATCTGCGGCCAGGGAATTAACTCGGTGCGGTTTCCGTTCAGTTGATTCACGGTTCCATGGAATTTTCCAAGTTATCGTTGCAAATTAAGCTCACGCGACTTCACGGTCAAACCTTCTACCTCCTATAGGCGAAAGCTTGTAAAAACAGTGCGTGCAGTCGCACTTAAATATAGCGGAAGACACATTTTTCGATCGAATAGCCTGGATGGTGATGCATGCGAATGCAAAAGCACACTGTGCGCCGCGCCTCGAATCACCGAAATTGGTGGAGTCATCTGTATATTATAGCGCTAACGTTAGTATTCCTATCGGCAATACAGTCTCTTACAAATCGTAATCTTGCTTATCTTAAGCAAATTTGTTGTACATATTGTTCTAGGTACACAAGATTAAATGAATTATTTGGTTTAATATGCAGAAGAAACTTGTCTAAACTAATCCTTTTCATACAACCAGTTCGATAAATTTGACTTCATCTTTTATATCAGCATGGACATTTCTATATACATATATTATATAGGCAACTTATAAACCGTAATCTTGCTTATCTTAAGCAACTTTGTTGCACATATTGTTCCAGGTAATCAAGATTAAACGGATTACTTGCATTAACACATGGAACAAAATTACTTAAAATAATCCTTTTCATACAATCAGTTTGTTGAATTTAATCTTTAATTATTCTCTCACATGTTATATAGCACATTTTTAGATGAATGAATTTGAGTATTAATAGACAGTTTGAGTTGTGAAATTGAAGATGATGTTTCAAAAGGTTCTATAATTTTGTTTCAATGTAAAATTTTGGATACAGAATCAGAAATGATTTAAAAAACTAAAAATCTTTTATAGGTAACCTCGATTGATAAAGTAGATTGACGATCATAAAATCGCGAATTGAAAATAAGCCTTTGGTTAAGTGCAACAGATACACTAACACAAGTTCAAATTCTATTTTTTTCCTATATATCGTCAGTCGTCGACGCGTTTAATACACACGGCCTACGTTTCCATAATCTAACCTCACTTGAATTTGCGATGTGGCACTTAGCATTTTAACATATTTCATACTTTGGTTAGCGGAAGATCGATTTAATTCGAGTGAAATAATGATTATAGCATAGTGTTTCAGTGACTAACGCGCTAGAATAAAAAAGGAGGAACTTTTCAACGGATATGAATGTACATACTTAGCGAATAAAAAAAATGAGAGTGTCATTATTACTGATCTTTCGAATTTTATACTTTTTCGATGTATATGGTGTCACAAATGCTTGGGACAATGACGAATTGGAAGTATTTGATGTTGTCGAGGAGGTCAATCAAAATTTCTACGAAGTGCTTGGTGTCCCCCAGGTTTATCTCGTTTTTTATTGTCCTTATTTACATAATTAATTTTCTAAATGAAAAACAAATAGTTGATGAATTAATTTTTCAGGCCGCAAATGCTTCGGAAATTAAAAAAGCTTTCAGACGATTGTCACTGCAGTTGCATCCGGATAAAAATCCTGCAGAAGATGCAGAACAGCAGTTTAGGAAAGTAAGTAACAGATCGTCCTAATTCTGAAATAAACATTTCGAATGATGAAGGACAAAAAATTTCTAATTTCTAATTTCTACTCCTTTGGGTACCTAAAATTCTAATTCATCATCCTATAAGTCCTATAAGTATCATAAAAATACAATCATTTATGGCAAATATGGTGTGAAAGTTAGAAAATATAGATGAAGTTAACAGTATGTTCTGATACACAATAAATATATTCCAACTTATTTTAGAAGTTATAATATAATTAGAACCATATTTTATGGAATATTTTGATCATAATACGTTATCTTAAATAGTTGTATTTTATTACAATTAATTAGCAATTTAAGCAATATGTTTTTTCATACTATATAAATATTGACTTTCTTCTACAAAATACTATTTGAATTTTTGTACTTCTTGCATTAATTTCAAAATTGTGATCACTTAAAGTTAGAAAAATTCAATTTACTTTTTGAGGCAATGTCAACTTCATCTTTCAACTTACAACTTTCCCATCACATTTGCTATAAATGATTATATTTTTATGATACCTGATTTGTACTTAGATACTTTATATAAAAAATGATGCCTGATTAGAATTTTCAGTGTCTGAAGGGAAATAGATTTAGTATTTTTTCACCACTGTCCTCTCATTTCCAGTTAGTCGCTGTTTATGATATTCTGAAAGATCCTGCGAAACGTCAGCGATACGACAATGTTCTAGTTAATGGATTGCCAAACTGGCGATCAGCCGTGTATTATTACCGCCATGTGCGGAAAATGGGACTTGTAGAATTAGCAATAATTTTATTTTTACTGATTACCATCGGACAATATGTAGTTGCGTGGGCCGCATATTTCGAGAAAAGATATACATATGTATGTAAGAAAAACTACTCAAAACTAATGGAAGTTAAATTGCTTTGCCTATTTATCATAATGTATGTTGCAGGAACAAGTTTTGGGCAGTAAACTTCAGAAAATGCAAAAAAAGAATAAGAAAGGGAAGATGGATGTGCCGGATTTGGCAGACATTTTGGAGAAAATTCCTACACCAACTATTTGGAACACTCTCCCGTTTCAATTTCCAAGATGGATAATAGCTTTTACATTGTCCATACCTGATATCATGCGTGTAATGAATACTATACTGGAAGAAAGAAAACGTAGGAAAAAGCAAAAAGAAGAAGAAGCATTGTGAGTAAAGCTGTGATATTCAAATGAAACGTATTATTTGCCACCAAACATTTTCCTTCCATTAGGTATGCTTAGAATTTATTTATACGACCTGTTTCAGAATGCAAGAAAACGAACAACCAGAACCAGAATTCACATCTCGTACGAGGAGACGCAGAACTGGTTTCACTCCGCAAGAAAGAAGCGGTAATGGCGTTAAAGAGGTGTTTAAGAAAGATCAAACGAATCACGTTTATCAGAAACCTGCTATTTCTGGGGGATTATGGACTGATGATGACATACTAGAATTAATAAAACTCGTGAAGAAGTATCCCAGTGGTACATCAGAGAGGTGGGATAAAATTGCAGACGCGATGAACCGTACAGTTACCGAAGTTACACATATGGCGAAAAAGGTTATTTTCTAATCTGTTTTTTATAGATTCTAATTCTAACTTCTTGATGAATAATTTTTTGGTACTTGCTAGATAAAAGACGAAGGATTAAAACCCGGTTCGTCTACAGAGGAGACTGTTATAGAAGAACGTTCAAAAAAGATAAAGACTCGTGCCGAAAATGTAGAAAGCGTTAGCGAATGGAGTCAAGAACAACAAAGAGCTCTAGAAGCGGCTCTTATAAAATATCCTAAAGGCACATCAATAGATAGATGGGAGAAAATCGCAAAATGCGTTGAAGGAAAGAGCAAGGTATCGTATATAGATATATTACAACGAATTTTTCAAACGTATGTTTAATATAATCGATATTGCGTTCCAAAGGATGAATGCCAAGCAAGGTATAGACAATTGGTGGAATTAGTCAAAAAGAAACAACATACTCAATAGCCTGCCATGTACAAGATGTTCCTTCGACAAAAAGTATAGTCCAATGCCAATCAAGTCCAAAAAAGAAAAATGAAAGAAAAACATAATTTTCGATCTTAAGATGATACATATTTCACAGCTGTTGTACAAGCTTTACAAAGTGAATTAAAGATTTCTTAAAAGTACTCTTATACAAGGATGACACATTAAGAATAATTAAGAAAAAAAGAAACTTTATACACGAAAAAGAACAATTACTCCTACATCATTTTATTATTAAATGTTTGTGGAGAATGTATTTATTTAATAAATTTAATAACTAATTCAGAGGAAAAGACTGACAAGAGATATGATAATTAAATACTTTCCTGTTCTCTGAGACTGATACGCCGTATCGTTTTAGCTTTGAAAACAAATTGTAAAAAGTAATCATGCCAAAGTGTATAACACATTTTACTTTACCATTAATATAACTTACATATATAGATGAACTATATTAATATAGTCGATATTAGACTCTGAAAACTAAGTTACTTGTATTGTACTTGTTAAAACTAGTACAAACAAATTCCGTCTTAAATATTTTTCGAGATCTAACCCAGGAGTTATACTATAAAGTAAAACAGTGGGCCCTGTTCTTGCATTATAAGTGTAAATATTTAAAAGGCTATAAATTTGCAATGGACGAGATAATTGCCCACGAATTATTCTGCGTAATTTACTTTACTTAAGAAATTATAAATACATATAAGCATAGAGAACTACTATTATAATTTCAACGTCGAACATATTTTATAATTGTCTAAATGGAAAGCAACATTTTGTGTAACTAATATTTAATTTTGTATCATACGCAAAGAAGTGAAGTGAAGAAAACAACTAGTATATCCGAGCTATTTATTGGTTAGTTTTTAAATAATGACTGTACAAAATACTATTTACAGATTGTATAATAAACATTTTAATTACGTCTTCTTCGAACCCTTGATATTCGCCAAGCGTTCGGTTCTTCGTACTTATTATAAAGTGGTTCCAATCTTTGGTTCTTCTTAAACTTGCTAAGTTTGGTCGGATCGCTAAATTTGAAAAATGCTGGCGCAAACTCTACTAACCATTTTGGATCTATAGTTGTCACTTCCCTCATGTATTCTTTTGTAGTTTGGACCAATTCATGATAAATTACCTATAGAAAATGAAAGAAAAAATTGGTCATATGTATCTTTTATAATTACGTTTCTAACCTTCATTGACTTACCCATTCCGGTTGTCTGTTAAATAACGCGCTACTTGGATGAATGTAGACAACTTGGCTATCTACCAAGGTTCTATATCCTTCTTGAGGATCTTTCTTTGCGGCGTTTCTGAAGAAACCAGAACAAACAGCTTTCTGAATTCTTACAGTGTTTTTACCTGCAGATACTACGTCCAATTTGTGTCTGATAAACCAAATAAATAATTAGTTTATCTTATTAGATATTAAAAAATTGTATTTACAAATAAACTGATAATTACCTGTCCATTATACCTAATAGTTGTTTCCGAACATCCTGAGCGCGTTTTAAAGTTCTAATTTGCACAAAATTTTCATAACACCATGCATTACTAAATTTATTATTTCTCCAGGAGTTATAAACTGCCAACAGAGTTAAATGATCGCCCTCCGGTTGGTTGAATTTTGCTTTCTTTTGATCTGCTAAAGCTTGCTTATCTTTCGGTCTAGAAAAATTACAAAAATTAAACATTCGTTCGCGATTCTCGTCCGATAACATTTCTTACCTGTAGAAGACGTTCTGAACAGATAACATGCTGACGATGGTCAATATCTCATCAGAGCATTGAAGATGTACGCTCATAATAAGCATTTTAGATAAATTAGGTTCTAGAGGAAACTCTGCCATCCTTCTTCCTAATCTGGTTAACAAACCTTCGTTATCTAATGCACTTAAGCTGTGTAGAGATTCCAAAGCCATAATCAGCGATTCGACAGGTGGAGCATCCATAAAATCAAAGTGTAATAGATCATTGATGCCCATAGTCTTTAATTGTAATACCGTGGTTGCTAAATTAGTACGTTGGATTTCTGGAACCGGCGTCGGAAGCATTTCGTCCCTAGAAAGAATTAAAGAATATAATTAAATAGTTTATTTGTTGCATATTTTCAAATATAGAGTATTTCAAAGTATTTGTAAATTTTAAGCCAAATACCTATAAGCCCTTTCAGTATAAAGTCTATAACATTTTCCTGGACCAGTTCTGCCAGCCCTCCCTGCTCTTTGTTTCGCAGCTGCTTGACTTATTGGTGTTACTATAAGACTATCCATTCCAGTTTTAGAATTATAGACCTTCTGTTTCACAAATCCTGGATCAACTACGTAATAAATTCCATCGATAGTCAAACTAGTTTCCGCTATATTGGTGGCTATTACCACTTTTCTGGAACCAGGTGGAGCTGGTTCAAATATTCTCGTCTGCATCTCCGAAGGAAGCGCCGAATATACGGGCAAAATGATTAATTCTGGAACATCAGGACCTAAAGATTTCATACGTTCGTATAAAATTTCACAAGCTGTGTCGATTTCTTCTTGACCAGTTAGGAATAGAAGTATGTCTCCTGGAGGTTCTCTCAAATGTATCTGCATTACTGTTATCAGTGCGGCATCCAGATAGTCTGTTTCTGGTTCTTTGGTGTACATGACCTGTTTAAAATAATTTCAATTAATACTTTCAGTTATAAAAACTTTTAAACATAGATTTGAATCACTTACTTCAACTTCGAATGTTCTACCAGGAATAGTGAAGATCGGTGCTTCAAAAAAGTATTGTGAAAATTTGACAGCATCCAAAGTTGCACTTGTAACGATTAGCTTTAAATCTGGCCTCCTCCCTACAGCTTGTTTCAGCAATCCAAAAAGAACGTCCGTGTGAATGGTACGTTCATGTGCCTCATCCAACATAATTACAGAGTATGTCTTCAAATCCAAATCCATGAGACATTCTCTTAGCAACATACCATCAGTCATATACCTACAAAATTGAACATTAATATTGAATATTTGTATCTATGCAACTGAAGAACGTATTACTTACTTTATGTTGGTTTCTGGACCAGTACAGTCTTCAAAACGAATCGTGTAGCCAACTTCTTGTCCTAAACGACAACCGAATTCTTCCGCCACTCTTTTGGCAACTGACATGGCAGCCACTCTTCTAGGTTGAGTACAGCCGATCTTTCCACGGGCTGTGAACCCTGCTTCTGCTAAATACTGTGTAATTTGCGTGGTCTTTCCTGACCCTGTTTCTCCAATTACGATTAAAATTTGATTATCCGTCACAGCTTTAACTAAATCATCCCTGAGTTTATATATTGGTAAGCTCTGACGCTGTTCAAGAAGAGTTAAATTTGTTTTCTTTCCAAAGGAAGACTTTTTTCCTCCTATCACGTGTTTCTTCCACTCGGGCAAATCTTGTGTTTGAAGGCCGATTCCACGCATGTTCGCAGCTAATGTTCTACTTTCAGCTATACAATTTATAAAAACTGTATTGTTAAAGTATTTTATATTAAAAAGTTTTTAAGTGTACGTAGAAATAAAAAAATTACCTTCTGGTAGAGGGTCAATCCAATTTTTGTTCAGACCTGTTGGAACAGAATCCATTTCCTGTTCTCTTTGCAACATTTTTTGTTCCCTCCTTTCCTTTGCTAAAGCACTCTGCATCATTGCAGCTTGCGCTAAAGAACCATCAGGATTTTTTACTATACGAACAGGACTTAAGTCTCCAAGAGCTCTTCCGTGGCCATGTAAAAATGGTGGCTCTTCTTCCACTAACTCTATTTCAACGTCTTCTTCTTCATCGTCTTCTCGTGGGAGGATTCCTGTTTCGGTATCGAATTCTGGCAATTCACTCCTATAGAAAAAGGTAAAGTTCAAACAATGAAGTTACTACATCAAGAAATTTAATTATTTAATTAATTTTAGTAATACCTATCGATACAAGATGCGGCAAGCATTTGTTTAATTTCCCACTTTTCTGGAGAAGACAATCTCTGCACACGTTTTCTAGAATAAGTTTCGTCCTCGTCCCAATTACCCTGGAGTTCTAACAAGGAAGTAGGCCTATCTGGATTTCTCAAATGTTTCTCATCTTCTTCAGTTTTGGTAACAGCCACAACAGGATTTAGATCCCTGCCGGTTTCCTGATCAACATCCTTCATACTTAAAGAAACCTATTAAAACTCAATTAGTAAAGCCCTAAATCTATTTAAAAATATATTTACTTCATTTTATAAGTTTGTATACCTTTTGTCCACCAATATTGAGGACTTTCACGAGCACCTTCTGACCCCTAGATACTACATCGCTAGCACTGGCGACTCTTCCTTCCCTTCTTAATTGTGAGATATGAACAAGCCCTTCCCACCTTCGTTTCAAACCCTCCAATTGAACAAAACAACCAAAAGGTACGATATTAGCTACTTTGCCTGAATAGATCTTGCCTACTTCTGGATCCATGGAAAGTTCTTCTACAGATCGCGATCTAGATCGATCAAATTTATTGGAATATTTGTCCCTATGAAATTTTCTGTCTCGTGATCTAGATCTTTTACGATCTCTGGACCTGTGACGTCTTCTATCTCTGGATCTTGAACGATCTCGTGACCTTGAACGAGATCTAGACCTATGCCTTCTGTCTCTGCGACCTGATGAACGTGATCTGTGTCTTCTTCTATCTCTTGATCTACTTCTTCTTGTGTGTTTGTTCTTCTTATCATTATTATCGATTGATTGGTTCTCTTTCTTGCTATCTTCTTTGTTAGACTTTTTTGATGGTGCTAGTTCCTCCAAACTTGCCATAGCACTGCTGACTATATCATCGTCTTTGAGTTCTTTTTCATCCACAATTTTTGGTTCCTCGTTTGGCAGTGCTAGGGCAGGGAATTTTTGAGCTAGTTCATCTTGCTTTGTCGGAGGTTTCAATGATTTCTCCTCCAATTTAGTTGGTTTCATATGTTGTATTATTCTTAGCAAATTGGCCATAAAAGATTCCTAAATGAATAATTGAACGTTACAATGCAGCTAGATAAAGGAACAAAGGGATAAAAGGATAAGCTTCATAAATTACTTACAGAAAATTCAGCACCATTTTCAATGAGAACTTTTTTAAATTTATCAAATGTATCATTTTTCTCTGCCAAATGGATTATGAATTCAGCTGTAGGAGAGAGAATATAATTTATAATTATAATAATGTAATATAATTAATAATTAAATATAGTTTATATATAATCTAGTCAACAACAAAATGTAAACAATAAAAGACTTTATGAGAATTAAGAGAACATAGGATATGTTTGTATTAGAGTAACAAAATCTGTGTTTTTATTAATATAAATAAAATTATATTTCATACCCAAATCTTTGTCATTTAGCCCTAAATGATTTTCCAATTCCGTGCATATTTTCGAAACCAAAGACAGGTGTTCGAGCTTTGCAACTTCATCCATTTTCGTGCTTTCACTTATCTGCTTATATCAATACTAAGTATTTGAAACAAATAAATTAATACATGATATTGGAAATTTCAATTCAAACCATTCTTTCGTGAAATTATGTTTGGAATCAATGTACATGCGTTATGAAGCATAAAATTTGCCATAAAAACATTGCGGAAGCATTTGGAACTATGTTATTATCATTATTATGCAGGAAATGTCTTTAACAAGTGTCAGTAATAAAAAAATTTTGTTGTAGGAAATAACTTTAACACTTATCAGTAACAAAATATTTTAGCTGCAGAAAATAAACTGAACATGTATTACCAGAGAGAAAATGAAAATGCTTACGCTTATGAGCAGTTCTGGTTGTTCTCGGAATAGTACTCTGACATAAAGGAACCACAGCCGAATATACAACTATCGTATTCTTAGTCAATGCTCTAACTTAAAATTTAAATACATAGATTCCTGTATATGTCAGCGTACAACCAAACAGGGCAGATCTCTAATTTTATAGATTCTTGTATATGCTAGCGTTTGACGCCTTCAGGATACAACACCTGTACTATGAAACAACTAGAACTACGGGTGTAAACACTCTTATTTCTTCTCTAGTATTATATATGTGCATTTCCTTTTTTTATCATAATTTTGCTCTTAATTCTTGACGACTATTCTAAATGATTAATTATTAAAAATTTTTAATAATAATAACTATTCTATTAAATAAATACATTCATAAAACATGGTAGAATAATCTTTCTCACTTTTTTCTTTTAATTATTGTATGTTTTAATTATTTATTAATAATATATATATATTAATAACAGTATGAATATTTAAATAATATATCGTAGTGTTACTTTTACTATAGCCTACTTTACTATACCATATTTTATTTAATAATAGATAGTTATAAGACACGAAAATTTTCCGTTAAGAGCATAATTTTATTCGCAATTGGCAATGAACATTACCTTAAATATGTTGTTTATTTAACAATTTAATTAATTTGACCATTTGATTAGATTGAATTATCGCGCGCTCATATGGAAGGAAGTCCGTTCCTATTGGCAGAAAATATTGCGAACTCAAACCGAGCGCTCCTATTGGCGGAGGCTATATTAAAGTCTCCACGATTGGTAATTCAGGATTAGTATTGAAATTCGTGGAGCCAGTGTACGTCGCGTCACATCGTCATTATTAGTATCTTAATTTCGATTTTATCATCATTTTTACGCTTCTATCAGCATCATCAGAATAGTACGTTTTTATTTATTCACTTATCAATTATCATTTTTAGTAAAATTAAGTAGCTTTCCGAAATTTCTTTGTACTTTTATCGTTGATTGTATATTTGACGATTAGAGTCATCGATACTTTATATTACTTGCCTCTGAAGCGTAATTTGAATTCTATTATTGATTTATTTTGCTATAATTTGTTCAAATATTATAAGTTATTGGTTTTTTGTACATTTACTTGAAATTGTTGGTTTTCCTTTGTATATATTATTCGCTGATGAAAGACTAGCAGTTTACAGCACTGAGGCTATGGGAGATTCATAATCGATAATTTAAATCGATACAAAAACGACGCAGCAGATGATTAATAATCAATTTCTTGACTTCTTATGCAGATTTGGTAATGATTGAGTTATTATAACAAAGGCAGACGTATGTACATGTTTATTTTCGTTTTTTTATTGGACCAATACTAATCTTTGCTACACAATTGCTATACAGCAATGTAGAAATAACTTATGAAAGCTTTGAATACTATATTCCAATTATGTAGTTAAATATTTGTGCATACGTTTTGCTTCAATTATTATCGAATGAAGTGCAACTTTTCAATTATTAGAATGCCAATTTTTATCTTTATTTTATATGGACAAACAACGTAAGAACAAATTGTGATATTGAATATTTTATTACAGATTGTTTGTAACCTGCACTTGTGCCATGGGTTTCGATGGTTCCTGTTTGATGACGTCATTGATAATGACTTTCTGGACTATGACGATCAGCATCGATGACAGGTTCTTCGCATCTGTGGTGAGTCGCATGTATTTTTGTTCCTCCGGTCACTCAATCATGTCGTAGGACGAAAGGTCCGAATCGGCACGGGTGATTGGTTGTATTACGTAGAATTTTTTGCGAGCACAGTGACCGCGGGTATTTATTATACTCGTGAGTAGTAACATTTCTTTTTTCTGTGTGTTATTTATTAGTTGAGGATAGGTCTTCTTGCACATCGCGTTTTTATATTATATTATTTGTTTTTATATTAATAGTATTAATATAATGATTCACTATAATTACTTCTAAAATCAGAATATACTAAAAATGTATATTTGCAGAAGCTAAATAACCATACAAATATACGTATATAAATGAGATGTGAATATTTGAATAAATGAGATAACTGTCGGAATGACAACTGAATATTTCGTGGAGAAGTCGGATATCCTCCGACTTCGTTGCATTAAAAATGGAAATTATTTTTATTAATTGTTTGGCTTTTATATTTGTATTTGAGTATTAATTTAAAAAATAGAAAGATATCGAAGCTTAGTCCTTAAGTACAAAAATGTCTTGAATTTTATGCGCAAGAAGAAATTTCGCGACAGGCAGATCTCGGAATCGAAGCAACAAGTTTTCTGTACTGCTTTCATACTTTTCAAATTGTGCTTCGACGAAGGGATCGCCTGAGGTTGTTGGCATTAGTATCTTATCTTGATTCAATTATTAAATAAATTTCTTATTCCGTTTATTCTTTCTTTCAATACTAAAGTTTAATAATTTGTTAGAGTTTAGAGTCAATTATTTGAGCGAATAATTATGTTATATTGCTTTTTATGAACACATTCGATATTAGAATTCTGGTAATTCATTAAATTAATAAAGTAGAGTATACAGTGATAATAATTTGAAATAAAATTTGAAATTGCAAAATGAAGAACGATTAGCCCGTTAAATACAAAATAGATGCATAAATATCATTTTTAGTTAGGATTTTCAGGTTTAACCCCTTCCGTATTCGTTGCCAGGACCTCACTCACGTGCCCAGGTGCTACGTGGGTGAGAGAAAGGCAACGGGTACGATGACCATTGACAAATTTATAACAATTTTTAAGCGACTGACGATGCGTTAGTGTATCGTGAACGACGTACTTTCCACATTGTGCGTGTGGTTAGGCTGTGGAATTGCGTCGTTTTAGCTATTATTCCGTTCATTATAAATTTAAAGATGATAATGATAATAATTGGTACCAAATTTCGTACCGCCTATCGTTTCTTTGAATTATGGATATTTATACGAATTACAATCAACAAGTCACAGGACTTGCTTTTATCGTGTTGTTAGTAATGGTCGCTAACTTTCGTCAGTCGATTTCAGCAAAATGGTACGTACATTAGAGTGCGCAAGTTGTGTGTCAAACTCGGGTGTCGGAGGTGTCCCGGGACGTCCTCTCTAGTGTAGGTTCTTGCGCCCGAGTGGTATGTGTGAGAATCGTGGAGTGAGTGCGTTGGTGTGGTCTCTCTCTGGTCGGGTAGGCTCATTCTCGCGTGTCCAATCTATTTCAGGAAAGGTAATTTGAAAAATGGATGGCGAAGCCTGGCACGGGGCAGAATGCCACGTCTCTGGCATAGTTGATCGATTTTTCGATTTTCGCGATCGTGGTCGCGAGTAGGTTTCGAAACGAGCGTTTATGTATTGCTCGAGCACGCACACGCGAACGGACAGCGATCGCTCTGATCGTTGTTCATCCATATGCATTTGGGCCAGCTTCCGCGATTTATATTTTTATTTCACCTTTATAAGTTATTTTTTGGTTTGCGATTTAGAAAGTCTCGAGCCTAGATGTAAGTTTCAGCGGGCATCGCGCCCGAAGAAAGAAGAGGCTATGAGCCGAAGAGGCCCAGCATACTGCCACTCAAGAGGGCAACTACTAATGGCTGCCCATCCTCTGGGTCATCCAGATACAGAGCATGGGAAGTCATTCTTGTTACTATTTTGTCACTGTGCTCGTCTTTAGTATTTGTAGTAGTATTAGTTGTAATTTGTTTGTTGCCGACGTATATGTCGGCCCATCCTCATTTGGGCTAGTCGCGGTATTTGCATTAGCGTTGCGATTGATTAATTACGGTTTGGACTAGCGTTGCGATGAAAAAATGATCGCGTTTGCTTTAGTGTTACGAATTGTAAAATGTCGCGATTGTTTTCAGTATTTTCGATCGTGAATTGCTAGAACTTATTAAAGCGTACAATTAGAGTTTCTCGCGTTTTGTTTTACTTAAAGTTAAATTAAAGCGATGTTAATTTTGGATTAATTTCGTAGTACCACGGTTTTTGATTATCGATTATAGTTGAAGTAGCCTTTATTCAATCTAGTAATAGTAACTTACATTAAATCCGCTTTAAGAATTAGCGTTGCGATGTATTTCATCGGGATTGCTTTCATAATTTTTTCGATTAGCGTTGCGTTGACGAATGATCGCGTTCTTGTAAGTAGCGTTGCGTCTATAAAATGCCCAAAATGTTCCACTGGAATTGTGGAAGCCTATCCCCGTGGCTGCACTTGGATATCTCGGTATTAGGGTTGCGTATGTTGAAATATGAGTGCACAGATTAGTGTTTATTAGCGTTGCGTGACTAATGAACACATGCATGGTGTGTGCTTTCGCGAATTTTGCATTTCTTTCTATCTCTTTTTTTTGTCAAAATTAAATTAAATATAATTGCAAATGTAATAAAGCACTCTTCGCGGTTTATTTTGAGATTTTATTTTATGATTACGGATTTAGTAAATTAGCGTTGCGAAATAGAAAAATGTTCCACTCATATACAAGAATAGCATTTGAAATTAAAAATACGTAATATGAGCTAATTGGCTGCAATCGCTATTATGTTTTTATGGGAATGTAATTACATACATAGCTAGGAATTTCGATCTAATTTCAGTAATAATTCCAAATTGTAGGTGGTACAACAGAACCTTTGTATTTTTGAACGATCGTTATTACAGTAATTCGTTTGTAGCAGATGTAGCGATATGACGATAGAGTGCGCCAGTCATATGTTACCATCGCGATATAAAGATAGGGCGTGGGAGCGAGCTGAAGCAATGATACGAGAATAGAAAGAGAACGCTGCATAGAACTTTCTTCTATTCTTGTCTAATAACGCATGCATGCCGATGCCGCTCGTTAATCGGTGTTACACTACATATTTACGAATGTGCATGCGTTACTAAGCAAGGACAGAAGGGATATCTATGCAACGTTCTCTTTCTATTCCTAAATCGCTTTTCCAGCACGATATCTTTGTATCTTTATGATTTTGCGGTGACACAACCATAGAATCACAGAAAATACTTTTTCGAAACAAATTTTAAGTGGTATTTTAAGTAAGGAGGGCGCCTCTTTACATGGCCTTTCAACTGTTTTATCGACAGCAAAATTCTCATAATTCTTAATTTGCCGTCACTGATTTACAAAGATGATCGAAATGACAAGTTCGTAGATCCCGTTAATTTACTTAACTCTTTAATCCGATTTTTCTATCTCCTCGCTACTGTTTCACAAAATATATTCCAAACTGCTTCGTTCTACATTCTACGTTATTCCGTTCCTTCGGATAACAAATTCTTCCATGCAATCATTTAATACTCTGACAGTCACACGTTTCGGCCTAGATCTTATTGCCAACTGCTAGTACGTTTCACTCAGTCTATTATCGTATATTATGATACACGATGATTATCACGAGAAAATTGCATCGACTCTATCTTCGTTATTAATTTTCTATCGTATCGTGTGTTAATTTATTTTCTACACTTATACATTATATTGTACAAGTCTATTTACTTTGTACATCGGAAAAATAGCGAAAATCCAACGGTTGTTGGTGCATTTCAGGATTCATACACAATTGAAAGGGAATGTCAATGGACATTTCATAATTTCATAATTTCTAAGAAATACTTACTAAACACTCAAGCGTTATTTCTAATGATCGAATGACTTGTATGCGTTTCGATCTCAATTGAATCAAGTATGATCTAATAGTTACTTATCTGAAGTATGATTTAATAGTGACTTATCTAAAGTGTGATTCAGTAAGAGGATGAGGAAAACCAGAACGAAGAACAAATAATAGTGGGTGTAAATTAACTCACTGTTAATGTTACCGCACTTATTCTCTCACAGATGTTAAGTACAAGTTGTAAGCCTGACACTTATCATAGTCGTATAACGTAAACGTAATTTATCGTAAGCTTGTAAAGTGAACGTAACTTAATATGGACATGACGCGGTGGTAATTCATTACAGGCATGGCTGTTTAAAAAGAAGAGGGAGAAAAAGAAAGTCGGGTAGAGGCTTGTATCTAAAAGACTGGAAATAGCTGGTCTTCCGATCAAATAAAAGGAGTGGAGCCGGCGTCTAAAAACTACCGAAGGGTACACGCGATCGAAGAATTCAGCTGTCAGACTATAAATCGCCGAGCTTTCTTTGTATTCAAGAAATTTATTTCAACATTTTTCCCTTCGTACCGGCTAACTTGCTTTATATTCGTGGCGAATATCTTCCTCCGATCTTGTCCACGCGTATGCGCTTTCGTCAACAAGAGTACTTCACTTTCCTCCCCTTGTCACTCGGTACTCCTCTAATTGACATGCATCACGTTTTTTGGAATAATTCGCCAACCTATATACGAGCCAAATCCAACGCTAGAAACTGAGGATTTCGATGCATTTATGGGAAATTGAAAGACGCGAAGGTACACAGGGCGCAGCGAAATCAAACCTCCGGTTTCTAAATTTGATTTCACATTTCATTTAGAATTTATTCATTTAATTTCAATTTTATTTATTTTCATTTATCGATTAATCGGGTAAAGGGAAAGTTAATCGTAGGGGCAAAAAGGTGTAAATTGGAGACAAGTATAATATTCTACCTTTTAACGCTCGTGTCTTTTTCGTCCTAATCAGGCGATCAGGATTGTTTCTTCATTAGATTTGTTTTCTTCGTTAGAATTATGATATCTATCGCTGCTGATTAATGTCCTACGTTTCGAACATAGTAAAGTGAAAATCGGGGCGTAGGGTGCGAAGGAACGATAGTTGTGCTCATGGACACGGAAAATAGGATTCTTTATTAGCGTAAACAATTAATAGCCGGTAATATGTTCTGTACGATATAATATAAAGCACGGGGCAGCACATAGCCAGACGCTATAGTTTTCCCAATAACATCTTGTTTCTTTATGTCTGCGTTCTTCTGTACCGTCTCTTTTGTATCGCCACAGACAACGCAGAGTCGGCTGGGAGCCTCTTTCTTTTCGGTTGGTGGAATATAATTAGGACAATGTCCTTTGACTAATCTTTGTGGTTTTACTTGTAGCGGAGGTCGGCGTTTTCCCTTTTCACAATGTAACAGTAGTTTCGAATAATTTCCTCGCTTAGGATTTTACAGAAATCTAAATGATTCTTTATCCTCCTATTTTTTTCCTTTTCTTTTTTGATATAATACGCAGAATTCCTGGCGCATATATTTTATCGAAAAAATAGAAAAATTTATTTTTGTATTATTCTTCGTCGATGGTTTTAATTGTTAATGGTGAAATTTGCATGCTCGATATTTGTCACTGATGTACGATGTTCCATGTCACTGATTTTCACGAACATGTCGATGCTAAGAAGACTTTCGGATGTACTTGCCTCTCGCACAATTATATTATTTCGCACAAGCTGCGAGAATTTTGGCCACAATTCGTAGCGCGGAAATTCTTCAAACTTATCATTGTTTATGTATCCACATATACAATGAGAAGTACGGAGAACGGAAAATATAGAACGCAGTTCTACTATTTCACGATAATATGTACGTTGCTTATTTTAACGCGCAGACTAAACAAATAATTGCTAATGGCATATCTATTGCTGCTTGAGTTCCACTCGGACTTGCACGCTTTGAACGATCCGCCGCGTCTAAGGCAGATTTGGCTACGAGCTTTAAGGCGCTTTAAAACACGTTCGTCGCCCAGTGTGATTCGGCCAAGTTTCCTGCGAGGGGAACGTAAATAGAGCGACATTCGTTGTTTATCGCCTTCGATTCATTGTAATGAAAAGATTATTTAGTTCTGAAATGGAGAAAGCGATAAGCTTTCCAGCTAAAGTATTCCGAGGGATCTCATGGCAGATATCTCAGATCTTTCGTTTAGTCGAGAAGCATACTTGTGATTTTTTCATCCTCAAAATGTTCAGTAAACAGCGTGAAAATATATTTGAAAGTGAGGAGAGTAGTGATGACGAAGTCTACAACTATTGTTCGAGGTGCCTAAGGATGAGCCTAAATGTGTTTGGAATGTTTTAAGAAATACCATGCGATATAGAATAATG
Organism: Bombus vosnesenskii; assembly: GCF_011952255.1. Classification (NCBI taxonomy): domain Eukaryota; kingdom Metazoa; phylum Arthropoda; class Insecta; order Hymenoptera; family Apidae; genus Bombus; species Bombus vosnesenskii. The sequence continues at coordinate 317,826 of NW_022884343.1, forward strand.
TAATATATTATCCAGAATATAAATTAATTAAAAGTATGGTATAACGTGTTTTTAATATTTTTATGTTGTATATCCTATATAACAAGATATAACAAGATATAACAAGATGAGCGTCACCCATACTTTGGTGACGGGCCCCCCACGGAAGTACACCCGTCACATAGATATGGGTGACGTGGCGACGAACGTGTTAAAACACTATGTAAGATCAGGTGTTCGGTTTTATTAGAATCTTTGCTAGAAGATAGGCGAAGAAATGAAATTGGCTTGTAACATTAGTGTTGAGCTTTTATATCTCGGAATAGAGAGAGCAAACGCGTGTATGAGTGTATTAGGTTGGTAACTAAGTGATTGCGGATTTCGTCATTACCACCTAATGACAAAATCTGCAACCACTTAGTTGCCAACCCAATAATAGAGACAAAAGAAGATGTAGAGTTTTCCTAGAAGTGAGATCGTAAGCAACAGACAGCAATGTTGAAATTAGCATACGTATTGATCGTTGATCAAAATATGACTTACATCTATGTGTTTGCCCGTCCTTCAGAAGTTTATTTATTATTTAGTCGTTGTAAATGTGTGCGAAGGTTCGATTTCTTTTATTGCATTCGTAATTCGTATATGGTGACACAGATTGTTATTAACAGACTGGCTAAAAAAAATGTTTCTTCGTCGACACGAGCTTTCTCGTAGATTCTCTGTTAATTAGGTACATTTGCCAGATGGTCTTAACACTGAGCCTATCAGAGACCGGATCAAATGATCGGTTTCGAAATTTATTTTAAAATTCTACATTCATCGATATTTGTTCTTCCAACTTTATGTGAATTCTTGTATCAGCCGATTAATCGATTTCTCAATATTTGTTAATATAAGAAAGCTTTGAGAAGCGTGTGTCTGTAACGTGCCGAAAAAAGTAACCGACAACGAGTATAATCGTTAGACACAGGGTATCTACAGTTCCTGTAACATAAAAATCACTGTTTCTATCTTCTAATTTCATTACTGCAAATTACTAAATTGCAATTTAAACATCAAATTCTAGCTACCTTTTACGCATGACGTGTATTCTCGTCGAAAACAGCTAACTGGTCAAAGGTACAATACAAACAAAATTCTATCGGGCAACCTGTGACACGCTTGTTTCTTGAAACGATACAAAATATATTCCAAAAACGTGGTCTAATTTCGATCGCAGGTAAAACGGTATCTATATATCACATAACGATCTTGGAGGGTAAATAGACGGGCAGTTCGATCCTCGCGAATAATCTGTTGCTCGCGGTTCGACATGAATTAGCGCGACTGTTCTTTCATTCTTTTTCTTTTTTTCCTTTGCTATGATTAACAGACAGGCTGTTATAATTACACCGTCTATGCTGGTCCAGGATGCATCTCGTTGGTGAAAACGCGGGCGGATACGCGTGAGGCGAGGTTGACCCGTTTAAAAAAGATCACCCTCGCATCTGTTGCTGAGCGCAACAGATCCTCCAGTTGGACGAAGAGGTCGTGTCAAGCGAGACAAGGAGGGAATACGCGTCGGCGAAAGCACGCGGTTCTCCTCTCCTTTTTTTTTCTTCTTCTTTTTTTTTATATCTTCTTTTTCCTACCGGTATGACTCGTCGCTGCTGATGGCCGTTCGATTCGCTGTCTCGTGAATTTTCAAGCGGACAGCCTCGACTGGCTTGCGGGATTAGAGAAAAAACTGAACGGATCGGTGAACCGTAAAACGACGAAATACTTTAAAATCGATTATTTTTGCGTTAAAAATATCCCCCTGAAAAAAGAAGAAGGAGACGAGTGAATTTATTAGTTTGGTCCGCAAATGGCACGGATCTCTCTCGTAGGATGTTTCCAAAGGTTTGATACGTTGTTCCCTTGTTCGCGATCCTGGTGCAGCTTTACGTAAGAATATTCTACGATAGTTTTTAAAGGCATCGTTTATTCCACAAGAAACGTAACAAATGGAGCGATATCCGGCTATGGTAGCAACAACTTGCCAATTAATTAACTGCGCTGCACGACACCAGTAACTTTCTCCGCCGTCGCTTAACAATAGTTCAAGACCAAAGATGAACGACGATCTGACTTCTCGCGTCACTTTCTCCGATCGTTGCCAAAATTAATTATCTGACATAACCGAGTCATCGACGATTAACATAACGGACGTAGTTGGGCAGGTATCGGCGCGCTTATGATCTGCAATTTGATCCTGGACTCATTAACAGTACAACTATCGACAGTTAAAACGAAGCTAAGTTTCTAGCAAAACTGATCGACCGGTCTTTAAAAAATACGTAATAATAGGATATTTGCATATTTATTGACTTGTTACTTTCCTACAAAAGGAATTCCACGTTAAACGGTATATTTTTGATATTATTAATCCATCCAAGATTATGATCTCTAAACGAAGGTTAGTACGTTTATAAAATTGTAAAACCAGTCATCTCGACCGCTGTGATAATTCCAGCGTTAGCGTCATGGTGGATCCACAGTTTTCCTGATAATCGACGCCGCCGTATCGAACGATACCCGATGAAAATTTAAAAAACGCCTGACAAGATGTACACACCGAGGGAACTGGTTAATTCGGATTCGGTAAACAGATCGTAGGAGCATTTTACACTTTGACGACTACCGGTCATTGCGGCTGCTATTGCTACAAGCAGCCACGATGCAAAATTATTTTGATTTTGAATAAATAAAAAGATCATTACATCGTCGTGGAAAAACATGTAACACGAGATAGGAGTTTTCAAATGAAATCGTAAAGCCAGTGATCTCGATCGATGCGATAGTTCTTCTGTTAAAAAATCGCGTACGTCCACTTTTGGATCCTAGTCGCCTCGTGCGTAAGTACGGAACGATCGTGTCCGTGGCAGGAACAACTTACTCCTCTCCGTGTAGAGAAAGAATCCACTGCGAGAAAAAGATGCACCGCTACCTTCGGCGAGCGACAAAGACGTTAGACCCTCGCAAAATATCGCGGAGTGGGGGCAGCCAGAGAAAGACGGCGTGGAGTGGGGAGCACGACGGAGAAAGACGCGCCGGAGACAACAGCAGAGGAGGGGAAGCTGTGGTCCAATGGTGGGGGAATATCGCGCTAGTGGAAGGCAGACGACTAGCAAAGGACAGAGCTACGGCGCGAATTGGTGGTTGCGAGCGAGGAGGAAGAGGTGGATGGCCAGAGAGGAGAGGGAAGCCCCGTGGACGGAGAGAGCAGAGAAAGAGGAAGTCAGCGGGTGAGAGACAGAACGGCGGAGCGCAAGGGAACGCAGCTGAATCTGTCGGCGAGTCGGCGGGGTGAGGGAAAAGCACCGGGCTTTTGAAAAAGTTTTATCTTGCCGGCGCGCTCGGCCTTTCAGACGCTACCGAACACCGGTACGCTGTTGTACGGTCTTGCGTGTCCCGCGTTGTCGCTTCAGACCAGTTTGTACGTCCAAGTTTGCCCGTAGTAGCCGGTCCTCGCAGTGTGGTCCTCACAGTCGGCTCCGTGAAGGTCCAGATCGAAGTGTCCTTGGAAGAAGGGGACCGGTCGCGCGATTTCTTCCTCGTCATGCGTTGACGAGAGGTTCCCTCGACGAACCCAGTGTACATAGAGAAGAACACCGGTGGACACGCTGCTCAACTACGGGGCTAACAGGTCCACATCCCATCATGAGGGATTCTAGCTCGCTGAGGAGCTGCCTCTTGCTGCTGCTCGTCGCCAACGCCGCCCTCGTGCACGCATCCGAGGCAAGTACAGTTGATCTTTAATTTCCTTTACGATTAATCGTATCGAGCACTACTAAAGCGATACGATGACTGGGACCAGTGACTTTTCAGACCGAATCGAACGTCTGTGGATTTAGAACGAAGTTTGAGCGAATGGCAGAGCTAGCTAGCTAGGTCGAGTTCTAGAGAATCCCTCAAAGGATTTATAAGTCGTTCATCCTAATTTCCGAGTATATCGTAGATACACCGCAAGTTTCTTTCAAGATTCTAAAGAATCATAGAAATTTCCAGTTTGAACTAACCGATCGATGTGGTCGCAAGTTGTAAGTTGTAGAAGATATGTTAAGAAGTTTATAAGCCACTTGTTCTAATTTCTCGGAATATTATAGACACCTCGAGTTTCTTTCAAGATGCTCAATAAGTATGAGATATCTAGGCCGAGAACTTCACAGAGTGATAGAGGAATTTCTGTGAAACCTGTGGAAACAACGTGAAAAATATCCTCCCTGGTACTGACCATCCACTAGCCCAACATTCAGGAACATGAAAGAACGAGGAATCGCTGGCCAATTGGCACCAGGCGATTGAATTTTTTGGCAAGTCTCGTAACCGCCTCCTAAAGTTCACTCACCGTGATTATTCGAGGCATGTACCGGTGTTACGTGGAAACGATAAGCATCTTCGCATATTTATCGTTGAGAACCGGCCTTATCTATCGCTTTGATAGCCTATACGTTGCTGAACAATACCCGATATACGATCTTCTGTTTGATATTCGATTGGCAATCCTGACTTAATAGGACTTTGATAATTATTTGGAATTGTTATATCATCTATTCTTCTGCAAGAAAATTGTTCGTTTTTTTTTATATCGGAGGATTCATAGGTACGTTTGACAGACTCACTTTGGTTGTTGGCCAAAGTAGAATTTACGCGTTGGCCAGGGGTAACATCGGTTTCGACAGTGCTCGGTTTCGTCGCCGAATTTCCAAGTTTCGCTCCTTTGGACGCTCTTGTACGCTTTGTTTACATGGTCAGCCTTGGACATTGGCTGTAAGTGGTACTCTTGAGTCATCGAGTGAGATTTACGACGAACAATGTATGCTGGTCGTGCGTTATGAGACCTGGAATAAATTGCATAAAAAATTTATTAATATATTCGATAAAGCTTACATAGTGGAATGATTAAGGTCGTTATGTCGTAATCGTATTTCTAAGATTAATACGAAACGCGCATCATATGCCAGTGGCGCCGCATTTTTTATCTTTGATTTGTTTCAATAAATTTGATCGGCAGCGTAATTATTGGAAAATCCGGAGCTCGCGGATTGCCGTAAATCAGAGTCAGAATACGCGAGTGCCTTGCGTAATCTCGTTTCAGCATAATTGTGCAATGTGGTCAAATAGTGTTAGTGATTTGGTACAGCGAAGCAATAAGGTTATGTAGATTATGTACATACCTGATAGTCAAACAGCTTAGTCGAATGATAGGGTAACAGCACATCGTTGACTACACATTCAGCGTTTTTGCTTTACGGTGTAGTTATACGGCGTGTACGTTACAAATAGACTATGGATGTTTACCAGGGTATTTAAAAGTATAAAATTGTGCAGAAGGTGTACGACGTAGAAAAGTGTACGAAATATCCAATGCAAAGCAGCCGTTATAATATTTAACAGAAAACAAATCCCTGGACTCTATTGAATTATTAATTGAATGTCTGCAAAAACCTGAATATGCTTACGTCGCCGTATTCTAATTGCAAGAATACGATGCGGCAATGGTCTCAATGTAAAAAGTCGTAACTTATTGTACAGAGTAGTCACGCAGAATATAGAAATTGTACGGACAAAGTATACGTTTAACATTAAGCTTGCCAGGTCCGGTTAAACGACCGGTTTCAAAATTTAATTTCCAATTGTACGTTCGTCGCTATTTCTTTTGTTCCTCTAGCTTTATGTAAATTCTTATATCAACAAAAATTGAGAGATTGATACAGTTAGACGAACAAAAGAAATAACGACGAATATACAATTTTCAATAAAATTTTGAAACCGGTCGTATTTAACCTGGTTAAATATAATTCTTGCGCTAACGTGTCTACATAGTCGCATTGTACGGAGATGCAAGGTTGCTAAACGAAAGTATATGACACACAGAGATGTATGAAATATCCGATACAGAGTAGCGGTTGTAATATTTAACAGGAAAGAAATCTTTTGATTCTATTGAATTACTATAGTTACATGCGTGTAAAAACTCGAATATGCTTGTGTCACCGTATTCTAATTGCAAGAATACGATGCAGTAACGATTAGAATGTAAAAAGAATGTAAGAAGTAACTTGTTATTAGATAATATAGTCACGCAGATGACTACTATACTACAAATTCTATAGTCGAAGTATATATTTAAATATAATTCTTGCACTAACGCACTTACATAGTTGCGCATAGTACAGACATGCGAGGTAGTTAAACGAAAAACAGACGTGGAAAGAGAAACGATGGCGACGTGATCAACAAGTACATCGATCCGTGTCTCTGCTTTGGCTTCTCCTCGATTATTATTCGTAAAGGTTCGCGCGATACGAATAATTCGCGGGACTCGATCGTATTCCGATCACATCGAGAAGTTTGGAGGCGCGGACAGAGCTCGCGTCAGCTTTGCAAACTGCCAATCCGTCGAAATGTCATCCGCTGTCCATGGATTTTTGCATTGCTACGCTTTTCCCCCTAGTTGAACGCTTAATACGTTTCTTCAGAAAAAGTGGAAAGCCGATGTAGAAAAAATTCGCTTTTGAATCATTATCGTCGATAGTTTTGCAGGCATATTCGTTAAGTATTAATGATAATAATATAATATAAATCTGTATATGAAGAATTACAAATCGCAAATTATTCTTTGGTATAGCGGATTGGTTTTCTTGCTGTACGATTTCTTCATTTGGCCGATCTGGATTTATAAATTACGTCTAGCAGTGCCGTAATAATAATCCAATGTAACGTACAGCAACATAGTACGATGTAATGGAATATCATGTAAGATATTTTATGGTATTGTAATTACAATATAACAATATTTATTTGCACTTGTAGCATTGTTTGGTACTTAATTCTTGGTTTCAGTATTGTGATACTCGTAATCGAATATCAAATTGTGTTTAGATATGTTTATTATATATTTATCATATAGATAGAACATCAAATTGAATTGCTACATTTCCATGTCGTTGCAATTGTAGCACAAAGTTGAAACGACGAATCGATAATAATTTTTGTATATTTTGTCGGAACTCGAGGTACATTTTAACGTTGAAAGAGATACAATTGAATGGAGAAGGACTTGAGAGAAGGCAGCAAGGTCGAAATAAAGTTTAAGTTACTTTGTTTTAGTAGACAGAGTTTTATCATTTTCCTTCTTACTCCACCAAATTTGATTCTTACGAAAATCATTGATTAATACAGCGGCATTTATTTTTCATTTTTTTAGTTGATAGCGATTCGACGAACGTGTGTTTGGTTTGTGTAATTCGATCGATGTAAGAGATGTTTCCAGTTATCTGCAATCGTAACCAGAGTGTCGACGTTAAGGTTTTTTTGAGAATAACAAGATTTACGTTATGTTATAGCGTTTGGCCTTTTTAGTGCTAAATCCAATTTTTAAAGATGTTTGCAAAATACTTGATAATCTGATAAATCCAGGCCGAGAGATGGTAAGAACCTTGAAACCTTGTCGATAATCGTGATATCTGGTTGATCTACTTTTCAGACTCCCTAAGCTATTCTTGTTCGCCGCTATTCTAAAATAAAACTCACTGAAATCTAAACTACCATTCTGTGCTACGTGGAAGTAAAAAATATCTAGCAGCATCGGATCGCCTATATACACGTTACTCTGTTCCAGTATCGTTTCGGTCATTTTCTCCTCGATTGATTCGATTTACTCTTGCCGTCGTAATTTCATTATATTCCGCTCACTATCTTTACGAAAGCTTTTGCGCTATATTATACGCGTTACGCGGAACATTTTGAAATTCCATCAACTCTGTAACGCCATCTGGCTATCACGATTACGATGGTAAAATTTGAAACACGAAAATTTCAACGCCAGCATACGTACACATAGCGAGGTATTTAATGCAAACGTTTTCTTCGTTTCTAAAAAGAAATTCTCTTCGTCTTGTGGCTACGACAAGAATAAGAACGTTGATATTCAAAAGTTGGAACTAAAGCTCGCAGACAAATCACGTTAGTTTGTTAATTCTTTATTTCGTAAAAGAAGAAAATTCCTTAATAAGACTGTTAATATGAGAAGGTTGGGAGCTTCCAATGCTTCTTTTCTCGCTAAAAGTCAACGAAACGCGCGTTCAGAGGCACGTACGCTTTCACAGCGCAGGTTTTTGACGAAAACGTTAACATTAAGAAATACAGATCGATTTATTCAGCTGTTGAGAAAGTTGGACAAATCTGAGATATGGAAACAGCCAGGTCAAAATGATCATCGCGAATGTAGCCAAGGCTCGTCTTTGGTCGGCTAATACGAACAGTGATCGTCCTATTGAATTATCGTGCGATAACTGGACGCATGATTACGTTATCTATTTACGGTATCCAACATCGCGTCCAGTAACGCGTTTGCCGCAAACCGGTCAGTTTGACTGGAAACAGCGAACAGTGTGACGAATCTGCCGCCAAAGTACGTATACTTGGTACGTTCAGAAGAATAGTTTTTGGCTTGGTCACAGAGAAATTTCTGTAAATCTTCGAACCGTGCAAATGCATTTATAGAGCGGTATTTATAGGCGGAATCGGAGCAACGATCTTTAAGGCATGAACCTAGCACGATGAGATCTCTTTTGTTAAATGTTCTATATTTTTCGATGTCTCGTGTTTCAGAGTTTTTAAAGAGGATTCTGCATCTCGGTTATATACGGGTTGGCAACTAAGTGATTGCGGATTTTGTCAGTACCACTTAATGACAAAATCCGCAATTAATTAGTTGCCAACACAATGTAAATCTTTGTTAGGAGAATGATCGGTTTAGCCTGTTGAAGGATGCTGGAGTCCGCTTAGAATGTCAATAAATGATAGGCTGGTACCGCATAGTTGTACCAAGCGCGATCATCGAATGTGGAAATTTTGATAAGACAGTTCCTCTTTTCATTTGCTCTTTATCACCTGACGTCTATTAGTCATTGCTGTTTCAGTTATCTGTGTCAGTTGATTTCTTTCTTAAGAAGAAGGCCGAATTCAGAAGAAGTATTCGTCGCAATAGAAGCCGATAATGTTTAGACAAACATACGGTTTATTATTGGAATTATCAGAATTGTAGCGTGAAACGTTGAAAGAAATCAGAGTGAAAGTTGTAAAAAGTAATACGACGCAAGATGGAGAAGATAGAAAGGATGGCCGAAATTTCCAGATACATAAGAGTGTAAATTTTATATTCAAAAAGACACGTGCGAAGATATATAAGAAATGTAAAATTTATAAAAATGCATAGCAAAGATACAATAGAAAGAGAAAACAACGTAATAAATATTTATTGTTACATTCCATAAAAATGGGGGTATTTTTCTAACAAATTCCATGATTTTGTTCGTTTTCCTTGAAATAGTAATTCACCATACGAAATGAAGTTCAGTGTCAGATGTTATATTTTCTAAATGTGATACACGAAATTGAAATGACAATATTTATAAATTATTACTAATTATTATTTTTATATCATTTCTCCTACTCTTCTTCGCTCTCTTGTCGTTCTAAAGAATTAACCAAGTGCCATAGGAAATATTCTATTCTGAAGAAGAGGAGAAAAGATTTCATCAGTTAGGAAACAAATGTTTATTAAAGGATTCACTGGTGAATATTTAATCGAGGTTGCCTTGGGAAAAGGCATTCGATCAATTACCACGCCGAAGAATAGAAACTGATCTTTGTTTGAAATAAATCTCTATCATCTAGTTTCCTTGGTTTCAGCAACAAACAGATCTTTTCGTACTTACGGATATGTCAATCTTCATGAGAGATTTGCTGCGTAAAACAAACGTGAAACTATCCAGATGAATAATTAATTCTCAAATTGAATTTGTATGTCGAACGATCCTTTTTCCACTAGGAGATACCTTTTTTCTTTTATTGGGATGAGTTGTAACGTGAGACGAAGTCGACTGTGAAGTAAACGGATATTGAATTAAAATGGTCTATTCCGGGGACACCGGTATGGTTACGGTTCATCGGTGATTCGATTGTCTTGAGAACAGACTTCCTCTCTTCAACTTGTGTCGGTCAATCTAAAACTCGAGAATCGCACGCTTCTTCCTATTTTGATTAATAATCATTTATCCACATACTTTGATACGTAGTGACCACCACTGTCGATGATAGTGTTGCATCAATAAATTAATCCTTGACTCGTACGACCAGTGCAGAACTTACATGTATTAATTGTATATATTCAAAAGTAGAGAAAAATGATCTTATCGTTTCATACGATTCAGAAAATCTTACGATTTAGCGGCGAATCTGCGCCGATTTGAATATAAGAAAATACATAGAGAATGCATATAATATAGAAAAATGTATAATGTACGGTGGTGTGGAAAATATACATTGGAACATGTAATATGCAGGTTTCTGGCCGGATAGAGTTTTCATTTTGTATTCCAGAAATATTATTACAAATAGCGTTATTATGTTAAAAAGATCGTAACTGACGTTGTATTCTTATTCTTTTTTTACTCGTCTATCCTTACACCTAATAATTAATTAAAATTCTTCCAGACACGACTTTTGGGATACAAAGCGGGAAATTTGTCTGGCTGGAAACTCTTGCACGTCAGCGTACGCTGGAATATTTATCATAATTTTCAATAAGTCAAACGAATCTATATTCGGCGCCTGTTTCTTCTACCTTGTCCATAAAGATTTCAATCCGAGAACAAACGAAAAAGAGAAGCGATCGGTTGAGCTTCTGAAAAATTCGATTGTTTTCCAAACTATTAAAAACCGCACGGAGTTGTCGAATCTAACGTGTAAAATTCGCCAGTGGACTAATTTTAATCGTCGATCGATGCCAATCTTGTTTAAAACGCGACATTGGAAACCATTTAAAGTCTTATAAATAAGAATGTCCTTATCGATCAGTTTAGTTTCCCTCGGATATTCATTCGAAGAATCAAAGATTCAGCTAGAAAATCGGTTGTACGGTTGTTCTTCTGCAGGCTGAATCCACGACCCATTGGATGGAAGATTCGATGAAAGGCCGAGCATCTCAATTAAGGCGATTCTTCTTATTCCGTACGGAAAGAAACCGCACAAATCATGGGAACCAAAAGTAAAATCGACCGGCATTTGTACGGAGCCTGGCCAACTTTTCAAATTACGCGTTCCATCGGGTCCGTGGAAGCCTGAAAAATCTCGAAGAAATGCTTCTTTCGTTCCTCGTGCCGTAGAGAAGAGTCGTATCGAGCGAGGCCGCGTGCATTACCATATTTTTCATAAGGTACAAATCTTTGGAGCTTTTTCCCCGGCCTGGAAATGGCCAGCTGGACGTGTCCAGCCAGCAGAGAAAGAGATACAACCGGTGACAAGCGACGTGAAAAGGATTTCCAGCTTTTTTCCCATCGAATCCACGATGGAAGCAATCTGCGCTATAGTCTGTTAGCTGTTAGCAACGTTTTTCGATGACGTCGACGGTTTTTTACGACGGTGATTAGATTCAAAAGTAAAATACCTTGATACAGTTTACTCAGGGGATTTTACATGTTTTTTTTTATCGTATTATCGTAAATAGTATTTTATTCGAGGGTATCGGGCTGCACAGAGGCTGGACGAATAAAATTCACATTTCGATTTGCAACGAGGCAATTCGTCGGAATTTTTATCACCTCGCTAGTTCTAATCTAACGTCACGTTAGCACATATAGCTCATTGTTAGCACAATGAAGTCACGGTTGAATTTTTCTGACGGATGGATTAATAACTTTGGATGCTCGAGACTATTTTAAGTAGCGTGTAAAATATTAGCCTGATAAGAGATAAGTGAAAAAAGTGGTGATAAGAACGGAAAAAGCTTATTATCTAATTGTTAATTTCCTTGAATCGGTATTGTGCATGATGCGGATCGGCGCTCGGGTTTTTATCAGAATAGTTGGCTAGTCTACCGAAGAATAGCCTAATAATGGATTTGACCTTGTGCAAATTGCTATGAAGCTGTAAAAAAAAAAAAAAAAAAAAAGGAAGATAGTCTGATGGAAACCACCATTGCTTAATGGTGTATGATAAATTGTTAGTTATCGTGCAAACTCTATTTCCTTTAGTTTTTTGCAGCTGCCGCGGACATAAATATAGCAATCACATTGCCCGGCAATTTGAAATTATAAAATGCAGCATGAAAGAATTCCTGGAATACATAGGCTTTTCATATATTCCAAGAGCGAGAATGTCGATACAATACAATGAACGTTTATTCCTGGATAAGATGGATTAACTCGCAGCGCTGCGCTCTTCTTCTATTTTCTAATTTCCAAAATCTAGGACACTGGCAAGACTTGTTACCAATTTCAGAAGATTCCTCGTGCTTCGGGAAATCTAAAATTGGACAATGTATAACGTTTCGATTCTTCTTAAACACGTCGTAAGTTACGAAGTCCGGTTCGAAGCATTCGGAAAGCTTCGATCGATCGCCAAGTCTGCGATCTTGACAGGATCTTTATTTAAGTTTAGAAGTCTCAACTCCGATACTTGGCGTCTAATATTAGGCCATCCACGAGGATTCGATTGTTCTTTAAAAAAAAGGAAAAAAAGGCTTTAAACTGTATAAAGTGCAAAGACGTAGCTAAAAGACTCGAGAAGAGACGCGAAAGGTTGGCGACACTCGAGCAAATCCAAGATTTAAAGAATTTAGTGTTCGGGACGCTTGTTGGCCAGGGTACAAGGTCTCGCCGGCGATTTAGTTATTTACAGTGTCACAGAAATCGCATTAAAGCCGGTAGAGTGGTGGGAGGGAGCAGGATTTTTAGGTACGACGACTGGGGGATCGATTTCTCATTGCCAGCCTCGTTTCGAGTTCTCGAAGGAGCGTGCAAGTACCGCTTGTCCCTGAGTACCGGCGCTCTCAAGTGCCTCGCGACGAGTGCAAGCTCGAATGCCTTATCGCCAGAAGGGACCGACTACTTCACGCGAGTCGATTCACACAGCCGATTTCACTGACCGCAATTACACGTGGTTCCAAAAGAAATGACACCTCTTTAAAGATTTCCAATTACGAAAATAGATTCCTTGCACAATGTTGCTGCATTAGATTTAAATCGCACTTGCTTTATACTTACAATTTGAGTAATAAATTATTTGAGTCAGTGAGATGATCGGATTAAGCTAGACACAATGGCCTTGTAACTGGACAAATTTGGTTATGGCGCCATGAAAAATATATTGCTTGCATAATTTAAATCGAAAAATTCTTGGACAATTGTTGCAATGTTAGTAATAGATTATTTGAGTTGGATTAAGCTAGACAATGTGCCTTATAACTCGACAAATTTAGTTATCCTTCCATGAAAGATAGATCCCTTGCACGATGTTTTTGCATTAGATTTAAATGATTCTTGATTTATTCTTGCAGTTTGTGGATGATAAAGTAAAACATAAAAATATTTGAGTACATTCTATTAGATTAAAATTGCTATGCAGTTTGAGGTAGGGGAAACTGGTTTAGTCTTAATCAAGAGATAACACTTGGTGTCAGTTCAAGAAAGCGATTGCAAACTTCTGGTTGATGTTCTTACGTGGCAGATTTTTTTTAATCAGAAATATGTATCGGAATTGGTCAATCCTTTGATCGTGAAAAAGTTGCGGATCTTCGTAAAATAGCGCGTGATTCATCCTAGTTGTAGATTAGATTTTATTCTAAGAAGCAAGCAAGCCTTTAATCTTTTCTCGTGTCAATGAATCTGATTTATTGTTAGATCACTCTGTTCGAAGCGTCATTAATATCGAGAAGATTGCTTGCCAATAGTCTGTTTTAAGACTCGAAGAAACGGCCTGTCAGTGTTTTAGTCATCTGAAAGCTCAGCCTGTATAAACGTAGACAAGTACCACTCGAACAGCAACCTAAACGTTCACTCGAGTCAATAAGGAGGACGTGAATTGCGTTGCCTTTAATTAATTCGATCAGCTGGCGACGAAACAATTAAAACGCCAGCTTTTCCCACTTGAGCGTGAATTTTTCTGTCGACAAGTTTGAGTCACAGATCCGTCTCTTAGTGCTGGTCTTGACTCTCGCATTGTCACTCTAGCATTGTTAATGTACGAATGATTTTTTATTCGAGCAACGCTGCTCAGGGATCAATTGGTTCTGTTTCTAACAGAGCAACGTACAATAGGATATGATTCAGGCGCGATAAATTAGAAATTAGTAGAATAGTATTTAGAACGATGCATAATGTCGTATCACGCATTTGGCTAGATCCAGTCTTTGACCTACTTTTCTTAATTTTACAGCTTGGTCTATCATTTGCATCAAAGTCTAGGTTTCTCTTTCAATAGCTCTATGAGCTCACTGAAATCACTGGCGCAGCATCGTATCAACCAGGTGTCTTCATCTGGATCATCAGCTTTCCTAGAAGATCGGAAAGATCGTTCGGATTACTTTGATCGATCGACCACGTCCACACAGACACCGATGACCCACTTGTACGTTTTTAGGCGGAAATTATGGTTCGATGCACGGTTGTTTTATGACTCCGGCAAGTTATGACGTCTATGGTTTTCTGGAAACAATAGCGAATTATTATGATGACTTCATCTCGATGGAAATTACTAGGATGAATTTCTCATGTCTCGAAGCAAACTCAGCCAGTTTATCCATCAATTATCGTTTCATAGGCAAACTGCAGACTCAGCCAAAGTCCAGCACTGTACAATGAAATGAATAGTTAGTGGGATACCACTTGAAGAAGAGGCACTCCCACGATTGTTATTCACCTAACAGTCTTTTTTATCTGAACGAACGGATACAAGAGACGAGGATTGTTCCCCATTCGTATGACGCGATTGCTTTCATTTCAAGGTTCGTTTCGCAATCGAACGACTCGATTTTATATCTGATGGAAAAGTTATGGTGTCGCAAGTGTTCTCGTCTGGTGGAACAGCCCCGAAACGAGTCTCGACCCATCGGCTGTTTAATCGATTTTTCGCGTAATCCTAGTCGGGCTATCAACCTCCTCATAATCGCCGGTTTGTTAGCTTTCCCCGTCAAATATATATATATATATTATATCCATGGTGTACGTGAGTTTGGCTGGTAGTAGCCCGTGCGTTATAGCGAGCTTCTAAATTAAAGCTTCGAATAGCAGTAGCTATCGATACGGATTGATAAAATTCTGATGCAGTATAACACAGTGTATAAAATGCTCTTGTAGAAACTGAATCGAGAGAGAAATTATCGTCGTGTAAACGTACCTTTACGCGGATCGGGTCATTGATCTTTTGGCTGGCAAAGATTTTGAAAAGTTTCTTTACTTGTCGATATCTGAATTCACTCATTCGGCGAAACAATGGAAACTTTCTACGATGAAAGGAGTTGCCGAAATGTATGAAGCGTAAAATTTCGTTTAAAGCTAGTTATCGATCCACAGGTAGATTTGAATCTTCCAGAAAGTTCGTCAGTTATTTGAAGAACGTCTCACCCATAAGCAGAGTGACGAGTGTTTTCCAGCAGTTTATAAATATGTGAAAGACGATCGTACCATTTAGATTCTGCTTGTAGTAAGAATAGAAGATCGATAGATGGAAAGAGAAAGATCGAAAGTAGGCTGTGTGGTGTGGCTACCAGCCCCGAATGAAGTAACTTCGACGCCCGGACAGGTAGGATCCCCGAGGCTTTGGTGCATCTGGTACGCATGCACTGGTAAATAACGTGTTTGCGCGTCCCTTTCACCGGCCCACCGTATCGATCCGTTTCCGCATTGGTTGCTTCAGCTCGTTTTTCGAATTTCTCGTGGATTTGCGACCCGGTCCAGCCCGTCGGAATTTATGGAACGAGTCGATCTCGCCAAGGATTTCCCGGGCAATTGCTGGTTTCGCTTCGATTGTGAGCTACAGAAATTCGCAAACCAGGACTGTCTTCAGCCTTTCGTACTCCTCGTCTTATGTTAGCTCGACGTACGTGAAATGTGGTTTCGTCAATTTTTAATTTGCTCGCGAAATGTTCTTCCATCATGCACCATCGAAGATGTTAAGGAAGAGGAAATCAGCGTTAAGAAAATTTACGATAAAAATATCGAAAGTATATCGCGTTGTGACGAGCAATCGGAATATTCGCGCGATTTTCGCGTACGAGCCTAAGTTTGGATAAAAATTGTATGAAACGTAAATTTGCAAAAGAAATATAAAGTTGTTAAAAAATAATGTTGCGATAAATTTAGCACTGGCGTTTTCTGTCTCACTTGGATAATTTTGTAATCTATAGATTGACTTCGAAGAAACCGATAGCTTCGTTCTGAGAATTAATTCTTCGGAAAATGTAACATCGATAGCAGTTAATCATCGGGACAGCCCAGTGAATCACAGAAATTGCGGAAGTTACGTCGATCAAGTACACAACGTTTTGAAAAAACTATATGACGAGTACCTGATATATACACAGCACCAAATCTTAGAATCGCCGCTCTATACAAAATTCGTAGAGTATCACTCGTTGCTCCTCTGTGGCTCTTATTTGCAAAACGACGATCTACAAAATTGCACATAAATTGCTACTATACAAGTCCGAGAAAAATCTATGAAACGTGTGGAAAAGTAACATGTGAAATGCACAGAGCTAAACAATTTGAAGATCAATTCCCTCTGCATAGTGTCGAAAAAGATCCACAAGAGGCACAGAGAACTAACACGTAGAATGCACGGAGTTAAAAAATTCCATTGCGCAATTCCGGAATAAATTTATAAAATATATCGAAAGGTAATAAAATAGACGAACGAAAAAATCTGCAATTGCACAATCACGAAAGGTAGAGAATAGAGAACAGGTAACTATAGTGTAGAAATGGATTAAGCTCGCGTAGCGGCGGACAAATCGCAATGGTTCGTGTCGAGGTGGTTGGATTGTTCTTGTTTTCTGCTGCGTGAGTCGTAAAGAACGGTGGGGACAAAGAGGTCTCAGAACGCGTGTCCGGTCGAGTATTAAGATTCGATGTCACGCCGGGAAGAAAGGGGAGAGACGTCAGAATACTCGCGTTCTGGAACGTGTGGGCGGGTGAAACTGGTTTCCAACATCGCGTGCGCCCGTGTCTGGCAAGGGCTCGAACGAAAAGGAAGAGTGGACCTGGTCAGATGCGTATTGCAACTGGTCCATTCGACCCTCTTCTGTATAATCTCGGACGCGTCAGATCCGCAGTCTACAGCTTCGTTCAAAATCGCGCGCATTCTTTGCCAAAGTTGTTATTAACTCCGAGCCATACCGTGACGCATAAATGGGAGGATCGTAAAAATGTGATGTACAACGTGCTACTTGTGACGTGACGATTTATCGACGTTATCAGTTGATAAACTATCGTACAGAACAGATTCTATCGAAACAGTCGAAACATATAGCGAAAGCAGCCACTGGATTAGAAGCTCGTAAAAATACCAATGGCTGAAGCTGTAAAAGTTTATATCGATTCGCTACCAACTGCTTCTTTCTCCATAGTCGTGTCGAAGGAGCTCTAATCGTTGCTTTTAACAAGAAGATAGATCTTGGTTGAGATTAGTCGATTTAGGAAAATTCAAGTTGTTGTATCTAATGGCAGCTATGTTTAATTCAGCTTAAGCCTATCGAATTCAATTTAGATGTAATGTATAAATAGAACAGATCTAGCCTGGCAAAGTTCAAGTTGCCACTCCTCTTAGCGTGGCAGGACTCGGCTTAAATCTAATTCAAATTTAGCCCAGACCTAATCTACTA
This sequence comes from Bombus vosnesenskii, assembly GCF_011952255.1. NCBI lineage: Eukaryota > Metazoa > Arthropoda > Insecta > Hymenoptera > Apidae > Bombus > Bombus vosnesenskii. The sequence goes on from NW_022884343.1 coordinate 335,494, forward strand.
CTAATTCTCGGAATTGGCTTTTCTCCTAGCTGCGTAAGAAGTCAGATCATCGGCGGAAATCGGCACACAAGCAACTTACAGATAGACTGGTCTGTCTGAGTGTATGAAAAGAAGTCCGGGGGAACAGTACAGTAGTCCTGTACACCGAAGTTAACTATTCCTAGCACGGAATCGCTCCGAGACGTCGAATCGCACGTATAGCACGTATCTTACACGTTGCTCCTTTGTTTAACCACTTGTCACACGGTTCCCGTATTATTTCTGCGACCCCGAAGCAACGTTGCCAACGTGTCTCTGAAAGCAGACTTCATTCTGGCGAGACCTTTTCCTTAGAAGTGCCCTCCTCAGAAGTGGGTCCATTATTACCCATTCTATAAGTGTCAGATCTTAACAGAGTGAGCAAATTAGGAAGTTTGGCGTCGTTGATGTAATTTGTCTCGCTTCAAAGAGACTTGCACGCGATACTGAATGCAAACTAATAAGATCTTGTTGGCTGTTAGATGGCAAATAATGTTACGTAATCCAGCTACTTCGTAATTTCTAACGACGAATATAAAGATGGAATTTAGCTCGTTCGAGATCGCCGGTTCGAACTGTGGGTCGCGCGATTCGTCCCAATTTTCGCAGCTTTCCGAAGTAAAAAGAAACAAATGTTTTGCGAAGATCGGAATATGGATAAGACGAGCTAACCTTCTGACGAGCTTTTTAATCTATTTTTCTCTTCCTCTTATTGGGAAAACATATTGTTTCTCTCTTTTAACACGTGGACGCCGGCGTGGGCCACCGACGGGTCACGCGTGTCTGTCCCATGAGCCGGCGTGTATTTCACAAAATAGGTTTATATTATTTTATCTCAACGTTATAAGCAGACATACAATAGTAAAAACACAACAATTCAATATTATAAACTTAACATAATTATTTCCTTTTTTCATGCAATTTTTTAAAACATGTTAGACAGAGTGCCGGCTGGTCCTTACAACGATCACAATATGTTGTTACTTTTTTGGCTTTTTTCGCGGCATACTCTCTCTACTTTTTATTCCAGAAATGTGTTTATAACGTTCTTTATACCGCCGTCTGTCGAATCAGAAACAATAATAGCAAGAGTACGTAATAAATTGTTCTTGTCAAAAATATCACCTAATGCATATACGATGTATATCGACGAAAGTAAAATAAACGAGGCAGTAAAAATACTACGAATTTTCCAAACAATTGCTTGGCCACTACAAATAGTCAGCAATTTAAATACAGAAATCTATTAGAATGCGTTGAATATCGTCCAGCAAGCTTTTGAACAATAATTAAAATGGAAAAACACGTTGAATTTATAAGATCGTGTTTAAACGTAGAAGATGGATTCACCTACTCTCCGAAGATATAGAGACAGCTGGGACATTGGTCGCACAGTATTCAGGACCAGGATACGTTTAATAAAAGCAACCTGATAATAGACGTACTCGAACGAGAAGTAATTAGCAGTTGCCCTGGTTCGGGCACGTGCATCGTCTTTCCATTAACGAGGCCAGTAATTCATTCTTTAATAAGACCATTCCGACGAACGTCGATCGAATCACACATCTGTGTTTCCCTATCGAAGACGTTTTATCAAAAACGTCGAAGAAACGTTGCATCACCTTTCCATAACGAACCTGACAACGCGGTGAAACTGTCTCTCTTTATATATTCCACGCTAGAAATTCTCTGATACCGATCTATCCTTGCGCTTCGATACCGTTCTTCTCTGATTTCCATAGCTTTCTCGCGATTATCGCTGGAATTATCATTTTTGGCTGATTAAAATTTCATCTATAAGTCGGCGATCAATTGAAATTATTGGATTTTGTTTTCAACATCGTGTGGAAATTGTAAGGATTTGAAGGAAATTGTCCGATGGTAGGAAGCCATGGAAAAGTTATTGGGACGTTTAGTTACGTAGACTGCGATGGAAATTTCTATATTCTTCGTTTATCAGTTCTTTTACTTTTACGTTTACACTGAAATATACGCGACAGTTGGAAACTTCAATCGAAGCTTCGCACTTGCCTATACACTGGTCGCATAACTGCATTTTAACTATCAGACCGATATTTATGGGAACTGAAATTTTTCTAATTACAAACAAAATGGTGGAACCTAAGCAAAAATTTCCTTTACCTACTGAACGTCGTAATTAGTACTATACTTTGAATATTTTATACATTTTTGTACATTCTGTGTATTTTTCCACTTTCAAATATCCAGCAATTGCATAGAAATCCACAGTCCATTGATCACCTACACAACAATTATTTCCAGTTCTCACCTATCGGAATTCCTCCACATATTATCCCACATTCCTCTTCTAAACCTGTATTGCTATCTTGTTTTTCATTTTTTCCTATTTCTGCTCTAATATCCTGATACTAATCCTAATCTGTCGTCAGATTTCCATTTATTATCCGTAATTATACAAGTGGTAGGTTGTTGGGGAAGTTTTTCTCCGCTCTAAGCTCGTAAGATCTGTACGTTTATCATCGTAAAAGAAAGATAAAATTGTTCCAAGCTCGAGCTATTCGAATCTGTTTCAAATCTGACGGTAATTTAATCGCAAGATTCCTCAGATTTCTATTTATCCGTAACGTCCGCTAAAATGCACGGGATTTTTTTCAGAAGTTTCATCGACGTGAAAGGGCTTTGATTTTATGTTTTTGGCAGGATGGCAGGGTGCACGATCGTGGATACATCTTAAATTAGAGATCAGGTGCAGTCGGGGGCCGGCTGCTTTCCGATTCACCGCTACGATCCGCGGCTTATTGTTGCCGGGAATTTTCTTCCTTAGCACGCGCGCGTTTTGTCACGGCCATCTCGAAAGGGCTAAGCTCCGTGACTTGGATCGGCAGGTATATCGAATTCATAGGACCTTGAATAATGCAGCGTGAAAATGCTCGGACCTAAAATCCTGCCAGACACTGTGGGCCACCATCCTTTCTACGTTTGATGAAAGGAACGGTGTATATTTATAGCGTGACGTTTACCATCGCTCTACAATATATTGTCTCGTACTTTATTTCGTATATTTCATGTAAAGTTTGTTCTTAAATTGGGTCTAGTAGATGGTAATATAAATATTAGGTAAATCTTCGCCTCAAAAGCTTCTTTCGTTTTATAAGGAAATGATAGACGCAGAAAATTTATTGTTTTATATTATTCTATCGAATTAATTTCCTTGTAAGTTCGTTCCATTGGAACCAGATGGATCATACGTAATTGAGTGAAATAGTATGAAACAAAAGATTTCGTGCGCAAACTAATATTGTCATTAAAGTAATACGACACTAATAACATGGTACATTAAAATATCGGAGAAATTGAGAGGCTCGTAAGGAAAAGAAGCGAAATTGTTGGAATTTTCAGGCGATATCGGGTCGAGTAAGAAACTCGAAGAAAATTATTCGCACGTATTTGAATGTTTCCGCGAAGACATATATTTGTAAAGAAGCGAGATAAGCTTCTAACAGGTAGATTTTACACGAAGGTAATAACATTAGGTTGTCCCAAAAGCGTCTTTCGCTATCTGCACGCAGCTACTTTATCTAGCAACGTTCATACAAACATGGAACTTAATCTGTCAAACGTTGTCGTCTTTATCTTCAGTCGTCTTCTGGCTCTCGTAAGAAGCGTTTCGTTCGCATTAAAACAAAGATATCTTGTGCATCTATTATTTCCTTATAAAACAAAAGACACTTTTGGGACAATCTGATACTTGACGTGCTCTTTTCGGAAGATTTGAGCGAACTTATCGCTCAACTTAATACGCTGTAGGTCCAAACATTCGTGGAATTTGCTAGTATGAAAGTATTTCTTACTATTCTAGTATTTTTAAAACTGCAATAATTTCAGAATATATCAGAAAATAGATGGAAAAGATAGTTTCTAAATATATGAGGCACGAGCCATTATTAACCTCCGCGAATCATTCTCGATGATTCTTTTCAGCCGTGTGATTCACGCACGCAGTTGGCTTTGAAGATCCATTGAATATCTATATCTGTGAAATATTTCTTTACGCGTTTACATTGAAACAGCTGTGGTTTCATGGTGATCCAGTTTCGCTATGAGCGAGATCAATAACTGGACTCTTTAGAATCGTGCAAGTCCAGAAAAACAGGAGATAAAAAAGAATATTCTCTTTGAAACGAATCGCGGCTCGTGGGATTTATGATCGGCCTCAGTTTATAGTTTGGGATGCACAGTTTCGCGGGGGCAGTCTCTGCGGGATTTTCGCATTTTTAGAATATCTTACGTCATGCCGGCGTTAAAAAGTTGGACCAGATGCTCCTTGTCGATCGAAGAAACTTTTATAACCGTCGTGTAATTGTTTGGATTATCGTTGCTCGAATCTCAGCTTTCTTTATTTTCATCTATCAAGGGCCATCGTTTAGAGAACGATCCATTTGTAATTCTTCTTTTGTCAGTCGATCGATAATTTTACTAACATGTTTGTTTTATGTTCTTCTGATTCGAATCGCACTAAACACGATATAATTTGGAACAGATTTGCTTGTTTAATAAATGATAATTCAATACGTATCGATAATTAAACAGAATTTAAATTATGTCGTGTGTGGTCTCATTTTAATAAAAAAACATCTGAAAAATACGTCGGTGAAAGTTTGATTTTAGAAAAGTAAAAGATAAAAGAAGTTCCATTTTTGAATTAGTATCTACGTACTCATTGTCTCAGCGATATTTTACATTGAATCACGTTACGCTATTCAAATGTGGCGCGCCGACGAGCTTCGCGGCATCGGGGATAAGTGGTGGGGATAACGACCGTGCATTTATCGAGAGGGATTCCTATTCTATGATTATCAGAGGTTTCCATAATTAATACGCAAATGTTGTAATAAATGCAACGATACGTAAGGATATTTTCTATCCACTGTACCAGTTATTCTAATAATCTTGATCTTCACGTAACAATATGTAAATTACTTTACGTGCGTTCCATAACATTACGTTGCATTCATGCAACTCTTGTACATTATTTCACTGTTTGCCTCTTAACGGGCTAGAAATTTAATAGAAATAAAAAAACCGGTATTTCTAGTGTTAAAGAGGTAATCAAATGAATATAGCGCTGCGTGTGCACGTGTTACGCTCCATTTGATTGGAATATGTCGGAACAGTGGTGGCAACCTCGGCGCAAAAAAGGCCCCGGAAACGCACTCGAGGCGGGAAAACGAGCCGCAACACCGCACGACTCGATTCGATTTATCTTAATTAGAACGCAGCCGCGGGAATTAAAAATAACGAGTCCACCGGTATCGTCGTTAATTACGAAACGACCGTGCTGCAGATGAGAAAAGCGAAGGAACACCGCGTCGAAGGAATTGAACGTGAGGGCCACACGCACGATCGAGCGAAAGAATTCGCACCGACAAAATTATCCGTCGTTAGTTGCAGTCATTATGCGTTCTATATTATTTTGTCCGAAAACTTTCTTTCGTTTTAGTGGGAAATAGTAGATGCGCAACGTTGTTTGTTTTATATTACTTTATTGAATTATATATGATCCATTTTATCCTATTTCTATTATTATGATCATTCTTCTGTTATCATAAATTATCATGACCATAAATTCCTATATTATCTGACTAATCAATTTCTCAATTTTTATTGATGTAAGAATTTACATAAAGTTAGACGAACAAAAGGAAATGACGAGTACAATTTTAAATTAAATTTTGAAATCGTTCATTTGACTCGGGCTCGGCTAAGGTTAGTGTTAAAAGATTATAAAATGATATTACGAAGTATAATCTCCTCGTTAATATTAATCGTGGCTTCTTTAATACAAATGTTTTCCTCGTAGTAAAATTCCTAATGTATGCTAAAATCCGCTAATTTCACGAAACAAGAGAAAATCAGTGAAATTACGTAAGACAAGCAAATTTAAAAAATTCCAAAATAATAAAGTTGACTATTTTAGCCTGTGAACGGCGCATGTACTTCCTTTTCTAAAATTATCCACTGTCCGCACGTAGAAGTCCAATGGCGTAAAATTCAAGGCGATATTGGAGGCCAAAGTATAATATTATTCTGTTTGCACGTCATGTTCTTTTTTCTAAGGTTTAAAAAGTCTCTCTCTCTGTATATAAAATGTTTTTTGCTTCTGACTATATCCGTAGAATATATACTGACAAAATTTGGTTGCTAAATCTTCGCACACTCTGTATACTGTCTGTTATAAGCAAAATGTTACTATGAAAATTGAACGATTGTAGTCGTTTTTGAAAATTCGCGAGAAATGGTTACTAGTCGCTTGGATGTTGGCAAACGTGTTCACACTAGCGCCTAATCAGGCGTGCTCGAGATACCAGGTTCGTGAATGGCGACTGATTAGGATCGTAGAGTGGTTTGTTCTTCGAGAGCGTGGCTCGCGTTAGAGTACCTTTCAACACTAGAATTGGTTACACCAGTCAAAATGACTAGTTGTACAATTTCATTTGAAAATTCCTATCTCGTGCTACATTTTTTTCCCGCAATGATGTAGCGATGATTTTTGCAGCGACGACTAAAAGAATGATATAATGAATTTTTGTTGTTTGTATTTATTCAAAATGAAAATAATTTTGTATCGTAGCCGAAGGGTCCTACGATTCGTTTAATAACACTTTTAATAACACGTTTAATTCGTTTAATAACGAATAATCGAACACCTTTTCTTCGAGAAAAATTCCCAGTGTATAGAATTTATGGCAGAATCAAGAAACTCGAATGTTTTACGTGTTCAATCGTTAGACCATCAATATTTATGCAAATTCGTATTTTCGTAAATAAGAGAAAAGGAATCGGACATAAATGGATTTCGTACTTTATTTAGTATATTGATTTAATTACTTGGATATTATTGCTTCAAGTATTGTTACACTATATGGAGATACCTAAATTTATATGAAATGTCATATATAAATATTATATTTGAATATTTTATACATTTTAGCATGTCATCTGTTTTCTATGCATTTCTACGTCTTTAACTTTCCCCTAGATGCATAAAAATCCCTATTATCATTGTTGTTGCTATACAGGGTGAGTCGTTAAGAAGAAGTATCTGGAATAACTCGTTACCTGATATTGGTTTCTTCTCAAAACGTTTGAAAGGAATTACGTTGAATTTCAAGGGATTCGTCGAATGGATGCAGTTTTATTTTTTTCCATCTTATATTTTCCGAGACATCGAGATTCTTGAGACATTAGGTCGTCCGAAAAGTTTCTTTCGTTTTATAAGGGAACACTAGATGCGCAACATTTTTTGCCACTTTGGTTCTATTGGCACCAAATGGATCATACGTAATTCGATAAAATAATATAAAACAAAAAATGTTGTTATATCATTTCCTTATAAAACGAAGGAAACTTTCTGGGCAGTGTAAACGTTGTACTTGAAATTTTGTAAAAAAAAACGGTTCTCCAATATAATTGGCTTAATACGTTTTTGCCGAGAATAGTCCAACTGTATGGACCAACGTTACAAAAATATACGTTGTAAAGTAACGTTATAAAGAGGCTCGTGGCCAGCTGGATATCTCGGAAAATATAAGATACAAAAGAATAAAATTGCATCCCCCGAGATGCAACGTAATTCAATTAATACGCTTCTCGATAAAACCAATAGATAATGAGTTACGTCAGATAGTACTTGTTATTGATTCACCCTATATACTCGTAGATCATGTAGATCATGTTTGATGTTGGCGACAACTTTATATTATTTTATTATTTGTCTTGCACGATAAATACAATTCGAAAAAGATTGCGACAATGTAGGCGTTATTGTGTCACTTATCAGCCAAGCTTATCACACATTCTTGTTGTTCTATTTCCGCCATGCTTCTACGAGCTGTACGAGCTCTGTTGTCGTAGAGTGTAGAGTTTCGCATTTTAGTGATATTCTTTTACTTACGATACTGTGTGTAAGCACGTTTGTGGCGTAATCTCCTCGTCAGTTTGTGCCACGGACGTTCGTCAAAGCAAAAATTCCCTTTATCTATTTTGCTGCAGTTTATAGAGTTTTCTAGAGTCTATCTGAAGTTAACCATAACTTTTTCTTCCCATGCTGCATTCTAACCTAATTATTTTTACATACCGTTAGATCGGTGCATACGAAGTTTCGTGTCTTCGATGTTTGAACAACTGTGCGTTAAATCTTGTTCCATCGCCGACTATATCAACCGCGTAGGAGAAGAAAAAAGCGCGTGTAAATTACATTTGTAATAGAAATATGGAAACTTGGCCATTGGAATTGGATAATCAGAAATATTCGCGTGATGTGTCTGTGAGATGAAATCTGGGAAAATCACCTCCCAAAATGTTAAAAAGTAAATCTAGCTTCTTCAGTTTCTGAATTGTTAATCATCTTTTCGTGGTTTATTAAAAAAAAAAAAAAAACAAAATGATTATCTCATGAGTAACGTTGGAAGCTCATAAGATAAGAAAGGATCCTAAATCCTTGTGTTCTTCGAATCGATACTTTCGATTATCTGCTTGATTCTCTATCGAACAAACGATTCTAAACGATACGTTCCGAAAGAACGTCAGTGTGGAAGGAATTCCTAGAGGCGACGCACGTGGAAATTTTGCTCGTTTTTTTTGGGGGGGAATCGCGGTATCAATAAATTTCTGGCTTATCAGCCACCATAAATCAGACCTTTGAGGCTCGATGAACCATGCAAGAGCTACGTTGCTAGTCTGGTTCGATTCTTTCACGCGGTGCAAGTAAAGAAAAAAATGCTCCGAATTTATTTCGATTTTCTTGCAAAGACATTCCAAATCCAAACATCGCAAATTCCTCGTCACTTTTTATTCATTAAACTTACGATTTATATCACGTCGCGCTTTAGCCGCGCTTCGAACAATCTTTTTCCCAGTCTGGTTGAAAAATACATTCCGTTTTCTCGGAACGCAAAGATCATGATCAATAGAAGAATAAATTTTTTTCAAGCTCGAAGCAGAACGATTAAGATAAGACTAACCTTCGAACCAGATCGCTTGATATTAATCTGCGCCTGTATCAGTGGTATCATTTTACGATAGTTTGGTAAAAAGAATGAGGTTTCTAGTAGTTGAACGTTTGCTCTCGTATTATCCGAGTCGGGTATTTTCAGCAAAAATATTCAGTCCAGCTATCGAGTCTACTTATTTGCTGCGCTACGAGTAATTTGCATATCTGCTCGTTAAACTAAGTCATTGATCGTTTCAAATGGGACAGTAGAATGTCAAAGCGAGGGTTCATGCCGAATTGATCGTTGAACGTTCACCTCTCTGTTACGTGATAATCGCAATTGAATTCAATTTTTCGTAACTCGACAGAACTCGAAAGCGTGTATTATGGCAATTTATGGCACGAATAGGCGCCGAGAAATTCTGTGGCTCAAAATAGCAGGAAAATCAAGAATTGAAGGCTTCGGCTTCGAAGGAATCGATTTTGAACAATTTTTTCAAGTGTACGCGAATTTGACCGATTCTCGGCTGGATGAGAATAGGTAATCGACAGGTTTAAATAAGTTGAAAATGGGGAATAAAATTTCGAAAATTTTGAGATCTTGTTTCTTGGCAAAATGGAGCTTAGCTAAAAATTAGTTAAAAAAAATGTAATTCCACATTCTTCGACTTATTTTCACAGGTAGAATAGCGTTCTGTCGATCATCATCTACCGCTGTCTAGCCGGTAATTAGGCAAATGTACGTGTACTTCGCAAATTTTTTTAGAAACTCGTGTTTCTAAAAAAAAAAAAAAGAAAAAAAAATGTCTGACCTCATTTGTGTAATGAATTACCGACCACTCTGTATAGCAAATACCAACACTTACGATAGAAAACTTGTTTCTATAACATACGTATTTAAAAATGTTGCTACAAGTGTTGAAATGCTTTTCTGAGTTACTGTAGAAGCGTGTCTGAACGTAGATATTTTTAATATGACTAAAAAAAAAGCTAGTTCTTCTTTTAATCAGATCTATAAGCCATTGATGAAAGAAAATCTTCAGCTCAGAAAATATTTAACTGACCTTTCTATTTCCAGTTCAGTGTCACTTTTCTTTAAGACGTTAACTCCTTTGCCTGTGGAATAGAAAGTTATTCACGGGATTTACATTAATCATTGAACAAATTGATATAATAGGGCGAGAATCTACGTTTAGGCTACTGCAAATAGAAAGTTCTTTAAAATAAGCGTTACTTCCCTTCAAGGTTAAGACTTATTATAACTAAATCAATTTTATTGCAACTTTTATCGTGATCTTTTTTATCACAACTAAATCATCGTAACTATATCAATCTTTGCTTTGTATCGTTACATCGAGCGAAGTATCTGTGATAATTATGAATTGCTAGATCTCAAGTTGAAATAAATATGTGAAATCAATTATTAGATAACACTTGGCTCGTGGGAGTAAGCAAAGTGTTTGTCATACCACACAATGTCTATTATCAAATTAAGGTCGAAATATAAATACACGTATCGATGGCTTGATTGCACAAATATTGTACGTGCACTTTCCGTGCAATTGGAAATTTTATATCCGGCAAATAGTTCTTCGCTATATCTGTAAGCTGTTCAGATGACCACATGTGTTTCATACGTTTAGGAAAAATAACGTTTTCTCTTATCATACGATCTACCTTTGTCGTTTCACGTATGCCTCTAAAAACGACCAATACGCAATCTCTAATTAATTTTGTAACACCATTGATAAGGATAAATAGAATTCCAATAGTATTTATTTCATTATAAAATATCTTAATATTCAGATAAATATCTTAACCCTTTGCACTTCTATGTCGAGCGTGATTCGACATCAGTTTTTATCTCAGCAGCTCCTTTGTCGAGTCCCACTCGACATTCCTTCAGTCTCACCTTCTTCTTGCGAAGAAAACCAGGACTGCATCCTGGAAATTGTTTCGAGATATATCATGCATTTAAAAATTACAAAATGCAACAATAGCGTGAATAAAACTGGTATTTAGGTTAATTTCTTTCTTCCTTTATTTATTTAAATTGTCTTAGTTTTTAATTTTTATCCCAGGAGCTCCTTTGTCGAGTTCGACTCGACATTCCTTCAGTCCCACCTTCTTTTTGCGAAGAAAACCAGGATTGCATCCTGGAAATTGTTTCGAGATATATCATGCATTTAAAAATTACAAAATGCAACAATAGCGTGAATAAAACTGGTATTTAGGTGAACTTCTTTCTTCCTTTATTCATTTAAATTGTCTTATTTTTTAGTTCAAGTAAATTTCAAATAAAACACTTAAAAACGTTAGGAGCTGCTGCTAACGAAATTGAAATAAAATTCGCAGTGCAAAGGGTTAATATTAAATTATTAAAATATTGTTTTTCTCCAGAACGCTGAAAATGGGCATAGGATATTTGTGCAACGAGCCATCGACATTGTGTATAGCAATTGGTAGTCGCAAAAGGGTTAAAGACGTGCTGTCAATTTTATCATTGAGTTCATCGTCGAATATAGTTTGCATAGGCGAGCTAGAAACTTGGTAGTGGATTTATCACTCAACAATAAGTGTTACGACGTTCATTGAGCACTTGACGCGTGACGATGCATATGCATTTTCATTCATCTTCGACGCACGTCGCGTCGTCGCTTCCATTTTCACTTTTTACGATGACGTAACCGGCCGATTTAGATGTAATTATTTGCAAACTAGTTCACACTCCATTTATCTCATCGTGCAAATATTTTTATCGACTGATAACGATGGTTAAAGAATTTCACTCGGTGTTCTTCATTCATGTTGGCGAGTAAGAATCCATTGGATCGGGAAATGGAAAAGTCGCAATTCTGATGAAACGGCTACCGATTACCAGTCACGGCTAGTAATTATCAAATTCCTGATAATTAGCGAGTTTCGATCGACTTTACCCTCTCATTGCGCTCGTTGCAGGTAGCCTTCGTTACTATTCAATCCTCGTGGGATCGGTTCTCTTTTCCAGCCGATCGAAATCGAATCAAATCCTTTTTGCTTTTGGAGAGCAAAAGAAAATGTACAACGTAAACGTTAGGAGAAAGGATATTGAGTGGAAGTTGGATCGGCTAAACGTTAAGTTCTAGAATAGTTGGTATTAATTTCAAAAAAATTGAGTACCGATTTACCAGATTTGCGATGGCTTCCAGTTGACTTAAAAATCTAACGTAGACTTAACTTGAGGTCAACTTAAATATTCTTTGAAATTGAGCGATGGATTAATAAATTTAGGGTGGTTCAGCTTAAGTCTGCAGATGTAATGTACTATCGTAATTGAGGCAGTAGATGTTAATTTTACTCTGCAAATGAGTTAAATTATTAAGTTTGGTTTAACATTTAGGTTTAGTCAAGTACTCAACTATCGGATTGGGTTAGATTCGTTGGTCGCAAAATCAAGTACGTACTCAACTACTACATTCGCGTTAGATTTGAGTTAGTACTCAATTAGTACGTTTAAATGAGGTTTCAGATAACTTCAAAATGGTGTACCTCACTATTGAGGTAATAGGTACTCGAGGTACTTAAAGCCACTACTGAGTTCAAACGAACTAACTTATCGTTAGATATAAGTTCATTTTAAGATTACTGGGTTTGGATTAAGTTAGGTGATCACCGGATTTACGTTTGCCATAGGTTTTACACTTTCACTCAATTTTCATGAAAATTGCACTAAACACTTAGAACCGATTGAGACACACGATCGACTGATAAACTTACTATACTAATCTGACACTTAAGGGGGTGTCCTGAATTAGAACGTTCTAAATCAGCGTCTTTTTGTGATTTTTTTTAGAAGGGAAAGAAAGAAACGAAGTTATTGAATTTTGAGGTATGCTTTTATATATATTTAACGAATACAAAAAAATTTTTTTAAAAGTAAAATAAAAAATTATAACAGATTTCTAAACCTATTTCATGGGCTGCAGTTTCCAATCGGCGTGAAAGATCCAGCTCGTAATTCGTGACCGAAAGAAAAAACCAAAAAAGGATTAAATTATTTTTTATTTTTCTTTTCGATGAACTAAAAAAGTTCGCGAAAAAGTTTATTTAAATAATTGTTACAGCACCTTAAAGTTTATTTTTTCTTTTTATAAAACACATTTTTTCTTTAAACCCGCCAAAAATTTTTAATTTCACACTATTTTCTGCCTTTTTTCAGTTCATCGAGAAGAAAAATATATAATAATTGCCTTTATATATATAATAATTATTAAATATATTACTATTAAATATATAATAATATTTTGGTTTTTTCTTTCGGTCAAGAATTACGAGGTGGATTTTTCATGCCGATTGAAAACTGCAGCCCATGAAATAGGCTTAGAAATCTGGTATAATTTTTAAGGACACCCCCTTAAGTCGTTACTGAATGCTCGAGTAATCAGTACTCAAGTCGATGTTTATATTCCATTACGAGTTTGTATATATATCGTAGTAGATCATCATCGATCCATTGGCTGGTTTGCTGCTTAAAATTTCTTGCGCGAGTGCACCGATGTTTGCCACGGTGAATCACTGAATACATTTTCACAGAAATCGTCGTATTCGCGTCAGATCCGGAAATAGATTCATAAATTAAATAACGTATAAACAGTTGCATGCGATCTTTACCGATGACATAATTTTCAACGTTATCCGTTAATACGAACGAGCTTCTCCTATGAATTTTTCCTATCGATAAATAACGCTGTTTCTAAATTTATCTCATCCACTAATTTGATTTATATTTATTTACTTCTGAATAACCGCAGCTGTCACTGTGCGTTTATAAGTTGTGATTTTTCTGTCTAAGCAGCATTTGCATTCTTAAATGTCGCAAAGTACAAGGTTAACGTTACACAACCAGGTTAGAATACGTATCGTAAACGTATTTGAGTATGCAAAACTGTACATTGCAAAACTGTTGCTCGGATGTATCGCCGTTAATCCATAAGCAAACCGGCGGCTGTCAGACGAATCTAATTGGATGACCGCAAGGTTGATTTCTTGCTGAAACACTTAGCGCGTCGTGCATATTTCAAGCTTTCCCAGCGATGGCTTCGACTCATCATCGAGTTCTATCATTAGTATGGTATTTAGGTCTTCGCTCGAACAATAAATTAGATTTGAGAAAATATATAACAGCAAAGACGAGACAAGTTAATCCAAGATGTAAAAGCATGTGCTGGCTACTTGACAAAAAGTCAACGTTATCACTGTATTATAAAATACTTATTTATAAAATAATAATAAGGTCTGCGTGTCTCTCGTGTCAATCGCCTTTAAAAATACTCCCTAGAATGACAAATGTACCGAGATGCGAGTCAAACAAAACGCTCCACGATGCTTTGATGTCCTATGCATCGCAGAAACAGTACAAGAATAGAGCAGCAGCAGCCACCACATGGAATTAGATGTTCACAGGAATCGACAATTGCTGAAGGAAAGGTCCTAGATTCGTTCAATGCTCACCTCCGTGCTGATTGCTGATACAAAGGAGGAAAAAGTATCGAGTTCGTTTTAAAAGGAACGAGGCAATTAACTCGAAATAATTCAGGTCCATTGAGATTCCATTCTCGTGCTATCTTCCGTAAATATAACAATTTACTTGATTGGTTTATACCGACAAGTTGTAAAGTACTGAACGTAATTGTGTCGTTATCCATTGAGAACTTGAGTGCCAAGTTTGGAATGTTTCTGTCAACTTTAAGTCAGTGTTAAGTCTGAGGAAATTGAAACTTTGGATTTACGAAAGTGGCATTGAATTTAAAACTGTGCTGGTACTGTGCGCGAATACTGGAATTATTTTAAAGATGGTTATTTAATGTTAAGTTCAATCTCGAATCAATGTTAGATGATGCTCGAGTTATGATCGAGTCCCTGTTGAGTTTTACTCGAGTTACTCTTGGGTCGATGTTAAGCGAAGTTTGAGTCAATTGTGAACACAGAAATTAGGACTTAACTATTAACGTTAAGTCAGTCACGAGCCAGTGTTAAATAATATTTGAGTCACCATTGAGTCTTCACCAAGTTTAAATTATACTTACGCCGATGTTAAGTGATGTCTGAATAATTGTTAAACAACTATTAAGTTTAACCTGTCTTATTTTTCAGTCAATGTTGAACTTCTCTTAATGTATATTGATTTGCTATTGGATTTTATTTGCGTTGAGTAACTTGTTGAGTTCCCTTGAGTAACTTGTCGAGATTAGTTGAATTGCACTTGGGTAGCAGTTGAGTTAATTTGTTCGTTTCTTATCCGCGAACAAGTATCGAGAACTTGCAGATATTTTCTTTAATTTTACTTGTAGTATTCGTTTTTTCAGAGGTCAGGAAAATGAAGATACTCTCTGGGTAATCGACAAACTGTCAAAGCATTCGATAATTTGACGACGAGTAGATGAAGGAAACGGTTCCCAGATGTGTAAATGTTTCCATCCACTTATCTCCCGACCAATAATCAGAAATCAATTTTACATCACCGGTATATAATTGCGTAATTGTTTGACAAGCTGTTCACACATTTTGCCTGGCCTCGTTCATCCTCCCAGGAAATCGACATCATTTTCTAATATTACCTTTTCACGACGATCATCGTTATTTACCATACCTGAAAACCGGTTTCCCGGATGAATCACGATACTATCTTTTCTCAATTCTCCATAGTAGAAAAAAAAAAAAAAACAAGTTTATTAGTCACGTGTGCTCTATAACGCTATAACATTACAATTTTTTTTTTAGTTGCCTGTCCTGGATTAGCAAATGGCAACATATTTATTCCGATTTAATTATCGTTTCTTTTTTTCTTCCTTAATCGATGTCCTCTTATTTACAACATTAATTCGGTCATCCTTCCTTCATGAGAACAAAGTTCAAAATTAACTCAGGTTCGTTCGATTTTTTAAACGTATTTTTCAGGATAATACTTTTTTTTCGTTATAAGACTAAGGTGGGTGCATCGATTGAATTTTTGTATCGTCCGTAGTTGGTCTTTAAAATATACGTTCATTCGGATGAATATTGGAAAAATCGGAAAATACGATAAAATTACCTCATGGTCATCCTTTTGCAAGGATAGTGAGCATATCTGGGTTAATATTCGATCGATACCGGAATAGTTTAGTCGATATTACTTAGGATTTAATGACAGCCGATTAACGAGTGGCGTGGGATTGATCGAATCTCGGTGGCCAGAGAAATTGTCGACCAAATAGGAGACAGGAATTACAAGGCGTGAGCACTCCATGTTCCCGCTATTCCCTCTGCCGTGTCTATCTTTAGCTCAGACTCTACAGAGCGTTTCAAAAAAGAGACGCATAACCTTTCCACGAACAACTTATACCGAGAATCCCCCCCCCCAAAACTGATATCAGACAAAATTTCATCACGATAAATTCTCAGCAAATTGGCTAAAGTTATTTTCGTTTGATCGGCAAATTTAGGTTAGGATTTGGTAACCTTCTTGTCTTTCTTTTTTCGAACTGTCAAATGTAATAGATTTCCACTAGATTCGGAATGGAATTGCTCTTGGATCAAATTTGAGGTTATGTAGCCTATTGTAGAATGGTTTTATCAGCCGAACAAGATTCGATCGACGTTAATTTCATTACAAACCTTGTACTCGGTTAGTAAATTTAGGTTAGGATTCGACTTAAGTTTTGATTAACTTTTGGCTTAAATGCCGGATGCACGTAGCTGAGATTTGACCTATGAAATCAGATTCGAACGTGTTGCGAGGTTTGTTGTATACCGGCTGTCGCCAGAGTTGGATGTTAAACGTTAAACGACACAAGTCGGATGCCATCACGAGCCCCTAGAATCAAGCGTCGCGACAGTGGTTCGACGAAGAAACGAGTCCCTCGTTCCTCGAATCTCACGCGTCGTTTGCTCGAACGATTCGGCTAAAGTCGCGAGCAGACGTCATTATGTGGCAAGACACAGCCGTTTGAAACTTATTCACCGCGTCTGCCATGGCTCGTCGCCCTTTTTTTCTTTCAGAAACGTCACGCCAGCGTTCCACCGATACTTGACACGGCCGACACGACGCCCATTGAAACGTGCGTGCGCTCATTAACGCGCGATGAAATCGAGGAAAAACCGCGACACGCCGCATGCTATGCCGGTTAACCCGTGTCGACCAAGATTGGTTCCGTGGAAACGGCATTCTGGCTGATCTATGGGACCGCGCGAGTCTTCAAATCGTCAGGAATATCGTCTAAGCTTGGTAAAAAGCAATTAATTTGACGGAATATCGATATAAAATTCGAGTCGAAGTTGCCGAATATTCCAGAACCTCGTAGACTTGGACAAATTCTTGAAAATCTGGCGAACTCTTCGATGTCTGCAGGTTTTTCGTCTTTGTTTCTTCGTATTTCGTTCGTCGAGTATCGAGCTGCTTTGCTTTCGCAGAAACGCGATTCTGCCTGATCATCCAGCTTGCGAATAATTAGGTCTTTCAGCCAGCAAAAAGTGGTCAGTTCGATGAAATGGATGAAGCGTCGCAGTCAAAGTTCAGACTCTCTAAATACGTTTAAGAAGGTCCTAAAATCCTGTATTCGAAGGAATTCCTTACGGCCTAGGAAAGCTTTCTACATACCAGGATTTCTTCTACATTCTGTCTGCCGGCTTCCAGACGAACGACAGAGGTTTCAACGAATTCTTGAAAACCTAGGGGAACGTTCCTCGAGCCTGCGGAAGAATTTTCTTCTAATTGTGTCGCGTGCTTTCGCTTCCTTCGTCTATCTTCGACTGGCAGAATCCGATATTTTGAACCAGAAAGACCCAGTTCTCTGAACCTCTGCACTAAATTCCTATTCTCGAAACATCCGCTACATGCGACACCCACGATCCTCCAACTGCGCAACGTTTTCTCACCCCGGACCGATCTCATCCCGAATTCCATAAAAATCCTTCGCGTTCCCAAGCATCCGAAAAAACGACAATTAAAATCCCCAGTGAATAGGATCACGTGAAAGAGCAACAAATGTTGCGCATACGTTTTTCCACTCGTCGTCCCAGCGGAGCTTTCTTTTGTAGAGAAATAGGCGGCGGTGGGGGTCGAAAATGATCGGGGTTGTAGGGAAAGAAATTGCTGGTTTTTTCTTCTTCTCGCCCCGGTAACCAGAGTATTTGGGTCGCGTGTCCCACATTCCAGCCATGTTGAAGTTAATTGCAGGTGTTAACGACGATTACCGTCGTCTGTGCCGGCTACAGGCTGTTTATATCCGTGTGTGTCTGGTCTTTTGTGCGACCAGGTCGAGCGGGATGAATCAAATTTCTTCCTCTTTGTTTCCTGCCTCCGCTTCGTAATTTCGTCCCCCTTCTTCTTTTTCTTCTTTCTTTCTCTCTCTTTCTCTCTCTCTTTCTCTTTTTTTTTTTGTTTCTTCTCTCGTTCTCCCTCGCTCGTTCTCCTTCCTTCTCCAACCATCCTCTTCAGTTCAGCCATTTTTTCCCCCTTTGCTCGTCGTTTCCCTGTCGGCGAAGAATGGCGAATCGTCGACCTGGTATTTCTCGAGGACAGATTCCTGTCGTTCGAACCGTTTCGCTCGCAGCTTGAGAACATAGCTACGAATAAGCTTTCGATTCTTTGGCTCTGTCTATGCGCTGGTAACTGTGTCGAGATCCGTTTTGCTGGCAAATTTTACGTGCACGGGCGTGGCTGATTTTTATATTCGGTTAAGGCTAGGATAACGAGGAGCAACGACGTTCCGTTCGCGTCTTTTGCGATCTTTAATTGCTGTCTTCGCTGAATACGATTTTATGAGATTAATTTTACAGCGCAGCGGTTCTCTTTTTTACATTGGATCTGATTCTTCTGCTTTGGATTACGGTGTGAAATTGAGGAAGAAAATTTAGTTTGCATAAGTTTCACGGTGGTTTAGAATGTGGCGGTGTGCTGTAATTAGATCAGAAAATTGTAAGAAAACCTCAGTTTCGATTTTGCATGTAATTATTCAGCCGTTAGCTGATATCTACTCGCCCGCTGTGGTATGGTGGCTGAAAAAAGGAAGGTTTCTAAAATGAGAAGCATAAAGAGACGCTATAATTTTACAAAATGAGTCCGTATTTGATTAGAGCAATTAATATTACACCGTCACAACAGATTCTCTCGTTCTATAAAGAAATCATAGATGCACAACGTTTCTTCTTTTGTATTATTTTATTGAATTAACGTACGATCCATTTTCTTGCAAATAGAAGAAACTTTTGGGACAACCTAATAAATAAATGGTAGAAAATCGTCAGCACAAAAGTTCATAATATATCAATTTTCAACTGTAATTTATCCCAATGTTACGCGTACGCGACGTCTATAATCACAGTGGAATAAGTCGAACAGATTCGTTCACCTACTGCAGCTACCAAAAATGATATTCCACAATTAATCGATCAAATTATCACTCTACCCTCCGACGCGATACATTTTCGCAATTCACCGGATCTACATCGAGCGCCAGATCTACATACAGCGTTGTTCTACGAAAAGAATACACTCACTCACTCACTCACTCACTCACGCCACTCTGATTCCCAGTCATACGATGGCAATGAAGCGCGAAATAGCCCGACAACGACTGGATTATCGCGTTACGGCTCGACAACCAGCGATCAATTATTCTATTTGCCAACGATAACTGTTGCAGCTCGTTATCTGTTGCATAGACACGCGCGCCACGTTCTCTGCCATCCATGCGACGAGGATGCGGAAAAAATGAAAGTGCTACGAAATATCCCATTAATAAATTAAATTGGCCGCGCTGAGTTCACTCCTTGAACCGTAGCGGTCAGTTGGTTTTGCATATTTCACAGGAGACCACCGTAAGTGCGTATTTATAGAAACCGTCTCTCTGTACGTACGTGCTGCCGAACAACGGCAGTTTTTCGGTGACGAAATTGCTGGAAATAGCAGAGAGACGGAGCGGCCCGGCTCCTCACGCACCTCGTGCCCCAATTCCGTCGCTTTCTTCCACTACGTTGCTCCACTCGGCTGTTCCTTTCTCTGTATCAGCGGCTGTCCTCGTCGTTGCTTTTATTGGGCGAATCTCCGAGCGGTTTCATTGAGGAAGAGCGGAATAAATCAGGGGAGACTTGCCAAAATTGCATCACTTAACCTGGCCAAGGTGCGCTGCAACCTGACACGCCCCTACGATTCTCAGACTACGCCGTTAGTGGACGCAGCGAGGAGAAGCTGGCCGATACGGCTCACAATTCGGTCGCAGTTCCCGATGAAATTTTATAAGAATCGTGTTTGGCAAAAAAAAAAAAAAAAGAAGAGAATCGACACTGGTACGAAGTTAGAAAGGAATGGAGTAATTTTAACAGTTTAACGATACACATGCGGCAAAATTGCTATTCATTAATCATTGTATATACTAATTGCTGTCTGTGATCTTATCTCGGGCAACAATATACCACTGTTAATTAATAGGTATCGATAAAAATAACGAATTAGCGTGAAGCAGATAAAAGAGGAATAATCGAAGATGGATGGAAATTACTCGTATCGATACGCCTGGTTTGAGCGGCTATCTATTCAATGTTGAGGTCTCAGGATAATTGGAACGCGTGTTTGCATCTACGTTGGGGAAATTCTTATAGATCCAACGGGACAGCTATTTATTACAGATAAATAGGGAACTTGATCGATGCAACTGTATTCCTGGTTTCAGTTTCAATTTAGCGGACCATGTAATATTCCAGTTATGAGAGAAAGCAAAGAATTAGTGGGAGAGAAAGGTTCTTCTATCGCGATGTTGAAAATTCGCAGAGATACCGGTCTTTCGATTAGATTGTACCTGGTGTCCAAATACTTGTGTACGATAGCGATACATACGGAAGATATACTTACCACTTACTGTTGCATGTAATTAAGATATTCGTAAATTTAGCTAAATTCTTTGTCAAAAAGATGCAAATTTAATGTGTAACTAGGTAAAAAGAAGAGGAAGATAATCGAAGGATTGGAAAACGAAGGAAGAAGGAAAATACTGAGCGTAATCGCGTTTGCTATTTCGACGATTACGAGCGTCTATAATTTCTAAAGCTTCGCTTGAATCGACCGGTACAATTAATTAGCAAACGGCGGTAGACGGGGCAGCGCGAATTCGCCGCGAAGTGCCCGAGGCAGATCAAACATAAGCGAGAGCAAGAGAACGAAGAGAATTAATTCGGTTTGCCGATATTCCGCGAAAAAAGAGCCGCGAGACGATTTCGTCGAACGCCTGGCTCGCTTATCGTCTCTTCTCTCGCAAGAAAACATGTTTTGTCGAGGCGTGTGACCCCTTTTTCGAGGCCTGGCCGACCGGATCTTGTCTTTTGACGAAGAGAAACGCCGTGGAAAAAAGTCGAAAAGAGAGACACCGGCCGCGGCACATTCAATTTACGTAATTCCTGAAACGAGAAACACCGTATGCACAGTGAAAAGCGCAACGCATCGGCGGTTAATCAGATTTTTTCAGCTTGAAAATTTTCGCCAGATACTCTAATTGCTATGTCGGCCGCTATTCATTTACGTTGAATCAGGTTTGACAGCGTTGTTTTTTTTTTTTTTTTAAATAAGGTACGTTTCATTCCAACATACACCTGTCCATAAGTCATTTTTCCATTTAAAGGTCGTGCAACAATTTCTTATCGTGTTGTATCGCGTGCTGTTTCTAAATCTTTCGTCTCGGATTTCTTTGGTTTGTTTTTTGAAAATTCAGAATGGAACAACAAGTAATTAATTAACTTTTAATATATTTTTTTATTATACAGGGTGGTTGGTAACTGGTGAGACAAGCAGAATGGGGGTGATTCTACGCGAAAAAAGAAGTCGAAAATATAGAACAAAGATTTTTCGTTTGAGGCTTTGTTTTCGAGAAAATCGACTTTGAATTTTCACTCGGTACGCGTGCGGTACGTTATAACGGATCTCACGGTAGATCGTTGTCTCGATGGAAAAATTAAAAAAAAAAAATTAAAAAAAGGAATGTTTGTTCTATATTTTCGACTTCTTTTTTCGCGTAGAATCACCCCCTTTCCGCTCGTGCCATCAGTTACCAACCACCCTGTATATACTATCAGAATTTTATTAGAAAAGCCTCGGAAAAAAAAACACGCGTAATTACAGTCCCGTTTGAGTATACGATATTCCACATGCGACACGCCATTGGTTAGATAAGACCGATGCAAAAGCATTGACCTTTGGTACCGACCTAAAGAAACGCGATCGAACTTACTCGATCCACCTATATATAATGGAGCGATGACGTCACGTTTGTATTAACGTACAACAGTGTTGGAATCTTGGCGAATTTGTTCGCCGGTACCCGCGGGACTTGGACTTTATAAAAACGTTTCCGAGAATTTGCATTAATCGGGGACTTTTGTTGTTTCATTTTTTATTTCAAGAGATAGGATCAGGACAGGTCACGATTCACGATAGTTGGAGCAACCGAACGGGGATAAGTACATTCTTATCGCCGAAGATTGTACGAATTAAGCAAACGCTTTAAATTAAGTAAACTTACCGCGAGCTCGGCAAGAGAATAATGATTAACCGGTTCCATCTCAGGATATTAATATTCGATGGGCTGGTGTAATTCAGCAAAAGTGGTCTGTTATCGCCGCCTCTGCCGAGATAATGTCTCCATTTATAAACGGCCTGCAATATCTGTAATTTTACCTTGAAAATTCGATACTTGCCGATTGTTACTGCACGGCTGAATTATCGTGAATGCAAATTGAAGGGTTTGTGGACAATACGGAAGCAGCTTCGATATTTGAATTGTATTTGTTAGAGGTAGACATCGATCTTATATCGAAATATACGAAAATTTATCGCTACACGAATATCGTGGAATTAACCGTGAACTCGTTTGACAATTCGATTTTGGTCGACTTTTGATCGATCGGTTTCGTGTTTCTTGTTCTATTCGAAGCCGAAATTGGGGCCGCCTCTTTAGCTCAGCGGCCTGTCGTCTGGAAAAAATTGGCTAGCATAGTACAGACGCACACAAATGAAGCGTTTTATTATTTAAATATACAGGATATTCGGCTGCAGGTGTCAGGAAATTTAAGAGGCGATTCTCGAAGCCAAAATAAGACGAAAATCAAGAATAAAGAAATTACATTTGCGGCTTTGTTTGTTAGTTATTGACGATTAAAAATCGGCGAAAATACTCCTGCACGCGAGCAAACCTCCTTGCACGAACGAAAGGTAGTACACCGTGTGTGTCTCTCGTAACTGGCTGCATATCTGCATCTGAAATGTCAATTATGATTATAACTATACGAAACGAAAAACACGTCCCATTATCCAAAAATACTTATACCATCTGAAGTTTCCAAAATTTAGAGCATAGATTTTTCATGATCGATAGAATAATTGATAGAATTTGCAGCAGCAAATTTCAACGATGTTTGTACCCATGGAGAGCATGGCTCTCCATGTCAAAAACACGTCCAAGTTAAACGTTATTTTTCCCATAATTCGTTGGGTATTTACACTTGAAATTTCAATTATGGCTGTAATTACACACCCATCGTATTCTTTAACGGACGCGGCACTTAAAAGTCGCTTACAGAGAAAAAAGAAGCATGTTGCTATCAGATAGTTCGCTTACAGGAAATCTGATCTTTGCGTTGTGTAATCGTTTCGTGCTTCTCGATGTCGATTTGCTTGGCGTAGAGAAAGCGTCTGAAGGTTCGTTTCATCATCCGTCGATGCATAATCTGGCCATTTACGGCTGTCGCTCGGACAAAACCTCGCTATCTCTCTTCTTCGTCCCTTTCCTCCTATTCTTCGCACGGTGTTTCCCGCCTTGCGGAGGAAACAACAGATTCTTTTTATTTCGTTGCTGGTATCTTGTCTAACACGGACGTAGATAAGTCTGCCTGATGATCGAACGTGCAAAAAAGTGGGTTACACTCTTGCGAATCGCAGGAAGGAAACGGTCTGCGCGCTGGCGGAGATTAGTTGGGCGAGAAGGAGAGCTCTGTGCTCGCGAACTTGTCGTTTACACTCGGATGAATCGAATGTTCTGTGTTTCAAAGCACAGACTGCTATCTGTTTACTTGCACCTATCCAGCTACATAGCTGCACCAACTTACATCCACAGTAGAAATGTTACGCGGTAACTTGTTTGGTGGTCAAAGTTCTGCAAGAATCGTTCATCTATAGACGATTCGTTTCATTATAAGTTACGAATCCTTCTATCTTGTCGATTGTATAGAAAGGCTGTAGGAAGAAGACTAAGGAGGCTCGAGAATCTACCTCTTCTAGGCCTACCTCTTAGAACTTGTAAAGTTCAAAGATCGTTCCATTTTCATCTACGAACGCTTGTATCTTTGGAATTGTACGTTAGATCGGAGAACTTCATTTTAGAGACTGAAGTATATGCCGACTGGTCGTGGAGAGTGTCTTGGAGGCCAGAATCTGAAAAAGTCGGCACTCGTTCATAGTACAAGGTGATTGGTTTCAATTTTAAATCAAAACGCAAAACACAAGGATTGTGAGAAGTAGGTTGAATTGGAAAACATTGTCGGCAGGTTAAAGAATACGAGAGAGAGAGAGAGAGGGAAGAATCAATTTTCCAGAAGGATCAGGAACGATTCTTGACTTCGCGAGACAGGTTGACTCGTTTCAGAAACTACGGATCGAACTTGATAATTTTCACTTGCAGTAGAAGAGAATGCAAAAGCGTTTAATACATACGTTGAATACAGTCTCTTCTTCACCCACTGCAGAGACTCTGAAGTCTTTTTATCGACGCGTAAGTCTCATTCCAACCTCCATTCGAATAGAATTTGCATTGCACAGTCAGTGAAGGGGCAGTTTTCTCTTCTTCCGTCGCTGAAATCGTTTACCATGGAATTTCTGCGAATGAAAATGACACGCAGCGGCTGAAAAGAGAACGGATGCTCGATAACGTTAAAAGGAAACGACCACGCGTGACCCTGGCATTACACGCCGATCCGATTGAACGCGTCTTTGGACGTGTCGCATGAGTTGTGTCTGTTTCTCGAATTTTAATCGACTCGAGGCGCGAGAAGTCTGCGTACGATTCGATTTACGTAATAGCACGTGTAATACTGTAAAAATAGAAAGTGGCTGGCGGAAACGAACGGCCTGGCACGCGTAATTTACTCCAGAGATCTCGTGATTCCCCGGTTGCCGGCCGAACATCCCGCAAACGAACCTAATATCCCAAGGTTATCGTGTTTCCAATTAAGCGGCAATTATCCAAACATTTTCCATCCAACACTTGCGTCCTGCACACGTCGATCGTCATTACGGAGCTCATCAGCGATTGATTACGGGGAAAATGTACGCGCTGGCAAATCCACCGTGTCAAGGAATTCCTGTAGAAATTAATGGAACACGAACCTTTCCCTCTCTCGGACGCCGATGCTCTTCAAATTATACCGGCTGACTACGGGGGATGGTATTAATCGGTTATGCAGGCAAAAAGGATTGGGTTTCCGGAAGAAATCGCCTGGTAAATTCGTGGGGTAGATCGCTGGTTAATACGTAGCTACTATTTTATTTTATTTTTTCGCAGGCCTGTATTAAAGGGCGAACATATATACCAGATATATCGCCAACTTTTCTCGCTTCTCAACGGTTAGCGTACGCGTAAAGGGACCATCGATACGTATTGCATACGGTATACAATTAATTGTATATATTGAGGTGGCGACTAAGCGATTGCGGATTTTGTCATTAGGTGGTAATGATAAAATTGCCAGCCCAATATTTAATGTATACGGTATACATTTAATTGCATATAATATTGGGTTGGAAATATTTAATGTGTACGGTGTACAGTAGTTAATTGTATATAATATTGGGTTGGCAATATTTAATGTATACAGTATACATTTAATTGTATATAATATTGAGTTGGTAATATTTAATGTATACAGTATACAGTTAATTGTATATAATATTGGGTTGGCAATATTTAATGTATACGGTGTACAATTAATTCTATATAATATTGGGTTGGCAATATTTAATGTATACAGTATACAGTTAATTGTATATAATATTGGGTTTGCAATATTTAATATATAATAGTATAGAGTTAATATTAATAATAGTATAGAGTTAATTGTATATATTGGGGTCAACCCAATATTTAATGTATACGGTGTACAATTAATTCTATATAATATTGGGTTGGGAATATTTCATGTATACAGTATACATTTAATTGTATATAATATTGGGTTAGCAATATTTAATGTATACGGTGTACAGTTAATTGTATATAGTATTGGGTTGGTAATATTTAATGTATACGGTATACATTTAATTGTATATAATACTGGGTTGGTAATATTTAAGGTATACGGTGTACAATTAATTCTATATAATATTGGGTTGGCAATATTTAATGTATATAGTATACAGTTAATTGTATATAATATTGGGTTGGCAATATTTAATGTATACGGTGTATAGTAGTTAATTGTATATAATATTGGGTTGGCAATATTTAATGTATACAGTATAGAGTTAATTGTATATATTGGGGTCAACCCAATATTTAATGTATACAGTGTACAATTAATTCTATATAATATTGGGTTGGCAATATTTAATGTATACAGTATACATTTAATTGTATATAATATTGGGTTGGCAATATTTAATGTATATAGTATACAGTTAATTGTATGTAATACTGGGTTGGCAATATTTAATGTATACAGTATACAGTTAATTGTAAATAATATTGGGTTGGCAATATTTAATGTATATAGTATACAGTTAATTGTATATAATATTGGGTTGACAATATTTAATGTATACAGTATAGAGTTAATTGTATATATTGGGATCAACCCAATATTTAATGTATACGGTGTACAATTAATTCTATATAATATTGGGTTGGCAATATTTAATGTATATAGTATACAGTTAATTGTATATAATACTGGGTTGGCAATATTTAAGGTATACGGTGTACAATTAATTCTATATAATATCGGGTTGGCAATATTTAAGGTATACGGTGTACAATTAATTCTATATAATATCGGGTTGGCAATATTTAATGTATACGGTGTACAGTTAATTGTATATAGTATTGGGTTGGTAATATTTAATGTATACAGTATAGTGTTAATTGTATATAATAATGGGTTGGCAACTAAGTGATTGCGGATTTTATCATTACCACCTAATGGCAAAATTCGCAATTACTTAACTACCAACCCAATATTTAATGTACAATATGAACGATTATAGCGTTCAGACGATCAATGTATATCGTGAGTACAATACATAGGTCCAGTAATATGCGAAGCGAGTGGGAAGTGATTTCTGGTGAAAAAATAGGAAAGAGATGTGGAATAATATTTGTTCGTCGAAAGCTTGGTTTTCGAGAAATTCGAGTTTGAAAATTTCCGAAGTGTGCTTTAACTCGGTTAATTGTCCACTGGATATGAGTAATTAATAGGTTATCGTACAATAAATGCGAAAATAAATAAAAAATGCAGGATAAAATTGAAGCAGAATGGGTTTTAAAGCAGTACAATTTTTCGACGCTATATGTGTTACTAACATAACTGTTTTTAGCTTACTCAGATCTATTTAATCACATTTATTTAAAAGAATGCAAGAATTTCATCTCTCGTGTGTTTCTCAACGACAGTGATCTGAGAAACATCGCGAGTCCTTGACAACTGTGCGGTTTCTGAATGCGAAAAAGATATTATAACTGTAAGCACGTCGACGATTACTAATACGGGAACTAATAACGCAGTAATTCCCATTCAAGGGATACGCTAATTACAATTTTCAATGCATGAAACAGATTTATAATGATACTTAGCTACATAATGATATTATGATATTAGGAATATTACATACATAATGAAAATATATGTATAATTGATATATATAAGAAAATTGAACAAGATGAATTAAATAAGATGAATAATTCATTTGCCCGATATATTGATCGACCGACTTGCGCTGTTTTCGAATTCCTGGATGCAATTTTTCCGTTTAAGGCTTCATTTTCAAAAACATAGAGTCTGAACGTGAAAAACGCGATTAATTTACTATTATGCTATTTTTATTCAATTTATAAAAAAAAAGATATTTTAGAAGAAAAAAAAAAAAGAAAATGTTTATTCGCTGTTCCAAATTTCATTCGAATCGAGTCATCGTTGAAAGCTTTTTCAGTTGATGCATATTTCTAAAGTAAATTTTCGAATCACAGGCGTATGATCTCGACCCAGCGATGACAAATACTCCTTTGTGACTTGGCGATTTTCCAATTTTAATGGTATCATTATAAATCTATTTCACGCACTGACGACTGAAATTCACGTTTCCTTTGAATGGGAATTACTGCGTTATTAGTTCGCGTATCAGTAATCGCCGACGTGCTTGCAGTTTTAATATGTTTTTCGCATTCAAAAGCCGCGCAGTCCTCAAGGACTCGCGTATCTCCATATTACAATGCGTTAAACTTTCTGTCAGGGTACTAAGCATCGAAACAAAGGGAAAAAGTTAATACGCAGACACGTCGATTAACTTGTTATTTTCCAAGTTCCACTCTCGAATATCGCATAGAAAAGGAGAAAAATGCGCGTACGCATATGAAAACGACGAATCTGTCGCTAAGCGAAATGGACAGATCTGCGAAACGTGTTAATAGCGTTTCGAGTCGATGCGTGTGTAAACTCGAGTAAACGTGGTGAGTTAATAACGTGCTAAGGAAAGGGTCTCGATCTGGAAGGTTGTTATTTAACGTTGCTGATGGCACGGTTTACGAGCACTGTTTCGCGTCTTACGTCAGACGTTCGTGACATCATACGTTGATAATAAAATATTCCACTGATCGAGACGGGGATAACAAATTATCGCAGTTTGCGTTGGTAACAGAAGGCACCAGCGAATTGAATTTCTCCTGGACGTAGGAATTTCTGCGAGAATTTGCGGCCAAATTCACAATGGTTAGAAATCGGTCGAGTTTGCTTTCTAACGTGGCTCTTGATCACAGTCGTAGCGGGCCACGGTCCTCAAAGTCAAGAACGAAAGGCAATCGTGTGTCTGACACGGTTCGTTACGCTTAATTCTGTCGTTTGTCTTGGTTGTGGCCTAATCGAAACCGCAACACATGCCACGTGCACGCTCGTGCTCAATTTTAGTCGTCTCGGAAGTCCATTGTATTCTTGGAAGTCTTATTTGGTCGAATCATCTCTGCAAACGTTGCGTCCAATGTTTATGCAAATAACGATTAAATCGCTTGTTTATTATCTCGTAGAAAATATATTTATCATAGCGTAGGAATTTTGCGAAGATGTTCAAGTTTTTGTTTAACGAAAATAACTTGTACGTTAACTTTATTGTATTGTTTTCTCTAAACGAATTGCCCTGACACGACGATGACTCCTGGCACGATGATGTCTAGTGTTAGTGAAAATTATAACATATCGAGCTTGCACTATCTTCTTGAAATATTTAGGCATCGTATTACTGTCGACGTTCTGTTAGTTTGAATTATTAGCGTTAAGCGGGATATTAACAGAAATGGGAATATCAGTCCGAAATATCGGTTTACGTACGAACTCAATTTTAGCATAAGGTGTGCTATATTATCTGCGTAATAATGCTTCGAGAATATCATCGTCGGGAATTTGTTTAGTCGAATCGCCTCCTAATCGAGCGAAGCAATTTTCGTTTTTGTGAAAATGATTAGAACTTTGGAATTAGAAATGGAACGACGCGAGAAATTAAAAAGCGGCCAATCCTCGAATAAACAGATCATCACGACCGAGATATGAGAAACTTTAGATGCCAGATACGTATTTCCTCGACTGTTATTGAATTTCTGTTGTCGGTTCGTATTAAATAATTCTGCTAAGTCCGATTAACTATTCTTTAATAAAAAATTTGTGGAATTGAGTATTCAAAACAGATTAGATTTGTGTCTCTTGTACTATTTATTTGCTAGAATATTTTAATGTCGAAATTCTATTAAATCGCAAAGGTTATTCTATTAAAGTTTCACAAAATTAAATTGTAAAACCATCGTATCATCGTACCATTTTTTGTCTAAAAGCATTCCACCGTTTCCTTTGAACGAAATGAAAAGAATTAGATTAATTCTAGTTATTTTGATCCGTAGCTTGGCACAGTTCAGCCACGAAACGGTCGAGTAATAGTAATAGGTTTTCGAATGAAAAATCAGACATCATACGGCACTTACGTAGGTGTAAAATTTTCCCTTTGTATTTTGTTTCTTTAACTTACCTGTTCTCTTACCTGTTGAGATACTTTATCCTTAAAATGCATGGGATATAGAAAAAAGTAGAAAGAAATATACGTAGAATACTGAAATCAAACAAATTTTCGTATGATATTTGTATAATGCAATTTTCATTTCGGCTCGCACAAGCCAAACAAGAACAACAGGGTCAATTCGTCACATACAGTACAAGTCTGTTTGTACGAGTTCCTCGGGCAATAAACCGTGTATACAATTGTGTAATTCGCATAATAGGAGCTGACAAATTTTCTTTACTTTCTATTATTTCTTTGAAACTTTCTATTATTTTGCCTACACGTAATGAGATCTCTCACGTTCGGATGAGCAAATTGAAGCAGTCAGAGTTCAGCTAATCGTCTGGCTTTTAACGTCCACGTCAAACTTTTTAACTGGCCACGTCAAACTTTCATTCCAATAAACGCAGTTCTATCGTACATATTCAATAAACCTATGTACTTAAGAAAGAGAAAATTTGCAATTGCAGTTCTGAATCTTCAAACCAGTTTCTCGCGTACAGTAACTAAGTCAAGAGCAGCCCAAGGTGGACAAAATGGTGGGAACTCGCGCGATCTCGTCAGACTGGGTCCCAGCGCGGCGCGAACGATTCAGCGATGAGTCAGAGGGCTGAAAGGACTGGCGCGAAAGTGTGTCGGGGCGTGGAGAGTAGGGAAACGAGCGAAGAAGCGAGAGAGTATGGTCGCGTAGGAGTAAACGCGTCGCGACGCATCACAATTAACGCGAATTGTCGGTTCGGTTGGGGCGCCGTTTCCGCGACGACCGAACCAGAAGCCTCTTCTCGGCTGGTGCATGCCGGGACGCGTGAGTTTGCAGCCGGTTAACTTGGTCGAAAGCGGCAGACAGCTTTTTCCAGCGACGGCTGGGCACGATCGTAAATCGCTTTTACGCGCGCCGCTTCTTTGTCCCGTTTCTTTCGCAGCGTGCGTGCCCCTCGACATGCTCACGACCTCGTCGCGATCTCGTTACTCCATATGTACGATGTAGGGTGCTGTCGTAAATCATTTTGATGGCTGGAATCATGTAGCAGACGGTCGCTTTAATTACTATCATTTTAGTCGTCTGACTCTTGGCTGGTTGTAGGATAAGATAGATCCTAGGGGAAGGGGAACAGACTGATTGCGAGGAAGATGTATTGCAGGTAGTAATTAGGATTTGTGATAGGTTGTTGTTTCATAGGAATATTGGTGTTTCTATTAACCATAATAATTTTTATCGTTTGACTCTTGGTTGACGTAGGATAACATAGTTGGTTGAAGAAGATTTGAATAGTTGCGAGGAAGCTGAATAGTTGTGTTGCATGTAGCAATGAGAATTTGTGATAGGTTGTTTCATAGGAATATTGATATTCCGATTAACTGTAATAATTTTTATCGCTTGACTCTTGGTTGACGTAGGATAATAATCGGTCGAAGAAGATTCGAATAGTTGCGAGAAAGATGTGTTGCACGTAGTAATAAGAATTTGTGATAGGTTGTTTCATAGTGATTAGTATTTCTATTAATCATAATAATTTTTATCGCTTGATCTTTGGTTGACGTGGAACGAGATAGTTGGTCGAAGGAGATTCGAATAGTTGCGAGGAAGATGTGATGCACGTAGTAATGAGAATTTGTGATAGGTTGTTTCACATGCACTGGTCATTTCGACGTTTGATGTTATGTTATCTTATTATCTGACGGAGTTTAAATTTTGTAGGGATTTAGTTTAGAAGAATGTTGCGTTGTTGGTATATTTTTTAATGAGGTATATAGAATTTTAATGGTATATATAGAAATTAAAAAAATATGTAACGTGTCTTGTTATTTTTGATGCGACCGCTGCAGTTTGATGCAGTTGTCTGGCGAATTTGGATTTAGAGAACAATCTGCAAAATTTCAAATATTTTTTAGTCTACCGAGTTCTAGATATTTCGGAGACACTCGGCTTTACGGAATTATGCATCCAGTTTCATTTTATTTTGGGGTTATTTTATTACCAACGGAACAGTAGGTATTTTGAGAAATGTAATTCTAAATAATTCGCAGAATTCTAAATATTTTTGCTAATCTATTTCTGAAAAACAATCTAAATTGTTAATTTTTTCGATTTCTAGGAAACATTCTACAGAATTTTAAGTATTTCCGTGCTCTGACTCCAAGGAATAATTTATAGTATTCTAAATATCTTATGTCAGTAAGCCTCGACATATTGTCAATTTTGATTAATCACGTTACCGAAGAATTTTTACTATTAAATTGTAAGAAATACTAACGAGCTTTATCACGAATATTATTGAAATCATGTTATTAGTTGTCACCAATAATTAGAGTACTCTATCGAGTGCACGACATTTTCAAAAAAGGTGTCCTAACAATAACACAGATCTCACATTTCGATAATGGAAAATGCTTGTAATTATATGTTAATTATATGTAAATACGTCCATGAAACTCAAGGATGACAATTCTTCATTAGAGCACGAATGACATTGTCCATTAACAGTAACGACTTAAGAGATATTACTGAAAATAATCTACGACAAACAACAAGAAAGATAACGTCTCAAATCGAGGTAAATTATTTTGCTATTATTCGTCGCTTCGTTTAAACAACTGAGCAATATACAAGAGTTTGCAACGATGATACGAACGCGTAGGCCACGTTTAGTTAAAGTTTCGTTCGAAAAATACCGAGAAAAGTCCATTACAAAAAGGAAGCAGCATGAAAGAAGGTTGATCAAAAAAATACCAAAATATCTCTTCAGGCACGTAAAATTCGAAGCCATCGTTCTATAAGTCCTAAGATATAAAAGCACAATCATTTATAGGGAATTTGATGGAAAAGTTAGAAAAAACTGTAGATGAAACCGAGGCGATGTCCCGAAACATATTAAAATACACTGCATCTTCCCTTAGAAGTAACCTACAATATCAATATAAATCAACAATTTGAGCAACATGTTGTTACGTACTATACGTAGATATCGACTTCCATTTACAAAATGGCCTCTGAATTTTCTCATTTTGTGCATTCGTTTCGAGGTTATCGGCTCGTTCGATACGAGAAAGTTCCAATTCGCCTTTCGCATCAATTTCCTCCTACATCGCATTTGCCATAAACGATTGCACTTACAGAGAACGATGCCTCGTTGGAATTTTAGACGCCCGAAGGTCTAGAAATGTGCCATTTTTTTTTTTTTTTCACCATCCTGCTTTCCCGGAAGAACAGTCGAACTCCTGGCGTACACAACCAGGACATCGATTCCGCGGAAACTCGCGCACAGAAGAAAAATGCAGGACGAGGCAGAGACGCATCGTGGCACAAAGAGGAATTGGACGGACTTTGCCGCGCACAAAGCGGCCACAAGACCGGGAACCACGGAGCAAATAGGTATGAAAAAGGAAGGAGCGTGCAGTGAAGGGGCGTGGGTGTACCGCCAAGCACTCTCGACAACCCTCTTCTCCCTGCTAGGTCCGGCCGCGGTTCCCTCGCGCTACCGGAGAGGCTGCAGAGCAGCTTACATCGCGAAACTGCCCTAATAGTCCATTGTCTAACATCCGAGCGACAAATCCTCGCCTCTATACCTCGACATCCGGCTCGACGACGCGCCACGTCTCTCTCGTTCAATTCACCAGTCCCTTGCATCGTGCCACACTCTGTTCAATTTCAGCTTCGGTACAGCGCCTCCGACTGTTTATCTTCGCAGGCTGATTTCTCGCGCCGAGAAAGTCGATTCGAACGGCTGGAAGAATTTTTTATTCGAAGATTTGGTCCACCGTTCTTCTGCGATTGTTGCACGTCCGGCTGATGCGTGTTAATTTAGATTGATTTAGAGGGTTCGTAACCTCTCGAAGTGCCACGCGGCTAATGGAATATCTCGATTGCCATTCGGAGACTGTGAAAAGCAATTATGCGACGCGAAGAATTTTCGGTTTCGAAAGTCTGACAAGTCTGCTTAATTATTCTGCCATAACTGTTGAATATTCTACCGATGTTCATTCGGTTATTCTGTCGTACACTCGTCTTAATTTAGAAATTAAGCACTTCGTGATCTACTGCTATCGTACAGAGGCGTTCACTTGGTTTCCGTTTGATGACGACGACGAGGGAAAAGCTTTCGCTGACAAGAGTTTCTGTTCTAAGAGTCGAATGCGTTTGACAATGTTGGTATCGATTGAAAAATTGGATGGAAATCCTGAATTAATTTCGAGATTTAACGTTTCACGACCTACTACTGCACAGACATCTGACATTTGGAGGTTATAAGTAGAAATTTGTATCGAAAATAATGTTCCTTTCGAGAACAAGCCTCGTTCAATCGTTTTTAATAGTTTTTGGACGATTCGATGACATATTTTCACTTCCGAGATTTCCACTGAGAAATTGTATTTGTTTGAAAGTTTGGTATCGCATAGTTGGCTGCCTTGGTTCCCATTTGAAGATTATAAAAGAAAGTATCGAGGAGAATTTTTATTTTGACAAGGGAGTGCTTGCCTGTTCCATGTCTATACGATATTCACTCATTTGTTTAGTTTGGAAATTTCAGGCTTACCATAATATAACGAAAATATTACTATTTTTTTTACCATTTCCTTGAAAACGGTGGAATATTTTTATCAAAGGTTTGTATTGTACCATACGCGGCTTTGACCAATCGTAACCTTCCAATGACCATAATTTGAGTCAATCGGAGACTAGAGAACCATAACCCTAGTTAAAATCTAGATGACCTACTAATAGTCTTAATAACCAATTGACTTCCCTATAAAATCAACAATTACGTCTGCATCGGAATTCTTCGACACCATAACGCGATTAAAAACAATAAATTTTTCATCTAACTTTCTTCTTTTTTTTTGTTTTATCAAATCTATTTTGTATCAACTTGGACCGACCCTCCAAAAATGTTTTTGATCTGTGCCTTGACAAGAAATAGAGTACGCAATCGTCCTAATTAGCATCTGTAAATTATATAAACAGTTAGACCGATCGAATATTATCAAAATTACGACGTCGATGGAAAAGTCACGGAAGTCGATTATCTCACAGAGGCGTGACCCGACTTTTGGCACACTGTGTACATGAAACCTGACGAGAATGCCCGTCCTCCCGGCTCTTATTCGTGACTCAATGACAGAGAAAGCACGTGGCGGAGAAACGCCTGTGAGTCATTATCCAGAAATACACGACACAGACTCGAGATACCGTATATATTGAATGTCAATCGTTTCTTTTCGACAACTCGACCAGTTGCTTCTCCAATCTTCCTCCACCGAGATAACTTAATTTCTGTCAGTTTATTCTTCCAGCAGATTAAATTCACTGCACACACAAATACGCGCATATATTCTCGCGGTTCGTGACACAATCAGGTCAACGTTTGGGGCGATCGAATACACATACTGCCTCCTGTGGTCCCTGAATAGTTGAGAAACCCGATCCTAAAATTGTTTTCCGCGCTACCGTCCTAACCTAAACGAACCTGAAGTACGGTTTACGTCACGGCTTCTCGATGGACATTCTACAGGCGAGATCGGGTGATGACGATTTCTTCGAAGCTTCGCGATTACGAAACCGTTTCGGAACCGAGATTACCCGGTAGAGGATCGATTCGATTTCACCACCCTTGCTGCCCTAACGCGTAACAAAATAAGTCGCTAGAGCTAAACAAACGAAACTGTCAATAGTCTAACTTGGCTTTCACGCTGCTGTGAAAGAGGTGCTAACGTGTCTTGTACAAGAGAAACGACGCTTGGTTTGTGAAGATGTCGGCGGAGTAGAAAAAGGAGAATTTTTATTCTGCCTCCTCGACGTTTAAGTCGAACGAACTGATCGTATAACGAAGCAGAGACTTCGATAAGTATCTTGTTAATTATGTAAGAGTAATTTTTATCTTGACTATTCCTGCCGAGGTCGCGATTGTTCTGACAGACACGTGTAAAGTCCAAGTATTCTTAAGTTCATAATTTGCTTGTAATTCTTTATGCTGAAATATATGTATATATATATATCATATTTTATATTAATTTTAACACGATTAAAGACTTTCCGTATATTTATAGTCTTTTCGTATTTCTAATACAAATTATTAAATAATCTTCTTTGTATTTCTTATATAAAATAATTTTCTTACTAAATGTACAGGTGAACCTCTCCGATCGCGATGATTTTTTAATATATCGTCGGGCCATGATTCTGAACAACGTTTTTCTATATGCTGATATTCTTGTAACTGGCGGTAGGCCTTAGTTTGCGAGATACTCGCAAAAAACTGTCGGTATCGTTTTACAGCGAATTCTGATTATATAGTCGTGCGTTTATAGTTACGTAAGCGTCGGTATTATTGGTTGGCGGCCGGTGGCCGCTTATCTTTTGTTTATATACGACAGGCGGTCGAGCTTAAAGGTCCTGTGCACAACGTGACTATAAGAAACGTGACGTGGCGGCGGCTGGATTTGAAAAGGCTAACCTTAATACGATACATTACAGTACATTGTTGATATTCGTTTCTAAGTTATAGCAGACCTTTCTTACACTCTCGCGCATGCACGTTGTGCACAGGGCCTTTAAGCTCGTCCGACACGCGTTTATAAACAAAAGATAAGCGACCGGCGACCGACAACCAATACGAACGCACACGCTGCGTCACAGATGTACGACCATAAGCAGAATTCGTTGTGGCGATGTGAACAGGTTTTTGCGAATATGTCAGAAACTACGCGAGATGCCAGATATATAGGAAAAAATTGTCCATTGATCTCTCCTACCAAATATCAAAAAAAAATCATCGAAATCGACGAAGTGGCGTCCGATGTGTACATTTATCATTGTAATAAATACTTTTATTCCGTACAGGATAAAAATAATCTGCAACCTAATTTACGAGCGTTACTGAACGTTGTGACAATACAGCTTAACCTTTGAACGAGGTTCTAATATCTTTTCCTTAGCGCTTGGCGAGCCGTGATGATAAAGTGGAATTTAATGACTTCCATTCATAGTAACTGCAATAAAAAATGCCTGCGATAAATACGTATTTCTATCTTAACATAGTAGAAGTAATTTACAATTTAACGGGTAAAGTAGTCAAACATATCACTGACACTTTAACTTGATCCTTTCATTGCTTCGGCTGAACTTTTAATATTTCTTTTTTTTTTTTTTTTTAACGTGGTTGAAGTTAATTGACCGTGGAAGACAGTTTGATAGTTGTTATTGGCCTTAACACGTTGACCGCCATCCAAACTTTTTTTTTACACTTTGTCCCGGAAATCGTAGCAGATGAAAATACATTATCGTAAATAACGTTTAATTTTTGCGAAATATTAAATTGTATTTGCGTAATTTTTCTTTCTTACTATTGAAACCAAAATTGTTCCAAATTATTTGCATCGTTGGTAATCTTTTATTATACTGAAAAATTTAGTGACGTGGTTTATCGATGACAGTATCAAGACAACGCGTTAATCGACATTAAAATCAAGGTCGAGAAAAATTATACTACAATAGACTCGAACCGACTATATTGCGGATCTAACTTAAGGAAAATCAATCTAACTCACAAGATCTAAATCACTGACATTTTAATAGAACGTTTTGTCAGTGGCTTTTGAGACACATGTACCGCTGCAATCTGTTCCTTTTTTTAACATAGTTTCCGAGTAAACGTAAGCCAAATATGATAATAATTAACCTTTTGCAACTTTTCTAAGAAATATAACAGATACCGAGTAATATACGAGTTTCTTGGAAGCCAACTTCACTATTTGTCAATTTTTTAATTCCATTACTTGACCATATGATTAACGTGTAACTTCTTAACAGAATAATTGTTTCACTTCTATAAATTTATTTGTCGTGTGCAGATTAGAAATAGTCGTGAATTCTAGACAAATCTTAAAAAGCATTTGCATAATCATCACGTCTTTCTATCATCCTACCTGTGCTTGTTAACAGATATTCTATTACCTGACCACATGATTAGCGTGTAACTTCTTAACAGAATAATTGTTTCACTTCTATAAATTTATTTGTCGTGTGCAGATTAGAAATAGTCGCGAATTCTAGATAAATCTTAAAAAAACATTTGTAACATCGTTATGTTTTTTTATCATTCTACTTGTGCTTGTTAACAAATATTGTCACATAACAAACTCACATCTCTTTTTTTTTTCTCCTGTTTATACAGTTGATTGATATAGCCTCTGGCTGTCTCGTGTTACAATATAACCATTTAGAAGCGGAGTAAATCCGATTACAAGTGACACCTCTCGCGATTTCCACGATTGTACTCGATTTAATCCTCGTACGTACGCTATACCGATCGAAGATCAGTTTGGCCGATCGAAACGATAGACACGTGTTGACCTGGTGAAAATTACAGAACGGTGGAAGCTGGGCAAGTCGTGTCTGATACGTCGAGTCAACGAGAAAATTCAGTTACCAAAGTCATCAGAGGTCGAAATCAACGATTCAATGCGTGTACTGGCATTTGACACAAGGATGGCCGGTTGCGCAATCGATTATAATTATATTTCTGATGTAATTGCGCGTGTTACGATGCGGAGAACTGGCGAGCGTTGTCTCTGAGCGTTGCCATCGGGTTTCGGCGAAACTTCAGCCTCGTTTCTCGTTCCCTTTGCCTTTATTTCTTTCTTTTCTTCCTGTTTCGCCTTTCGTTTTTTTCATTTGCCTCAGCTTTTGAGGGAATAAAAGCGCGATTTCGTATGAAAAGAGTGGCGGAACCGAGGGATTTCCGGCAAATGGAATTCAACTTGCGGCAAGAATGTGGTTCACGGGCCGTTGGTCAGCTTATTAACGATGTTTCAAAGGGGAAGCTAATTTTTCCTGGTTTTGATAACGACGTGTCCTCGAATGCGAATATTTGGCACGGTTTCGGTTGTTCGCCAAATATGGACAGTCGTCCATTCGCGGTCCGGCATTGCCCTAATTTGGTCAACGAATAGGCTGTCTGCCTGCCGGAGCAACGGGAAATTTATTCAGCAACCACCGGATGCGGAGATGTTTCTACGAATTTTTCTCTACGATCTTCATCTTTTCGTAGATTTCTTTTCGTCCCGTGGTCTCTCGTCTGCGTCCTGTGCCATGGCGTGTGTGTCTCGGTTCCGACGATCGAAAGATGGATCGTCGTGTTTCTCAGCGTGGCGGAAGCTTCCGCTCTCGACTATTTTCGATCCGACGGAAATGGGTCTGTCGACCAATTGTTTGCCTTCGCCGAACAAATACACCTTCTTCCTTCTCTGTCCGCCAAATCAGCCCGTATAGCCGCCCTTCTGTTATTTGTCACGCGTGTTCCACCCAAAAGAGGAAAAAGAGCGAATCATAAATTGCACCGGCGGATTCGGCCACTCTAACAACGAAACGTTTCATGTAAATCGCAGCAGGATCATCCCCCGGCGTTTAACCTCCGTGTTTTCCTTCTCGATGGCCGATACAGGTTCCTCCGACCCCCTTTGATACTTGAACCAATGTTTTCAGAGGGTTGAACAGGGAGAACTGGCTGACGTAGAGATGATTTTTACATTTATCCAGCCTCCAGTGGACAAGATTCCCCTCTTTCGGTTAGAGAAGACGGTAGGTTTTAAGAAAATGGCAAAAAAATGGTATTTTCGCTTGTCATTTGGATTCCAGCTATTATTCGGAACAACTCTCGATTACCTAGCTGCAAGTTTCCAAAGTTCTACTTTCCGAAGGAGTCACGGAGGTCTGCGAGGCTCCAAGAAAATAACAAGAAACGTACCTCCCAGCCTCGTTTCGATTCTACGTATTATTCAAAGCTCTTTCGATTACTTAGGCGCGACGAATCTATTCGATTCGGAAGTTTCCAAACTTTGCCTCGCTGCGCAGTCACCAAGGTCTCCAGGTTGCTCGAGAGAAAATAGGAAAAAGATAAATTGTGTTTTTTATTGTAATTTGAATACGAGATAACAACGCGTGACATATTGGCGGCGAGAGAAAATTGTCCGTTGAATTTGATGGTTTTTGAGCAGCAGGTCCGAAGAAGATCGATGATCGGTCGGCTGAACGACTCAATGAACTCGAGGAACGAGTCTCCTCGGCTGACAGACGGGAAAAGTGTGAAGAACGTGAACATGCGTGTCACGTAGGTGATTCCTTCACTCTTGTCGAGAATTAATGAGCCATTCCACTGAATTCGTTTACTCATCGTTGTCGCTTTCTGCCGGCAAAACCGTTCGATTCTTCAACTTCTTGTTCCAATAACTGACAGTATTGCGATTTCAAGACACTGACGCAAAAATTTCCATTTACGTCACGTTTGCAGTGTGACATCGCACGACCCGTGTATATAATAACCATAATCGCGTAATATGTTGTTGGCTGTTGGATTATCTAGAGTTCGCAGTATCTTTCAATCTCGACATGTTGTTTCTTGAATTTAGTAGGACATTTTATGCTAATTATTCAGGAAGCTGACGTCATGTTGCGCTTCAATGATCTTTTAATATGCTGTAGAAACCAACTTTTTTTTAATTTAGTAGTCAAAAAAAAAAAAAAAAGTCACCTCACGGCGATCATTAAAATGATTTTCAAAGCTATACGTATTACGAAGAAAAGATAAGAATTAGACGTACAACTGTAGGTAGAAATCTGTAAATGTAACGATACCGGCAGTTCTTTTTAATATCTCAGAAACAAAGGGCGAGTAATCGAGCGTCGGTTACGCGTACGGGAAAAAATTGTTCAGAATCACACAGCTGACAGTGTAATAAAAGAATCATGAAAATCGAAGATGTGCAGCAGCTCTGTAAACAATGAGCAATTTTATTATGGATTTCTATTAAATACAGAAAATGATAAAGTTCTATTACAAAATTTATTTTTGCATTATTCTTACTTTTACGTTTCGCTTGGATTCTTTCAACGAACACGATGAGAAAGTTAGAAATAGCAGACAACTTTAAAAATTGATTACAAAACACACCACCTGTCGTATGGCGCGATACTCCACGCGTATTCTTCTTTCAATAAGAGAAAAAGAATAATTTAAATTTCAAATTTCGACGCACGCACCAACACGGAATGATCTTGGTGTGAACGACGAATGAGTCGAAATACCACCGACGACGAATATGTTAACGAGCTTGCTAGCCTAATTGTCTGCTAATAGTCGACAGGGACTAGAAAAAAGAGGCTGTAAAAGACGAGGAATTTGGATTCAGAGTGCGGTGACAGGCAACACGAGGCGCTAAGTGAGTCTCGTAATTTGTCGAACCGCCTCAGGTTTCACCCAGAGGGGTGAAAATGGGTAAAAGGGTCGTGGCTGAGTCTAGAGGATGGCTGAAGGGTGAGCAACCGTGGTTAAGCGACCTGTTTAGACGACGTGCACACGATCCCCCTTGTTTGCTGTAAAAACAAACCTACGTAGCTCTTTAAGAGAGCCTGGTCGATCGCTGAATCGACTTCTGTTTGGTGTCAGTGGCAGGCCAACTTCCTCGCAAGATCTTTAGCCGATGATGAAGATGAGCGTGTTCTCAAGCGGTAGATTATCGAGCGACACTGTCAAAACTGCCGCTTTAAAGCTTCAATTACTTTTCTCAGTGGCTTGCTATTCCGCTGATTCGAAATGATAGACGTGTTCATAGGAATAATTTGATCGATCGGTACGACATTTTCAGAAGCAACGATGCTAATACCAGCCGAGAATGGAATATAAAAGCGACATGAAAGAGATGTAAACGATAGGCTTGTGCCGTATACTGTACGTAAAAGTCTAATTAAATATCGCATCGTAGGAAATTTACGAGTTTCGCGAAAAGAAGGCTCGTGGGTCTCAGGTATAGAAATGCTGGGTGTATTTTTCTAGTCACATAATTGAGCTATCTTGAGTCTTTGAAAGGATTGAACTAAACCTCGTGACACGATTTATAGCATTCAGCACTTTATCTCATTCACTTGGACAGTTCTACGATCGAAGATTATTAATTGAAAGCTTCTCGTTGAAAACCGTCCACCATTCATTGTTAGAAATATCGAAACATCTCAGCTATTTTCGTACGGCGTTGAGAATAATTGATAAAAAAGTTGCTGACAGAGCAGCTTGGGCCAAACTTTGGCGAGAATCGCATCGGCTTCTTGCTAAAATTAATCCAACGTTCAGTCTGCAACTGCTGGTTATCTTGTTGAAAATGGACTGACTCATTGAAAGAAGTAAGTCCGGTTGAAATTTCACATTGACAGGCATTTTTTCGATTTTTTTCTCCACCGGCACAGGACGTTCAGTTTCAGCCGTTTGGACGCGTGAGTGGCAGATCGCAGCCCGAGGGCCGGAACGTTTCTGTCGGGAAGTCGAAGCCTCGTGATTTCCGCAATTTCACCATTTTCACGGGATTGCCCATAGTATTTGCCCTCCTCGCGCACAAGGGCTGAGATATGAAAGTTCATATGAGATGATCCTGCTTCTTCTGGATCTCATCGCGTCGTTTCGTCCGTTTTACGGCCTGGGAATCAACACGTGACACTTTGGCCCAGCCGTGAGCGAAAGCTTGAGATTTGGCGCCGGTTATGGACGTTGCTCTTTCGATAATAGAATCTTCTTTTAAGAGAAAAGGAACGAGAGAGTATCCGCTATCCCGATAGTGTTTGAAGAAATTTATAACGAAGCTGCAAACGTTTATCTTAACTATACATTGATTATCTTGTATCTATAATCAAAGTTCTGTTTAGTCGTTGTGTTTCTTTGCTGCACGTCTCGATTATATCTGCGCCCAAACTGGACCCAAAATCCTCCATTCGATAATTTGATCTATCTACGACGTCTAAAATCTAGCGATTCAGCTTGCAGGCATGTAAAATTACAAAACGCTGGTTTCGTACGCTGAGAAAATATCGTATAAATAATCCGTGATATAATCCACGCGCGGTACCCAGAGAAGCTTAATTTATGACACTCTCGAGTAGCTTTTTCTTCCTAAGTTCCATGATATAGTCCGGAACTTTGGAAGCTTCGCGTTTTCTTACAGTTCCAATTTGTACCACGCCTCGCGAGTGATACGAGGCGTGACAAGTTTCTAAATATCGTTTATGAAGTACTATTCTACTTGTACTGTTCTCCGATCACTCTCATCCGACAGATCAAGAAGAACCCAGTGAACGTACTTTGGCAGACGTTTCTAACTCGAACACCTGACTCCACAGGTCTTCACGAGCTCATAATTTTCCGGCTCTTTCGCAACAAACGTGCGTACAGGGGAACTGTCGAAAGTTGCTATACTTGGCAAAGCCTTGCCCGAAGGATTTGCTGGAGTAGAGAGGCAGTTAAAATGCAAAGGCTCGGTCGCGCGAGACTAGCGCCACCTATGCAGCACATAGTTCGCCAC
Organism: Bombus vosnesenskii; assembly: GCF_011952255.1. NCBI lineage: Eukaryota > Metazoa > Arthropoda > Insecta > Hymenoptera > Apidae > Bombus > Bombus vosnesenskii. Next base: position 379,131 of record NW_022884343.1, read on the forward strand.
TGTTTAGTATTCCGGGCGCTGACAGCCCTCTTTTCCACGTCTAGTCGTCCAGCTATCGTAGCATGGTTCGACATGGCATGTTCTTCACATTAATATAGAGCGGCTTAAGACAAAAGACGATCGGCCAGTCTCGCCAGATTCTTCCCTCGGAGATGCTGTTCTCCACCCATAACGCCATCTAGCTCGCCAGCGCGTATATTTTCGTTAAGTCGAAGCCCCTGGAAGTCTCTCAAATTGGGGGATTTCTCGCTCTCGGCCTCCATACGTGCCGGATCTTGACCTTTGAAGCAGCCTCGCTGCGAAGGAACAGATTGATCCTGATCATCACCGAGGATTCCAGTCTGGCGCCAGTTGTTCCAGTGTTTAGACAGCTAGTCATGAGCCTGAGTAGGTGGTGCGATGATCGATCACGAGTCAAGAGGTAGGACGATGCGTATTTGGAAAGCACGTTTCTCAAGCTCTGAAGTCTGGGACCTTAGGATCTTGGATTTGAGGAAAATTTTGCAATCGAAGAACTTTGAGTGCAAGGTGCAACGATTTAGGGTTGAGAGATGTAAGGTTTTACAATTTAGGATACGAAGTGTATTAGGGCTCAGGGATGAGGAGTCAATAGATCAAGACCAAAGAGACTACGATTCAAGAGTCGAAGATTCGAAATTGAAAATTTGGATTGCAAGTGTTCAGCATCCAAAACTTGAAGTTTCAGCAAAATTTAGAGATTCGTCTGTGCAGGATTCAAGAGTTCAGAGTCCAAGACAAAGAGACTGAAAGATGTCAGATCCACGAATTTTAGGGCCCAATCATTCGGATTGCGAAAATCCAGGATCTAAGGATCCCAGGGATTACGATTGGAAAATTTTCCCAGTGGAAGGATTTTGAATTCCACGATCTACGGTCCAGAAACTTAAGATACAGGATCCTTAGGCATAAGAATAGTTCAGTATTCAATTATTCGTCGTTGGGAAATTTGGCAGCCGAGTATCTTTCGTCGAATTATTCAGAATCCAGAGGCTCTAGAATCCAATTCAGCTTTCGTTTAGCAAACAGCCAAAATGATTCTACTTGAAAGAGTACTCCGACGTTTGAAACACGCGGAGAAGCTATTGAATTCCCAAGATAATTAATTACGACGCACCTTTAGTAACCAAAACTTGTACGGAACGCACGTGTGTCGTCCTCTGATCTTTGTATCCTGATAAAAATAGCTAAGATCGTTTCGCCTAATCGCTCGTTTAACGCCAATTATCTCTCGTGGCATCTATATAAGACGAGAAGAAGCAGCAGAGGCAGAGAATCGATACTTTGCCATCTATTTTCACGCGAAGACGAGAGTTTGGTTTCGCGAAGGCGATTCTGCGAGTCTGGTCAAGCTCGAGGCGAGGTTCTCACTCGCATTATGCAATCAACACGTGTGTGCAAACTGCACGGGACCGGCTTAACGATATGCAGACGCGCTTGCTTATTTTTTTCAGGACCAGTTCTCCAACTGTGTGAGTCATCGGTCGGACTCATTTTTGCACCAGGTTTAACGACCTCGTTTACTTGTTCTCCTCCTCCCTTTCTCGAGGCTCGTTGATCCACCTTCTTTCCCTCCGCGTCTCGCCAACGTTTTACCTTGGAATCTCACAGTTTTGTCAAACGTTCGCGAGCACCGAATTTAGTGGCTCTAACCGTGGCTGAGTTGGCGATTCATACGCGACTGGCTGATGATAGTCGAGTCGTTTCTGTTCGTTACAACGAGAGCAACGTTAAAATACGAAAATACGAAAAAATTGATCTTCTCACGTTCGTTGTTCTTCGGTAAGTTGTTGACTCTCGGTTGACAGGAATGAAAGATTAAAATTAATAATTCGCGTATCGTTGTGAGAATATCGAAAGACAGTTTGCGAGAAGCGCGACACTGTGGCAAGGAAAGATGAAGTATATGACGTTTATTAGCGGTGTCATCCACTTTCAGGGGTCCAGATCATCGATGGATCCAGGTCATCGATGGATCCATTATGTAACACAACAGTGGTTGAACGTTTTGTGTTAGAAGAAAAGGCTTCGTTATCTTTTATCTTCTCGTTTTGTCCTCGAGGTTTCTTTGCAACGAAGCTGTTGAAATTGTCACATTCACATTGTTATTGGACAATGGAGCTCGAAACATGCCTACGATAGATTTGAAACGGATTTAATTGTGATATATTGTAATCCTTACAGAGACACGATTTTCTAGAGAACAAAGCTTCCTATTATTAATGTCTGGTGAAAAGATTTTTCTACCTATATGTACTGTTAAGAGGTCTGAGTCAGTGGAAATGTCAAAAGTCCTCGCACGATTCACATGGCAACTAAGTGATTGCCGATCTTGTCATCAGGTGATATGGACAAAATCCGCAATCACTTAGTTGCCAACACACTATCGACGCGTGTGTAATATCAATCACATCTCGATCCACATGAGAAACCAGGCCGCACACCGAGGGCAAAATGGCAACCAGATGTCTACGCATCCTTGCTGCGTACCCTCGATATTCTTAAGGACCCACCATTAATTTTGGCATTTTCATGACTAAGGTCCTTCGGACCAAACCATGTCTTTTATTTCGAGTATTCTTTATATTTTTGTCTACTACGGGAAGATACGGGAAAATTAGTTTTCCTCGCGTTCGATATCTTCCGTTAGCACCTTCTTCACCCACCAACCTAGAAAATTTGCCAATTGACAGCGAAGTCTATTTCCCTCACTCTCCTAACGAAAACTTGTCCTTAAGAAATCAACTTTTTTCGTGTCCTTAGACCCACCCATCGTTTAGCTTTCCTTCGCCACGACATCGTCACTAAACTTTACTGATTTTTCATCTCTCGAACAGTTAACATCTCTTTACCGGGTTTCTTCCAGCCTTAGATCAGTCGCCTAATTTATTGAAAGTTGTTAGAGTAAAGCAACAAATTTATACGCGTTAATGCAGTGTACACTCAATTGTGACTGTTAAATGCATAATGAAGTGTAATAAAAAGGAAGTTGATAGTTGCGTTTCGGCTCAACCTTCTTGTTTTTATATCATCCGAGTTGCGACTTGTGATTTTACGTGACACATGCCACGGTACAGTGGGATCTTCCCTTGGTACATTCTCAGAATCGCTCTTCGACTGTAATGGACACTTTCGTGTAAATATTTGAACACTCCCGTTTCGCCCTCGATCACTTTGCATCCGTTGATCATTCGTATCGTTATACGATAATCGAATCGAAGTTTGACACGATAGACCGCTTAGGTGAATTATCTGCTACAGATAAATGAACGAATTGAATCGTGCATGAAGATTTAGAATATGATTCGATTAGTATACCTACTGTTGGAATACAACGATATTACGCACATAGACACAAATAGTCTTATACAGACACCTATACAGGCCATACTCACTACTGTATAGAGAGCGGGGTTCAAAAACTTTTAACACGTTGACTGCCACGTTGACTTATTCGTCTACTTGCGAAGGATCGTCGTAGGTATTTGAAAAGATATTCCATAATAATAAATTGTTAATTAATAATTAATTGTAACAATAGTTGAATTGTTATAAAATAAAAATACGAAAATGGTTTGTTAAAAAAATGATTTAGAATGTGAAACTTTAAAGCATTCTATACGCAGCTGAGATTGGTCGGGACAATTTGAACAATAAGTCGTTGTTTTCTTCAAATTCTTTCGTGCCTTTGTTCGGTCCATTCGACGTCTTTTATTCGCGTAACGTAGTTTGCATGCGCGTCTATTGCTTCTTCCGGAATCATTTTTCCGAACGGCGATATTACGCTGACTCCGTCGAAGACAAGGATTTTTTTGTATTTCACCCTGATAATTTTGCAACTAATAATTGTCTAAATATTCTAATATTTATATTTTTTCTCGTTGCAATTTTGTAAACCGTCAAAGCGTTTATAATAGAAATTCCCAGAAAGAATCGAATGCGAAGCTTTCTTCTGTACCATTTGATTCCTTTTTTAATTTTGGTGGCATGAGAAACCATTTGGTCGGAATAATCTATACCACACTTTTCTTCGTTATATTCGACAACAGCTAGTGGTCACCATGGGTCACCATGGGTCACTACGTACAGTCAGTCTGAGAGTAACTGGCCAACTGTCGACAATCCATAAATTCTTTACCTGCGCACTTTGTCAATTATACCATATCACTCCACTGTTCTGTAATTTCGTTTAATAAATATCACCTGATATTATTCCAACATCGTTGAGCTTATTCGATGTGTAAACAGAGAAAACTCGTGGTTAAATTGTAAGGTAGTCTGGACCTACGGAATCCAACTATGGGGAACAGCAAGTAACTCCAACATTGAAATACTCCAACGCTTTCAATCGAAAACGCTAAGATCCCTAATTGACGCACCTTGGTATGTAACCAATGAAACAATACACCGCGACCTCAAGATACCCACCGTCAAAGAGGAAATAGCAAAATATAGCAACAGATACAGCAAAAGAATCAACAAACACCGAAACCCCCTAATCACTGGACTACTCGATACGACGGACCAGACTCGCAGGCTGAAGAGGCACTACCCGCTAGATCTAAACGTCAGATTCATTTAATTATCCAAACTAAGCATATGCACTTACTTATAATACTTATAAATTATACCTATCAATAATAGTATTAACTTATTGTAAATAAACAGCCATGTCACTGCGCCACGCCAGAAAAATTACTGAAAATTCTCAACGCGAGAATTGATTGTAATTTCAACAAATAAATAAAAAAAAGAAAAAAAAAATTGTAAGGTAGGAAATATATTTAAATAGAAGCGTAATTACAAGTAAGAATACAATTTGAGCTGGTCCAGATCCGCACGCTAGCCGTGTTACCCAATAACTGAAAACACCGAAGTCAACGTCAAGCTGTCTACTGTTTATGGTCTGTCTTCGTCGCAGTCTTTTGTCTACACGCTGTCTTCAGTGCTTGAGAAAAGTAAAAAGGCCAGATGTAGAGTTTTCTTAGAAGTGGTGATCACTTGGACAAACATAAACATCGTGCCTTCCACAGATTATTTATCTTAACTTTAAGATTAATTTCGAACACCTACAGTAGTTTGTAGAATTTCAAATCCTCATATTGCCGAATATCATTAACCCATTAATCATGGCCCTACTTAAGAGGACTGGTCCCTATGACCATGACATGGAACGACATCCGAATTCTTCATGGAGTTTATCGAAAATTTACTGTTCAAAACGATTGGCAGACAATGTTGCTTCGCGAACATCGCATCTTACGTTCTTTATAACAAAGGAAAAAAGAAGAAATTATTTATTTTAGAAAGAATAAGAAATTGAATCATATTATTTCTCGTGGAATTGTTTAAAATGGTCGATACAATAAACTGATATAGGCGAGATGCTGACAAACGGGTCGAACGTGATCTCTCACATCTGAAGAATACTTAACGATTGAAATAAAAATCCGCGCTTGCATGCAAAAGGGGTAAAAGAATGGAAGTTAAATATTGGGTTGGCAACTAAGTGGTTGCGGATTTTGTCATTAGGTGGTATCATTCGAAGATGGTATCCCACTGGGGGTAGCCATCCACATGCTATATTGCTATATCACTAAGCTATAATATTTTACCAAATGTCCTACTGGACAAATTGTAAAATGTAAATAAATAAATAAATAAAAAAAAATTAGGTGGTATTGACAAAATCGGCAACCACTTAGTTGCCAACCCAATAAAAGTTCGTCGCACCTGTTCTATTTCAGGTATCTTATTTGTCTGCTCAATTACGTTCTATTTATATTTTATTTACATTTTCTTATCATCACACGCGCTCTGTACATTTTTGCGTCCTTAAATCCCCCATAAGTGCACAAATATCCATAATCTAGCGATAACGTTTGATATCGGCTAGTTTCGAGCGTAATTTTCACGTTAGAAATTCACTCGATAAAATAAATACCACGACTTTTCGTATATTATCGACGAGTAACGCGAACCGAAGTTTCCGATATTTTAGACGCGGAGCAACGGGATACGTGTGAGTCGAGCTTTCTCATTTCATTCGATTTGACGTATTTTCTAAAAAAAAAAAAAAAAATGTGCGGCGATTAGGTTGAAGTTTATATTCCGATAAATCGTCGGCAACGTGCAAATACGCGAAGAAGCGAGCAGAGTTTATAAAAATGTCAAACGATTGATCGTTACAAAGCCTGTACCAGTTGGGTTTGTACGTGGTTCGTGTCACCTAATCAAACGACAAGGGAGTGTGAGCGGAAGAAAATTGAGCGAGGGGGTCGACGGTAGACCAAGAGGCTCGATGTTTGCCGCAACTTCGTCCCCATAGTCGAAGTTCCGAGGACGAATTTCCCGTTGGCCACTTAAGCTGCGCCGACACGTATTTCCCATGCATTTTAAGGATTTCGGACAGCGCGAGGGGCCCGGTGTTTTGTCGAAGTATGAGCACGTAGTTGTCGTGAAAGGATCATAGAGTGGACTTAGCCGGGGAATCCCGTGTAAAACTTGCCCGGAATAACAAAGTTTTGTCTCTAACCTATACCACCCTCTCTCGCTTCTTTCTAATTCTTTGTCCTCTTCGCTCATGGAAACGAGCTTTAATCGACCTCACTTACTTTTTTTGCGATTTTTCGCCCCTTGCTTCATACACGTCCGCCTCCTTTTTATTTCTCTTTTTTAATATCTACGATCGATCTTGCGGCAAACCGGAGACTGGTAATCTTCGATTTCAGAATTCGTCGTTTCTTCTTCCATTCGCATTCGTCCTTTTCATTTCCAACGATACGATTATTATAAGAATTTTAGATAAGAGGAAGGGCAGTCTTATGCTTGAAACGTACAATTTCCAAGTCCCGATCCAGGTACTCGTCGTTCGCACGTTTGGCTGTTGGTCGATACTTGCGAACGGATTGTTCTTTTTGTTTTTTAATTACGTTCATAAAAATATGAATATACAACGTGTGTGTATGTTTGCGACAAGGTGGTTCAAGGTCAGACCTTGATCGGAGATTAGATCGACCCGCGTGTGGCTCGACGAGCCAGCAAATCATCCGAAATAAACGAGAACGACGAGATCCCGCGACACGTTGAGAGTTAAGCGAAGAAACGTCGGAACGCGCTAGTTTATTCGGGGTTTTTCGAGCGAAACGGAGAATTCCGTGAACGAGCTGGTGGAGAGAAGTTACACGGCCTCTTGCTGCTGTTCCTGCAGCTGCCAGAAGTAGGCCTTTCAGCTCCCCTCGTGCAGAAGTTTCGCCATTGATAGGGGTCACTGAGTGGATTTGCAACGAGATACAGCAACCAGGTCCAGCGGTCGTGTTGGTCGGGTTGCAGGTAGCGTGGCGCGTTATCGCGGATCGAGACGGACGCTCGTCTTCCCGTACGACGGTTCAAGAGAAATTTCTTTAACATTTTGCCTGCGAAATTTGTACTTTTATCGCGGAGAAAACTGCGATTCTCAGATATTACGTTTGCTGTGTATATAAAAGAAAAAAAAATAGGAAGAAGCAGGAACGTGAAGAAAAGAAAAGCGATCTAAGAATTGGTCGATCGAGGTTGATCAGAGATACAGCCGTCTACGTCTATAGACGCAGATTTGGTTTCTAGATTCTGCAAACATAGCACGATGACTTGGTGCTGACGGCCGGAGAGACGGTAAGAGATTCTTATCGCAAGCCAAATATTAACGTCGATATTATATTTCCAAAATTGTCCATATTTATTGGAGTTATTAAAAGAGAAATAGATTATATTCGAGTATTCGGAATAGCCTGTATCAGAATTAGAATGCACAAGGTGTTAGAGTAGGAAATGAATTATTCGCGTCGTTTACGTAGCGTCGGAATGTGTTTGCTTGTGTTCAAGTTTCGTTATCATCGTACGTTCACGCATATCGGTTGCAAGCAAAGAATACGTCGCAACTAATTTTAGCTGGAGGATTAACGAGCGTCGGCTCGTGTCATTATCCTCCGTGAGCTCTCTGTTTCCAGTTACGCAACGTTACGTCGACCCCCACTCGCACGCGCAACGTGTGCACGCGGAAGTCGAGTCCTTCGACTTCTAACTTCGTGCGATTTCTTTCAGATTATTAATGATTGTTCGCCATTTTACAAAACAAATAAGTAATTGCATGTTATTAAACGATTTTAGTTATCGTTATAATATTATGGTGATACGATTATACCGTGCTGGTTAAAAGAAATTCGAAACGAATTTAGCAGCGTACAGACAGGAAGTTATATGGACGCTTCCGGTCACGTGACCAAGCGCATCTCATAGCTGCGTTCGCAACGAAACGCGACACTCTGAGGTATTAGTCGCGATTAGCAAGATCCGCCAGATGGTCGGCTTCTGTTGGATCATGCCATTTGCCACTGATTCCGCCGCCACGAAAAAAAACGCATTTTCGCGTCATAATGATACGGTGAGTTTAATTAACGAGTAGACAGGAAATAAATAATGTGCATATCGTAGCGCCATGGTACGGAGCATAAAAAGTAATTACGCGAATCGGAAAGGGAGAAAGTATTTTTCATGATTTAGAAAGAGTACTATAGTTTAGAATAGCGTTATAAATATTCAGTTTCTTTAAACTCCGTAAGATCGTAGGAACTAGATGGGAGAAGAATTAATTATTAAAATTAGCGGGAACTGGATGGAAGAGGAATGAAATCCTTAGAATTTCTCCTCGTAACCATCAAAAAATAGAATCTAGTAACGTAATTTGATTAAAAAAGAAATTGCGAATGAATTGTTTTGTCTAACTTATCTTAACTTGGCCATTTTATAGCATTTCGTCGTGTTCATTTAACTTCCTTAAATTTTGTTAATTAACAAAAAAAGAAAGATTGTAATGCAGAGTTAACACGTACATTAATGTCATTGAAATAATTTTAGCCTTTAGCCATTTCTTAATTATTGTACATGTCGTTATATGTGATATATTATTATATATGTTAATTATATATCAATTCCAGTTTTGCAATTACCTGTGAACAATATTCCTAAACTGTTCCATAAGGCACAGCCAGAAGGTACACTAATATCATCCAAGCAATTTTATCCTTCCATTTTGCCTTCTATTTCTGAAGAAAATTGAACAGACTGGGCCTGTTCTGATTTCATAAGACACAGCAAAAAGCTACACTAACATTATCCAAACAATTGTAGCCTTCCATTTAGCAACTATTTAGTTATGAAGAAAATTGAAAAGACTGTACCTGTTCTGGTTGCATAAGATACAACCAAAAGGTAAACTAATATCATCCAAGCAATTTTATCCTTCCATTTTGCAACTAGTTTTGAAGAAACTTGAACAGACTGGGCCTGTTCTGGTTTCATAAGACACAGCAAAAAGGTACACTAACATCATCCAAACAATTGTAGCCTTTTTTCATTCTGTAATTACTTATGAAGAAAATTGAAAAGACTGTACCTGTTCTGGTTGCATAAGATACAACCAAAAGGTAAACTAACATCATCCAAGCAATTTTATCCTTCCATTTTGCCTTCTAGTTCTGAAGAAAATTGAAAAGACTGAGCCTGTTCTGGTTGCATAAGGCACAGTCAAAAAGTACACTAACATCATCCAAACAATTGTAGCCTTCCATTTAGCAACTATTTAGTTATGAAAAAAATTGAAAAGACTGAGCCTATTTTGTTTCCATAAGGCACAGCCAAAAGGTAAACTAACATCATCCAAACAATTGTAGCCTTTTTTTATTTTGCAATTACTTATGAAGAAAATTGAAAAGACTGTACCTGTTCTGGTTGCATAAGATACAACCAAAAGGTAAACTAACATCATCCAAACAATTGTAGCCTTCCATTTAGCAACTATTTAGTTAAGAAAAAAATTGAAAAGACTGAGCCTATTCTGGTTTCATAAGGCACAGCCAAAAGATACATTAATATCATTCAAACAATTGTAGTCTTTTCTCATTTTGCAATTACTTATGAAGAAAATGGAAAAGACTGTACCTGCTCTGGTTGCATAAGACACAGCCAAAATGTAAACTAACATTATCCAAGCAATTGTAGCCTTTCATTCCGCAATTGGTTGTGAACAAAATCCCCAAATTCCTGTCCTATACGTCCAAGAATGGTCTGATTCGTCGTAATTTTCCATCTCAAGTTTCTTGGATCCGTGGATCTCCGGGAAAGGGAGCGGAGGATCGCTGAAAACTAGGTGGTGAAAAACGCGACGGATGTTCCATAACTACTCGATAGAGGGGAATCCTGTATTCGTCGGAGCAAACGCTCCACTCGTCACGTATAGATCGGCGAGCAAACGTCTGGTTTGTTATTCGCGTCGTAGCATAATATCGACAGGGGTACACCGGTTGCATAAGCTTCGTCAGTCGTTTTCTCGCGTAACGATACTTTATCTCGGCCAGGCGATGCTCGCTGCTTGGACTCTCTGTCGCTCTCTTTCTCTTCTTCCTTTCTGTGTGTATACGTGCGCGTGTTGTTCGTCGAACAGGGAGGAGACGTCGTTGACCCGCGACGTCGAACCCTGGCCAGCGAATCACGGCCGGTGGAATGGGCGGCTGATCCTGAATTTATATCGCGTGTTTAGGTGAGAATTGGTTCTTTATGAGTCGCACGTGAGTTCACTGCGCGATACTCGAGCACACTCGACGAATCTCACTCGTTATGTACATTGGCTGCTGCGGTTTCCTCGTTTGTAACGCTTCTTCCCTTTCAACCAGCCAACCGCATGTATATTAGATGTATACAATAGCGTACAGTTCTTGAATCTTTGCAACATTGAGATCCGCCACGTCGTCTCGTAGCAAACGGATCTCTTCGTTCAGAATTCGCTTTATCAACCAGTTAACTGCGGTGTACACTCAACCTAGACCAGGCCACACATCGCGGGCCAGACGGGAACTAGATGTCCGCTCATCCTCGCTGCGTACCCTCGATATTCTTAAGGACCCGTCATAAATCCCAATAATTTGCTAGCTAAGGTCCTTCAGACCCAACAAGCATCCGTTTTCCGAATCGTTTCTAAAGACCATTGTCTACTACGGCTTGACAAGGGAAAGTTAGTTTTCCTAACGTACGATGCAATTTTCCTCCTACTAACCACTTCCTCTCGAGGGCGGCTAAGACCCTTCCTAGTCCACCAACCTTCGTTTAACCAATTAACAACGAAGCCTATTTCCCTCGCTCTCTTAGCCAAAATCGTCAGCAACAAATCCGATGGTCCCGTGCGCTAGACACACCTAATCCTTAGCTTTCCTCCGCCACAGCATCGTCTCCGAAGACAACCGATTTTCCATCCTTCGAACAGTCAACATCCTTCGACCGGGTTTACACCCGTGGATCAGTCACTCGCTCATCTTATACATACGCACCAGCGTAACTATCTTCTTTACAAGTTGTTGGAATAAACGGTGATTTATAACTTACTATACAGTGTTACATTCATCGAACCACCTCTGTTATCTCAACCGAAACAGGGGAACGACTATTTCGCGGCGTCGATTAACCGAATCGTAGCGAGAATTTTCGCCTCTCGCTGACGCGCTTTCCTAGCGCGAACGATCGTAACACGCGGAATTTAGTTGTAGAAATCGGGTTAGGTCACCGAGTGCCTGATCAAATACGAACGACGACGTGTATACTCGTCAAACGCAATTAATTGGTCAATATTAGCGATCAATTAGCTTAATATTAAATACAATTTTTCAAACTTAGAAACTTTGCAAACTTTCCTGTTCATGTAACAGGCGTTCGCGTTCGCACAAATGTCATCGATGTAATCGAGCACTGGGCAAAGTTTCCTTGCTGCGTAAACGGAGTTCTAGCGCAATGTGAATTTGTTAATTCGACAGCCTCGTCGGAAGAATTTTTTATGATCTTCCGAGATTCCCTAAGAGGTAGACTCTCGAGTATACAACTAGCTTAGAGTGCAAAGCCCATGCGCCGCCTAGTGTTCTATTTACCTAGCGTTGTTTCTATAGAAAAGTCACTGGAAGCGTTTCCAAAGACGTTTGAAATGTGATTGTCGGAGTTTGAGAAAGTTGGATTACGTATGGATTCTTTCGTTTGCAGAACGACGATCTGGTGTTCGACCAGGATGGCAAACAGTCCATCGGCGAGGCTCCGCTGATAGAGTCGCGCCAACAAGACTCCTTGTTTCATAGGATAAAGAGAGGGCTGTGGGATTTTTTTGGCCCATCCGAATCGACAACTACCACTACCGAAGCTCCAGGTAATGTATCGTTCTTTTTCCCATAGTAAACACGTTTAAACATCGTTGTTAGCTGCAAGGGTTGGCTAATTGGCAGAAATGCAGATCCTCCAACTGCGCCGAACATTCTGCTCTATCGTGTATTACAGAAATTGTACTGTCTAACGTTTTGCAGAATCCGAAGACGACAACGCGGACAACGAGCTGAACAACGCTCCTCCAGTTCAATCGGACGAGGACAAAGAGCCGCAAAGCTCGAATTTGGAAAGGATAACCCGAGATAGCGCGGAAGAATACGACGAAGATGACGAGGTTGGTATCCAAGAACTTACGACGTTCAAGTAAATACGTAAATCTTTGGTTCGATAGTGGCTCTGATCGTCGTTGTTGTTGACAGAACAACGAGGTTGGGAACGTGGCCGAGGGTCGGAGGGAGCCAGCCAATTTTGGCAACACCGACGACGAAGACCTAGCCGGATCTGGAGAAGTTGAAGGCAGCGCCACCGAGTTTGATACGAAAGTTAATTACGGTTCCAGAAGAGAAAGAAGTAGGCAAACAGTTTGTTATGGTTCATTGATTTGGTAGCCGGAGTTTCCTGCACTTGTTGCTAATTTCAATGTGGCTTTTTCAGGGTTCTACAGAATAACCTTGACCGTTGGAGAACCGTACAGGAGGGAATACGCGGACAGAAGCAGCAGAGAGTACAAGGAACTCAGTGGCAATCTGACGCAGCCGCTCGAGGAGTTGCTGAACCGTGACATTCCCAACGAAAATCACCACGTCAACGTTGTTAAAATATCGTGAGTGTAATGTCACTCGGTGTGCGATTTATTTCTATCCTTCTGTTCTACGAGAAACAGATTTCCTTAGTCTCCGACGTTCTTTACGTTCTTATCGGTAGCAACGCGTGCGTATTATCGTCGTTTACTGTAAAGAAAAATGCTTTTAGCTTCTAATCGTACGTAGACTGGATTCGAACGATTGTTACGCGGTATGAAGGTCGCAACGTACGATGAAATATGATAAAGAGTATGTCTTATAACTTCGAATTAAATGGAAAATTAAATGAAGAGTTCGATAAATTCGAAGCGAGATTGAAGTTTTAGGATAAATTCTATGAAGGATAAATGAAATGTGACAGGTTGTTGAATTGTTCCGCAATGGTTAAAAAGACAATCACATTGTGACGAGTAATATCATCGGGAATACGTAGTAACTGATTTCCCTGTGTTTTTAACGCTAGAACTACCGATAGTCGACACGAAGCTATTTCTACGAAAACCAGTGAAAATGACTGGTCTTCAAAAAATACGTAATAGTAGAATATTTGTATATTTATTGATTTATTATCTTACAGAAGCAATTCCATGTTACGTAGTACATTTTTGCTAGTATTAATCCATCTGGGATCCCTAAACGAGGGTTGACACATTTATAAAATCGTAGAACCAGTCATTTTCACTGCTGTGGTATTTCCAGAGTTAGCATCTAGCGATCCAGCGATCGATCCGGAATTTTCCTGATAACTGACATCCTCGTATCGAATGATACGCGATAAAAATTTGAAAAACGCGTGGCAAGTTGTAGAAAACGAGGAAACTGGTTAATTGGGGTTCGATAAACAGATTACAGGATTCCTGTACACTTTGACAAGTGCCAGTCATTTTCACTGCTATTGAATACGTAAAAACCAAAATAAAATTCGTTATATTATTCTTTCAGTTATCGTTGCGAAAGTCATTACGTCATTGCGGAGAAAAATATAACACGAAGTAGGAATTTTAAAATGAAATTGTAAAACCGGTGAGTTTGGCCGGTGTGGTAGTTCTAGCGTTAAAGACACTAGAGATGTTTTTCTGAAATAGACAGGTAGCCCAAGAAGCTGAGTCAAAGTGACTCAGCCAATAGGTATCCGAGGTACGATAATAATTCCTGTTCGATGTTCAGGCCAACTTCTGACAGCTTTACGTCGCAAGTTACTCTAGACATCGGCTCGACGTTAGCTGATGAGACGGAGATGCAGTACATCATCGAGAAACAGCTGCAGATGCACTCGTTGGGCAACGTCCAAGTGCGTCCGGATGGATTTACCTTCAGAATATTCCAAGGTAACTTGGTTTCGCTACACGCTGACGCGTGGAATGATCGATTCCTCTTCGAAGACCACCCAGGTCGATGACCATAGAAGAAAAAAATCTCGAGATAGAAGGAACGTCCTAGCGTTGATCTTTGTCTGGAAGAATCGATCCATTCAATTTTCACACTTACGCCGCATGCTGTTATTGTGTCATGCTAGTTGTACTTTTATATTATAAGTAGAATCTTTTGTATTAGAGCTCCGTTTCACTTTTTCGTTCTTCTACCTTTTTTTGTTGCATTCTGTTGTCCACCTGATGATTGCAAACACGCCTACACACAAACACACGAAATACGCATCTAACCACAGTAGGGTTTGAAGAGCTGGAATGCGATCAGTCAGCTGAGCTAACGTGTAGAGACGGTACATGCGTTCCATTGGAGCGGCGATGCGATGGAATTGCCGACTGTAAGGATAGTTCTGACGAAGAGGGCTGCTCCGAGAGTACAACGCGTAAGTAGCAGTCGTAATCGTCAACACAGTAGCTGTAAATACACTAAAATATAAGTACCATGTTGGACTTTTGGCATCTCTTTGCTACTGGTGAAATCGTTCCATATCAGATGCATTCGTTCGTTTGCTCGTTCAACTAATTTCCTCCCCCCTTTTTTTTTATTAGAAAGATTTTTATTTTTAATTATTTACTTATTTTCACATACGTATATTTTTTTTTTCTCTCTTCATGTTCATAATTTATATTCACTTCTCAATCATCGAAACGATCAACGACAGAGCCGAGCAGGGATTTCGCAAGAACCGATCATAACGAAATTTTGGGAGCTGTACCAAAAGAAGACGATGGAGATATAAACAGAGTTGATTCGATATCTAGCAAATGTCGCGCCGACGACACAATTCGTTGTAGAGATGGAAGTCGTTCTATCTGCTCTGTACAGCAATGTGACGGCGTGAAAGATTGTGACGATGGTGATGATGAAGATGGTTGTCCCCATCCAGGTACAGATGTTGTCTCCCGATTACGTAGATGCTTACTCATAACGGCAGTACTTTTGCATAGATTAACTGTACCTACACAAGTATCGAATGTTCCTTATCTTGATAATTTTCGTTGTCCCTTTGCGCGCAAAAAGAATCCACAGTTCGTACGTTCGTAAGAAGTAAGAAATCGATCGATATTACAGGTTGCAGCCCCGGAGAATTCGCCTGCGACGTGTCTAGGTGTATCTTGGACTCGCAGCGATGCAACTTCGTCCAGGATTGCGACGACGGAAGCGATGAACACGACTGCAACTATCCTGGTGAGTCGTTCTTTATTTTCTAGCAACTAATAACGATGATAATCTAGCTTCTTTTGCTTCTTTGTTATTTTATAAATAGAGATTTCCAACTTGTATCAATCGACTGTTACTTCGATTTAGAAAACGATGAGAATTCCATCGAAGAGATATCCACTTGCCAGCTGCGACAAAATGTAGAAATCTACTTTTTATATTCTTACCGACCTTATAACTTACCCTCGAAGATTTCGTTACCGATCGATCTCTGCTTTTACCGACGAGTCGCGTGATTATCGCGGACCTTGGGTCTGTTTTGCCGACATATCGGATCGATGACTCCGAAATTCCCACCTTACGTCAGCCTGATCATTCTCAACGTCTTTGTTTCCGCTCGGCGACCATCAACTAATTATAAGTAACACCGTCACCGGCTCGTCAAAGGCTTAGAGACGGAAGGGCGTCGAAGACGAGCCAGAACGTGACGATTTTCGCCGTGAAAAGAGGGTCAGGTGGAAACCGACCAGGATGTACCTACTGAATATTCAAAACTCGAGGGCTTTTGCTCTTCCGTTCTGTTTTACCGCGCTTTTTTCACCGTCGAGAGGCGGATGATTATGGCCAACGGCCACGGAAGTCGGTCACGTGATGCTGGAACCTCGGATCGCGAATTTTTTATCAGCATAACGTATTACCGAGTCGATAATTGGTATTAACGGTTCCACATCGGATAGGTCAATAAGATCAAGCTGGCCATTTTTATAGTATTACGACGTGTTAAATTTGTCCAATGTTTCTTCGTTAACAAGCAAAAAGACAAGAATCCCACCGTGCTATACCGAAGACATTAATTCGAGTGATGCAACGTATGCGTCAGTAATATGCTTGACGAATATGTTAAATTAATTCGTTAAACCTATCGAGAAGTCTTCTGATAAAAAAAGAGGAATGCGAAGGACACCAACAATGTACAACAATTACGGTAACTTATTTCAGTCTCTGGATTAGTCCTCGAGACTACAGCCAGTCTCCTACTGTTGTAGCGTTTAATGGTTGCAGATTAGGCCAAACTACGAGTCCCGAGTACCAATTCTCAGTTACAAGTAGGCAAGTAGGGGAAGGCCAGGTCTTCTCAAGTTTCTCGATCAGAGTTGCGGCTAATGGAGAGTGCGTCAGCTATGCGAGGTCTAGAAACGTAACAAAGGATATTAAATTCCCTGTTTGAAATAGAAATACAGGAGCTGCGTGGAAGTGGGCCAAACCGCGACGGAACAATGAGTCGAAAGTTAATCTTCGAAAGTCGATCGCCGGTGAAATTCGTTTTGCACATCTTCGAAGTCGAAGTTTTTCTGGCTCGCAGGAAGTCGAAGAGAGACAGACAGAGGCATTCGTTATAAATATCCAGAGACACGCAGACCGCTGCTTTTACCTGCTTCCAGTAATCGCGATGTGCATGCTTAATCAATATTCAAGTATTCAACCGTTAGGGGACCATCGACCTTATCCCCTCATTACTAGCGATGGGTATTCGAGTCCATTGGATCGCGATCTTCTGAGTAAAATTGTCCTCTAAGTGTCTCCCGATATATCGCGATGTCTCGAAGAAGATTTTCATATTCGGCAAATGAGACTTTTTTTCATCGATGAACGATCGATCGGATTCTTCGAAATGTCGAAGAAATGTCCAAGGAGTGTACTATGTTACGATACAGTATAATTAAACGTACATCTTTAATCTTGCACAATCGCAGTGACATTAGACAGGATCATCGATCCATCTACGATATCCCCAAAGATCGTTTCTCTTCATCGGATCTGGGACACGTTGCATCCAAAAATTTGAGAATTCTCTTCGAAGCAAAAAGAGACATCCGATGGTACCAAAGGAGTATCCCTCGAGGAGAATTGTTCTATCCTCGACACTTGGAAACATCATCGTTTTCGTAGCAAACCGTGTCCCTAACAGGAAGCCGGGAATATCAACTGATAGCACAGACGGAGCATTTCTTGATCCAGCTGTTCCATCTCCAACGATAGTTCTCACCAAACCGACGACACATGACGCCACAAGCTTATAGAATCTTCTTAAAACCTGCACGACCATCGACCACGTCGATGTTGCTAACGCTGCCAAAGGAACTAAAGTTGCTAATGCTTGTTCCACCACGGTCTCTCACTGTCCATTCCATATCTCACTGTATCCCAGTAAAGAGATGTTCTATCCCGTCTTTCGCATAGTTTGACGAGACGATCGTTTCCTAGCAAATACGAGACATATTGTGGTTACAAAGCGAGAGTTAGGAGAACCATGATCGTTGGTACCGAGAACAAGTATCGCTGCGGCGTTCCTTGTCAAACTAGAAAGGTCCATCTATAGCTATACCGACAACTAGTAAACTAAATCGAAACAGCTCTTGATCAGAGTGGCATCCGTGTTGAGGCCATCGCTACCGATGACCCTCGTGCTCGCCCTCCCGCCTCCGTTGATCCTGCACGGTGGATAGGAATGCGCATAACCACTTTCGTGTCCCCCGTTTGCTTCCGCGATATGCCAGCTCGGACGGGGACAATTATGAGTCTTGGTGAGCAGGACGAAGCGAACGTTGCTGGAAGTCGGGAAACGAGGCTTTGGTATGGTTGGCAGGTTGGCAAGGGGGGAGGATGGGGAGTTGTACGTTAGGCTGGTAGGTGGAACGACAGCACGCTAGGCACCGCCACGACAAACGTCAACCCCTGCTGTCCCAGCACATTATTCAGGTGCGTCCTCTCGACCTGGTATACGCGGTGTGCAAAAAAAAAAAAAAAAAAAAAAAAAACACGTGGGCATCGTTGCGATGATGGCAATCGCTGCATCATCCTTGCTTGGATGAATTTGTAAGCAGTCATTCGCTTGCTCCGCTTCTCATCGTGCAATCGATAATGAGCGCGGTAACTTTGCACACAGTGGCTTGGAGTGACAGTTCTGGGATATTTATCGAGGTTACGGGGATGGGTGTCACCTGGTGACACCGAGTTTAGACGTCCTTGTTGCATGAATGGAATTTGCGGTGCTAGGTTTTCGGTAGAAGCATCCACCTTTTCCACTTGCATCCGTCTAGGTAGTTTAACGATTCCTCGTTTAACCGTGCAATCCTCTTTTTTTCTGACCTTGAAGATTCCTTTAGTGCGATTAAAGCAGGACAGCACGGGGTGACACGCGTGAATTTTCTACGGAAGCTTCACTCAGGTTGTCAGCTGCGAGCCTCCGCTTATCGGGATCTGGGCTCAGCTCTTGGAATATAGAAATCTCAGGCGATCATTCTTTCGTGATTTCTTGTCTGCGTTCGATATACACGAGCTCGATCAGCGTACGCTCGCGTTATCCTTAGAATGGAGCGTTCGCGAGAACTTCAGACTTACACACTTTTAGACCTTTCACGAGAACTTAGAGTGGAGCTTTCTCGGAACTGTGCACGGTGAGTAGAAGCTTAGTGCGTTCAACTGGCACTGCAAAATGAAATAAGAGTAACATTTTCGCACGTCAGAAAATAATTCAGACATAGGTAGCTCTTCTTCCGGATCAAACGTCTGAGTCGCGCTGTTTGGATTTTGTGTCGAAAGGTCCCAGTACGTTTGAACGCTACGGACGACCCACGGTTTTTTCTATTTCATTGTTATCTTCTCAGTAATTTTTCTTGAACAAAACTTGAAATATTTATAAACCGACAGTACGCGTATAAAATAATATAGATGTACAAGAAATAACAAATACGACGAGCGCTATTGCGTCGCTTGTTTCTCTTCGCAATCGATCGAGGCAAGCGCTGTCGCGCTGTTCAGGATTTTTCCATCCTGTTTTTTCAAACACCGCTGGCACTCAAACGGATATTCCGACTGACGCTGGAGTTTCTCCTGGGTTTTCGGCCTTCTTAGCAACTGCTGCTAGCTGGTTGTGTATCTGAAAAATTCGGAGAACTAACAAGTGTCGCATGTCGACTTTTAGCGCGATCGATATTTGGCAGAATTCTTGTTCCCGACTCAACAGTTGTGTCAAACGTGACTCAAGAACTGGAAAAAAGAGAAGAAAGCAGCAAATGATCGAAAATTTCGAGATATTTTATAGAAACTAGCTACGTTTCATTTATTGTCGGAACAGTAAATTCTGAGAATCGAATTTCAAGGATGTTGTCTTAATTTACATCGTGCACGCAGGTTTTCCAATAAAATACGATCCGTTAGTTGAAATTTCGAATGCGAAATAATCTGTTATATCTGGAATGGGGCCAGCGTCGATATGGTTGAATTTCAATTTCTCCAAGGCCAGCTCAACAAACTTGAGTACCAATTACGTTAGAATAGCCAGCAGTTGTTCTATCCTAAATACTTTCTGACGGATAACGTTTTCCAACAAAGGCTCAAACGTTTCACGTGCACGATTTTTTGACCACCCTGTGCGAACGTTCACCGCGTGGTGGAACGTTCGTGCGCCTATTTCAGTAAAATAATAAATACCAAAGCAATCGTTCAAGCTAGTGTTCAATTTCGACCACGAAGTCGTTCTTTCAACGTCTAACCTTGAACTCTTTTAATAGTCAAAAAATAGTTCAAACATGTGCAATCCCTTTGCTACATTTCAAAGAATTTTTTTCACCTACAGATCAATCTGTTGTATGTTGAAAAATACATCTTTTGAATTTACGATTACTCGATGATTTGTCCTGTAAATCGCGCGGCAGTCTCGTTGAGATTGTGAACATTAATTAATTAAATTAAACGAATCGTTCGTTAATCGGTAACAGTGAAATCGTTGAAGATATATTTTTACAACGAAGAGATTGCACAGAACTTGTCGCCGAGAATATCGTTGAATAAAGTCGAAGTTATTTCTTTAGATATTTCGTCGAACGTATCATTAAATTTGCCTGAAAAAAGAGAAGAAATTTTTCAATAGAAAATTCATAGCAATTTGGTAAGTACGAACACGTTTCTAAAATTCGTAGTGAAAAATACGGTCGGTACGTTAGCTGTCATTACGAGCGCAAAGAATTAAGCAAAATTATTTTTCGAATCTACAATTCTGCTCGTATGTCTACTTTATGGTAATAATTGTTCATTGGATAAATTTGACCGGTCCAAGTATTTTTATTCTCTGGGTTAACGTTGCGTTATCCCTGTTTGAACAAGATCCTTTGCAGGACCGAAGGTTTTTTTTATTCACCGGCGAACGAAAGAGGACGGTTTATTGACAAAATAAGCATATGCAAATGTGTCGTGAATGTTCGGGCAGCGTGATTTGTCTGAAAACTTGCTGCGCCCGAGTCGTTCGTTCTGCCTATAAATCACGTCACGAATTTCAACCGCATCGCGTGATCATTGATCGATAAATTAACGAGCCACTTAGCTTTCGCGAAAAATTTGAATGTCTCCTGTTTTCTTTCGCTCTCCTGTCCTCTTGTTGCACGGACAAACATCGCTACCACCGATCTCGTCCTAGTTTTCAGAAACGAAATCATATTTTACCAACGTCCAAGCCCAACCGAAGTTTTGTTTCCGTATCTTTCGTTTCCTACGTATTTCGAAAATTATCGTTTAATCCGAATCAAACGTAGATCTGTTGCAAACGCGAATTGCTATATTTTGAAACAATTGAAATTTATATCCGTTTTCGTGCTTAACGCGAGCCTGACCCAATTGTGCTCTTAGGTAACTACTCGTTCGACGGCTCTGAGTAAATCTGGTGATGGGTTTTGTTTACTCACGAGCCACTGCAACGAATTCTTTAAGAATTTCAGGCCCCAGGTTTCTCAAAGTCAGTCGCTAAGAACTACGCGTTCACTTTCTGTAACGATCACGCTTGTACCATGTCGTAGAACCCTTCTCGAAGATGGATCTTCGATTTATCTCTAAATATCACGTGGAAGATTTTTGTAAATCCGTGGCGTATCGATAATCGTGAGTTGCATCGATCCTCGAGTCCACCTTCGACACTGTTCTGCCGTGGATTTTTATGTTTACAAAATATAAAAAGAGTATAGGGACTTGTGTCGATTTTCGAACCTAACCTAAACCCGACCTACAGATATTCGTCGTATACTGTAGTGTCATATTTAAAAAAGAAGAAGCATGAGAATTTTAATCAATTTTGAAACTTAAGCAAAATCCAACTTACGATTAGTCTAAATGTAGCTCACAGATGTTTCGTATAAACCTACATTCGACGGAAAAGAGAGAAATAGGTTTATAGGGGATTTTTATTAATTCCCTAAACTAATCCAGGTCTAACGCAGACCTGTGTCACGTGTGTCTTACCATATCTAACAAAACCCTAGGGATTTTCCTTCGTTTTCGAACCTAACTCGAGTCTTCTTTGACTTAACCTAATACTCGGAAACAAAGAGAATCGTTTCTACGAATCGTTATGTACTCAACATCGGAGAATCATCTTGATTCTGAAATTTCTGATGGTTCTGGCGATTTCTAACGAGCGATGGATATTTTTGCCGCACATATCGCCAAGGATCAACGAGTTGGGTAAGGGATAATTAGCCCGCCGTGTGTTATTGCCTGATAAGGGACCTGGCAGCTACTAAATAATTCCCGACCTGTGGACTTCGACGTGCCACGAAATTTCGTGGACGGTGTAAGTTTCCGCGCGAGCGAGCCTCGTGTGCGCCTTGGGCTCATTTCATAAATAATCAAGACCAAAGATAATGGCCTGACCACCGAGGCCGCGATCCGCTCAGATAACCACCTAACGTTATCAAATTGCGACATAAAATAAGTATTGATAATTTGCCGATATTATAATCAACGACTTCCCCTCTACGCAAATATTTCACGCGATAAGGCGTTCTAAAATGTATATTGTATTTCCATAGCAATTAGAGTTCAGCTTGGAAAGTCTTCATAGTCTCCTCCTGTTGTTGACTTTCGACTCTGTTATTGAGTTTCGCGTTCGTAAGTTTGCATAAATTGATCGATCGTGTACTTATTGTTTAGAAAATTCTTTTTACCTATTTAACGACCCAGGATCATCCGTATCAGCACATCCTTGGAAATGGTTCAGTGAACATATTTCAAAGACAAATTTCTCATTTAAACGTTTACCAGTGTGTAATATATCTTTCCTAACACCTTAACACTCTGAAGATGAACATTATTTAATCTATTAATTACTCAACAATTAATATTAACATTACGTCTTAACACAATGGACATACTTCAGAGAAGAAGAACTGAAATATTTCTAATAATTTATGTTGTCGGATGGCGTAAATTTTTCAACACGCATTTGCAAAATTTTTGCCCAGTCTTTCTTTGTAAATTTGTTTTTTAAACAATTCTTCGTACATCGTTTATTCGTAAAGATTCTCTGCAAAATTCGATCGATAATTACAAAAATCGATATTTACAAAACTCTGTCTACTCTTGTTTAACTATTTTCTGATATCCATAAAATTTATCTTCCACTTTTTACCTCTGTTTCTACACGATTTACAAGATCTGCCCCTTACGCTACTTGTTTCTTACATTTTTACGATTCTTCCTACCAGTCTGGTTTTCAGCGTTTAGTGGACCATTAAAAGAAAAAGCTGATCGCACGTCCTTTGTCTATGACCTTAGCAAAACTCTCCCCCACCCCCGTTTTCGATATTTACGAAACTCTTCCCACCCTCGCTCAACTAATTTTTACTATCCTCGTAATTTCTTCTACGCCTCTTGCCACTAATTTTCGCGAAATTTACCATAGTTTTTGACATTTACAAAATTTGCCCTCTTACTTTTAACTTCTATAAAATCCGCAACATCTGCAAACTTTGCCCTTGTTTGTTTAAAATTTGCCCTACACCCCTTCGTTTAAAATTTGCCCTTCATCCCTCTTCATCTCAACTTCCCTAAAATTCCCCCCAGCCTCTTCATCCTCGGAGTACCAGCGTATCCTGCAGGATGATTTTCAGAAGCTGTGCCAAGTACGGACCAGCCAGAAACGCGTCTAACGGCGGGAAATCGGCTGCCTCCGCCGTGAATATTCCTTGCCAGCCGCGGATTAAACGAACGATTCGAGGTCGCGCAGCCGCGTCGCGCCAGGGCGGATCGTAATTCTGCCGGTCGCGTTCGTATTGTCGTAAATTACAAAAAAGCCAGGGAATTGTTACCACGAAATAACCGCCCGCCCGACCAACCACCTCCACCACCACCACCACCAACACCACCACCAACACCATTACCACCGTTTCATCCCCATCGTCATCGTCGTCGTCGTCGTCGTCGTCGTCGTCGTCGTCGTCGTCGCGTGGTCGCGTGGTCGTTGTTGCCTACCCCATCGCGACATATTTCGACGTGTATGTACATGCATCCCAGTGCACGTAGAGAGTTGGGAAACGCGGGATGGTTCACGAGGAGGTGGCTGTGGGAGGGCGACGGTGGTTCGTTACACAGTGTGAACCCCTTAAGTGTGGCAACAGACAGGGTAACGCCTACCAATCTGCCGTTTGTCCCCCGGACCAAGCCATACCGACCCTCCACCGCGCCCAGCTTAATTCTCCCCGGCCGAGAAATGAAGCTTAAAGCCGAAAATGAATTCTAAAAAGCGCGGCTGATGAAAGCGTGGTTGGTTGGTTGGTTGGTTGGTTGGCTGATTTGCCGGGGGTGGCCACCGTCGATGGGGGATTGCCTGGCTGTCGTAAATCTGGTTGAAGCGTCGCGGATGGATTATAATTTCGACGTGACCGAACTCGCGATAAATCCGACGCTTCTCTGTTTTTTTTTTTTTTTTGGTTTTTGTTTTTGTTCTTTTTTTTTTTTTTTGTTTCTTTTGAGAGGGCGGTTACTCTTTGTTTTTTCGCCAGTTCTCGGGGATCAGAGATTTTGGGAATTGCCGAGGGTAGGCGAGGGAGGAGGATTTTTCTTTTTAACGTTGGTTGGTTGGGTGTTTGGTCGAGGATGCTTGGAATTTTTAGGGAAGTCGTTGGAGACGAGGAATTCGACGTGCGAGTGGCCACAGCTAGCGAAAGAGTTTGCCTTTTTTAACCTGGCTGTTCCCTTCGGGTTTGCGTGGCCTCTAAATGAGTTTCATGTTGGAACAAATATTAGCAAGATATTGGGTTCTAGTGATATGTTATTTTTACTACCTTTCTTTGTGTATTCCACGTTTTTTTATCGATAAAGTATCGCAAAAGGGGAAGATTTCTGAAGAGTTGCAAACGTAAAGAAGAAAGGGAGGGACAAAACGGTTAGAAAAAGAGAGTTAGTCGAAGCAGTTTAAGATTCAACGCTTCTTAATCAGTCGTAGGATAAAATATGCATTTTTGGATCTTGTTAAGTGCTTCAAGAACGTCGGTTATTGTATCACATTCTACTTATTGTAATTTTCTCTTCTTTTCTACGTAAATTCTTCTCTCATTCTGCTTCCATTTAGGATAAATTATTATATTTTTAATCTTTTACAAAATTCCATAGACCAGAGAAAGACACACTTCCGAGCTAAACGTGTATTTTGCACGTTAAGCAGCTGACATGGAAATAAAAAATCAACAAATATGAAACATATGTTTCCTCTGTGCTCTTCGATTTTCAATTTTTCGTTGATCGACCCGTGAAACAGTACAACGTCTTCCTCACCGTATCGTCGTGCAATTCTTTCTACTTTTCTCTCCTACCATTTCTTCGTCATCGAGTATCGAATTGTTCCTCCCGCGGGAAATATTCGACAAAAATCTGTCCAAAATTGCTACTTTGTATGCAACTATTCGATAGTTGACCGAGCATTAATCGTCACAGGTGATTCACGACTGCACGTAAGGATGATGAAGAGTTCTTGAGCCAAGTTCGAAACATCGATCCGTGGCCCTATTTTCACTCGCGTTCGAGCTTTAACGATGAATGATCATCCAGCTTTCCTCCACAAAAAACCAACCCAACCTCTGCGATCCGGTGAAATTCTACAAATATATTTGCCAAAGTTGCACGTTATACGCAGTACGTTTGTTGTTGCAATTTTCATTTTCCTGCAAACAGCTCCATATTTACCATAAGGCGCGCTGCGCGCAAGCTGCCTCCTCGCTCTCTATCAGGCCACATTTTAAAACTTAATTAGGCGCTTAGGGCTTCCTAATTATTAATTAATCTAATTCCTTCGAATATCACGTTCTTTCCGACGACTCTTCGATAAAAATGTCGTACATACATGAAAGTATGTACTTGGGGAAAATCTGACCAGCTACGAGCTCGATCGTGAATTTTCCCCTCGAATCCGTTCGAGCTTCGTTCGACTGAAACGCCTGCGACTAAATTCCTCGAGGACCCTAATACGCGTTTCTTCGTTATCCTTGGGAAAATCGTGGAAAGTGATTGATTCGCGAATTTCCAAGGCTGCACGTTCCTTCGGAGAAGTGGACGGAAGCGCAAAGTATCCCCCAAGCACGCGTTAATCCATCTGACAAAAAGATAATTCGAGGCTGGTTACACCGTGTCGAGGAAGTTGAAAAAGTCCATTAGTATGAAAATGCGAGGTAAGGCCGCGTTCGAATAAATGCCACGTCTAGGTTTCCACGGGTGCAACAGCTTTTTCCTTGGGTTTCCACGGCCGTCATATCGCCGGCACGAACCGTGATTTCTCAACTTATTTTATTTAAACTTTTATAATCCGCCAACGAAACGTGTTTTCTTATGTTCGTTTCGTTCACAGGCTGCCCCACGGCGGATGGTTTATGTCGCTGGAAATTGGATCAGCCTGTAGGATAATCTCGTTTGGCTGGTGTTAATTAGAATTCTGATCTGGGGACATTTTCGCATGGAACGACCGAGAATTAAATAGACCGGTCACCATATCTTTTGTACTGTCGTTTATTTATACAGCGCACCTTAAATTTCACCCTGTCAACCCCTGCTATATTCTGCTCGCGGATACTATTCAAGGTTGTTAAAAAAGTTTACTAAACCGACAAGTTAAATTCCTTACGAAAGAATTAAAATATATCGCTGTTCCACGTTCTTTTAAGCTTTCGTTGACGTTCGTCGAGCGTCAAGTCGATTGCATAGTAATTAGTATCGTATTGTCATAATGTTAACGTCCTTGTAAATGCCGCGTAGATCATAATGTTAACATCGATGGAAAAATTCAAGAGTGATAGACTCAAAGCTTCGTCGTATTGGTTCTTCCTTTTATTTATTGAATTAATTTGTGGAATTCTTCGGGACGATTAAATTGGTATTTCGGTGTTTTTCTCGAGGAACGTCTTCAGATTCGATCAATCTGACAGCTATTTATTATCCAGTTCAAAAATAGTTTACTCGAACAAGAATATACGTAACCTGGTAAATGTGGGGTGTTATTAAAAGATATCTGTACGATGCACGAGATCGAATCGTATCCAACGTAGAAAGATTTTGCTCGAACAACGATGTAGCTCAGTGGACGCAACGCATTGTCGAAGACTAAATCTCTAGGTGTGCAAGATCTGTAGATCTAAAGCTCCGATTTTGTAGGACTTGTAGCGTTCCAAAATTTCTTCCCGCTGTAGAGTATTCCAGCTAATAATAACACACAGAGTACTAGAACGAATTATGGCTAATCGATTAGCAACAAATTCAAGAAATATTCGCTCCAAAGAGAACGTTGGAATTATACAGGCTAATAGTTTATTGCAAACGCTTCACTTTTTTTTTAAATTTTTGTACGATCGTGGGACCTAGTACTCTTTCATAGACACAAATTGTGAAAAACAGAATTGGACAGTATAAATCGATTGGAAGATATTGAAAGAAGTTGCGAATGAAAATGTTTTATTAATCACGTGAGAAGTCTATCGACAGTAAAACTCGTGCACGAATAAAAAGATTTATAAGAGGAATTGTATCAAATCTTTAAATCTATCCAAACAAAAAAAAAAAAAAAAAAAGAGGAAAAATTTTTTAAACTACCACATTGTAAGAAAATTCATAAATATTTCCCTCGATTTATCCTCACTACAGAGCGCCTAATTGATCATCGTTAGACTGCGGATTCTCGCGCATTTACAGGACATTTGAAAATACAAGATTGCACAGAATGCACGTAATACGATAAAATGTATGAAACATTCAAAGTACAGTACTTTCTATAATACTCGTAAAACGATCTTCTACCAAGGTTCTACGTTTTCAATTATATTCTCGAAGATGTGAATTTGCATAAAAATCCACAGTCTAATTATCATGAATGATCATTAGACGGCGATAAAGGCATCTGGCGATTCGATGGTTTTCAATTTGCGAGGTTTGGCGGCTTTCTCCTGGTGCTATGCGCATGCGCGTCTATAGCGGCACGCATGCGCGTCGATAGAGGCGCGCGGAATACGGCGCCGCTGCGCTGTTCGCGCGGCAGAGCCGCCGCGGCTGCGACGCGTTGCACGCGCCACTCGACAGTCGTTCGTTCGAAACGGCGCGGGCCGGTTCGTTCGCTCTTTCGAGATATTAGCGGCCACGCTCTCGACACTTTCGATCGGTAAACCGTGGATCTCCATCATCGGAGACGCCTGGCTGACGATCCTCGAGCTGAATTCTGCTCTATGAATCGAGTTGCTCAAGTTGTTGAAATTCCACCATCTGTTAGTTCATTAAAAGTGAACAAAGCCCGCAATTCTATTATATCGTCGACATTTGAAAATCCGCGAGATAAGAGAAGAAGCATTGGAAAATTGTTCATTGAAAATTTCGATAGTTAGAATTTCAAATCGTTGGATGATATTTTTCCTCGCTTTACGTTCCATGGAATTTAAAAAAATCGCTCGCTTTCATCGCCCGTAAAGATGAATTCTGCTCTAGCAACGGAATTCCTCGAGTTCTTGAGATTTTCGTATCTCCGAGGAATTTTAAAGTTGATTAAAAGTTAGCAAAACTCCCGATCCGTTACGTTCACGGCATTTTGCAATTGGCGAGGAAAGAGCAAGGTCGAAATTGTTCCACACGCTAGTTCGAACATTCGAATAGATTAGCATTTGGAAAGTTCAGCGCTCGAATTTGCAGGATCGGATAGCGGTATCGGTATTTTTAGCATTGCAGCTTTAATTAGATAGGAGCGTCTTGGGAGTTTCTCGACAATGTTTTTGCCGCGAGATCGTAGGCGATCTCGTTGCTCGATTTTCGTATGCGGAATTTTAAAACGATGTCAATTCCTCCTGCCGATTTTTCTCGCTTGTAGTCCTGTTGGAAACCGGTGTCGCGTTACGAGTTCCGCGGGGGCGGCGTAGAAAGAAAGTCACTCGCAATCTTCCAAAGCACCGAACGATCACGAAACCGAGGCAAATCCTTCCGCTGTCCACGAATTCACGCTCGTTCGTCGAACAAGCTGCTTACGATCTTGTAAATGCCGCCTAGATCATTCGATGGATCCGTTGCTCTGTGCAGCTGCAAAACTTCGAATTCCTGTCTTTTTCTCTCTTCCAGGATATTTTTCTGGGCAAAGTTTCATAGAATTTTTGTAAAAAGATCCAACGTGATTGTGCGTAGCTTTGAGAAAATTTTCGAGAACAGACGAACAACGAGAATTTCAATGTTTTGTCTTTCGATGTTTTATGTTCGTATTCTATGGAAATTCCGAGGATGAAGCACAGTAACAAAGCACTTTTCTCTACAACATCTCCCGGGCAAGCTGCTAAAAAACATCTTCTAACAGTTTTATCAATTCTTCCCAACATTTACGTTGTTTTTTTCTTCGTTTCTCTGACAAAGACAATAGAAGAGCATTAAAATTCTCGTAAATTTTGCACGGAACCTTGCAAAATATTCCAAGTGAGGATTCACGCGTTACGACGATTCCGAAAGACAGCAAAAGTTTCTAATATTTTTCTAAACAGTTTCTAATCTGAGAAACATTTACCAGCAACATCTCGCTAATCTCCTGCTCCATTTTTTTTTCCAATTTTGTCCCAATATCTTAGACATTTCAATCTACGTTTCAATCTGCGTTTACGTCCAAACCGCTTTCCCTTTCTCCGCGGAAAATATTTCACTACCCTTTCCAGTCCCTCGCGCCATTTTTTCCAATCCACCAATTTGCAAAAAGAACGGCGAGAAACAGCACGTTCCCTCGCTCAATAAATTTAAACCGAAGATTTCGCGCCTGTATCGTACAAAAATTTCCCAAGCTCACGAACCTCCCAACACCTTCCGTCTCTCCGCCGAAACATTTTCTCCTTTTTCGCCTGGCCCCCTCCCCGAAAAGGCGCTTCAACGATCTCGCCCAATCCTTTCAGCATTTTTCCTCGGCATTCGAAAAAAGAAAAAAAAAAAAAGAAAAAAAAGCAGCAAAGACGACAGAAAACCGCGATTTTCCTAGCCTCTTGTGAAAATTCGGGCCGAAGATTCCGCGCGTACGTCGTAGATACATCGAAGGAGGAATCGAAAAAGCGTGGGCTCGCCTTCGGTCGCCGCGACGCCAGCGTCGACGCTAGTTGCAGCGACGAAAAAAATGAAAAAAAAATGCAAAGTAGCTTAGTGCCTCCCACGCTTCCCTTGTTGACAGCGGAGGTGGGGTGGCCTGTTGTTGGTTCGGTTCATGGCGACTAGTAGTTTGCCAGTCTGTCAGCTTCGGCCAACGCGGCGTCTGCACGGAGAACCGCGCGTATTTCTCTGCTTCTTGGTCGCGACTCGCATCCGCAGGTAAAAAGAATCCATCGCGACCATCGATATCGTCGTTCCATTTTCTTCCATCTTCTTCGCGCCTCGGAAATTTCGCTCGAGGATCGATCCCACAGACACCTTGTTCGAGGATCGCGCGATCAAAGACGTATCATCATCTTTCCGTCGAGTGGACTGTGTTGGGAAATTTTCGAAATTCCAAGAATTTGCAACATTTGAAAAGTTCGAGTCTGGTGCAGTGTCGCACGTTCGCAGATATCTCGCATCGTTTGTATTTAGCCGCGAGCTTCGCGATCTTCCGGGGCATCGATCTTCGCCAAGTTTTCGCTCTTGTGAATTTCAGTCGTCGTCGACGTGTGATCGACGCGTTCCTCCGTAAGTAAATTAACGTAAAATCCATGGAACGCGTTGAACGAACCTGTAGAAATCTCCAGCAATTTAAACGAAAATTTCACAGCTTCTATGGATCGTTGCGTTGCATCTGTTAGCAATTTCAGAGATTTTTTAAACGTAGTTGGACTCGTTGTAAGTTCCTGGATCAATCGACATCGATCGTAAGGAAAAGAGGCTTCGTTGTTCTTCTATCTCTTTGTTTTCTGATCGTGCAATTTTTAGTCGTCGCTATTTGCAAATCTGTCATCTTGTAAACGACAATGTTACATCCCAATAGTTTCGTATATTTCGGAAGCTTCGTCGATGACAAAATTGAATAATTCAGCCATCGCTGGACCGCGGATTTTTTTGCGTCTATTGAAATTTTAAAGCCGTAAAAACATTCAAAATGCACGTGTCATAGGAAAACACGGTATCTGCCGCAAGTATCCGGACAGTTCGTGCGAAGTTTTCCGTTCGATGGATATCGAGTGCCTTCCACTGCTTTTATTTGCTCGAATGCTTCCTTTTAATTACAATTTGTTAATTCATTCGTAGCATTCGTGTCTTGTACGATATAAATATACAACATAAAGCGAAGTATAGTTTGTTAGAATATTTCGATAGAAATGATCTCGTTTCTTGTAAGAAATACAAATAACAATCGTGCAAAGTATAACGAATTAATAAACGTGTTAACGCTTATGGCTGGCGGCGTGTACGAAATATAGAAAATACGGGAAATACGTTGCGCGGTGTAACACGGTCGGCGGGAAAAAAGAGAATCTTCAGGAAAAATCTGAAAAACTTGTAGTTCCTTAATGGCGTCTACGAAAAGAGGAATTTGCATAAAAATCCTTAGTCCACTGGTTTGTTGTGGAAAAGAGTCGGTACGATCGGCCGACAGCAACCGTGGCGACGTTACGTTAAAAACGAGGATCTCGCGGTCTTGTGTCGTCGATTCAGTCAAATTCCCGCAGTTATTTCCACCTTGCTGCGTGCTCCCGTCGCACAAAGCTCCGACTCAAAGCTCCTCTTCTTCGAATTCTCCTCTTTGTCTGGTAACCGGTGGCAGCGACGGCCCAGAGAACGCGAAAAAAGGACGAAGGAAAATGGGAAAAAGACGCGGTGGGTGGGAGGGGCAGTGGACGTGTTTTTAAATTGGACGTGGAAAAGCGAGAGGGATCGATAGGGTGAGGGTGAAAAATAGGGGCGGAGAGACGCGGGACGGCTGTGTGTCGAGCCGGGGGTTGGTGTGTGCATCAAACGCGGTCGCGGCTTTCAGAAAATAATTAAAAATAATTGAAAAACACAGCGTGTCGCCGCGCCACCGCAAGACCATTGTGTCTTGTTCGCTGCACAATTTCCTTGCCTTTCCACCGC
The DNA here is from genome assembly GCF_011952255.1 of Bombus vosnesenskii. Taxonomy (NCBI): domain Eukaryota; kingdom Metazoa; phylum Arthropoda; class Insecta; order Hymenoptera; family Apidae; genus Bombus; species Bombus vosnesenskii. The sequence continues at coordinate 411,074 of NW_022884343.1, forward strand.
GTACCGTCGCCTGCTTTTCCTTTCTTCCGTCGCCCCCCCTCTGCTCTGGTAATCCGCGAAAACAAAAACCGAATTGTCGGCCGGTCAGAGGCTGCAAGGAAGCTCGTGCGACTAACGAGAGAGCCTTGTGACTCCTCGCTTCTTCCACGCTCGCTCCCGGTGCTTTTCGCTTGCAATTCTCGCCGAACAGCGGCTGATTAATCGCAGATCGACGCACAGGGCCAGTCTTCGTTCAGAGCTTCCGCTCTTCGGCTACTTGGCGATCTTCTTCCTGAAGCTTCTTCCCACGCGTCTTTCTTTCGCGTTCTATCGCCTGGACATTCCACGATCCTCTAAGATTCCACCACGAGGCAGACACGGTGCTGCGTTTTCGATTTGGAACACACAGGACACTCTGTGAGCGATTTTTGATCGCTCGGACGCGAGGTCCAGCGACGATTTTATCGGAGATTCCAAGGGACAGTCGGTCGTCTTATTATGATCTTTGCGTAGAATAGTCGAGAATAGACTGTGTCTAGCGCCCTTTTCTCTTTTGTGACTTCCGTTTAGACTACGTTGCGGACAGCGTGTTCCAAAGGTGTACAGACGTTGCATGATCGCGACGAGAAATTTCGGCCAGGTACGAAATAAAGTAGTTTATTTTGTATTTTATGGGATAACGATCATCGATTTATTTGATATTGGTTTGTTATGTGGTTATATTGGCTTGGCAACTAAGCGATTGCGGATTTTGTCATTAGGTGGTACCGACAAAATCCGCAACCACTTAGTTGCCAAGCCAATGTACAGGGTGGTTGGTAACTGGTGGTACAAGCGGAAAGGGGGCGATTCTACGCGAAAAAAGAAGTCGAAAATATAGAATAATAATTTTTCGTTCGAGGCTTTGTTTCGGAGAAAATCGACTTTGAATTTTCGCTCGGTACGCGTGCACTTTATCGCGTCTCGTTATAACGGATCTGTAGATCGTTGTCTCAATTGACGTTATTTTTTTAAATTTTTAAATTTTTAAATTTTTGAATTTTTGAACTTTTAAATTTAAATATTTTTGAATTTTTAAATTTTTAAATTTTTAAATTTTTAAATTTAAAAATTTTTGAATTTTTAAATTTTTAAATTTTTAAATTTTCAAATTTAAAAATTTTTGAATTTTTAAATTTTTAAATTTTTAAATTTTTATTCTATATTTTCGACTTCTTTTTCCGCGTAGAATCACCCCCCTTCCGCTTGTACCACCAGTTACCAACCACCCTGTATATTATGTGGTCCGAGGAGTTTCTTTCGTTTTATAAGGAAACAATGGATGTACAACGTTTTATATTATTTTATCGAATTACGTATGATCCGTTTTGTTTTATCAAGATAAAAATCACAACGATCGATTAGGTTTCATGTTTGTATAAAGATGCGTCGTTGCGAAAGACGTGTCTGTAAAAGAAAGACACTTTTCGGACAACCTAACACGAATACAAATTTCCTTGACTTATTTAAACCGAAATTAGCGCCATCTTGTGACCTATACTAATCGAGGATTAGGAATTGGGTAAGAATTATATCGAAGCGCGTGAAGAGTCGAGAGGTTAGGTTCTTCTTTCGAACGGAAGAAAGTTGGAAAAGAAGAAGCGTGTTAGCGACTATTAGCCCTAGGTTCGATAGTTGATGAGACGTTTCGTCTCGTTTATTGAAAATTTTCTTCGCCTGGCGCAAAGTCTTCGCCGATACTGAATTCCCAATTTGTTGTTAAACGAACAAAATTCTCGATAAACGATGTAAAACGTCTCGTTAAACGTGAAATTTATTATCCACTAATACGCCAGTCGATACATTGTTCTTTGCAACTGCAGTTCTTGCCAACTTTTATCCGCAGTTGGACCTTGCAAACGTCCTTATCTGTACAGCCAACGGTCGTATTATCTTAAACCATGAAAAAGATCATGCAACTTTGTACGTGACAGGTTCTTGTGTAATTTCTTCCAATCAATTCCTCGGTCGTTATCAATGTAAAAATTGATATAAAGATATCAAATGTTTAATTACGTTGTCTAGGCGAAAGTAGGCTGAAACATTCTCGCAATAATTAAAGCGTCGCCCTTAACCTCAAATTCCATCGTAGCGAAAGGGCTAATAGAAGTTTCATCGAATCGAACATCTACGAAGGACGCTTTTTTTTCTACTCTGTCTGCGATTTATTAATCCAGCTGTTGAAGCCATAAAAAATTTTCGACGTCTTCGAGTCTCATTTATATCGCCGAAAAAAATACACCGGACGTTGTTCAATCTGTGTTGCAATGGCGGTAGCGTTCTTTGGCTAAATTTGTCATAGCGAAAGGGTCGATAGAAAGCTCATCAACGTCGGGTCATAGCCAGACGGGCAACAATATCCGTTACTCGATGATTGATTAATCGGAATATTACAATTTTGACGCTACCAAATTGTATTCGTCCAGTACAAAAAAAAGTGCAGGTTATTTCCAAGTTGTTGCGTTTGTAGGGCAGTTGCTCTGTAGCGAACGATTATTAACAGATTCCGCGAGTCACTTGTCGAACACCAGTCGCTTAAAACGAAACGTTCAACGCGATCGAAAGATCTAAACGATACCAGACTTGCGATCCGACAGACACTCTAAATACCAGATACTTCGTAACCCTGAAAACCCTCGAAGAAGGTGTCGTCCAGGCTTAATCCTCGAGAGAACTGATCGGTTAATCGGGAAAATTGAATTCAGTTGATGAAATCATCCCGCCCTGTGCCCTGTGCGAAGAGAGCCAATCGAGGGAAGAACGGGGAGGAAAATCGGTTGAAGATCGTCCGCGGCAAATGAGACGCTAGTAAACGATAGTGGAGAGTGAAATGGGACTTCCGGCGAGGAGATTTCTCGTGGTTCTTTTGCTCTTGCTGGCACTGGCACAGTCGAACCTCGGCCAGAGGCAGAGAAGACCTTATCATCCATGGAACAGAGGTAACTACCACGAATCTTTGCTGATTTATGCACCTGTTGAACCTAACCTCACTCTGTGTCGCGATCTCTTACCGACGAATCTAGGTATTTGCGTTGAATTCCTGTTTAAATAGCGAAATTAATGTTACCAATGGAATAAAAGATTTTCAGCCAGAGGAATATCGATGAATAGGCTGCGGATTTTCGTGTAAATTCGTATGTTTGAGGATATAATTAAGAAAAAAAAAAAGTAGGACTTTTGTGGGAAATTACTTTACCGGCCAGATATTACAGGAAACATTACGCTCAGAATAGTGTATATATTTGTTTCATATTATGCGCGTTCTCAAATGTTGTACGAACGCATAAAAATCCGCAGTCTGTCGATAAGTCAGGTTTTCATCTTTTGTTTAGAAATTGCATACTTGTATGGGGAATTTATATTTCTGTAATGAATACATTTTACGAAAACGAAAATTGCAGCTAGAAATTTGATCAACATTTTCAGGGTATCTTAATATACGTTTCGAATAAAAAATATTAGAGTTCGTCGGATTCATTTTGTTAGAATCTAATTGTCTATTAAATTCATGGAAACATTTTTGCAAAGCTCGATATTAGTAAATCGTCGAAGGGAATACCTTCTTCAGAGTCCGCTTCTTTTTCTAATAGAAAATATTCGTTCGAGTAGAAATATTCGATTTCGTCATATTTATTTGTAAATCGTTCATTAAATCCTCGAAAGGAGAATTTTAAGCTGTGTAGTGAAGGGAACTGCTATTAATGTATTCGACTGCATTATTATATAATATTATAAGGAATGTTGAAGAAAGGATTATATTGAAATATGATTGACATAAATAAATTACGAGTCGGTAATCAATAAGTCAATCGAAGTTTAACGCTAATGAAATAAATTTAAATATTCATCGCGTCACATAATACCGAATTATAAATCAAGTTGAATAAGTAATGTTCTAATTAATATAAAAAGTTTCAATAATATAACTAAAATTATATCGACCAAATTCCACTCCATCTTACGTATTATGCATGTGTCCCATATTTGACAATTTTGTTTGCATAATGTGAAACAGTTTTACGTGTATAAATATCAGCTGTCCATCGATGAGGAGGATCATTCGATGTGATATTTTTATGTTGCATAATAAATGTGTGGATCCGACCCGAAATGAATTTTCAATGGAATCTGGTTGAACGGTGGAAAAAACTGTTGTCGAATTTGGTTGTTCCAACGTCAGGGTTAGCTCCGGAGCGAAAATCTCACTTACGTTCGTTCTCGAAATCGTATCGTGCGCCTCCTCGCATTATGCATTAATGAAGAGCACTCGAAGGCGTCGTCGGTATCGATTGCGCGGCCGTTTGTTCCCTAACGCGACGAAAAATCGCGTGAAACGTTTCCACGAAGGGTTGCACCAGGAATTTTATCTCGCCGACCTAACACGATTCGATCAAATTCTATTCAAAATGAATTTACGACGCAGATATAACTGTGACAGACCTTCAGATTTAACGTGGAGTGAAATTCAGGCGACTTAAAACCGAAGATAAAATTAACCGGGTCGATGTCAGATTAAATTGGAATTCGTAGTTGTTGTGTCTATCGCAGCTTATTCCAGGCATAGCTCGAACCTGAGATTTACGATATATCAAACCTGAGTTAAACGTAGCGTATTTGAAACTGTTGCTCACGAGAAATCGTATTAACTTAACCCACCCGTAAATAGCATTCGATCCACGTGAAACTAATTTAAAGGTAACCTAGACCTTAAACTTAGCGTACAGCTTAACCCAGTTCAGGCGATCGTTGTATCAACACGACGCTTCGTTTGCCATATTCTTTTCGATCGACCTACATTATCGAATCTACGTCTTGACCTTGCGACTCAGCGAAAGAATTCCAAAAACTTCGCCCGATACCTTCCTCGTCGCACCCCCCACCCTCCCCCAACCAGATTCTAGAAATTGCAAAAGATGTCGAGAAATCGAGATATTTTTAACAATACGACGAACCATTGCTTGGTCCTTAGTAAATAAAATTACGAGTTAAGCTGAGTCAAATGAACGCTCACCCGAACCACGAATTAAATGGAAAGAAAAATCGAAGCTCGAACCTCCATCTCGAAGGAAGATTCGCTGGAAATTGTGTTAACTTGCGTTACGAAAGGGGACAAAGGCTGGCGGAGAATCGCGCGAAACTTAATAGAAATATCTCTGGCCTGCGCTGAAAAGGGGGTTCGTTATATGAAAATGACGACATACACGAAAAGAGCGGGTAGCGGACGTCTTTGATTAATGTAAGGCTCAAAGCGAACGGAAGGCAGATGATGATGATTTCCACGACTTTTATAAGCCACCGGAGATTCGCACTTGTCATCGACAAAGCGTCCACTGTTTAGCGTCGTTCACCCTGACGATAGATTTTTCTCTACCCGCCAACTGCCCCCCACTCCTCGCCCATCTGCCCTATCGGTGTTCTTCTTTCCACTAGCATCCCCACCACTTGTGCCGCGGCTCCAACGTACTCACGTTTAATTGCATGATGCTAGGGGCCGCGATGTATTTTCAGGGTAAACCCTACGCTGTTGCTCTTGCTAAAAAATACGACAGCGAGAGAAAAGGACGAGGCAGCGGGTTAAACGCGTGGATGGTAGAACAAGGGAGAGAGAAAGGCATAGGGAGGAAACAGAGGGAAAGAAAAGAGTCCTTTTACGAGCTGGCTGCGTGGCGGCCCGTGAATATCATTTTCGGGATGAAACAATCGCGCAGACCGTTGCTTGCCGCGTACAGGGCGTATGTACAGTTGTGTCTCTTTTCAGCCAGTGCACACACTCGCCCTCTGTACACTCCGTCTCGTACTAGCTGGTCGATCGTCCACGGCATAAATTATCGTTAGGTGAAAAGGATTCGCAACCGCGCCGCTGTTCCTAGATGAGCAACCGAATTTTCATGCTGTCCTGTTTGGCGTTTTTACGTTGCTCCGCGCGGCGGAGACTGTCTAAAGTAACTGGCGGCTTTAGCGCCCATTCGTGGGTGTCAGGGCAGCCTAATTCCGGAGGAAACGGGACAGAGTTAGGTTAACAGGCAGTCGATTGATTATGGTGGTACAGTAATTATGCAGTTACGTAGTTTAAGCGTGGTATGTAACTGCGTGGTCGGGTTAAAATAGAGAAAAGCAGTTTGCAGAGGATTGTACAATAAAAACTTTAGGAAAGCAGTGAATTAAGAGTTGCGCGTAGAGTGGCTCGCGAATATTTGGACACCGTGGTGTGCCAGACGTTATTATTACGCAGGTATGTTTGTTTATACAGTCAAGTAGCTGACTATGTTTTAATGCGTTAAAGTAGATAACGTAGTTGGTAGAAATTAATTAGTAAGTAATAAGGTTGGAAATTCTTGGAAATTCAGATAAAGTATTTTATTCTATCCATTGTTTTTCCTTATTGTCCTTTTTCTAAGAGATTTTTTAATCGTATTATCATCTACGCTAATCTATTCGCTATCTGAGACCGTATAAGGTTATGGTTACAGCAGATGTGTATTCCGATGAATGTCATTCCGAGCAATGACTCATTTAAACGTTGTAATCTGTATGCTCGTAAGAATCGATTGCATCTACGAAAAGTAGTAAAGCCGTATATTAACTCTGACCATTTTGACTTCAGTTCTGTCTTAGAGGTAACAAGTCAATTTAACACTGCGACATCGTGCGACAAATTAACGAGACACGTCGTAGAGGATTACGTTTCGTCTTTTCTCTTCTTTTTTCTTTGGTCCCTGGATCTTTTTTATGTTCAGCACAACCTAATAGCTCTAATTTGTATTACTATGAGGATGGCGTGAATTGCTGTTTGTGACATGAATAATTAGATCACGTACGATCTCAATCACGGTGGTTTTTCAATGAAGAATAGACTGGATAATTGTTCTTTGCATGCATCGCATAAACCGTATATTTTATGTTAACGATATCGGATGAATATGTATTACGATTCTGAAATCGGGAGGAAGAATTAACGTTTTACTGTTTGAAATGCCGATATAAGTTAAAAGAGAGAAAATTGGATTATTTTCTACTTTTAATACGAAACGAAGTAAAATTTACGCCATAAGAGGGGGCCGTAACGTTGTAACTTTAAATCTACGTTTCACGCGAGCTACGTCGAAGTGTTTCATGAAAAATAATTCAGTCAAGATCGAGAATAACGATCACGGCCGCGAATGAAGTTACATGACAATCGTAATTGTGATTCTGCGAGCATTGTGATAAATGATTGTTGGTGCTCATGCATACCGTCTTTTCTACATATCCGTACGAATATGATAAGGTATCTTTCACTCACTCTAAAGACAACACATCTCGAATTGCCGAGATTGTTTAGCTGTTGGCTCTCGCTGCTCTCACGCCATCTTATCTGGCGTCAGAATTTCGCGACTGCTTATCACGGCGAGTTATTGTACTATTACAATATTATACTATTATGCCATTATACCATTACCATGACTGGTGGTTGGTAAGTCAGTGTTGATAAAATAGGCGTAATTGATACCAGTAACCAAAAACCTATCGATAACCAAGGACCGAAAAGTAAAGTTTCTCGAGTCAATTGCGAGTACAATAGAATAATCTCGATTATCCTAAATGACGCGATCGCGGGAATATTATTCAAAAATTCGGATAATACGGAAAGGATTTTATTACATTTTGGTAAATCGTACAATAAAACGATAGAAAATATTTTGACAATGTTACATTATACACGTATTTAGGTTTCTTAATTATTTAATTGGTCGAAAGTTCGATCAACAGCTCCCACAATAGACTATTTACGCTTTCACACTGTTTGTGTTAAAATTGTTTGAAAAGAATGAAATCAGAGTAAAGTTCAAAGCACTTCGGATAATACGGCGCTCGGCTAACCTCAACATCTCGAATTCAGCCCCTAAATTTATACTTCAGCTAAACAATTATATCAGATTATCGCGAAAGTTGCTTTTGTTTTACAAGGAAATAATAGTTTCATATTATTTTTTGTTCTATTATTACAGAATCGATCATAATTCGATAAAATAATGCGAAACGAAAAACGTTGCATCTATTATTTTCTTCTAAAACGAAAGCAACTTTCGGGATAACCTAATACTATAAACTCGATCGATAACGCTTTGGCCAGTGACTCGACATTTTCCATTATCGAATAATTCGAAGAAATAGTCCTTCATTCGGCATTATTCGCCGCCAGATTCCAGTCATCGTATCCCTTAAGTTCGAAGACATACGTCCACGAAGCGTCGTTCCATAGGCACGCATATTAGAGACGTGGCACAGTTTTCTACACGTTTCTGTGCTTTGAGCAATGTAAAACAATGCGCGTTCTTCTTCCGTGAGGTAGCATCGTGCGTTCGTCACGATTTTCATTCGTCGTGACGCCTGCTACATGACATCGCTAGTGCGCGGCGTATATTGCATCGCTTCTTTCACTGTCGGCTTCTCTTTTAAACGCAGCCCGCCCTAGCGATCATTGCAGCGTCGGCAAACAGGCGATCCTACGTCAAAAACCAAGTCGAAAACGTACAATACAATTTTTTAGCCGACTGTGCTAGGAGAAGAGGAAAGGCTATCGTGTTTGGCTTTAACCTATGTATGTATGTAGATGTCTCTGTCTGTGCTTACGTTTGTGTAACTTAAAAACGTTTCAACCGATTCAAACTTTGCAGATTTCGATCGATTCGTCTCGGCAGAGTGTTGTAGGTTATGTAGGAATATCGAAGAAAAAAAGGAAGGAAAAGCAAAATGGCGGGAGATATAGGTAGAAATGCGAAAAGAACGTGCATACCGCGTCGTTAAATCGCTGAATTCAGGAAAGGAATGTGTCTACCTTTTTCCTTATTACGTATAACGTACTTACCTGTAGGTTTCGTCTCGGTGTGAAGAAAAATTAAAGTAGAAGAGAAAGATTCGACTAAATAAATATTTTAAGAAAACGGTACCCGACAACTAAGTTAAAACTGACCAAAGCTAAAAAAAAAAAAAAGAAAATAGCTGTACGTATGTGCTTCACTGAAAAATACGTGTGGTACACATTCAGATATTTTTAAGTAAGTGACGTAGCTACGGAATTTAGAGTAGTAACGTTTAAAATAATGGCGTAGTCGAACGCTCGCAGCATTTACACAATCTTATCGTTATTTTTTCGTCGTCAGCTTTTAATCGCCATCGTGACGACTTTTAATCGTCATTGTGACCATTTTTAATCAGTGTCGACTATGGCATTTTGTAAACGTTACTTATCCTCCAAATTCTTTATAATTGTATAAATTAATTGTGATATCAGCTACTTGCGATATATCTAAATGTGTACTTGTTCGTATTTCTGTGTGAAACACATACATATTGTTTTGCCTATGTCCGAACTAGACGGGAGCAGGTAATCGACAAGAAGTTATTTTAGCCGCGAAACTAAAAATGGAAAACGTAGAATAAAGTTTGCTCGCGGGACGCGCCATTTGCAAGGAAGCAATATTTTCATTTATCAAATACTTAATATAACATGTTCAAATTTTACTTTCCGGGAAACCAGGTCACAAACAGAAAAATTGCATTCCACGCTCTTTACTTATCATTTGCGCGCTGAATAATCTGCTTTTTGTTCATTCATATTCAGTTTGCAATCAGCTAAGTTGATGTATATCAGAGGAATTTTCAAATTGGATTCCATCGAAGACAAGACGACGTATTAAGGATTTATAAATGAATAAATAAATGGAAAATATAGGTTAAATCTTTACAAATATTAATATTTATTAATGCAATACAATATTTATAGAACATCAATATTTATAAACATATATTTTGTTCACGTAGAATTATTGCCTTATCGATCGTATCATGATTTCTAGGGCATTGCCGTATGTATAGTTATTATTGCAGTTTCTGACCAAGGAATTAATTAAACAAAACGAGAGATATGCGAGATATGCTGCGTTTTTATATTCTATTCGCTAGACCTTGACGTTTATCAAAATCTTATCTTCGCCATATATTTACGTTGACGTATATTTATTGTTGTTGTTTCTAGCAATGGTTCCATTATTTGCACAAAACTTTTCCCTCTCTTGACGCATCTTGTACACTGCGTGCGATATCTGTCTTCATCTACTGCTAATCTGTCTGTAATTTAAGCATTTATCTCCTGGTTTTCTCATCATTGGAAGTAGCACTTGTTTCACTCGTCCTTTCAGAGGTCTCTATGATACTTATATATAGTTAACAGTATATTATACTAAGAAACTCTGTGTTCCTATAAATTGTTTTTCTCTCTCTTTTTTTTGGTATTTTTGTATGCGTACAGTCAATACTTTCAGAACAATAAGTATTAAATACTTATAGTAATAGTAAGAAACTTTGTGTTCCTACAAATTGTTTTTCTCTCTTTTTTTTGGTATTTTTGTATGCGTACAGTCAATACTTTCAAAACAATGAATATTAAATACTTGTAGTAATAGTAAGAAACTTTGTGTTCCTACAAATTGTTTCGTTTCTTTTTTTTGGTATTTTTGTATGCGTACAGTCAATACTTTCAGAACAATGAGTATTAAATACTTATAGTAATAGTAAGAAACTTTGTGTTCCTATAAATTGTTTTTCTCTCTCTTTTTTTTGGTATTTTTGTATGCGTACAGTCAATACTTTCGGAACAATGAGTATTAAATACTTATAGTAATAGTAAGAAACTTTGTGTTCCTATAAATTGTTTTTCTCTCTTTTTTTTTTTGGTATTTTTGTATGCGTACAGTCAATACTTTCAGAACAATGAGTATTAAATACTTATAGTAATAGTAAGAAACTTTGTGTTCCTATAAATTGTTTTTCTCTCTCTTTTTTTTGGTATTTTTGTATGCGTACAGTCAATACTTTCGGAACAATGAGTATTAAATACTTATAGTAATAGTAAGAAACTTTGTGTTCCTATAAATTGTTTTTCTCTCTTTTTTTTTTTGGTATTTTTGTATGCGTACAGTCAATACTTTCAGAACAATGAGTATTAAATACTTATAGTAATAGTAAGAAACTTTGTGTTCCTATAAATTGTTTCTTTTTGGTATTTTTGTACGCGTACAGTCAATACTTTCAGGCCAATGAACATTATATACTTGTATATAATACAGAAAGCTTTGTATTTCTACAAATTATTCATCATTCTTTTTTTTGGTATTTTTGTATGCGTACAGTCGATACTTTCAAAACAATGAACATTTTTACCTTGTTACTTGATAAATTACCGCGAAAAGATACCGAGAATTCCTTTTTTAAATTACATCGATGCGCATTCTTCTTCTACCCATTCTCGTGATCTCGAGTATTTACTCCTTCGACGCGCCACAAAGAAGCTTAGATATAATCCGCGCGATTCCCATCAAAATCGAAGAGCTTGCACCAATAAGGGGGCAGTTGCACGTTGTCTAAACGTACATTGAATGGGCGAAAAAGCAGTACGACAAGCGTAACATTCATATTCGAAGTTTCACACTCAGGAGCACAACACAAGTTTACTATTGGGTTGGTAACTAAGTGATTCCGGATTTTGTCATTAGATGGTAATGACTCATGAGTTCAGTAATTCAAGCGTATACTTCCAACACTTGTCAGAGAGGTTTCAAACTTTCTCCTACAGTCTCAATCATGTTGGGGTTCTGCTGAAACTCTAGGTTTGGATGAAATCTTTCAATGTTTGCGAAAGTTTGTAGGCTTGATCTAAGTCAGATTTAAAATTTGCCAATCTCCAAGAATATTAACAATGAAATAAAATATTCCAAAATTCAGTAACTCGAACATAGACTCCCAACACTTGTCAGAGACATTTCAAACTTTTTGGTAGAATCTCATTCAGATTGAGATTCTGTTGGAATTCTCCTGTAATCTGTAGGTTTGGATGAAATCTTCCAAAGTTTGCGAAAGTTTGTAGGCCTGATCTAAGTCAGATTTAAAATTTGTCAATCTCCAAGAATATTAACAATGAAATAAAATATTCCAAAATTCAGTAACTCGAACATAGACTCCCAACACTTGTCAGAGACATTTCAAACTTTTTGGTAGAATCTCATTCAGATTGAGATTCTGTTGGAATTCTCCTGTAATCTGTAGGTTTGGATGAAATCTTCCAAAGTTTGCGAAAGTTTGTAGGCCTGATCTAAGTCAGATTTAAAATTTGTCAATCTCCAAGAATATTAACAATGAAATAAAATATTCCAAAATTCAGTAACTCGAACATAGACTCCCAACACTTGTCAGAGACATTTCAAACTTTTTGGTAGAATCTCATTCAGATTGAGATTCTGTTGGAATTCTCCTGTAATCTGTAGGTTTGGATGAAATCTTCCAAAGTTTGCGAAAGTTTGTAGGCCTGATCTAAGTCAGATTTAAAATTTGTCAATCTCCAAGAATATTAACAATGAAATAAAATATTCCAAAATTCAGTAACTCGAACGTAGACTCCCAACACTTGTCAGAGACATTTCAAACTTTTTAGTAGAATCTCATTCAGATTGAGATTCTGTTGAAACTCTCCTGTAATCTGTAGGTTTGGATGAAATCTTCCAATGTCTGCGAAAGTTTGTAGGCCTAATCTAAGTCAGATTTAAAATTTGTCCATCTCCAAGAATGTTAACAATGAAATAAAATATTCCAAAATTCAGTAACTCGAACATAGATTCCCAACACTTGTCAGAGACATTTCAAACTTTTTCCTACAATCTCATTGAGATTGACATTCTGTTGAAACACTCCTGTAATCTGTAGGTTTGGATGAAATCTTCCAATGTTTGCGAAAGTTTGTAGTTCTGATCTAAGTCAGATTTAAAAGTTGTCCATCTCCAAGAATATTAACAATGAAATAAAATATTCCAAAATTCAGTAACTCGAACATAGATTCCCAACACTTGTCAGAGACATTTCAAACTTTTTCCTACAATCTCATTGAGATTGAGATTCTGTTGAAACTCTATTGCAATCTCTACGTTCGGATTCGATCATACAGAGTTGGTTGCAAATCGCTATAATGATTTTTATATCGTTGGAAGGATACGCAAAGCGTAATCGTGCAGCTCGTCAGATCGAAAGAGATATATCGAACTGCGGTAGTTGATAGCGAATATTGATGACACCTTGTCATTATTTCCGAATGAAAAGGACTTCAATCCCGTGTCCGTTCGTATTCCAAGCCCATTGAAATCAAACTGCGAGATCGTTCCATTAACGGACGTCGTAAATTCTCGTTGACACGACGCAGCTTCCAGCTTCGATCGACGGTCACCCCCTTCGACCGTTTCATCTTTAATACCTTTCAACCAAGTTTTACGAACGATCAACTCGAAGAAACAGAGAAAAAACGACAAGGCAAGAAAAAAAAAAAAGAGAAGAAAAGAAGGGGAAAACCATTTAACGTTTGAACGACGAAGCACGCCAATTGTTGTTCTAACTGAAATTTGTCTCATGTACGAAGAATCCTAAAATAATATGTTCTATTTGACATAATCGCGTAGCAACGTAGAAACATAAAGTATGAATAAGTGTTTCAAACAGCACGTAATTTATGCACTCCGGTACCTTTCCTTTCTTCTTGCAATTCCCATTTCTTCTTCTGTCTCTTCAGTCTCTTCCTTTCTTCGTTTCATTTTTTTCTTTTCCCCCTTTTTTCCCTCCTCTTTCTTCCTATTCTTCCTTTCTTCCTACATTCAGTCCCCTTTTTTTCTTCCTTCTCTCTTCTCCTTTGCTTCCACTTCCACTCTGTGCCCACTAATTCGCCATTCGTGTGCCGTACGGTAGCCTGGCTATTCAACGAAAGCCACATTTTTCATGTTGGCGGTAAGAGCAGCTCTAACAGCAAAGTTTACGAAATACCAGGACGATATACTCTTCTTTGCTTCGCAACTCGCGTCCTTTCTAATTTGCTCTCCGCGCGTCATACGTTCCGCGTTCTCGTTACTTCTCCAAAGATTCGCAACTCCCTTCATCAGATCGAACACGAGCGCAGGGACAATTAGTCGTTTGCCGCTTCGATCAAACTCGTGTAAGCAGCAAACAGCCTCGAGTCCAAGCGAAAACCATGTCCGCGAACCGACGTTCTTGCGTAATTCTTTATCGCCACGTTTAACGACGCCTGATACCTCGACTGTTCGCAAAGCTGGTTGCGAACGCGACAGAACACGAAAAAAAAAAAAAAAAGAAAAAAGAAAGGAGAAAAGACGGAAGGGGATAAAAAGCTAAGCTAACGTGTAAGACGAGGTCGTAACGTTAATCCAGGCGGAAGCTTCCTTATTATTTATTAATACGTTTACGATTGCGCGATAAAGCAGAGCGAAGTTGAGGAACTGCAACGAGTCTAATGGCTGGCAAACCGGGAACTTCCATAACCGGCGTTAACGATCGGCTTTGTTTATGCCTTCTTCCTTCCAACCATCGCCCCCGTGCCCGGGATAATTCGATTTGTCGCGGCCAGTTTCCTTCTTTTACGTGATCGACGTTCACCCTTCGTCACGTGCCGGCCAGGCATCGGTTTTTCATTTGCCACGGGGCGGCCTGTTGCCTGCTGTTGTCGGGGCGTTCGCTTTCGGTAAAACAATCGGCGCGTCTTGTTCCCAGAATCTCCCTCAGCAAGATTTATTAAAAGCTTCGTCGAGGAAGATGGCAGATATTACAGTCGACTATGTATTTGTATTTCTTTACATTGTTGTACCAGCCTACGCATTGTTGCAGCGGGTTCTGCAATTTTCCAGCAATTTGAGCAAAGGAAAATCGACTGGGAATCGATCGAGTGACTTTCGTGGGACGCGCTAACGAGTTCATAGCCGACTGATATTCATCGATTTTGTTATTAGATGGCGATGACAAAAGATACGAAAAATTTCTGTTATTTTCAATTTTCTGAAAACCGTCGTCGATTTAACTCAGCGTAGTTTCTTTCGGTAAAATAAAACGTGGACGATTTTACGTCAGCCGCATACTTGGCCGGCCATAAACCGGTGGTCACAAATTGGTCGCAGTTATTCGCATAAACGCCACACGAGAACATTTTTTTACGCCATACGAGCAGATTTTTCCATGTTTCTCTCTCTCTCTCTCTTTCTTTCTATTTAAGTCTTGCCGGTGTTTTTCCTTTTCCCCTCTGCCCACGATTTTCCTCTCACCTCTGGCGCAATTCTGGCGAATCCGATGGACGAAGCCGTGAAATCTGGGTTACCCGCCCCCTGGAATAATTAACGTCGAATGATCGTTTTTATTAGCTCGTAAATTTTGTAAATACCAGTGAAAAATCTGCCAGCTCTTGGCCACTTTTCTGTCCATTTATAAACGCCAGGCGATTTAACGATCCAGCTGGCGTCGTTTCTGATCGACGATAGTTGAAAATAATATCTTGGCCTCTCGTGTTCCGCGTTATCAAAACTGACGGAAGTTAGCTTGCGTTGCGAGTTCAGTTTCAAATCGATCGAATCTCACATCGAATGATTTGACTAACTGTAGGAAGATTAGGCCTGCAGCTCGTGTTAGAACCTTTCTGACCCGGCGTAAGCGTAAGCTTCTTCCGCTAACGAGGTGTGCGACGTGGGCCGAGTTTAGAGCCGCGTCGTGTTTTAACTTGTCTCTCAGGCTTTTTCAAAGACGTACAAATGTTCGTGGTTCTGCTTAGTAACGTGTTTTCTACGTTACTCGATAGATTTAAAACAGTCGACAGTCGTAGGATTCGGTTGGATCAAGTTTCACGCTAGGACCGCAAACCTCTGTGACTAACAGACCTACCGATAGTCGACACGTAGCTATTTCTACCAAAACCAGTGAAAATGACTGGTTTAAAAAATACGTAATAGTAGAATATTTGTATATTTATTGATTTATTCTTTCTTACGGAAGCAATTCCATGTTACGTGGTACATTTTTGCTAGTATTAATCCATATGGGATCCCTGAACGAGGGTTGACACATTTGTAAAATCGTAGAACCAGTCAGTTTCACTGCTGTGGTATTTCCAGCGTTAGCATCTAGCGATGCAGCGGTCGATCCGGAATTTTCCTGATAACTCACATCCTCGTATCGAATGATACGCGGTAAAAATTTGAAAAGCATGTGATAAGTTGTAGAAAACGAGGAAACTGTCTAATTGGGGCTCGATAAACAGATTACAGGACTCCTGTACACTTTGACAAGTACCGGTCATTTCCACTGATATTGAATACATAGAAAACAAAATAAAATTCGTTATATTATTCTTTTAGTTATCGTTGCGAAGGTCATTACGTCATTGCGGTAAAAAATATAACACGAAGTAGGAATTTTAAAATAAAATCGTAGAACCAGTCATTTCCACTGCTGTGGTATTTCCAGCGTTAGCATCTAGCGATCCAGCGGTCGATCCGGAATTTTCCTGATAACTGGCATCCTTGTATCGAATGATACGCGGTAAAAATTTGAAAAACATATGGCAAGTTGTAGAAAACGAGGAAACTCGCTAATTGGGGCTCGATAAACAGATTACAGGACTCCTGTACACTTTGACAAGTGCCAGTCATTTTCACTGCTATTGGTATAAGTAGATACAGAAATATTTTCAGCTTGAATACATGAAAAACAAAATAAATATTCTTTTAGTTATCGTTGCGAAGGTCATTACACCATTGCGGTAAAAAATATAACACGAAGTAGGAATTTTAAAATAGAATTGTAAAACCAGTCAATTTCACTGGTGTGGTAGTTCTAACGTTAAAGAAGTATGTGTCTGCCTGAATAAAAGTTTCATTTTACCAAAAATATCTAGCGTCTGTTTAATAATCGCAGATGCCCTTAGCTGGAACTGTAGCAGGTTCAAAGTTAAACCTGCAACGATTCCTTTAGGCTTCGGTATAGGTCATTTGCCTCGTGGATTATTTCTCGGATCAGTCGAGAGAAATAAGTGGAAACAACGTGGATATTCGAACAATACTCGTTGCCCATAGTGACCGGGTTGACCTCGGTAGGGCAAACCTGGTTCTGGCTAAATTAAGCGGCGGAAGGACATTCCCCCTGGTGAAAGAATAATCTTGCGGAATGTACGAAATATTCAAGGATCCGCCGACTATAATCGCGCTACGGTGGAGTAATTAAATCCTTCGCCGATTCGTTCGCCCGTGCAATATGCATGAGCAGATTTTTTCCCTCTTCTGTGGTCCGAAAGGAGAAGCGGAATAAGAAAAAGGCGACGAATAAAAGAAACGTAGCGGCCAAAGAAAGCATAAATCGCGTTTTTCCCTTCCCAGCGAATAATCTCGGTGTATGCTGAGAATTTCCCGCGGTATTTAAAATGTAAACTCTTCGGGGGCTGCAGAGAGACAGAAAGAGAGAGAGAGAGTATTCCGTTGATCTTGCCCTTTCTTCACGTCACTCACCCGCAAATCGAGTCCTCGAATCATCCAATTAATCGACTGCCGATTATTCCGACCGCTAATTTCGACCGCTCTGACCGATTTATTTCCTAAACGATAACTTAACCGAGCGTGTGATATTTTGGATAAAAATTGTCAGATGTAAAATGCGAGGCAATTGGAAAAATATTGTTTTATATTTATAAGTAGAGATACCCGCTGTTACTGGCCAAAGAGCATTTCTTTCGGCAAATTATAGCTGGTTACCAGCGACGTGCAATTACGTTGCTTCGTAAGATACCAGAAATTCGTGGTAGAGTATCGACGAATTCCTCGATAAATTCCGGCAAAGTAAAACTACGTTGCTGTTAGTGAAACTTAGTGGATCTGGCGATCTTGTTGCAATTCTTAATATTTCGCTGATTTTTCTGCCTCCTCGCAGAATATCAGCGCGGACTAATTGGAAAAATTGCACGATGTAAAAGAGAGAAAAACGACGTGACTCTGTTCTCAGAAGAATTTTATCACCTGTGTAATCGATAACTAGCCACTGCATTTGCGGGATGGTTACGTCTTAATTACGTTTTAATCGCAGCCACCAGTTATATAATAGAAGGCAAGACTTTAAACTACACGATATTAAAAGAGCAAAAAGACGAATAAGAAAAGAAGTAGCTGCAAATTATTGATTTGCCTAAATCTGGATCCTGTTTACGCACACGAAACCCTAGCAAGCAACGTAGCATCGCTGGTTTTATTTCGATCGACTCGTAGGTCTAACGATTAATGCCACGATGTAACCTAAATCTGTAAGAAACTCGTCAAACAAATATAGACTTTACGAAATACGTTAATACTCGACGTGAAATTTCCATAGAAAATCGAAGTCAGATAGTGGATGAGCATAACACTCGCCTTACTTATTCATGATCCTTCTTTCGACCCGAATGTAACTGGTTATTTTCGGATATCCGAACGTACTCGACATTGCCAGCCTCCTCTGTCGGAGTACACTTTGCCGATAGTTTTTGACGACCGCTATAGCGTCCCTCGTCGATCCAGCAAACGAGAAGAAACTTTTGTCTTATCGTTGCTCGACGTTATGAAAAGCCAAATTGATTCTCTGCACGAGCAATGCAGAACGTTCATCGAGGTATTAACCAGCCCGGGGACTATTTAAGTTGCAGTATCTCGAGCCTCTTCCCTTTCGTATCCGTTCTTCCGTGCTGTTTTCCAGTCGATACGAGCAAATTGTTTCGCCAGACGACGAAGACTATCGGCGTGGAACGCCTGGCAAATCCGATCGAGTTGACAAGTTTTGCAACCTCCGTCCCGAGGGATACAGTTTCCCTTCGATTCGTCGCCAGACCTGAAAGCATTCTTCTTCTGGCTCTTCCATTGATTAATCGTTAGCACTTGTACGAGGAACGTTCGATTGGTTGCACGAGGCAGCCCATGACGTACCACTTCCGGTCTCTTTTAGATGCCGCTACTTCCTGCGCCGTTGAGAAGATTTATTTGGTAACCTGTGGTTCGCTCCTTATCCACGGCTTCCTGCTGCTTTTCTATCCTTGACAAA
Source organism: Bombus vosnesenskii (assembly GCF_011952255.1). Classification (NCBI taxonomy): domain Eukaryota; kingdom Metazoa; phylum Arthropoda; class Insecta; order Hymenoptera; family Apidae; genus Bombus; species Bombus vosnesenskii. The sequence continues at coordinate 430,001 of NW_022884343.1, forward strand.
TAAATATCAGCTCGGTCTGCAGCCTTCTTCCGAGGTTGGGTTCCATCCCGGAGGTGTGCGAGCGCCGATGGGCCACCGAGTTCCGTTTTGTAAAGTTCTCATAAGGATTCGAGAATAGATGGACCGTCTTACATAGAAACGTACCAGTAATATTCTGTCATCTTGTCACCTTCGCTTAATTGACATCCGAATTTAGCTCTCTATTATGGACGAGCAATTCACGTTCCTATATCGTGTCAGTCTCATCGCAGCACTAACCTTACCAGACCCTGTCAAACGACCGGTTTCAAAATTTTGTTCAAAGTTGTACATTCATCGTTGTTTCTTTTGTTCATTGGAATTGAACATGAAATTTTGAAACCGCTCGTTTTACCGGGCCCGATAAGGTTATGGAGAGTACGGATGGCTTGACGTTCTAATTTCTATTCGCTGAAACCTGAAAGAATCGAATTTCTAATTTCAAACTTAATTCGATCATTGTCTGAGATTTTAACAGTCTCTCGCTATCTTCATCTTCACTTTACCTGATCCGATTTCAAACCCAAGGAAAAATTAATTAGTTAGTACGTAGACTTAATTAGTATATAGACTTCGCGTAAGCTGACATCTTGTTATCCTAACCTAACCTAAACTCAAATCTGATCCACGTCCAATATTTAGTCTGACAGTCTGTCGTTCTGTCAATTTTGGTTAATTTAAAGCGAAACTGAGCTCAGATCTAACCATCAAATATAAATAAATGGCAAAGCGCGAGCTAATTTGATCTGAACTCAAACCTAACCTAAACTTGACCCAATCTAGAACCGCTGATCAAGAAGATTTTTTTCGTCGAGCGAACACTGCCTCTAGGTCGAAACTACGTTTTCCTTTGCCCGAGATATTTGATCTGCGCAGTTATTAGATTTTCTGGCTGACTTTCGTGCTTGGCGGTAAACATACTTTTCCAGAGACACACATGTTCCCTGGTTGTCTATCGAATTTCACCTTCCCACCACTTGTCTCAGGCTTATCCAGAGCGTGGCGATCGATGAAACGTACGACACGTGGATCGAGGCTGTCCAACACGAAGGCATTTAATTAAAGTATAACTGGCCGAATTGGTTGTCTGGAAAATCTTTTCTTAAACCATCGCACGAAAATCAGATTTACAGGTAAATTTGATTTACTGCGGCAGATCGCACTTATTCTTGAGTTAAAGCCTGTTTTCCCAACACGCGTACGACTTTTGACCCATTTCGATCCTCTGTATAGGCCATTTGTTACAAACTTGTTTGTTTGATCAAAAACCGCGAGACCTTCGCGATTTTACCCATCTGTCTGGCTACCAGCGAAAACGTCCAAGAAAAATAACTTGGAAGATACAGTTATTTATTTATCACAATGTACATTAGTCAATGTTACAAGAATATCCTCTCTCGGATTATTCTCAGTTTAAGTGTATCAATATCGTAATACATCAAAGAACGCGTGTGCCATTGCCAACCTTGGACCTGATACGAAGGATCAAACATAACCTCTCAAACGATTTTGCTGGTGGAGCAAAAGCAGAGTTCTTTTGTTTTGTTGTAATTCGTAGAAACTTTTGTCGGGGAATATAGAAAATGGTGTTTAGTTCGACCTTTGAATCTACCAGAAACCGATACGTACACGGCTAATCATCGAACTTGGTGAAAAAGACAGCGGATCAAAGGATCGACTAGCACTCGAGTCAGGGATTATCGCTGGCATGACCCGAATGTCGTCAACGACTAGCTCGTCAAGCGATTTTAAATTGCCACTAGAAGGCATAGAGGACTGCGTGAGCCTCTTGCCGCGGGTATCATCGACCTCCCCGCGATGGAATCTGTGTGGCAGGCTTTGAATTGCGATATTTACGAGGCTGACGAACGCCAGCCGACCCAGGGAGAGCCATCTCCGTGGCATCCAAGCGAGGAATGCGCCATGATCGAACGGTTGTGCGTCTTCGACTGTCACTAGAAAATCGTAGTCGTGCAGCGAAGAGTGATCGCGACTGTCTGTCGGCTTCTAAGCAAATCGTTCTATGCCATAGAATCTATGGTAATAGGATTAGCCAAGAGAATTGCAATGCGGTGAAATACTTCTATTCATATTCCACGAGATTCCGAAACGATCGGCTAAAATTACCATCCGTAACGTGCTATGTATGTCGAACCAAGACCTCATCGAACGTTTTACAACCAGGTATATTTTCAGACTGACCGAAGTACGAACGATTCATAGCGGTGAGTAGCAAAAGGAAACAGAGCCGATGGATGAGCGTTCCAGGAACGCGTGTACCGATTTGCATCCGTTTTAATTGGGAAACAACGAGAATAGAGCGATCGAAAGATAGGTTAGGTTGGTTACTTTAGGTACAGGTCAGGTTAGGAAACTTGTGACCGCCATCTTGCTTCCACTGTGGGAATTATTTTTGTTAAACAAAAGGAAAACATCAGCTACGTGGTAGATGCATCGGGATGGGAGGAAACGTGGCAACGAAAATGACACGATACGCAATGGAAATGCTAAGTGTAGGACTCGGAGGATCGTAGCAACGCGCGCGCGCGCGCGCGCAAGCTCACGGTGACGGTGAAATAAATTATTCGGCCGCGTTCACCTTGGCGTGTAACGGCATTCTAATGCATATTGGAACAGCTTTATCGCGGGTGTGTGCACGCGCGCCTTGAATACGGTTAAGATGTTTCACCAGTGATGTAGTAGATCCACTTACCCGTGAGCGCGCGCGCACGTCTCTGCCATGCAGCGGGAATTTCCAAAGATCTTTGAAGTGCATCCTCGATTTACAGGCATCGCTAACGCTTCGGTTTTGATCTTTCCGTGTTCGCCAGTCCTCTCGTGTCAGGTTTCTAGGTTTCTATTATTAGATAAGCAATCTTTACGTTTCATTATTAGACAGGAAATGATGGCGGCTTCGATGAGATTTTAGCGTGGAGCATAAAACACTCGAACGAGCCTAAATATTTTAGCTGGTAATAGGAAACTTGAAATAGCCGAATTGCGATAATTAACAAAGATAATATTCCAAAATTTAGTAGGCGAAACCTGTATTCTCTCCTGGTTCTTTCATCCTTTCAATCTTATTGACAGAGATTTAAATTGATTTCTATTAAATTTAGGTAGCGTGGTACGCAAATAAAACCACTCCTAGGAGTTCAAGCCTCTTCACACCGGCCAAAGATACAATTTCTTCGTGTTGCTAATAAGCGACCAAAGTTTCAAGTATAGATAACATAATGATACTTGACCATTAGCGAGGGTAGCATCAGACGTCGAAGTCCGAGCTAGAAATTACATCGAGATTAGAAGTCTGGATAACGTCAGGTGCCAATTTTCGAGTAGTTTCCACGCTCGTGCTAATCCACACGTCGTGGAAGTATAGCAATCGCGGAGAAAGTTGCGCAAACGAACGGTTTAGTCTTCACCGCGTGCCTCGAGGCAAATCTCTCGATATACCGGATTCGTCTTAATATCAATTTTATCAATTTTATCGTTTCGCCGAAACCGTGTGTTGCACCGTGATCTGCCGCGTTTCTTCGCCCGTGGCTACGGACATAGTTCAATTTTCTAAGAAATTAATCGGGAAAATGTTGCGCACGAGATACAAGACGTGGTTACACGCGTGGTTGAGCACGCAAAACGTTCTTTTGTGCGAAGCTCGTCATTCTTCATCGGCGCTTCCGCTTGCCGCGAGTGATTCCCAAGATTCTCGAGATTATTGCGTAGGCATTCCGAGGCCGTTATCTCGGCGACACTTCCACTTCCGTCTTCTTTATCTAGATCATTGCTCGTGATTCGAATGCTGCGGCATCCCCACGAAAATTCCCTCTCGAGGACGCCGATCGAAACGTCGTGTAATATGTAGCACACCCGATCCTAGATGAGAACTAACAAAAGAAGAAGTAACAAAGGGATTGGAACGAACAGGTGAAAATGCTTAGATAGGAACAAGCTGTCTTTCAAGCGCGAAGACAACCTAGATTCTAAATAATTCAACATTTTCTAAAAAACCAAGGTTACTAGTCGTCAGTAGTAAACACCAGGAAGGAAAAAGCCACTTGTTGGAGATATTTCTTTTCGACTGCCACGACGATATTTTCAACCTGGCGTATGCATAATTCGCGCGTTGAAAGGGTCGTTAGGAAGGTTGCAAGGACCGTGTGCAATCCTGAGATGAGCTGATATTTGTCACGCGAGACGAGTAGTGTAGGAGTTACGTTCTTCCGTTCCGGCAGGACGAGATTAGAGTTCACGGCGATTCGAGTGCATAATAGCCGTGCACTCGGTCTCGCCGTGTACAAAGGTCGACCGAATTTCTCAGACTTAACGCGTTTATCCTTGCTTCAATCCTCCTCCGCCTCCTACTCTTCCTGCCTTGCTTATGCTTCTTTCTCTTTGTCTCGCGTCTGCCTACATGTTGCTTGCCGTTTCTTCTTCAATATTTTATTAAGCTCTTACGAAGATGAAGCTGGAGAGGTCGCGGAAATGCACGGCTTAATCGCGTTAAGTGAGTTTTAGGGATTTTTACGCGGTCAGGCCGGAAATAGCATCGTGATCCAGCGCTACCTTGTCGTTCTCTCGTGTTTCTCATTCCTCTCGTTCGAGAAGCCTCGATAAATTCCGCTCGATGCTGCGGACCTACCTGACTGAGAACGTCGAACGCGCTTACAACGAGTCAGTGCCAATGCTACATTTTAGTTGACACGTGTACCGAGTAAATTGGCGCTTAGGTTTGTTCAATTTTGTGTTTTCACTGTGATAGGTTATGCAACGTTCATCCGAGTTATCGTCAAAGGCGAATCCTCACATTTGTGCTGCTGCGACTGATTACACGCTGAGGAATGTAAGATAAGCGCGAGGAATAAATCACCTTGTAAAGAGAATTGTTACATAACATATTTTATTCTTTTATGAACGCGATTTTATCCATAGATAGATTAATGATGGCGTATTAACTTCTTGAATTGACAGCTTAATGACAAGCCACGTTAATATACGTAGCAAAAGCAAGCTGTTTCTACTTGCGTCACGGCGATTCGTTTTATCGATAAATGTGAACCGATGATCGTAATTTAATTATTCCTGATTGAATCTGTACAACAATAATCGATGTTAAGATCCTTTGTTCGCCGTATAACATCGAAGTAGTTGCATTAGACTGCTTGCTGTTCTCTTGACAAATAAAAATAGCACAGTCATTTACCTTCGTACTGTATACTGCTCTTCGCACGCAACTTCGTTCGCGTGGAATGCTAATGTACGCAACAATTTTTAAGCAGATGAATTTTTATGAATATGAAATACCTTCCCAGTATCTTTTATAATAACAGTTAGGTTGTTGCTCGTAGGAAAAAGCACTAAATTATAAAAAGCTTCGATTCCGGAAGAAGCAGAACGTAAACGGTAAACAATACGAGAGCGCATATAACTCAGATGCCAGACTATTTCTCTGCTTCTACGAAACGGTCGAAGATGAAATGTACTCTGTTCTCTTTCGCGGACACTAAGCTATACGACAAAGAAAACCTCATCAAGATCCGTTCAGTAGTTTTTACGTGATGCGAGTACAAACGAGCAGACAAACAGACAAAAATTCCAAAAATTAGTTTTTCTCCACTCCGTTGCTTATGAACTGTTGCTGGATGACTGTATTATCCTGTTTTATTCAATGCACAGGCGCAACAATTCTTCTATTGTTTTATTATCGGTGTATATCGGTACGTGGAGCAACGATCAGACAAGACGAGGATGCTTGATACTCTAACAATGATGGAAGTTTACAATCAATTTTTTTCAGAATCAGCGATTTTATCGGCAACTCGATTAAGCAATCAGACGCGTCTAATCGTGTGGAATTCGTGGATAAATAGCCAATCTTTTACGTCGATGATTACTAACACGAAGAATCACGAGGTTACGCCTCAGTCCCTGCAGCTATTTTGCGAAAAGAATGTTGCATCGTTTATTTTTTATCAGCACACTGTATGCCAATTATCGTCGCCAATAGCTCGATCCTTGAATAGGATAAATGCGTCTATTGCTCCTGGCTTCTTGCGGATAATGACGATCATTAACACAGCTAAATACAGGTTGAGGAAACAAACTGCTCGTTCCTGTTCAACGGATCGATCGATTACCGTTTGTTGTAATGCTTACAGTTAGCCGGTTTCCTTAGCATCGACATACCGAAGATTAATTAATCATTAAATGAAATTAATAACAGCATTTGTGCGTTGGCAATGATACTTGTGTATTTCGTATTGAGAATTCAATTTCGAATTAATTATTATATTACTTTAGACAAACTGTTTACAGTATCCGTGTCCTCCATACGTTAAATTTGCAAAATGTACATTGCATTCGTTAGGTGCGTTACTTAAAAGTGGAATTCTAGAAAAGTAGTTCATTCCAAATACTTTGATCATTCTTCTAATCAAACCGTGCGACTAATAAATGGAACAAGATTGAAACGCATTAGAACGAAGTTGGGCAAGTTACTAGCGCGGCTGTCTTCCACGCGCGTGACCGAGGTTCGAATCCCCTTTCCCTTAGAAATATTTCTCAGCGACTTTTTCTCGCATTACATTGCTGTTTACGTTCATATCGATCAATTTTAATCGTAAATATTTGCCGTCGCGGCATTTTAACAATGCTCCGTTATGAATTATTCATTTAGTCGCAATGTGGCCAGAAGACGTGCGTGAATAATTGCCTGTGAAAACGTATCGCTTTTCTAGCACTTCGGTTACACGTGACGTGGGGAAAAAGAAAAATGTGACTCTAGGAATGTTGTTGTTGCTGCTCTCGTAACTACATGTTTTCGTTGGCAATTGCAGTTAACACGGAAAGTTGTGTTCGATAGATCGACGATAAAATGAAAGATACACGTGTGACTCTCCTCGAGTTTCTCTACTCTTCTCTAGCACATTGAGAAGAAAAAAGGAAGAGAAGGATGATGATGAATTCATTGATAAATTTAAAAGAATTTCTCGAGGCGAACCGTTGTGGAACCGTGTCGAAGCTCAATGAAAGTGACCCGAGAGTAATCAGAGCAAGCAAACCAGTTCCTTGTCTGGCTTCTGGCTACTTGTTGACACCAATTGGGTGTTTGATGTTGGGGGATTTGAATAAATCTTGGAGATCGTTGTCCTCGCTCGAGATGAGGAAGAATTTACTTTAGGAATTTACTACTTCCCTTAGGATCGTTTGAATGCTATTGCCGTTGTGGTGTCAACTATGTTGTTCAAACATGTTTGAGAGTTACATTTGAAAACTGTGATATAATCTTCATTGGTATTCGGAATTTCAACACGTCGATTGCTGAATAAATTTCTCATGTCTTATCACGCACATATTATTTAACGATTTCAATATCTTTACACTGTTACCGTAATATGACAAATGTTGGCTACTTCAACGAATCTAAATTCAACGAAAACATGGTAAAATTTCCGACTGACAACGATTCTGTCAAGCGAGACTTGGAAATCTCCAAGAATGTCGCACGTAAAAGGGATTCAACAGTTGGCAACGTGGCCGCCGACCACACTGGCAGCAAGAAGTCAAAGGCCGACGCCGAGTGAGATCGCTGCAGCAGATATATCCTCTGCTTCGGGTATAATGAACTCCAGAAATCGTTGCTTCCTCGAAGGCGTTTTTCATTCACAAAAGACCTTCCACGTACAATTCCTAAGCGTCCGTCGGTCGGATCATTCTTCGTCATAATTTAGGTTATGATCCATGGACAAAGTATATACATATATATGCAAAGATATGACATCGTAAAGAACGTTTCTTGGAACGTGTACGCGAGAAAGGTTAATTGGAGTGAGAGAAAAAGGCGCGATCGGATTAAACCAGCTTCTCGCCAGGCTAGTAAATAATTAAAGAGGCCTGTCCTGGTTCCTCGTGCACCAGGGTGCCGAGGAATCGAGCCGCGTGTAACACCCACGATTCGCGGTAATTAAAACGCCACTTTGGTCGGTTGATCTCATCGTAGCCGTGGGTGTGAAACGTTCGTTCGAACTGACAGAAAGAATTAGCGACTCGCTGATGTCATCGCGTGATACGGAACGTAGGAAAACAAAAAAAAAAAAAAAAAAAAAAGAAAAAGATAAAAACAGAACAGAACGTGTTCGTAATTAAAGGCAGTCCTTGTAAAAGCTAAACGACAAGTGACAAAGGCGACCATGTTAACGCTAGGAAACGTCCCTCTCTGTGCACTACGCACAGAGATATGTATCTTAAATTTCGTGTAATTGTTGAACCTTGCAATTGTGTAAAAGCTTTCTCTCCGTCTGTAGAAAATTCTCCACCTCTTGTTAGAAAGGCCCTCTTGCACGATAATTCATCAGTTGATAGTTGCGATTTGTAGGCCATAGTCTCGTTACGGTGTTGTTGCTATTTTATGCGAAATGAATCAGCTGACTGGTAACTTGCTTTGCTATTAAACTTGTCGCTGTCATGCGAGAGAATTTGTTACTCTTGCTAGCCTATAATTACGCTGGTCAACATGATTTCTGTCACACGGGCTATTTATACCGGTTCTTGCGTATTTTTCGATGCTCCGTCATTCGTCTGTCATAGTTTTTCTGTAATAATGATTTATATTACTTAATAACTGAGTTTACAGTTATATCGTCAATAGTATAGTATGTATACATAAGGCGGATTTAACTTCTGCTTAGTATGTTCAGAAGAACGAAATCCCGTAGTAAGAAATCGTACTGTGTATAGGACAGGTAAAAATTTATTTATTATATAGATGAACGCTGTCGGTTGATTGTCCATGAATGATTTCGCGTCAGGGAGGATATTCCGTGTTCGTTAATTTATTGCTAGACGCATAAACGAGATGTTCCTCGAGCGAAATATTCCAGCAAATCGATAGGTACCAGGTTTTAGGTATTGTGTTAGGTACAATTCCCAAATCTATAGAATTATACGAGTCACTAAATAATCAAACTGTGTGTCACGTGAAAACCTCGCGTGACGAGAACAAACGGATTCTATACATGAATTCAGTATAAAAAATTCTATAGAAATCACATATTAAATTTTATATGACAGAAAGAAAATAAGATTTTATAGACCAGCGTGCAAGAGAAGCCTGATACCAGCTTAGGTTCTGGCTAGGTTTCGTTCTTACATTGTTCAGACGTTTAGAAATTTAGATTCAAGATTTTACACCTACACGGTTCAGTATCGTAAAATTATGAAAATTGTGCCCCAAAGTGTCAGCCAACCATACGCTAAAACATCAATTTTGATAAATATATCCAAATCCAGGAAGTACCTTCGATATAACCTCCAAGGTGTATTCTAAGATTATTTAACGTCTAAGTCTGCCAACGCGTGGAACATAAAATGTTGCCACCCGCTCCAATCTAGGGAATTTCCCCATCTACCATTAGATCTGGTCCCTATAGCCAGCCATATATGACGAGGCACGTTTTCCTAATTTCTAAGGTTGTTCTTGTTGCCATTAAATCACTCAGAGCAATTTGGACCCACGTTCGAAGTTTCGTAAAATTCCATCGGTTTCATTGAATCTCCAGTCCCTTCCAGCACACGTGACTAACCTACATATATGGCGATCTCGTAACATCCGTGACACGAAGATTTAGCCGAGCGGAGATTACAAAATTCTAAGCGAACGGTTAAATTAGTATGAAGACATGGAACTTCCTGTTTTATCTAACTACAAAAACAGATCAATCATGTTGATGATCGTGATGCAAAGAGCGAACACGTCGAATTAATTGAGTCCAAGCTGATTCACTGTTTGCACAGTCAGAAATATTCCACCGACGCTCCACGGGATCGAGAGTCTCTGATGGTCCAATAATAGTCTCGTACGTAGGTTTGATACATTTCACGAAAGAGGAGAGGCTTTCGCGTGGATACACCGCGACATTGACATAGAAACCCACGTGGCGCCACGAAAAGTAACGCGTCTTGCTAAGAAATATAATCCGCCCGCCTGATTAAGCGACGGCGAATCATTTCCAAGGAAACGCGTGGCGTAACGAACAATTAGCCTACAAAATGCTCTTTGAATGTCGCTTTTCGATTAGGGCACGAGTGTCTAAATTGACTCGTGGCATCATTGTCTTGACGACCCGTATAGCGTCTCTTAAGTAAAAATGTTCGAAGGAAATTGGGCCAGATATCTCTTCCAGTATTTTTGATCTGATTAATGGGATATTTGTCTAATAACTTAGGTCACCATCTAATTATAATACCATAATATCGTGACTCACTACTCCTATATTGTATAATTCATTCTATCGGACTACTGGAATAGATGACGCCTTATAAGGATTACAAAATCATTAAATATCGATTTCTTAATTAGTCACATTGACTAACGCACTAGCTCGCGACTAGGAGGTCGCGAGTTCGACTCCCGATTCCACCGACGAATTTTTCCTAGCTGTTTTCTCCATTATGTGGCTAAAAATTCCCATAAGATACTACATTAAACGCCGAACATAAAGAATAATTCGTTATGCTAATTAATTTCCCTATTTAAAAATCGAAAAGCTGTATCTCGGCTGGCGAACCAGGTGCACGCATGGTGGTATGTATTATAGCGGTGACAACGACGTTTCTCTGCGGTTTTCCTCTTCTGACGTCGAACAAATTCCTTGCGGTTCTGTTCATTCTCCTGGAGGAACGTTAAAAGACATCGAGATCTCATCGAATGGAATGGGAGTGACGTCACCCCACGTTTTCCGCGATACGCTGCCGATAGCATGCCCGCGATGAACTCATCGCGTGCAACATTCGACTGGGTGACATAACTGGCGATGCATGTGCAACACAAACACCATCGAGTGAGAAGCCCCTTCGCTCCGCTGATCGTGTCACGTTCTCGCATTGGTTGGTAAAAAGAGGAGTATTCGTCCGAGAAAGAGGGGAAAACAGGGAGGGGTAGGAGGGAACACTATACCACCGTGCGTTGTTTGGTATTTTCAGTCGCATTGCATGATTGCATCGGCAAGTTATGCGACGCACGGTAATTAACCGTGTATTGTCAGCCAGTCGAAAAGGCGACAGGAAGCGTCCAGCCGGCTCGTGCCAACAATTACGAGCGAATTCTGCATGCGAAAGAGCGTTCTCCAAGTCGTCCAACTGTATCGATCCATGCATTATGCAGAAAGGGTTGCATGAAAAAATTACCTAGAAGCTTTTTCAATGACGTTTTTATCGGGTTCGAGTGGAAATTAAGTGACTCTCGTCGGTGTTATGCAGCCTCTAAAAATATAGATGTTTGCGATAAATTCACCTTCTACACACATATATAATACAGCAATCATTAACTCGATTTAACCGATCAGATTATCGACGTCGATCGCTGTTATTTCAGGAAAATCCAGCTTCGCTGCTCGTCTGACACGTTTAAATAGTGTAACAGAATAGAAAATTCTTGTTTCCAGCTGGCAAATCCGAAGTAAATATTGATACAGTCCTGAGTGAGAGTCATGGAAGTATACGTGCAGCTAAAAACGGATCCTAAATGGGCAACTGTAGCACGCGAAAAGCGCCTGTCAACGGCTGAGTCGGATTTAGAAATTGTTCAGTCGCGAATCGATGAATTTATGGGGAATTTTGTAAGAAATTTAATGCACCGTGGGAAAAAGATTCTGTCAAACAAAGATTGGTTCTGGAAGAAGGTGTTCGGAGCTGGTGAAATCTCAAACGACGTCTAAGAATGCGCCATGAAAGGCATCTTCTCCACGTATCAGTTGCGGATGCGGTAAAATATGATTCCTTGCCGGCTAGCAAACTGCATAGCCGAGAATTTCTAATTGATAAAGAGATACCTTCCGTACGAAGCTTCTGTCAACCGAAATACGAATATTTCTACACGGGTTTTAAAGCCAGCCATAGAGTCATCCTGGTTTTTAACATCGTCTCTAGGAAAACCGGAACCAATTTTTGGTCCATTTTTCTGCGAGTTAGTACCGCAAAATGTTTGCCCGATATTGTAATCGAAGACAACGATTCCAGGAGAAATAATCTTCTTTCCCTGCATATTGTCAATTACAATTTAATTATTGTTAAATTACAATTTAATCTTCCTCGAAAATTAATTAACACCGGAGTATTTTTAATCTGCCTGGAAACTTGATTTCAATCGATTCTTCGTCTAATAGCCAAGAAAATTTGTCTAGAAGAGTAACTTCTTCTTTTATGGTCTCGTATAATAATGCATTTTAACGTTTGCAAATTTACCCAGTTTCCTCAAATTGAAGATTCTGTCGCCTGTACTGACGAACCATTCACATACGCACCTATAACATAATCGTTCCAAGGACGATCTATAGTAGTAGCATCGCGATACGCGTAATTAATTCTGTCCATACGTCCTCCTATCGATCGTTCCAAAACTGAAGAAATCCGAAGAGCTATCGCCTTCATTGTACCTTGTACAACTTATCGATGTTACATATTTAATCTTTATTTCGTAACACGTACGAAATTCGAGTAACATAATTTCGCTTAGAAGATAAAAGAAGATAAAATTTCAAATAATTCGTTAAACCCCGAAGAATCAAACGGATACCAGATAGAAGAACGGTATTATTACACGTGGAATTTTTGATCTTGGAGCGGACAGAATCGTTGAAAACGGAGGAGTTTGTATCGACGAGGTTTTATGGTGGAAAGTCGAAAAAATGGAATTGTCGGATGAAAGTGGAGGCGGTAGGAGGTTCGATCGACAGAGAAGAAGGACACTCGGTTGAATTCTAATTGCGTCTGGCGAGAACAAACCGCACGTCAGTTAACGAATGAAAACGCGTTGCGCGACATAGAGAGAGAGAGAGAGAGAGAGAGAGAGAGAGAGAGAGGGAGACATCGGTGGGTTCATATGCTCGGTGGACAAACGATAGCGTGACCTGTTATGAAATAACGATCCAACCGGCCGCTGTCCACCCACGCGTGACACGTATCCGCGGCTCGAGCATTTATTTATCGACAATTCGTTTTACCTGAACGTTATTTACGATACTCGAGGGCGGAAAGAGGCTGCTGCTGCCGCGTATGGTTATAGTTGTCGCGTTGTCGAAACGAGCCAAACCTCGGTCGCTACCTACGAATCGATGACTCCTCTTTGTCGTCGCGTGTTTTCTGCCAGATCACCGTTGATGTCTACCGATCGATTCCGTCGATCATTTTGAAACGATTTGTCCAAAAAGAACGAAGAAGAACAGCGTGGTTAGAGGCTGACTCTGGGATTTTTTGAAAGATCGAATAATATTCCAGTAAGTGTGTAAGGGGACATGTACGAACCGCTCGAGAAGCTGATTGTACAGTTAAAAACAGCGAGAAAAGTTCGTATTAACATTTGCTCTCTAACTGTCTTCGTTTATGAGATGTGACGAATTTTGTACACAGAGCAAACGCTGCTATAGAGAACGTTGAAATACCGAGGTTTAGAATAGAACAGGCTTTTCAACAAATTCGCGAAACACCGGGAAACATCGAGAGTGTAACTGGATCCATGGCAAGACGTCATTGTGTTGAAATACGAGATGGTCATTTCGAGCATATTCCGTAAAACTCGTTAGATAATGTAAAATCAAAACAGAAAATTCGTGGTATCCCATAAACGCAGACAGATGCAACGTGTACGTTTATATGGATCTTATCTATTGTTTTCAGCTGCACAATCAGCTCCCTAGTTTGTAAATATTAATAACAGTATGTAGAAACTTGATCGTTCCAGAAGAGTAGCCTTTTGAATGGTCCGAAGGGAGAAGAAGACCTTTAAATTATTTTGTCAAGAGCATTTCCGAATAGGAAAGTCAAATGAGAACTGATCGTTGCTAATTGATCACATCGATTGTTCGGCGTCGGTTTTCGTCCGTCCCAATTACAAATCCATTCAGCGCTTAAAAATATTTTTGAGAGTAATTTATCTGTCAATACGTAAGTTAAGGTTAGGTTATATTTCTGTTACTTTTGATAATGACAGGATCGATAATCAGCAGCGAAGACAGTTAGAATAGGAACTAATTTCCTGCGTTACGCAAAGACGAATCGACGAGCAATTATCGTTCTCACGACTACGTTCTGCGAAACCTAACCTAAAAATTCGCGTGGCAGAATTTTATTAATCCAAGCAATGCTTCATCCGTAGTATCCCCGAGGGATCGGACAAGCTGTTACCTCGATTTCTGTCGCGATTTTCCGTGTTCTCCCCGATTTACCAAGCTCCATTGATTGAACGTAAGCTACAGGCTGGTTTACAAGCGCCGCGATCCCACGGGGAGAGCAGAATGGTCCCGTTGTAGTCCGGATGACTCGGTGGTTCGTAGAAAGGTGGATTATGTCGCGCAGAAATCGTCAGATAAGGCGACGAGTGACTATCACGGCCGAGAAATATTTTTCCTAAAATTACTTTCCAATTTTTCCATTGAAATATCCAACTCTCTGTATCTCTGTATCTAATATGACAAAACGATTGAATCTGTAAAAATGAAAAACATTATCGATGACTTGGATGGTCAAACAGAACAATTTGCAAATAGATACCGTTGCAAGCTAACTTTAAAGTGTAGAATAATGTACCATTGGCATTTCCAACTTTTCTACTAAAATATTCAACGTATCTTTATATTTAATATCATAAAGTTAATCGAAAGTCTATAGAATCGGGAAACAGTATCGAAGATTTCGATCTGTCGAATGCATAATTTACAAACTGGCGGATTCGATGGTGAAAGGTTTCGCGAGGAAGAACTTCTTCGAATATTGTTGCGACCTAACCTAAAAATGCAGAATAATTTACCAAGACCTCGTATAAAATTTCGATATTGATGTCTTACATGCCAAAATTAGTGAATTTGTATTTGCAATGTTTCGTTCAAGATTTCCGAGTATAGTTTCGACCTGTCGAACGCATAATTTACAAACTGGCGGAAGATGCAGAGATCTATCTAAGGTTCCATAAGGAAGAATTTCTTCTTTGCTTAGAACAGCAGTTTTTCGAGGTGGCCGCGGGCGATTCCGCGTTGGGTTTCATAAGATAGCAATGATCCGGCCGTGAAAACGGGAATTATGGCTGGTTGAATCGCGATAAGGGGCCGAGACGTACGTTCAGCCGTCGTTATCGCGGAGTTTACGCATGCACACCGGTGTAGATTACTCGGTTGATTTTGCACGCGTGAAGGACTAAATGTTTCACGCTCTAGAAATATAATGAAAACGGCCACTGTCCAAGATCTCTTGTCACTACAAAAATGTCCCTCTCGCTCGACATTTCGTCGAATTTTCAGGATTTTCTCGATAACCGGATATCGTCGGAAGTATTACCGACAGACGGTAACATTTTCGATCCAGGTCTGTTCTCGATACAAAATTTTATAGCCAAGCTGTTGAAAGGTTATGAACATTGATATAGTTACATAATCTCAAAAAAAAAACTCACATTTTTTGTAAAAGCAAAGAAAAGTATATCGAATGTTAATATTTCCAAGAATTTTCGTGGAATTTACGTTTACGTCTGTCACTTTCACGCAATAAATAAACTCGTTTCTTTGAGAGATCCGACTACTACGGTAGTCAATTACGCGCATAGTGAAGTTGATCAGGCTGAGAGGTTCGTACATGTTTCAACTGCAGATTTGTGCATTTATTCAAAATTTCAGGGTGAGAGGATATAATGTACGAAAATAATTAAAATATACCTGCAATGGTGGAGTATTTGTTATAACGTTTAACAGGAAAAATGAATCTCTATCGAACTTCTGTTTCCTTAATCGTGTTCCTAGAAATATAATTTTGCATAGAAAATCGCAGTCTAATGGTACGTAAAATCACGCGTCAACTCCAGTCGGTTAATCTTCGTCTAATGTCGATGAAGTGGCATTTTAAAAAGAACTTCAATTACAGTTTTCAAATAGAACAGGTTGAGAATCACTGTTGGGAAGGACGCTTAAATCGTGCAGTTTCACGCCGCGACTTCCGCTCGACGCGAGCCATTCTACTCGCAGAAGTATTTGTCATTCCAAGGGAAATTAATTGTAAACGAGTTATCGATTGCGCCGCTCGGTACTCGTCTTCACTGTGCACACGATTAAACGTCGATGATTTATTTATCGTTCCGCTCCTTTCTCCAGCTTCCACTCATTTTTCTTGCTAATGCAAAATGCAACTGGCTAAAAGGAATTATAGCTATATGTGCACACATTTCTATTCTCAGATATTTCTCTCGCTTGATAATGGCCAAAGCTGAGAAACCACGGTCACTCGTTCCGTGGATATCGAATTACACTTTCATGGAAATTAAGGATTTAGAAAGATATCGGTAAGAGATAGAAATGCAGCTTCCAATTCCTTCGTCTCGAATTATCTTTCAATACATCGCCTATCGATACAAAGGGAATCGCTATCGCGGAATTGCTTTCCAATTAATCGTAGAATATCGATAAAACAGAATTCGCAGGGTTTCGAATTGCTCTTCGCATCGAAATATTTTTCGGCGAAGAATTTCATGCGACGAAAGGAACCGTTAACGGGGTTCGAAACTACTAAACGATTTAAATTAAATTACATGCAATTAGAAAACTAATTGTACATTTCTAAATAGCTTACACGTATATGGTTAAATCATCTTTGCTTCCTAATACGATAAATTTCTAATACGTTATACTTTCTGCTACCGATGAATTCCTAAATATATACTTTTGTCTCTCGATAAAATGTCACATCGAAATAAGCGAGAAAGAGAAAAATGCCAGCAGAACGGAGAAGGATCTTGCAAAGATAATTTTGAATAATTAGCCGCAGCCCTCCTCACAGCCATTCCTCGTGGAATAATTTTTTCGTTACGGCGCGTTCGCAACGCGTCGCGAGACACGACAGGACGTCATTAATTATAACGTTTAAATTGCAAATCGGCCACTAAAATATGTCGAATCCCTGGTGTACGAGGGGAGAAGGCACACCCCCGCAATATATGACGCGAACATACTTTATATACCGCGTTCATATATGGCGGCTGGCCCGTTGGAAACGCAGCGTAATGTTCGTTTCCTCGTTATCCAACGTGCGGCGATTTTTCATGCAAATTCAACCGCGAAATCGATGGTAATTTTTCTAAAACGATTATCACTGGCCGTCCACGCCATTATAGGGCTACGAATGGACCTGGTTAATGGTTAATCGTCTTGATGGATCGCGTTTAAACTTCGACCTTGAGCCTAATCTTCGTCTTGATCTTTTCAATAGCGTAAAACACTTGTTACGAAAAGTTCTCCTTGGTGAGCCATCCATTCAATCAAGCATTTTCTTGAAACTAGTACCGCGTTCAATTGTGTTTTTCCACTTAAGTTGACCCTTTCCTGACTGTTTTCTTCAGTTTCACGACTTTTCAAATCTTTATTTGTCCTCTGGTTATCACATCCGCAATGCATGGAAATTAATCGATAAATACAATTATCTATTTATATTATTTATTGTAATGTTAATTGTGTAACGTGTTTTTATTTTCTCTTATCTTCTTGCATTTTTTCTTTTTTTTTTTTTTTTTTTTGACATATTTCTCCTATCAGACTTCCGGATGTTACGGTTAGAAGAACGAGCTTTGGGCTATACTATTTTCACGCGTATGTTAAGTATCACTTCGTGTGACATTCTTTGTTACACGAACTTACGACAGTGGTTGATAATGGGCTCTGAATGGGGAATTCCAGTTGATCTAATTGCTATTGCAAACTGGTCCTTAGGTTGCTATCTCTTAAAAAATATACAGAACAAAATTGCAAATAGAAAGATAGAGTTGTTTCATAATTTTGTTAGTGTTCATTGTAGTTTGGTCGTTATTTGCGGAAAGGAGGTCGATTTTGTGGTTTTATGAAGGATTATGGTTGCGGATGGATTTTGTTACGCGGGGGTGGAAAAGTAGAGTGAGAACTGCTTCCACTCCTCGAAGGGAAATCACGCCCTTTTTGTTTCCGTGTCTCATTAGGACGAGCCCGAACTCGTTATCTCCTAAATCACGCGAGTATACCGGGAACTGGAGTTGCTCGTGTGCCGCATTGCTTTTTCTCCGCTGCAAAACGCGTCCCTCCTCTTCCTGAATATTTCATGTACGTGGAAAAAATAGGCGATTTATCGAAAAATAATTGTATTCTAGTCAAGCGTGTGTATAAAAATCGACTGGGTGAATCAGAATTAATGCACGAGCAATAGAAGAAGAATTTCAGCAACGAAGAGTGTGGTAAGTTAGAAAAGAATTTCAGCAACAAGAAAAAGGAAAGTTCTAATAACAGAGAAATTGACGCAAAATGTTTGAGAGGCAAGTCCAGCAATAGAAAGCAATAGCAGGAAAACCAGAAGTGGAATTCTAACAGAAACAGCGATTCAAGAGCCCTGGAATAAAAGAGACTAGGAGATTTCAGGAATAAATGGAACCAGAAAATTCCAGAAACAAATGAAGATCAACGTGTGAATACAAAAGAAAGGAAACTACAGCAACAGTAAATTCAAACACACAGCAATTGCAGAAGCAATTGTAGTAAAATTGTAGTAAAGACAAAAGGAATTTCAGCAATCTATGATTCAGCAGAATCACGACAGAAATTCTAGCGATAAAAGGAAATAAGTGGAACTTTGCCAAAGATGGAAATTCCAAAGATAAATGAAGATCAACGTGTGAACATAGGAAAAGAGGAAACTACAGCAACAGTAAATTCAAACACACAGCAATTGTAGTAAAATTGCAGTAAAGACAAAAGGAATTTCAGCAATGTACGATTCAGCAGAATCACGACAGAAATTCTAGCGATAAAAGGAAATAAGTGAAATTTTGCCAAAGATGGAAATTCCAAAGATAAATGAAGATCAACGTGTGAACATAGGAAAAGAGGAAACTACAGCAACAGTAAATTCAAACACACAGCAATTGTAGTAAAATTGCAGTAAAGACAAAAGGAATTTCAGCAATGTACGATTCAGCAGAATCACGACAGAAATTCTAGCGATAAAAGGAAATAAGTGAAATTTTGCCAAAGATGGAAATTCCAAAGATAAATGAAGATCAACGTGTGAACATAGGAAAAGAGGAAACTACAGCAACAGTAAATTCAAACACACAGCAATTGTAGTAAAATTGCAGTAAAGACAAAAGGAATTTCAGCAATATACGATTCAGTAGAATCACAACAAAAATTCTAGCGATAAAAGGAAATATAGTGGAACTTTGCCAAAAATGAAAATTCCAGCAACGGAAAAAGTTAACGCTAGGACATCGAAAAAGGAAGACTACGAAATAAGTTCCGAGATGTCCAAGTGCGACTCTCGAACGCGCTACGTGTCCTAGAATTTTTATTTAATGGTAGTAGAATAAATATTTATACGCGAAAGAAGAGAAAATTCTGAACAAGCTACTCCCCGAGGAAAAATCCGGGGCAGCAGCAACAAAAGCATCATCCAGCGGTATGTTCAACGACGTGTACTCCCGGCAACTTACGCGGGGAAACCATACATCAGAAGCGGGTGAAGAAAAACTCGACTCGATATAAAGCTCGGGATATTAGCATGACAGGCAAGCAGCATCAAATTGCTGGACCTAAAAGCCCCTCTGCTAAATCGTCCGTGCTCTTCTAATGGACTGCCAGCAGGGGAAGTTTAGTCCCCATGGGGTATTCTTTCACCCCCTTACCGTCATACCTTACGCTTTCAGCTCTTCGTTTCTAATAAACCTGCCTTTAAAAAAAAGAAGCCAAAAGGTAAGATACGAATTTATATTTCAATGAAGACTACGCTCCCTGAATATGTACGTAATTGTTAACCCTTTCATGCTCGATTTGATCGTACTAGGAGCGTAAATTAATTAATTTGTGTATCGCGTGATGTAAACTAAATCACGAGGAATTAGAGTCGGAAGAGCAGCCATAAGCCAATGAGATTTTTAATTTCCCATAGATATTTATTATCGCTAGTTAATAATTAATAAGTTATTAAATTGTAATAGACAGAGAGATACTTATTAATAATTAGCAATCTATTAAATTTAATAAATAGCGAGGATAGTTGTAAATAATTTATTAAATTATAATTTGTATCTGTAGATTTTGGTGGATCTAAAGGCAGTGTATTAATTTACTATAACTAAAATTTCCATCAGTTATTCGCCAATTAGAGAATGAACGTATCCGTTTCTCGTGAAAGTTGCACAATTTTACTATCCTCGTCTTTTCTTTCAAACGCGCTCGAAAGAATGCGTTTCTGTTGTTAATAATTGATTGAAGGAAAACTATACCAGAACTACATCGTTTGCAAAGAAACGTTCGCTCGTGAAAATATTTGGTTAATTGTCCGAGGCATGCTAGGAATTTATTCGATCTACCTTACCTTGTGTGGTAAATTAATTCAAGCCCGGTGATACCTCTAAGATGTTCTTTCCGGGTTGATGCGACTGAAAAAGCAGCGCTGCAACTTTGCACGGGCTGTTGCACGCGATACTAATGCCCTCGTTATCACAGCTGAAAAACTGTTCTCCCTAATGGAGAACGGAAATCGCCTGTGATCGACCTTGACATTTTTACGAACGAAGATAACCTAACAAATAAAGACGAATGAAGGAAGGTAAAAATGGAAAAATCTAAAAGCGCATATGACAAATAGAAACTCGTAAACAGTATCATTTCCAAATGTCCAAGTAATCGCATGAATCCTCCATTTATCGCGCCATAGACGGAGGAATTAGAAATTGCGCGAGTGTTGCTGGCTATTGAATAATTTACGAGCGAGAGGGTTAAAATAGCGTTTTAGGGCTAGAAAATTGTATGTTTTATCAAGATGGTGGAAAACTCGCGACGTTAAAGTGGTTAGAGCGTGGCGGAGCGGCAATTTCCACAACTTCTCGGGCTTTAGATAGTTATGATCGAACGAGCATGACAGGAGTTGGGGGGGGGCGGGGGGAGGAGGAATGATAAGAGAAACGCCGGCTGTAAAGAGATGCATCTCGAAGAGACAGGGCTTTTGAAGCGCGAGGCACGCTCTCATGCATCTTTAGAGCGTAAAAAAACGTAACCAGGCAAACTTTTCCATCCGCCTTGGTTCCATCCGCTCTCGCCACAGCTCGCACCTTCAATATTTCGCTCCATCTCGCGGTTTACCCTGTTGTTTCCTTGTTTCCAATAAAGATGATAATGTTGCGTTTCGATGGAATTCGATTATTACGAATTTTCACGATAAAAGGGCAAACTTGCGAAACGTTTATAAACATTCATGATGTTTTCGAGCGGCAGGCACATGGTGAAAGCGGAATAAGCGGAGGTCCAGAGATTATCACGCACGCATTGCACTTGCTCGATTTTTGGCCCAATCGATCGGCAATGTATAAAAATATACAAATTTTCGTAAACGGCGAACTTGCCCAGTTTTTGCATCAGGATCTTCGATTCAATGTTCCTGTGAATGTTCGTGTACATAACCTAAAATCTATTTACATAACCTAAAATCTATTTACATAACCTAAAATCTATTTACATAACCTAAAATCTATTTACGTAACTTAAAAAGTCGAGTAGTGGAAATGGTTGAAAAATCGAGTTCCACAGTCTTTTGTAAGAACACGTTTGATTTTGGTGTCAAGCAGTTTACTTTGGGTTTACTCGACGCGTGGATGGCATAAGAATACGAGGGACACGAGGCACGATCAGGTTATGTCTGCTAAAGGAACTCGAGTGTGCTTTGACACGGGAGACTATCACTCAATCGCCGTACTTGACTCTGGCTGGCCATTTGCTGCTATATTGCCATTGCCACGAAAGCTAATAGGAATTCTCCTTAACCTTCGTCAGAGAGTTAACCCGAGGAACTCAGACCACCCTAAATCTCGCGTTACTCCATTGGTAATTGTAGAGATCGTGGATACAAAAGCCCGGGGAATCCTCGAGCGGCCGCTGTTGTGGTTTTCGACGATCAAGATCTTCCTCTGGAGCAAATCACATTGACCACGTTGGTTCTTACAGAAAATTTAAGAGTACAAGAATGCTTAATGGAATGAAATTTTTGAATAAAGCATTCACGATCCTTTTATCATCCGACGATGCGCTCTTATTTGACGAATTGAGAATCACAGTGGTTCAAGTGAAATTTTGTCAAACATCGTCCTATGAAAAATGGCGCGTAATATGCGGATATATTATTATATATATATAGATATGTATATATTATTCATAGTTGGTTATTAACATTTGGTTATTTAGTATCTGTTGTAGCATTCATATAAGCGAAACAAATCCCTGTCCAGGCTCTACTCTACCAATTGTGTTTCGTAAAAACACGAATTTGCATAAATGACCGCAGTCTACCGATTACCCTACATTCTTGTTATTTTTGTGTGAATGTGAAACTAATGCCCGAATCGACAAGAGTGACCATTGGTCGGTAACAGTATCGGCGGAAGTCGGTCGGAAGCGCGGGAAATCGGTAGAAATACGAACCGCGAGGCACTTCACGCGCGTTACGGTAACGCTATCCGAAACGTGATCGGATTGTCTCGAATGAGCATGGCATAATTGTGAAAACGAGATGAACCATTGTCGATTCAATTGCTGAAACACCATGGTCGACGTACTCTCGTATCACATACGAGTGGTAGCTAGAGTCTGGTCTGTCGGCTTGAAACTGGAGCGCCCAGCCACGGCCTCTGTTTATCTGTAACACAATACACCAACACTTTTGACAACTCTGCAGAGTGGCTTGCCTATAGTAAATCACTGGACAGTCAGTGGGCAGAGGTTAACTGGCCAGAGAAAAAATTATTACACGATGGAAAACATTTAATTGGCGCTTACATCGTTCCTCCTGGTTTAAACTCGTTCGTTTTATCCCTGTCGGTAAATTAAGATCGATGATGATTAAGCAGGTAGATAAAAAAGAGAACAATGCTGTGAGAATGTTATTTAAGATTTATGATTAGAGTGAAACTACCAGATATTGGAAAAGCACACCCCGTATGGAATAGCGCCATTTTTTTTTTAAATCTGACAAATGAATATCTGTCAAACGACTATAGGCTTCCTCGCTCAGTCACTTTGGTATCGTTTATTTTGCTACAAACTTTTTCCCCAATACTCTGGTGAAGAAATATGGATCAAGTGCCTAATGCGCGCACTCTGGTCGCATGACGAATGTACTTGCACAAAGTGTGACACTGCAATATGTGACTATTGCAAGTAGCTATTTTCTAAAATGTTATAATCAATAAGAGGAATAAAACTATTTGCTTTTTTTTTATTGCTTTCTATTTCTTTTCTATTTTGCTATCTATCCTATATCTATAATATATTAGGTAGGATTTATATTTTTTTATCGTTAGTTCAATATTGAAAATTGTTAGAATAATGTTAGAAATCTAAGAAATGCTCTTGATACCCAGGAAAACCTTTTGTTCGTTGCTATTGATTTTCTAAGAATGACGTTCGAAAAAACAAAGTGGTATTCCATATTTGGCTTAGTACCTTTGTTGTTTTACTAAACGGCGAAGAAATAGTAGAATACCATGGAGGACCTAGTCTTTGAAATCTGATCTTTCTTTCGGTACCTCTACGAGTTTATATTAAACGGCATTCAATTTGCATTATTGGATCCTTCGTATTTCTATTCCTTCGTCTGTTCTCATATCAGAGAAATTCCTGTTCCATTGATGCCTACTCTCTTTGTAAATCACAGACAAGGAACGAATTACAGAGGGAATTTCACCACGTGCACTGAATTTGATTAAACTCCAAGTAATCTAGTGGAGGGATACCGAGTACTATCCAATTTCGATAATTATGTAAAACATATATTATGAAGCTCAAAGAGGAAGTAATAAATAAATAATTCGTTTGAAGCAATACAAAATTCCCTAATGATATTTAAAAACGTCAAACCAAGAAGTCACAGTCGATTGATATAACATGCTCCTGATCAAATTTTTGGAAAGAGAGCTAAATCTCATAGTATCATTGCCGCTTTTATTAAATCAAATGTGTCACCCGTTCTGATTCTTCCAATTAGTTTATTCCGATATGTTAAAATTCTCTATACCTTATAATTTCATTTTACAACATTCTGATAAAACATTCGTGAATTTTTTCCCATCTGACAAAATTTATTTAGTCTTATCTAGTGATCTGAGAATCAGGGTGGTGTGAGTCAAAATTTGTACAACACAACTTCATTCCTGTTTTGCAAAACTTGTAAGAATCCAGCTACCAAACAAACTTTGCATTCTAACACACATATGCAGATGAAACAACCAACACAAGTAGATGGAATTTTAACATTGACTATAAATAAATATATACATACGTGAACATGTGCGTGCTTGCGTGTGTGTGCGTGTGTCTGTCTGTCTGCCTGTCTGTCTGTCTCTCTGTCTGTCTGTCTCTCTGTCTGTCTCTCTGTCTGTCTGTCTCTCTGTCTGTCTGTCTCTCTGTCTGTCTGTCTCTCTGTCTGTCTGTCTCTCTGTCTGTCTGTCTCTCTGTCTGTCTGTCTCTCTGTCTGTCTGTCTCTCTGTCTGTCTGTCTCTCTGTCTGTCCCTCTGTCTGTCCCTCTGCCTGTCCCTCTGCCTGTCCCTCTGCCTGTCCCTCTGCCTGTCCCTCTGCCTGTCCCTCAGTTTGTCCCTCTATTTGTCCCTCTGTCTGTCTGTCTGTCCCTCTGTCTGTCTCTCTGTCTGTCCCTCTGTCTGTCCCTCTGTCTGTCTGTCTGTCTGTCTGTCTCTCTGTCTGTCTGTCTCTCTGTCTGTCTGTCTCTCTGTCTCTCTATCTCTCTGTCTCTCTGTCTCTCTGTCTGTCTCTCTGTCTGTCTCTCTGTCTGTCTGTCTGTCTGTCCCTCTGTCTGTCTCTCTGTCTGTCTCTCTGTCTCCTCCCCCCCTCTCTCTCTCCGTGCGTGCACGCGCGTGTGTATGTGTGTGAGCATAAACGTATAGACAAAATTGAATCCGCATTACGGTCGTTGTTTTTGCACGCGAATATGGCCGCGCAATATGAGATCCATGAGATCGATCGGGAATCAAAGTTTGAAATATTCGTTCGAACCTCGTCGTATATTTCCAACGTTTTCTATTCGAGTACGAATATTTTTTACACGCTCTTTTTTTTACATGACTTTTTCGTTTTCTGTGTTCGCAGCCTGCACCGCCTCGCAATTCAAATGCGGAAACGGTCAGTGTATCGACAGCAACGACCGCTGTAATAACGTCGAGGATTGTTTAGACAGATCGGACGAACTTAACTGCCGTGAGTACATTCGTAGGATCTTCTTTTCTTCCGTTTCGTCGTGCATGGAAAATTATTTTCCTCGCTGTTTTCTTCGTTCCGTTGGGTGTCTCGGCATTAACATCAAATATTTCGTAACCGCGGCACTATATTCGATGTATTCGATGGCATGCACGCGTGGATTTCATTCAAACTATTCGTCGGAGGTACTCGGGAATTGATTTTGCAAAAATAACCCGTCAGTTTTCGTGGGTGGCTTCGCTCCTTCGCGATCAAACAATTCTTAACCACTTGGTGATCTTTCTTTCGCATATTTAACCGTGACATGTGACAATCTAACGTGAGATCTTGGAAGAATAACGCCTTGGTTTGCAATGTATTTGGCAATTGTGTACTAACTTGTTTAACATCTTGAAATTATTCATTCGGGTACTGGTCAATAATAATTCAACGATGTCGGGACAAAATTTCAAATGATTAACATAAGCATGTTTGTTCTTTCTCTCTGCTGTGATTCAGAAATGTCTGAATTTGTTACCTGCATCCTCTGTTATCGTAAGAACATAAATGATGTGGATAGCGATGGGTATAGATCTCTCGCACGTTCTCGAACAAGTGGGATATAACTTTACGTAACACATGGATACTAAATCTCCTGTCCAGTCTGCTACACAGTTGGCAAAAGCATTTTAACGTCGATATATTAGACACATTGACCGAAAACAACGGTGAAACAATATCCATAAATCTTTCAAATTCTTTCAATAGTTGCCTTCGAATCTTCCAAGCCGTTCAGTGTGTCTCGAAACAACATCACTTTTCATCATTTTTGGACTGCATCCAAATATTTGTTTCATATCATCCTTTACCTCTCAGTCAATGCCAGTAGCATTGGAAACCGTATTTATATTCACATACCAATTCACTCACTAACTCGCCTAACTCATAAACCCATCGACCCAAATTTAATTAAAAAAATTAAAAACACCAAAATTGAAATCATGTACGCTCAGATCATCCCAAAGTCACAATCTGCTCTTATCCTGATCTCCATAGACTTTTGCAAACTCTCGATCCACTATAATTTTCGCTCTTCCTTTTTTCACAGACTCATCGAAACCAAAAACACCCTTTTTCCTTTCATAATCATCTTCGCTCAAAATCTACTGAACGATTCGCGCATCGACAAATTCACGACCCACCCTCGATCAAATCTCTTTGAACTCGTGCGAAATTATCGCAATTACCATGTTCATCGATTCACCGATCTCAAAAACTGGCTTCTCTTCTACGCGTAGCATAGTCACACTTGTCCTTCGCAATCATTGTCAGTACCACCCAGGGCCGGATTAAAATTTTTTAGCTCTGGGTCTGTTGATCCATGGGAGAAACAGGGAAGGGGGGAGGGTTAAAATGAAACACGTTCACGTAAATATGAAATAAGATTTATTTTGTAACAAGTCATATTTAAAATCATCTACTATACATTTTTAAAAGACAGTCTCTCCACGTAATGATAAGATCGTTGGATACAATTTATTTTTCCCAGGATGCACCTCCAATCTTCTACTATACTTTCAAAAGACATTTGTTTCTTTATTCAGTTTTCTGCAGAGCCAATTTCTCGTCCTAGTTACAAAGTAACATGTATTTCTCTTAAATAGCAAGGGCCCCGAAAGAGCAAGGCCTGGGCCCGTAGCTTTCCTCCCTTAGCTTGCTCCTTAATCCGCGCTTAGTAGCATCCAAAATTCGTCGAACAGTGAACACGCAAGCGAAACGCAGCGGGCAAGAAAGCGAGCAAAAGCAGGACAATTTTATGAGCTGCCATCGTCAGTGTGGCACGCGACTGCGCCGGAACTAATCGCGAATGGCCAGGTATTACGATGAGCTGAATAATTACAATAGCTGTGACAATAATAACAATGGCGTGCTGGGAAGACATGGGCGACCAGGCTGAGGGAAGAGACGCAAGGGGTATGGCCTCGCGTTTTCAGGCCATTGCACTTGTTGCCCCACCTTCCCTCCCTCTGTCAGCCCGCACTCTATCTTCCTGTCCTTTTAACCCCTTATTATTTCCATC
This sequence comes from Bombus vosnesenskii, assembly GCF_011952255.1. Taxonomy (NCBI): domain Eukaryota; kingdom Metazoa; phylum Arthropoda; class Insecta; order Hymenoptera; family Apidae; genus Bombus; species Bombus vosnesenskii. The sequence goes on from NW_022884343.1 coordinate 457,328, forward strand.
GTCTTTTGCGGAGGCACGCTCCGACGCTGCACGTCGAAAGTTAACCAGCCCACGGTGATACCTGGCGTCCCTTTCTTCCTCTGTATCGACCTGAAATGCCAGTTTGGGCTGTGCGACACGTGCAAACAAAAATTGGCCACCCACCTTCCTCGGCCACTGATTTCAAACATTTCGTTAGACTGCGAAACATTCGTATTATTGGAACGTCGGAGGAAATTATTTTGGCAAGCGATTGTGAAAATGGAACAGTATCGATGGCAGTAGGATTAGGAACAGTTTCTTTGACTATTTTATACGGATAATTAAAATGATTAAAATCGTTGTTGGCTATCGTGATCGTTCGAAGGAAAATGGGACTTTCAATATCGAAAGCGGGGATTCGCGTGATCGAAGAGTTCCAAGTACAATAGATCGAAGGACATTTTCAAGCTCGCGATAATATCGGCCTCGGGTCAGGAGAAATTTCTTTGGTAGTTTTGTACGATTATAGCGATTAATATTTGATTGGTTAATGTATTTTTGCATTTTGAAAGGCTGGTCAGGGCTACTATGCAGTTTTTAGTATCATTGGGTAGAGTGAGCAGATCTGGGATTCGGTTTAGAAAGTTTCGATAAAACCACATGGTTGCACATAGTTCTCTTGTTAATATTAAACCTGCTACGTTTTTCTAAAACTCTCTCTCAAAAAAAAAGGTTTACAGTCTTCTGGTTTACGTTTCTTCTTAATACCGGAAATAATAGTGTTGCCTAATGAATGAGCTGATAAAATCAAAAATACGAAGCTGATACGCCAATCGATATACTTTGATAGTTAAATTTTCGAGAGAAGAGGCGGAAAGTCTGTCGGACGCTGAAAACATCATCCTGTGATACACATGTTCGTACGTTGTGGCGACGCGGAGGAGGTCGTGAGGGGTCCAGGCATGAATCAGAATTGGATTAAACCCGGTGAAAACGGATGAAATTCCAGGTCCGAGGCCGCGAAAGGGCCGGCCAGCCCCGCTGGAGATTAACGTCGGATTAAAATTGCAGCCGGTTATTAGGGCGGCTTAATAAACGCGAGTAAATCTCGTTCGGCCACGGGGGCCGCCTTAAATTTGGCTGTGGCAGTGTTGCCCGTTTTTGCGGCGTCCGATATTAATGCTGCTAATGAAGTTTGTTGACGAATTACAAAAAAAAAAAGAGGGGAAAAACACGGGGGAAAAATACAAGGAAAGATACGAAGGATATACGGGTGAGAACCGTAGAACCGTCAAGTCGTTTCGTGTATCCACTTAAGCTAAGGAAGAATCTGAAGAAAGCGGACAGTGGAATTTCTTGGAATCTTTCGTTTACGAAGTAATCGTCAGTTTGCTTGTCCAATTCTATTCTTGCAGTTTTAACCTTTGGAAAAATGAATTGGTGTCGTATTTAATTCCTAACCTCAAAAAAGCAGCAGAAATAGAACAACAGGTTCTTGTTTAATATTGGTTAGGCTAGGTTTTGTTAGATTAGAGTCACTCGTTTAATTTTGTTCCTTTAGCTTCGCGTTCTGGAAGTCTTAATGCATCCAGGGGTAATAATAAACCCTTCTACTTTAGATTCTAACCTAAAAAGTCAAAGGAATAGGAAATGTTATCACTCCCAATATAGGTTGAATTAAATCTTATTTGGTTTTAAAAGTTCTAATTTCAGCTATGGAAAGTCCTAAGGTATTCGGAGATAGCAAGAAATTCTTCTTTATAGATCCTAACCTCAAAAATCGGAAATTTCATCGCATCCTGTATAGGTTAGGTCCGAGTAAATTAACTTCGTTATTTAATTTCCTTCCCGCAGCTACATCTCTTGCAGATCATAAACTATCCTAAAATAACAATAATTCTCTTTCTAACCTCTAACCTCAAAGAACAAGAATACGAAACATTATCTCATACTATATCAGATTCGAATAAATTGTGTTCGTTATTCAATTTCCTTCTTCCAATAGCGTTATTTAGCGGGCATCTTCCTAACCTCTAATCTCAAACATCAAAGGAAGATTAGAAACTTTTGTCACAAAAGGTACGTGATCGAGCGTAGAGCGACGGATTAGTCGCTGGAAAAAGGGAGAGGTCATCGCGATTACATCGCCAACCAGTCGTTTGCAATTCCGTAGCGTAGAACAGACGGATGGAGCCTTGAACCTGAGAGATAATGTCAGAGAAATCGTAAGATATTTATCCCCGTTCCCTTCGCGATTTCCTGTTTGCAGAGGCGCGTCACGCGTGTCGCCACCGTGGCTTGCCGCACGTTTGCCAATTTCGAGGTCGCGATATTCGCTTTATATTCGTCGATCACCGCGATGCAACGACCAGAGAGAGAGCACGCACTTGCCACCTGGCAAATCGCGTTAAAATCGTAACTGGATTTTCGCGACCTCACGTTCCATTCGATTCGTTGCTTCCATGGAATCGAATTAATTTCGACTTGTGTCGATTTTTGCTTCTTTCTAGCGGGGAGGGGAGGTCGCTCCTGCCCAATGGAGGAACGTGATTACAGGATTTATCGAGAATCGCTGCTCCCTTTTCCAGGTCGATTTGCTCCGTTTAGTGCCGAATTTGTTGCCCGCGCCGCTGTTTCTTCACGCGGCCGTATACTGGCTGTCCAAAAATTTCCAACTCGGCAATTTCGTTATAGAAGAACCAGAACCAGAATTTGATACATTAGCCTGGTTTTCAAATTTGATATTTGATACCACAATTACTTTGCGCACGGGATGACCCCTTTTAGAAATGTCAGACGTAAAAATATGCATCGTCGCGAATAGTCGTAATAATCATTGTTCGACTGTGAACTTTTGTGTATTTATACAAAAATTGAAAACTGTATAAATACACAGAATCCACGTAATTTATACAGGGTGGTTGGTAATTAGTGGCACAAGCGGAAAGGGGGTGATTCTACGCGAAAAAAGAAGTCGAAAATATAGAATACAAATTCTTTTTAATTTTTTTTTCTAATTTTTTTAAAAATCTACAGTGAGATCCGTTATAACGAGACGCGATATAGTGCACGCGTACCGAACGAAAATTCAAAGTTGATTTTCTCGAAAACAAAGCCTCGAACGAAAAATTGTTATTCTATATTTTCGACTTCTTTTTTCGCGTAGAATCACCCCCTTTCCGCTTGTACCACCAGTTACCAACCACCCTGTATATAGCTCCTTTATTAAATATTCCTAAACATTTAATACAATTAAATGCATTTCTTATTCGATGAAACGAATATTTATTTAGATTTCGTTTTTTCTATCATGTTGATAGAAATATGAATTTCCATAAACATCCGCAGTCCAGTTATTTACTTAAGAAGAGAAAAAGAACAATAGGAACTTGATAAGATATTCGATTCTGAAATTTGCATCATATCACATACCGGGTGTCTCTTCAATAAGAGAGAGGAAATGGTGAAAAATTGGATAATAAGACGTTAGTTGTGAACAGAACTGAAATAAGCAACGAACTACTCGATTCTTGAGTTAAATTATGTCGTGCTGTATATATAGCTAGGAAATTCGATTTTCACGAGCATGAAACGCGGTATATCAACGGTTACGTGGGATATATCGTAATAAAAAGTTGAACAATCAACGGGCGGCTATTATTTAAGAGATAATGACAGAAAAACAGGCAGCTGGTCGTCCGATCCGGCGGATTAATTCAGATCCAAGCCGGTTAATGCGTTCCCCAGTGATCGCGTGCCGCCATTTTTCGCGTGCAAAGGAGTCGACGTTGAGGTAAAAACGTGTAAACGTCGCCGTTTAATGGAAACACGGGGACACGTTCGTAACGTCGAGCTTCTGTGTAATTATTGCGCACGTGAGAGCCTGTGTTTCGCATGTCGACCAGCAACAATACGCCAGCTCGCGAACAAATTCGTTGAAAAAAACCGAGTAAAAAGGAAAAATGGTCAAAAGAAATAGCTCCCCTTTGTGTCTATTAATTATTCCACGTTATTCGGCAAGGAACAATAGTTTTCGTCACTTATTGTTCGCCCACTATTTTCGGAACACTCGGTATATGGCGCTGCCATTGTAATTAGAATGTATCTTACGTATCGCTTATAACCTGCCATTTGTTTTATCTCTCGCGATGTTTAACACTTTACCAACCGCTAGCGATTCAACAGCATACGCACGTCCGACCGGCAGCTCAGGCGCTGATTCTCCCTGGCGCCGGCTCTGTTTTGGTTTAGTCTCTCCGATACCATTCTTTTCGTTTATCGCGAACTGTAAGTTTTTCATATTTGTATAAAACTGTGGCAGCTTACAAAGCAACGCAATTGACGCGACTGAGCAAGGTACTTTAGTACTAAATAACGAATTCCTGCTCGAATAATGAGAAAGATCGTCATCGACAAAAGGCCAATTAATAGGCTTTCGGTCGGTAAGCATCGGCGACAAAAAGCCGATGAATAGGTTATCCGTCGGTAAGCGTCGACTACAAAAAACCGATTAATCGGCTATCAGTCGGTAAAGTGTTCATTATTTGACTGCGGTGTTCTACCTGTTTATGGCAAATTTTAACACATCAAAATCTACAGGAAGTGCAGTATTTTTTTGACATTATGATATTTGAGTGTAGCATGCGTGCAAAGTATAATATTTGTTTGTATGATATTTAGTATGCAAAGTAAACGGATTGGATTCTCTCTTGTCAGTGATATCCATAAAATACGAATTTACATAAATACCCGCGCTCTATTAATTACCAACGACGATCTAAATGTTAGATGAAACTTCTCACAGATTCGATCTGGGACGTACATAAAGGGTACTATTTGAAACAGTCCTCCAACAATGGATCGACCGCGACATCATTCTAATTTCTAGAACGACGATATTTATGCGCAATGGAACGTTTTGTTGCTCCGCTTTGCCACTAACCCATTTTTCTCTCTGTCTCGATCTTATCGCCCGTGATAACTCACAGGTATATATTTTCGTTTGCTAATCTCTACGCAGGAATTGCTTTAGATTAAAAAACGAAGCAACACCGGTTATATACCAAATCTCATAGCGCATTATAAAAGCGTATGCGTAGCAACATTCTAAAGAGCGAAATGTCGACCTCCTTGTAAACCTTCATTGAATTTTTATATATTCGGCATATTGTACTGCCAAAACTAACTATACATGAATATGCAAAGCGGACAATTAATAGTGGCAACACGGCCCGAGATCTTCAGTCTCAGGTCTGTGCTGAAGGTACCACTGCTCACGAATTTTTTTTTATTTAATTACACGTATTCTGTGCAATTGTGCAATTTCGACTTTCCTACAAACAGATGAAAATCTACCGTCTAATTATACTTAATATTTCTCCAAGTATCTGCACAATGCAAAAAGTGGAGTTGGAAATGGACACCCAGTATGTGGATCTTAAGAATACAGGAGATGGCTTATTTTTCACGTCGAGAATCGTTGGAGTAAGATCCAGGGGAAGCTCGATGGAAATTCCTGGAGGTTGGCTGCCTTCCGTTTCCATTCTTTCGAGTGCACTCCGTTCGAAGTGCCGTTCATCCTCGATCGTTAGCTAATTGCCGCCGTAAATTAGACAGCCGCCGCGTGGCCCGTAACTCCTTCTTCATTTATAATCTCTTCCGCGAAATTTCCTCAGGTGCGTGTTAATTAATGGCCACACCACGCTAGTCAGTAGGCTATCCTTCTCTACATCTGTCTGGTTACTAATTAATTCTACCACTGCTTTCCTTCATCCACCTTCGGCATCTATATGGCGCCTTTTTTCACGGAATTGAAACCCTATTACTTCTAAGTAGCGTCGTCAACACTTCTATAGTACGGCTTTGTAAGAATTTTTCATCTTATTCGAGGGCTTGAATAGCTTTCCGGCCGGTCACAGTTGGATGAAGATTTTGAAAAATATTTGTGCAACGTCTCGTGAAACTAGGACGATTTGAGTTTTCGAAGTGAGGCGAGAATGAAAAGTAACGAAATTGCGTCGGAGGTTTTTGAGAAAATCGAATTTTAAAATTCACGATCGTGTATAATTTATTGTAGATTTTTCCTCGTTTAAATTTTCTACGAACACGTAAAGATTCCTGGCCTAGTCATAAGGCAATGAATTTGCAACCTTTTTTGGGGAAATTATGCGATACATGTTATAAAAATATAGTTTGTCTCAGTTTCATGGGCCAATGTGTGTTCAGTAGTGCGCTACATGTATTTGAAATATTTTTTTTTTTCTATCGTCGCTATCATAAAACGTGGCATATTCATTTATTTGTTAACTCTATGATATTATACGAAACTCTGTTTTCCCACTTGGGAATGTTTTCAAAATGCGCTTGGTCGCCTACGTGTGGCGCCAGGTTCGCGCAATAATCATCTGCAAATCCTCCTAACCTCAAACTTCAAGCTTATCACGTATCGAAAGTCTTCGTTATATGTGTTCTTCGCTGTGTCTCTGTCTATTTGTCTTCGTGAAACTCGCTCTCTGTGCCTTCGTGGAGCTTTTTCTCAACTCGTGTTGTCAACGTCTGTCAACTCGAAGAAGAACATGCGAAAGCAAAAATATAGGAACAGAGAAATGGAACATGTACGATTCTTGCAGCTTGCGGAGAGAACAAATTCGAATGCACCCCAGGCTATTGCGTGGATAAATCGAAACGCTGTGACGGATACCAGGATTGTGGAAATGGGAGGGATGAGGAAAATTGTCAGCACATAAGTACGAAAACTAAGCACTAATCAGTTGAACGAAGTAAAGCGGAATGTCTGGAGACGGGGAGGAAGCTCACTAATCGTTCGTGAAAGCATATGAATGAGAGAGGCGCATACTTTATGAAATGACTGGTTTCACAAGTGACTGACAAATGTACAACCTAACCTATGTTTCAAAATTCGCTTGCCTTTTACGCTAAAACAGAGGAATCCAAATAAATTTATTTCTAATTTAATTTCTTACGAAGTTTTAAATAAATGGGATTCCGATGTATATCAGACGACACGAAAGGGAATAGCGAATTTTAAAGCACGATGGGTCTAAAATAAACAATGTAAAAGGTATTAATTAGCGAGGGACAACATTCAAAACATTTTCTACGTCTGAATAAATAAATTTCTCTAAAGGGATGTATACCGGGTGCCCTGTAAAAACCTGAATACGCCTGTGGCAAATAAATCACTTTTAAGACTGGCAAAATTAAGTATACTTGCCAAAAACGAGGAAGAAAGAAATATGGTATAACATCGTTACACGGTTACCCCTTCTACCACGTGGGGTCACGTGGACGTTTGAACGAAAGCGCGAAATTCAAAGAAAAACCTCTATCCAAAGTAAAAGAAGAAAATTGGAAAAGTTAAATACAGAGTGTGTCAATAACTGTGGCATACAATCAAGATAAATTACGACAGATTTGACTAAAATTACAAAGTCTAGTAAATAAAGTCAGCTTTCTTTAAACTTCTCTAAAAGAAACTTGTAAATTCTCGCGATTTACTGATTAAAGAATAGAAAAAGATTTGTTGAAAGGTGTACGGTTGAACGGGACACCCGGTACGTTGAGATAAGCGCGAGGAACGAGCGAGAAAGAAGCGCTAAGTGCGAACTCGGCGCAAGGTTCGATTTCAGGTGAAACGGCTCGTCGCGTGGTTGTTCGGCCGAGTAATCGTCCGAGCCGAAGCATATTACTGGCCTCAATAATGGACGCTTGTTTCTCGAGTAATTAATTGCACGGCTATGAACAGAGCAGTCGTAATCGTTAGTTCTCCTGCCTTCAGAATCTTATATCCCTCCTTTCTTCGCGTTGAGACGAGGCGCAACGGAATAATCCGATTCATTATCATCGTTCCACTGCCTAATTATCCGCTGTGAACAAGCGTCGACCCGATAAATGGACCTTCCTGGCTCCGTTTCATCTCCACTGACCGATCAATCCCCTTTAGAATCAGTTTCGAACCGTTCCAAGTTGTTTGCCGCTAGGTTAGGTCACCCAGCCTCCACTTTTACACGCTTAATCGCTGAATCTTTACATATTTGTTACGGTGCGTGTGTTTGGGAAGGATCGTGTAATTGAAGATGGCTAGATCTTGGGAAAGTTTTATTTCTCTAGAAGTTCTAACCTAAAAATCGATAAAAATAACCTCTCCTATCTTTTTTGCGCGGGAAAGACTTTATAGTATATAGAATATCATTGCGAATGATTTATAAGATTTATATCACGTTTAAAAAATTGTATTGTAATTTTTCAAAAAGATATCCCAACATAGATTCTAATTTGAGAGTAATTTATAACGTCTATGTGACTTCTTTTAGAATTATATTACAATTCTTTTAGGAACGTGTGACCTAACCTAGTTATTGTGATTTCATTTTTAACATTCGTTCTTTGGTTAAAATCCCTACGCGTCGTTGTTCCTTTCAAGTTAAACATTTCTTTTACCATTATGAAACTTTTGTTTATTCTTATTTTCTGTTTTCCGACTCACAGCTCGATGTCGATCAGACGAGTTCGAGTGCTTAGACGGAAATTGCGTGAGCCAGACCTCGAGATGCGACGGAAGATCCGACTGTCGAGATTTATCTGATGAAATCAATTGCACCGGTACCATTATGTTCCTTTGTATTTTATTTTCACTGAACCATGGACGTTCGTCATATTTATTTATTTTATCAAAAATTCGAGGCAAATTATCGTAAAATATAATTCAAGCTTCCACGGTTCAGTTTTATCTTATTTTTTGTTAATTCCACAAAACGCCATTCGCCGGAGATACAACTTCAGTTTCAGCGCGACACAGTGAAATAATCTGAATTTTCCATTTCTCATTCCAAGTGACCACATGCAGCGGAGATCAATTCAGGTGTCTGGATGGAACCTGCATCAGTATCGACAAAAGGTGCAATCAGAACATAGACTGTCGTAATGGAGAGGACGAGAGCCAGTGTGGTGAGTCAACCTATTCTCATCTCTTAAAGAAAGAAGAAAAAAGACAAACTGTTTTAATCATTCCTGAGATACGATAGGAATCTTTGAGAAACATGGATTCCAATGATCTGATGGAATCCTCTGACCGACACAGTCTGGTGTGAACGCTTGCTTTGAAAGGCCAGGTGTTTGAAAGCCACTTGTTAGCTTATTGCAAAAGCAACAAGCAAGCTCGACACAGCGATTCTGATGACCTGCTAATTCATCTGGTTTGACTCGCGTAGCTCGTTGTATTGTGGCGGAGACGCTTTCCAATCTAATTGCACAGATAAGGTGAAACAAAGTCTCCTTTCTTTTTCTTTTATCGAAAAATTCTATTCTACGTATCGTATTGTTATAGGAAAATTTACCTAGAAAGAAATTATGTTATAGTTTGCATTAGTATTTTGTTAGAATCCTCCACGATAAAATGAGCCTTACTTAAATGGGTTTCACCTTCAAGGTCACCCAAGAATTATCAGTCTTCCACGGATTCGTTTGTTCTTTCACTCAAAAATTGACTAGGGCAATATGATCTTTTTAAGTTAGCTGGAAGATACTATTTAGCGCTGAAAAATTGGATCCAAGACACGAACCATCTCGGTGGAGTATATCTATTCCTTTTTTGGACGATGTTCGATTTTTCCCTGCTGGTCAACCTCACACCGGAAGTGGCTTCTTTCCTATTCCCAAGTTTGCAATTTTCCGCCATGGCACGCATGGACAGATTTTCACGCTCGAAAATCATCCCCGATCAATCTCATCTCTCCCCTTATTTGTCACGAGCTCGAATCACTTCGCAATTTAATAATCTGCTGATCATCGAAATTTGATAAGCCTCTTCCGAAGAATTGATAAAACGTCGTATATTAATTTCCCTGTGACGAAAATTGTCCTGCAGAATTAGTAGAAAGCATTGAGAGAACGAGTCCAAATGTAGAACATGTTTCATACCGAAAATCATCGACTCCTTAAAATTCGAAGTGATTCGAAATCTCGTAAAACTTCGAGTCTCGTCGATCATGAATCACGAAGTCATTGATCATCCGCCGCTTGGTAATCACGGCAAGAGGATCTAAAATGCTCTCCACGCTCTGTGGCGGTTTCATTGAGGGCTCGGTATCGACGGCACACGGCTGATTTCACTGGATGGAAAGGGAACACATCAAAGGGGACGCTTGAATCGTAAGCCGAAGCCGCGTGTTTTATTTGTGAAGCAGGGGCTGATGAGAAGCCTGCTTGGCTGCGCTTTTAACCCTTTAACTGCGCCATTCACTCGAATATTTCTCCTTCAAAATCACCGTGGGAATAGACATCCTTACTCACAGAGTTATGCTTCAGGAGAAATGGAATTCGGACTGCAATGTCTGATCACTCGTTTCTTCGTGTTAAGTAGATTTTTATTATGAGGAAGAATTATTAATTAAAGTTAAGTCCTTCGTTCCTTCGTGGACTTAGACACAGGTGAGACGTGGACAATTTTCGAGAACCATATTTGAATATTAAATTTCTTATTTTCTCGCCTCTTAATGTACCCACAGCACTAGATCTAACGACTCATTCCTTCACTCGCAAGATATTGTCGTGAGCTTGAACATGAAGGAAAGAGCGAAGTCCGGAAGAGTCTATCAAAGCGTCTGTCGTCCCTTGTAGAATTCATGCACAACTGCACTGCCAAGAGCGGTTATTCCAACCAACAATCAACCCCTAATTCTCTCAGTGTCCCATCTTTAATAGACTCGGACTACCGTAATCACCCCTCTGCTATATTTCACCGAACATTGTTGCTCACCATCTTGAACGCCAAGGTACGATCAAGAGCAAAAGTGGGTCCAAAGATTCTGCTAACGAATCTTTCGAAAAATAATTATTCCGATCCACGTCAACACGTAGATTTGCCAGTTTTTATGTCTCCTAGACTCGGAATGTCAAACGATCCCTCCATCATGATTCACCTGTACACCAATACCTGTCTGTCTTCAACATCAAAGAACCGTTGAGAGCAAAAGTACGTCAAAGGATCAGAATGTAAAGAAAGGACTATGAAAAGTCTCTTCTTCTCTAAATTCTTCTCCACCGTTCATTCCCGATATTATTGACCAGTTGCGCGTGGTTAAAGGGTTAAATGTGCATGAGTGTGGTGTGTGGAGCAGGTTGCGGAGAGGCCCAGTTTCGCTGCACGGACGGACGGTGCATCGGTTACGAGTTGCAGTGCAACGGGGTGGAGGAGTGCTCTGATGGCTCTGACGAAAGGGACTGCGGTAATTATGCCATTCACACTACCTACTCGTGTCCCTACACTCGTGTCTACACACACACACACACGCACACACACGCACACATATACACAGACGAACGCGCGCACACACGCACACATACATACAACGATATACTTCGCTCTGGATTTTTAAGCGTCGTGTCTGTCTCCTGGTAGCTCTTTGTCCTATTCAACATTTGGGATCTCGAGCTGCAATTAGACCTTGATGTTTCGTTATCGATCGCTGATGATCGTTGATTGAATTTCTGTAGAATGATGAGCAATTGTTTTTAACGATATTGGAACAACGATTCGATCGGATCGTACAGTTTCAGTGGATCAGTTACGTAATTTCAGCAGAGATCTGTGCAAAAGAGCATTTAGCGCGTTATGAGGATCAGGTTTAGTGGCTTTATCGGTTCGACGAGGCTGAAACTTGAGAGGGAAGAGGAAGAAGAGACTGATCGATCCAATGAAAACAACGTGTTCCTAACGCTGACTCTAATTGTTCTACGGGACCACAATGTTTCGGTTAAGATCGCTTCTACCGTATTTCTTTTCCTTAACACTAGAACTACCGATAGTTAACATGCAGCTATTTCTACCAAAACCAGTCAAAATGACAGGGTCTTTAAAAAATAAGTAATAATGGAATATTTGTATATTTATTGATTTGTTACTTCCTTACAGAAGCAATTCCATGTTATGTAGTACATTTTTGGTATTATTAATCCATCTGGGACCGTGATACCTAAACGAGGGATTGGGACTCTTTTACACTTTGACAAGCATCAGTCATTTTGATTGCTATTGATATAAGTAGCCTTGATACAAAATTATTTTCAGTTTGAATACATAAAAAACAAAATAAAATTCGTTATATTATTCTTTTAAGACTAATAACATGAATTAGGAATTTTAAAATAAAATTGTAAAACCGGTCAATTTGACTGGTGTGCTAGTTCTAGTGTGTATCTCTGTGTATCTCAATTGTTAGAAATTGCAGAGGGTAGACGTACAATTGGCGAATTAGGAATATCTCGTAGATGCTTGTCTCAGATTTTTTAAAAACACCAAAGAAAAAAAAAATTAAAAATAAAAAGAGAAAGATGGGAAAGTCCCTATCTCTTCAGTAGTAATCCTCACTTTTACATGGCCAAGTAGTATCGTGCTACTTGGATAATTTTTTGTAATACATAAATTTAATCGTACAGCTGTTCCTTGAGGGAGACACGCGTGGAATAGAGTCCCCAAGTCGGCTTTGAAACGTGAAAATGGACTTTCTGAATAATGCAGACACCTGTTGCTCTGGCATAGCTAGAGATATTTAAAATTGAAACCACACCATCCTAATTTCGTGGTATCCCCTCTGTTTAATCCTCATCGCGGTTTTATTAATCGTCCATGCAATTCGACTATTTCTGTGAAACGACCCTGTGAAATTTATGACATCTGTTATCCACATCTGTTAAGCTCTGGTCGTTGACGAAATATTTTTCTTTCGTCTCACCTCGAGGGCGATTTTCGAGAAAAATTCACGAGTCAATCGTTTGCTCCTTAACGAGCAAAGTGTACTATTTAGCCCGCTGTCTTGGTCCAGTCTTTTTCTTCTTCCTCTTTCTCTCGTTGATGTCTCGATCGAGGTGGAAGCTTAGGATTTTCTCCGCCTCGATTCTCCTCTCTCGTTCGCCTCTTTCTCCGGAAAGGCAAATCCTTCATGTTCCGTCACTATGATCGTCGTCACAGAAAAGGCCAAGTGGAGGAATTTATACAACGATGAGCATACGTTCCGCAAGTATCTGGAAACAGTGAGAATGCTGAACTGGAATCACGTTGGTGACCTGAAGCAGCAGACTTTGACAAATCCAAAGAAACACCCGAAGAACGACTCTACCATCGATCCATCCTCGAATGAACTACCTGATAAAAATTCGAGTCCACAGAATATTTGGAGGTCCGTGCCAAGGCATTCGAATTCCTTACCAAGAATAGCCATCGAGATAAGCGATCCGTGCTCGATGAAAATAGTCAAGAAAAAAACGAATCCAGGGAACATTTGGAGGTCCAAGTCGAGGAACTTGAATCCCTTGCCACGAATAGGTTTCAAAATAATTGACACGCCCGATAGGAAGAGCTCGAGGTCTGCCAAAATGATGATACGTTCCTTGTACTACGAGAGATATCCTACTGATAATGAGGCGAAGAAGCCGAAAAAGAACAGGAAGAAGAACCACCGAAAGTCTGGTGTTGAGAACGCAACGTCTAGCGAAGTGTCAGTTCTGACGGATTCCACAAATTCCACGACTGTGGTCAACGATGGAAAGGTGCGTGCGAAGAAGAAGAAGTCTAGGAAGGGTAGGAAGAAAGGGCAGAAGGGTAGATTCAGACACATGTCCGTATTTGCTGGCACCAAATACCCAACAGACTCGACAACACCGGAGACTGTTAGCTCGACCGTCGCCGATGATCCAAGTTCAATGAAAAATGAAATACTTTCTAATAAGATTCGAGAAGAGATGGAGGAAGAAAGTACTTTGAAAAGCGTGGAGGAAACTACGGTATCAAAATTGGAAGATTTTTCGATTGGGCCGGAGATTAATCTTTCGACGAAGGAAGAAGATGAAGTAACGTTGGAAGGCGAGGTGAACGGGACAACGGATAGTGTGTTTGTTTCGGTGAAGGACGAATCTCTTATTCTTACAGAATCGAGTGAAAAATTATTTGTTTCCGAAGATGGGAGTCTGGAAGAAGCCGTGGCAACCACGTCGACGAGTACAGAACAGATCAACTCCACTGACTTTTCAGAAACTACAAATTGGAATTGGTACTCTGAAGAAGATTTAGACAAGAAGTTGAACTTCACCGGGGAAGAAGACGCGATGAGATTGGACTCGGGGGAAAGAAATACTTCCGATATATCTGGGACTAAATATTCGTTGGAGGAAAAGCTGGATTGGAGCCCGAAGACGACATTCGTGGAAGAGACCACAGTGCCGGATTCAGAAAATTCTTCCTGGATTACGGAAAAGTACAGGACATCGACTGTCCTAAGTTCGGAAGAAATTTTAATTGCCGACGGATCTAATCAGGATTCTACGGAGACATCAGATAGCAGAAAAGATAGCGAAGAGACGACGTATTATGACGGGAACTTGGAAGAGAAGGGATCATCGTCGGTATCGTCGACAGCCTCTACGACTGCAGACGAGGATTACAGTTATAATGTATCCGCAAACGTGGAGACACTGTTATTCGAATCTAATTTGAATAATTCCAAGATCCTGATAGATCTACTTAGTAAGGACAGATTAGCTGATAAAATTCTTCCCAATTCTATCGACCAAACCTTGGAAGCGAAGATATACAATTGTACCTCGAAGTGTGTGGATTTCTATAGACAGAGAGTGTACGAGTTGGAGGAGAAGTTGCGACAAGCAGGTATCGAGAAGTCTCTGACAAGCGAGAATAAGATCGATTCCGGACTAATCGAGGATACCACACTTTCCAAGCCTGAAGATGACAGTAATTCTTCGGATTCTTTTCAGGACTTCTCGGAATTCTCAGAGGTGTTCAACCATAGTTTAACTATAAAACCAATTGATTCTAAATATTCAGACGCCACAGAATCACTGACGTTGGTGGAGACCGTGACAGAACTGAGCAGGAACAACATCAGCAAAGAGTCGAAGGAAATCGTTGACCAAGAGGAAGGGCAAGATCAACACAGTAAAACATATTCCAGAATAGACGACGTTACGGTTTCTACGAGTTTCCCAGCCACTAAGAGCTCCTCTTCCTCGGCTAGAAAAAAGTGCAAGAAGGATGAAAAGACGGGCACAAAGCTCAGAGCTGACCAGGACGTGGAGGACGATTGCGAAGAGGATACCACGGAAAGACAGAGCACTACGAATTCCGACTTCATCTCCAAAGAGACTAGCACGACCGCGAACTGCGACCCGGATCAGTTCGTTTGCAGCGATGGCACGTGTATCGCGGCAGACAAATGGTGTGATGGATATTCAGACTGTCCAGATTATGGCGACGAGTTTGACTGTAACGGCAATACCAATGGAGATTATGAGAATGGAGTGCACGAGACCGAAGAAAATTCCGCATGTCCTATGTGGAAATTTGCCTGCGACGGGACCTGCATCGACAATATCTTCGTCTGCAATAGCGTAAAGGATTGTGAGGATGGATTAGACGAAGCTGACTGTGGGATGGAAGGTAGAAACCAGTCCATCTATCCTTCTTCCGTTCTGTTCTTTCACTTCTTGGCATCTTCGAATGTTCTTCAGTGAAACCTTGCCAGCAACGAAGGTCTGAAAAGTGGGGCTCTGAATTGGTGGGATCTATCGCTGTACAAAGTGGTGGCTTGGAAATCTGGCCCAGAAATTCTGACGAAGAAGATATTTGTATGTTCGTGTTGGAACTTAATTTGTGGCGTCCATCCCTGCTGTACAAAGGCCTTTGTATTGAATGTCCTCTGAGGAATTCTGTTCCTTGCACAGGCTAAGTCACCGTGGCTCTTCCTTTGCATTCAAGTTTCTCGATTACCTGAAAAGATAGATCTTAAGGTAGGCCACAAAGTGGTAGTTACATATCTCGCTCAAACCCCAGTGATTCTCTTAAATTCGATACCCGTAAGACATAAATTTAGTTGAAACTTTTCTTACTGATAGACTTTTGTTGCTGTAGTAAAGGCTACTGCTTCCTTATTAATAAAGAAGGGATTGTTTCGTGAGAATCACAGCTAGCGCCCCATAACTTCATGGAATCTAAACGAATTACCACCGTATTATGGTTATTTGAAAAAGTAGGCCTCTGAGTAGGCCACAGCTGTACAAATAAGGTCAATAAGATAGGGATAAAGCAAACGGTGAATGCAAAGGAAGTCGAGACAGCTTACATCTCTGGATATAACAAACATCTTTCATCGGTCTTGCGGACTGCACACTGCAATTCGCAGTCAGTTTATTTGCTCTGAGGTTCAACGAGTAAACCAAAGTGTTTAATCTGTTTGGAGTCCAAACAACGTTGTTCCCGATTCTTCTATTGGTCGTCGATGTTCTCAGTTAATGTTACGCAGACACGAGAGACAAATTACACGTCCAGACGCACACACTGTACATAGAACCCATGGAATATATCCTAATCGCCTTCGAGAGGCTTCGTTCAGATTGCTTTAAGTGTTAGCCAGCTTCGAAGGAATCCTCTGTAAAAAGATACCCCGCGGTCGAGGAGTCGTGTGCTCTGTCAGGCTGCAGATACTGTGCCAATAAACATCATGTACTGTGGCTGTATTGTTCATCCTGCTGCGCTATGATGAACTGGTGGAATAACTTTTTCTTGACCAGAGAATTATGAAAAAAGATGTCTATGAAAAAATTTAGATTGCAGCAGGATTTAACTCTAGAACTAGCAGATTTTAATGGAGATAATTTTTCATAGAAATTTTACTGATTCATAGCGGTGGAATTTTATACATTTTTGCAGAATCGGATTGCAAAGAATTGTTCACTTTTTATTACAAACGGTAACATGTTTCTAACGTTGAGGAACCTCGATGCAACAACGTGCCAGATAGAAAGTTCCAAATATGAAAGACTGATATTCCTTTGAAAACAGAAAAGTCACAAAACCTGTACAAAGGTATTATATCAATTGTTATTCAAAAATCAGACGAAACAATGGCAATGCAGGATTAACTTGGCAGCCACGAGGCAATATCGCAGGCTGACAGCTGCCCATATATAAATACCATTCACCATAACAGATGCTTTCAGTGTATCAAGCCCAGTTGATCCCGCTTTAAATGTCTCCACACGTGTGTTGTCCACGTGGATCTCATAGCTTGTACATATATTTATATTTAATATATAACCAATGTAACATGGCCACCTCGACTCGAGCTTTTCCACGACTTTGAGGAGCAATAATCCTGAGGAGGGAGCTCGAGGCGACGGGTTTGACGAAACCAGGCTGTCTGTTTTTGCCGGTGGCGCCCTGTAGATTTGGCCCCGTGCCCTTCTATGGACTTCACCTGCAACGACGGCTCTTGCATATCGAAGAGCGCTGTTTGCGATGGATTCGACAACTGCCCCCGGGCAGAAGACGAGCTTCACTGCGGTATATAAACACTTACCTATCATCTGGGAACATTCAATATTGGAGACTCCATAGAAGTGCCATTTCTTCCTTTGTTTCCTTTTTTTTTCTTTTCTTTTTATAAATTACTGTTTTCAGAAAGAAATAGATATTTAGTTAATTGTTTGAGCCGGAGAAAGTGGACGTGGAGTTTCTGGTGTTGGTGGTCTCCGCTTCTGCTTGCCAAGTAATCTCAATCCTTGACGATACTTACGAAGCGTGTCATGTGCTGGGTGAAGGAAGCTTTGATGTTCCTTTGATTCGTATTACTTGAAAGAGTTCGGTAGCAAAGAATATCTTTTCAATATTATTGACATAAACTGAGCAATTTCAATTCCAATTATTTCTAACACGCGCACGTTTAACTTATTATTTTATTGTGAAAATTTCGTTTATTACATTGCAATTATCGAAGTGAGTCTATTGGTACCGGTGGCTTGGAATAACTGAAATAAAAATGAACGCAGCATAGTGAATAAAACAATGAGAGTATAGCAATATAGTAAATAGAATTCAGTACTTTAATGTGGCTATCTTCGGATGAAAAATCAGTTGCTGGTCAACCGAAATTGTTAAGAAAGGAAAAGAATGTGAAAGGAAAAACGTCAAAGCTTTTGTTACCCGCCGTGCCTACATTTGTACATTGGTAGTTTCAAAGTTTTAACCCTCACCTCTCTAGACCATTAATTGTACATAGATTCACGCGTCCCGAGTCCCCAGAAAGTTTAGAGGAATTTCCTTAATCCAATTTGAAACGCTAGAATGAGAGGGTCGATCGTCCCTCTCCCGTATTGTTCAAAGCAATAGCTTTTGTATCGTTGTTCGTCGAACGCTTTCGTTGTTCGTGGACGAGCTTCGAGCTTTTCGTGATGTCATAACAGAATCGAAACCCTACAGGTGATCCCCCCTCTTCAACGCGCAACGTTTATCCTCTATCAGGGGGACAAGGTAACTAGACATTGAAGAAGAGGTATAAAATAACAGCCCAATATAATAAACTATAAAGAAACCTGTATAACTTTCTAAGCGGAAATCTATTTTTATTTATTACGATTTATAATCAAATTATAATTTTTGAAACATTTAAATTTCAAGTATTTTGAGTTATCGACCGAATAACGTAGACGTCGATGAAGAAATATAAATCAACATCCTAATATATAATGATTTCTTAACTTTCATGAAACTGTGGTTTTTAGAAAATTCCAATCTCGATCATTTTCCAAAGATGGAACAGACGAGATCCAGTGTTAAAGGCAAAAAAATTCTTCTTCAATGGACGGACGATCGAGTCCCCCTGAACAAAAAACCATCCCCTGTTCAGCAGCATTGTCAACGTATCTGTATATATAAATGTGTGTTCTCTGCTCCCGTGTATTCCTGCTGCGACACAAACGACCACACAAACAGAACGGGAATGCACACCCACCCAGTTCAAATGCGTCACCGGGAACAAGTGCATCGAGGGTGTCTACAGGTGCGACGGCCACCCGGATTGTCCGGATCAGAGCGACGAAGATTGCGCTAACGAAACCATTACACACGCCACTCCACCTATCAGTACGCTGTTTTCACCCTCTTCATCTTTTTTTTCATTCTCTTTGCACGAAATTCCTTGCTCAATAGCGCGATAAACGAACGTGAATTAATCTTGTTACATCATCGGAAGTATGCAAGAGAAGATACCTAAAAGATATCGACAGAATGAAGTATAGAGTTTGAACGCGTTTGCAACATTGATTTGGGAATTTTGAGCAACGACATTTGGACAATTTAAGTTTTTTGTCGTTGTTGGGAGGAACATTCCGCTTCGCTTGGATAAATTTTGAGAAATTTGAGCGAGCATCCGTTTGAATCCGTATAAGTTTGATAAAGTTTGACACGGTTTGAAGAAGTTTGAGAAACTGGTAAAAGAAGTTCCAGGCTTCGTAATTTCTTTATTGTAGCGCAAACACGCAGGAATATATATGCGTGTATACTATAGAAATGTAAAATCTCTTTCCAATATCCCATTTGCAAAACACCTAATTTCCGTTGATCTTTTAATCTGTAAAGCGAAGACCGTCCGAAATTGTAGAATGAATATTCTATGCCTGAGAATTTCAACAAAAATTATAGTAATCTGCGGATCGTTCCTTCCAACCAGGCACAACAGTGAAAGTTACGATACATTTTCGCTTGAATACCATCTGCATTCGATTATATTCGACTCCTCTTCCTCCATCCTCTGTCTGACTACACCTCAAAGAAACGTGTTTACGAATACACTGTGGGGGCCTTCCTCTTAATGTAGGTAAAAATCTGGCTGGGTAGACGCGTATTTCTCGTTTGCTTAGCACTTGACAACGAGGATGACGATGCTGGTCAGCCGTGGTCTCACCGCTAATTAATTCATTAGCTTGATATAAGCAAGAGTGAAACTGGCTAAGAAGCCGCCTTTATTTCCAGGTTTATTTCTCTCTAGCTCTTCAACCGTATCTTGTCTCAAAGATCAGTATCTCGTATAGCAAGAGACTGGAACTGTAAAAAATAATTAAAAATAATTAGCTATCGCGACTTACAAGAACGTAAAATTATATTGAATATTCCAATTTCTCTCGACGAACTTTGTCTGGTCGTTGTACGAATATAAATTGGAGAAAAACCTATATATAGGATTTTTATATGGAAAGGGGAGAATTTCATGTAAATATAAGTCGTTTGAAGCTTTGTTAACAAGTTCTAACAAAAATATACTTTCCTTAAGAAGAAAGATTAACACACTTAATTTTGAATCGCCATGGGGGTTTTTTTTTTATCAACAGCAACGATAAAAGTCTCAAATTACATTGACTGTGAACCTATTTTTGGCTCACTACTATTGCCATTTGTTTTATCTTTTCAATAACTTCTGAATAAATCTTCAAAGTTACTTGTCTATATACATATATAGAATACTTTGGCAAAATTTGGCTAGGAAAAAGTGGAAGATTATAATTTCTTATCCTCTGACAAATATAAATATAAAAATAAATATAAGTTCCATTTGATCCCCTTTATTATATGGGACAATTGTTCCCAATTCTATCCAGATTAAACTAATGTGTACAAAGCTTTGGTGAGAAGTGATCTTGACCGCTCTAGCATCGTTTTCCTCGACATGGAGGTACTTTTTTACGTTTGTATATAGCAGAAGGCTTGTGTTCGAGTAGCTGGCAATGTGCTTGTTTGTGTATGTACGTTCAGGCCATGTATGGACAACTGAGCGCCCGAGGGAATGCGATCCGAGCAAGGAAATGCGTTGCAAAGACGGACAATGCATTCTGCTTCGACGCAAATGCGACAATATCTTCGACTGCCTCGATGGTAGTGACGAGCATGACTGTGGTAAGCTTCCTCTGCACCCAGTTAGGTCATTCGAATGGTCTTTGCATTTTCAATGTCTCCCGATAATCTTTCTCATCGAATAGAGTACCTTTGATAACCAGCTCGATCTTAAATTTGAAGAAAGACAGATTCTATATCGGTAGAAATTATTTTCTCAATTTAAGTAAACTGATGATTTCGTGGTTGATAGTTAACCTGCTTATTTTATGGAAATTGTACTCTGATATTTGTGCATCTTTGAATTTCCTATATACGTGCACAGTTAGTCACGTCAGAGTAATAAATAATTCAAGAGTCACTTGTTATTCCTTGATTCTTTTATGAGAAATACAAGATTTCGAGTGATCCTTACCTCGGACAAGATCCTTTTTGCCCGCCTTAGCTGGTCATGACTGAGCCATTATGAGTGGTCACTAGAAGTGATCACCCTAGTGATTATGTCAATGGCGCTGCAATTCCCCAACCATCCCATTGTTGAAGCTTCTTTAGAGCTTGTTGTTGAGCTGTTACTTGTGTCAAGGGGTCTGCACACCTGCCGAGTGGAAATGTGCCAGTGGTGAATGCATAGCTGAAATCGAGAGGTGCGACAATGTAACCCACTGTGCTGACGGATCTGACGAGATTGGATGCGGTAACTATGGATCATTGCTACCAATACATGACGAAAAATGTCCTGGCCACCTGGTCTTCTTCCTTTGCGTGATTGTCCAATAGAAAATTACCTTTCGGGGGCCATGTTCAACACAACATAAATTTACTAACCTCAATGGCACATTTCATGGCATTTGTAACTAAAACCATTTATCCTGCATTAATCTTCCTCTATTCTCTGATTCGTCGTCTTTAAAGGAGGCAACATCTTTTGGTCGTTCTTTAACTAACGTCGCATTCCCTCGATGCAAAAGATATATTGGCATTATATAAAGTCAGCCTTACGTTGTACTTTCAGCGACACGGATGCATGTAAAAGTTTTGGTCAATTATTACGTAGACTGTGAGTCTTAAATCGGACATTTAAATGCATGTTTCTGCATGAGAATGGGTATACGATCTCCAAGCATGTATAACACTTCATTGGCTCATTGGGGCCAGTTTTTATTGCCTGAAACGTATGCTGGTCAATTTGTAACCCATTCGTTGTTTATCAAATCTCGATTCATATCATTTCATACCTGAAACTCGATTCTTTACAATCGTCTGACATATTATAGAATATGTGGGGTCATAACCTCTGAAACGTTTCTTGATTCTGGACTTAAAATTCTTTATCTTATCTAAGGTAGCGTCTTTGAAACTACTTGTATGTGTCATAAAATTGGGTCAGGGTTCGAAAATGGAATTTAAGATCTCTATCTTTCTTCTATACACTATAATCAGGTTCGAAAGATCTAAGATTAACATGTAATAATTATGCAACTATATGTACTGTATGTATTTCTGTACAACGAAAGGGTTAGAGAACCGAGTATGCTCCTCGGGATTTTATTGGAGATATACGTGAGTACTTTTTCCATTCCTGAACCAACGGACCAACGTGTACGCAAAGGACGTCGAAGAGATAGGTGGTGACGGAGTCCTATACCTCTTTCAAAAATGTTTACACGTAATACCACAAAACATTACTGTTGTTGCTTATAATTAAGTTTTAATTAAATGTGGTTTGCTAAAAAGAGAAAGAGGTAATAGTTACCAATAGATGGTAATTAAAAGAGGGTATATGAACTCCGTCGGTAAGGTCATTTTTCTCTTATGAATTGCGCACCGTTGCACGAGACGCTCTAATGGAAGATCACCTGACCGTTTTTTTGGGCATCGTTATAGTAAGCGAATGTCCGGTTGGAATGTTTCGATGCAACGACGGATTGTGCCTGGACAGTAAGAGACGTTGCGATGGTCGACAGCATTGTAAGGACGGCTCGGACGAAATCAACTGCCGTACGGTCGTCATTTTTCTTTATTTATTTTTCTCTCTCTCTTTTTCTCTCTCTGTCTATTTGCCTGTCGATCAAGGCCGATTTGCACTGCAGGCTGCAGTATCGATGGGGAGAATCGATCTCGTGATCGACGGTCGATACGGGAGAACTTATGGGAATCCCCTGAATAAATTCATCTGCCAATAGTTCTCATTTTAACGATAAAAATAGAAACTTAACTAAGAACAGAACTTCGATTAATCCATCAATCGGTTCGTTCTTCTACGTTTTGGACAATAAAGACGAAACGAGAAGAAGATTCTTTGTCTTCATTGCTTAGAGTTAAATGATGAACACAGAGGGATTTCTCTTAGTCTAGTTTATTTGTTTGGATGTTGAGAACCACTGGCATGACCCACCTGCGCCCTATTTTTCATAATGCGAGAAGCATAGTTTGTGCAGAGAAACACCCCCTCCTTTTTTTTTTTGCAACCGCGCTCCCTCGTTTTTTGCCAATTTATATTTAGGCAATGGAGTACCGTCGCGCGATGGTATCAGAAAAACGAGAACGAGTTTTAATTCAGAAAAAACAGCGTGTGGCAGGATTCCTCTGCGCAGAGAGCTGCAATTAAACAATCACGTCAGAGCCCATCGATCGCGGTGTCCAGCCTGTAATGCAAATCAACCGACCTCTGGACCCGGTTTCTCTATTTTCATTCTCTCGTCTCTTTCTTTGTCTTTTCAATCTCCCCGCCTTTCGGAGCTAAATCTACGAAATCGCATCTTGATAAATTATTCCGCGGTTGGATCTCGACATTTTCCCGGGACGCCTCGCATGAAGAATTATTGCTGAGGAAAAAATGGAAGCTTTTCTTTAACACGTTTCTCTAACGCTCATCGTTTCTTCGTTTTCAGCTATACCCCGTCCTGCACACTGTCAAATTTGCAGAGGTCTCCCACCTCGATATCCACGTACGCAGTACAATTCCCTGTAAAAAATTTTGGACTTTTATCAGCTTAAAATTTATTTTAATTGATATCGCAATTTGAAATTTTTAGGTTAAGCTGTGCTGTCTTATAAGCAAAGTACAAGATTTAACGAAGTACACATAATGTTATGAAAAAATATTTAAAATATCCGAGGTATAGTGCTTTCTATAATGCTTAATAGTCAAAGCAATTTTCTATCAAGGTTGTACTTTTTTAACTACCTTCTTAGAAATATGAAAATAACGTGAAAATTCGCAGTTTACTTATATCACAGACTACGTATTTCAACTTTAGGAATCAAATGACACGCAGAGTGAAAACTGAAATTAAAATTAAAATTATTATAATTTTCTCAAAAGTCGAACGATACACGCAATTCCTTCAGAACACAGCTTACACCTAAGAAGCTCGAATTGTAACAAATTCTCTTGTGTCTTCCTCGAGACTATCCGAAGAGAATTATAGATAAACGAAGTAGAAAGAGATCAAGGAACGATTCCAAGGAAATAAATCGAAGTGAGAGTGCCGGTTTATCTGATGGATGCTCGAGGAAACAAGACGGAGCGTGAAAAACGAGAAGAAGCCATCGAATAGAAATCGATGCGTACGGGGAATCGCGGGGAGAGCCCTCCACCTTTTGCCTGGTCGCGCGTCGGTCTTCAAGGCGGCAATTAAGAAGCTGTAACTAATGCCAGCTCGCTCTTGTCTGGCCGTGCAGAACCGTTAATCTCGTTTCCGCGTTCCTATCGACCGTGTTTCGAGTCGGACGTTGACTGCCGCCTCGGTTTGAATCGCGACGCCGCGACCAGGGGGCCTCGTCATCGAGGATGAGACTGTCCATTGGAGCTATGGAATCTACGAATTGCCCTCTGAATAGAGATATATCAATGCTGGAAGCTTTTCACATTCAAAGATAAATAACGATTAACGACGGATCTAAGAGACTTACGATTGAGTTTTGTGATAAAAAGTTAGGTTATGTAGGTTGTTAGCAGTGGTGGGTTTTGGTTTTCATGTAGGGCGATTCTTTGGGCAAAAATGAGAAGAAAAGATGCAATGGAGGTTCCTCGTAAGAAACTTCGTTTTGAGGGAAATTGAACTTGAAAGGCGTTGCGCTCTACGGTACTCCAGTGGTTCTCTTTCCGTTTTTTCCATAATACGATCTTTGCTGATGTAACGTAATTAAACTTTCTAGTCCTTTAGCAATTAATTCTTCCCATTGGCAACCAAATCTTGAGATGTATCTGTTTCATTAAATAATATTCATACGCTTGATTGAGGATACGTAAAAAGAGTGATTAGTTTCGAATAAAAAATTGTAAGTACGTATTATTGCAGAATCAAATGAGTAGATTGTAACGGTAGAAGACTGTGTGGTAAATTATCTCCGGTATATTGAAATGTATCCAGGTTAAGAACCACTGGAGTCAGCTACGCTAAAAACACGTACTCGCGACCGACTTTTCAAGTCGTTTTTCTTGAAAACAGAAACTCGGGCGAAAAAAATGCATCGTACATTTTTGACTCGTTTTTCCATGAACAATCGCCCCGTTAACTCACCCTGCATATTATTTCACATTCTATATGAAAAAGGCCCTTAAATGGATCCCACAGGAAGCCATTCCAATCTTTAACGTCAGAATGATATTTTTTAAGCAGAAATCGTTGGTTCTCCTGTTAAAAGTGAAACAGTTATTATTCCATCTTTTTCCCTTATAATATTCATTAGAACTTTTGAATGTATCTATGTGAGAATAATATGAAAAATTTCATTTCATGTAATTTAGCTCTCTCTCACTGTATGAGCACGTGCCCTTCTGTAGTCTCGTGTAATTAACAATTACGGTATCTTTGTATGTTTCAGCTCTACACCCACCCCCACCCCCACCCCCCTTAAATCTCGTTCTAATACACCGACCTATTCTAATTGATACTATGGAAATGCAATTGGACGCTCTTATGCAAACAATTCTCTATCCTGTTGCTCGAATTTTCTCTCTGTCTCTCACTTTCTTTCCATTCTTGCCACTCTCTCTCTCTCTCTCTCTTTTTTTCTTTTTTACACACTGGTTGTTTTATTTTTTGGTCTTCTCTTTCAGCACAGGTTGCCTGACCTTGATATGTACATACCTCTTCCACTCTCTGATTGTATATACATATACATATATATATATATTTATATTCACATTTATCTATATATATATCTTTCTTCCATTCTGATCTATATTAGATTATAAGAGTCTTGCACAGCGCACGTACACAGGATCCTAGGATTCGACAAGTCGCCAAACCGGATGAGACTTTCATATTTCTGTACACACTGGTGTCGAGGAAAAGTTTAATAGCGAAATATTCTTCGTTTCAGCGGAATTTTCTACAATTTAATAATTTTCTACGATTAAGTCTCTATAATTTTCAGTTCCTTGGCAACGTAGAATGAGTTAGAAGGAAACTTTTGATCGATCCCAGTGTATGTGCCCCTTTCTATCTATTTCTCTGTATCTCTCTCTCTCTCTCTCTCTTTCTCTCTCTCTGTCTCTGTCTCTTACTTACTATATGGTACACCATAGCCTTAGATTTATGAGGCATCGCCTTTTGCCTAGATCTTTCTGTTTGATAACGTTTAAACGTTCCTGTAGCTTTTGGAAAGTACGTTACACACTCTGGCTCCCTAGGGAGAACGTAGTTCACGGAGTTATCGTGCTGCATAGTAGAATTTTCCTACTTACCACTCTTCCAATACACGCACATCCCACGGAGTAACAATGGAAACTAGTCTTTGGTCCCGTTTACCAGTTACCAGAATCGATTCTGGCATGATTAATCGCGAAATTGACAGCATCGATAAGAGTAACAAACTACTGATATCCTCATCCGTTGAAATCACTAAGATACGTCGTTCGACTTTGAATCAGCGAACTTGATTTCTATGAAATTATTAGATTGCCGCGCACCAAATATTCTTTCTCCAGAGTTTCGCTTTAATAGATCAGAATCATCCATTAAATTTTGACAGTATTATCAATTCTATAGCTGCGTGAATAAAGGACAAATTTACTGTGAATCGAGTATTTCGTGTTGAGAAGATTATGAAGAGATTATGAGAATTTCATTATCGGTTTTGATACAGTAAGTATCGGAAATTTGGAAAAGTGACGTGAAAATTACTGAGAGCAGGAAGACATCTTCCTGTTTCACTCTGGAGAATTTCAATTTCTGAAAATCTGCGTAAATTATCTTACGAGGATACTTCGTTTCAGGAATTGCTCGATCCTAAAACTGACAGTAATTATAAATCTACAAGAATTAATTGGAAATTAATTAATCGCTAGAAAAGTAGATTGACGTGGAAGTAATTTTCGTTTGGGTTTACCAATCAAACATATTAATTAAATTCCCTCCTTCAGTCTTCAACAAACTGTGATATCACATAATGGATGCGAGAACCGATCTGACCTAAGAAAAGAGCAAAGAGAAAGGAAGAAACAGCAAATGTAAAGTTCCATTGGTACTCCAACCGATTCTACAAATTACTATTTGTAAACGCGGACGGTCAACGCGATCACGACACCATAGAGAGTTCCGCTATGGGGATCAGTGTACATGTGCGCTCCTTAAAACGTCGCATGACAGCCGGCAGTGTGCACGCTGTTTGTTTGACGGTTTTATCTTTGTTGGTATCTCGACTAGGACAGTCTATCGATCGGTTAATTACCATGGGCCGCTTATTCGACCATACTTTCTCATGGAATTCTGCCACTGGACCGTGGAGAATCGATCGGAACCTGTCTATGTACATTTTTGCTCTGTTCCAACTGTCCAGTCGAGTTTCTCTTTCTTCCAATTGCTTGGGATAATGTATATGGCATTATGGGGGTCTTTATGGTTCTAGGAAAGCGAGCATACTGTCTACTTCTTTTCTTTTCTCATATATTTTTTCACAGTTTCTTTTGAATATTTTTTGAAAAATTACCCTTTCCCTCGTTAACTGTCGCCTGTCTTTTCAGAGTGCCCCAACGGTGAGCGACCCTGCGACAACGGTGTGTGCATCAACAAGAACTTCTTCTGCGATAACAACATCGATTGCCACGATGGTAGCGACGAGCGCGACTGCAGTAAGGATTTCAGACCATTTCAAAGCCTTTTTCCCATGTTCCAAGCACCGTGGAGATCCTGCCTCCCTCTCTGAACCCTAAGGACTTTGCGAGAGAACTCTGTCGAACTCCACGAAGCCTTAAAGAATTCCAGAAATTGTAATACGGCTGGTTCCTAGTAACGAGTTCTATAGAGACATTATTATACGCTAATCCAGTCCTAAATAGTTCAAAGAATTTAGCTTCTCTTGGAACATCAGTTTCTGCTAATCGTCAAACTCAAATGGAGATCGTAACCTTCTCCTTATCCAAGCTCCAAACTAATGTTTGCTGAAGCTGATAAAGCCTCGAAACAGTCTGGAAGTTGACGAATCCTTGATCCGTAGTAACCCGGTGCTGAAAACCTCAAAGAGACCTTGACTGCAGAATTCCAGAATACTCGACGCTTCTATCCCAACTAAATGAAATAAACATAACTTCCTGACTCGTAGATAAGTATCCATAGCGATCCACGAGAAGTAATAACGATAAAAATGTTCCAAATTGCAGACAACGTGGTGACACCACCAGCAGAATGTCGTGCTGACGAGTTCACGTGTCGCGATGGAACGTGTATTCCGCAATCCGCCGTCTGCGATCGACGCCCAGATTGCCCTCACGAAGACGACGAGGCGAACTGTCATAAAGGTAGGTGCACAAGATGTCTGTAAGACAGCTTAGGACGCTGAAGGGAAGGAACTAGGCAGGAACACGTGTGCACCGGCTGAAACGTGTCCTAGACGTCGCTTAGGGAGACGTAGTCTGACCCAAAGTGGGTGGAAAAGGCTGCAGGGACCAGCTAAGACCTACACTGACCCGTTTGAACATCCTCGAAACTGACTCGTTCCTTGAGAAACATATCGACAGATTTGAGACTTTAATTCGTTTCTCTGATCAAAGTTCATTTGCGTCTTACGTAATAATTTAACGATTAATATTAATCAATTGATGGGATAGAAGATATAAATTGTGAACTTCTTTTTTGTAGGTCTATAAT
Organism: Bombus vosnesenskii; assembly: GCF_011952255.1. Lineage (NCBI taxonomy): Eukaryota > Metazoa > Arthropoda > Insecta > Hymenoptera > Apidae > Bombus > Bombus vosnesenskii. Next base: position 486,077 of record NW_022884343.1, read on the forward strand.
TCATTGTTTCAAAGATAATCGAATGGCTTGGAATTTGTAAATGGTAACTTGATTTGCAAAATTGCGCCAGCAATATTAGTTCAAGTATGCAAAAGTGTGCTGTAGTATTTCTGGAAAATGGTTGGAGGAACTTAAATACTTTAATCTGTTCAAGGAGAACTTCTGTTGCAAGAACAAATTACATCTTACAATCAGAAACACGTTTCTTAAGGTCCGATTGAGTCTGTCGAGGATTTCTGATGTCTGACCGTGTCGTGGCCGTTTCCACTGTCTGTACATAAGCTCTATTCGGTTCTGCACACTTGATCCAGTAGATCACGCAACGCACCAGGTGCACACGCAGTATTTGGCCGTGACACCGTGTCCACCGCCTGCTAGAGGCAACCAATTGTGCCGCACCGAGTTTGTACGTGCACTAATTCAGTCGCAAGTGGCCCAAATTGTACAGCAGACTGACAGGAAATCAAACACCCAGCTGAACCAAATTATAGCAAACTAAATTTCGCTATCTGTAGTATTAACTGGTGTAATCATAAAGGATCTACTGTCAGTTTGTGGTGCCCTATAAATCACACGCAAAATATCGCAAATAGTTGATCAGACGATGACTGTCTCTTCCTTCAGAGGCAGAAGACTGGAATCGCAATAGTAAGTAGTTGCAGGATTAAAATTCCAAGACAGAGATGGACGATTGGTTAAGAAACAGTTAAAAGAAAGGAAGAGCCAGGTGCAAGGTGGTTTCAGTTTCGGTTACTTCTAGGTAGAACCACACTGGTGGGACTAACCCACGTGAACCAGGCTAGCAAGGATTACAATCCGGATTATCAGGCGCCAGCTAATCTGAGCACTCCGAGGAGTTGTGCTCCGGATGATTTTGTTTGTGCTGATGGCACTTGCATCCCTGAAACTCACCACTGCGACCATTTCTACGATTGCCGCGACTTTACCGACGAACAGTATTGCTTCGGTTAGATCACTGGCAGATCTTGATTATCTGCTGGCGTCCAATCCCCTCAAATTCATTTCATTCCAATTTTTTCATTATCTATTCAGTTGTGTTACAGTCAGTTTCTTTGATCAAATAGCACGTACTTTTCAACTTTTATTTAATCAGTCACTTCTAAAGAAAATGAAACAACGAAGCTATGATCGATCTATGATCAAAGGATTCATTTTGTATGCTCAAAAATAATGGTCAATTGCAAACAAAAATAACGATGATTCTTGAAACCTTGACCAAGGAAAGATACGATCGATTATCCAGAAATTGTGTATCGCCTACATTGCTGACAGAAATAATTTAATTTGTAACTGTCAAGCCTCGGCTCTTTTTTCTGCTTTAACATAAATGATTTTTAGTTGATTCTAATAAGGATTTCATTGGAACCCTGGACGCCCCAGATTTTCTAGACTCTGCATTTTCTTTCAGTCTGTGTTAGCAGCCAAATAGGCAGTTTGTAGGTTGTTCGAGTAGAGACTTGAGTGAATTCTACTCAACTCAGTCACACGTTCAACGCATCCTTGTGTAAATTATTAGTGCATCCGTTGCCTGGTACAATCTGTTGAACATCCCTGTTGGTACGAACCTAGCGTAGATCCTGTTATAGCATGAGACATAGTTTTTGATTTGCTAGAGATAGAAGGTACATATTACCTGAAGTGATCGATCGTAGACTATGTTCTGAGTGTTGTAGAATAGTGCAGCAGTTTCTAGTTTCGTAGTAATTTATTAACGAGCATACACAGAAAAATGTACAGTGGAAGCCTTATCCTTCTGAATCTGGTCTCGTACGATAACACGAGTTAATTATTTAATTTGTTTTTCCATTTACCAACTTCAAATCGAGATATTGAGATGAAAATCGAAATGGAAAATTGCCATTGGGATATTTCGCATATCATTCCATTTCTACTTTATCATTCCTCTGTAAATTGCAAAAATATCTATCCTCAAGTTTGGCCCGATAAGTAAAATGTTAAACTCACAGGCGATCAGTGTGGAGGAGTTAAAAGTGAATTTCTCTCGCTATTTTTCTGTGCGTGCCAGTACACGTGTACATATACCGATCATTTTATGTCTGTTCTTAGCATTTTTAGGTACTGTTGGTGGTCCATGCTCTTTTTCATTCTTTAGACCGTTACTTAAAGAGTAATAGATCCTTTGTGCCTCGTTCAAACTTTTTCACGATCACACGATCGTTTTTTCAAGACGAAGCTGTTCATTCTATCAGTTACAATACATCGACGTGTTTGCAGGCTGTGGCAGGGACCAGTTCCAGTGTGCGAATGGAGATTGCATCAGAGCTGACCAACAATGCAACAATTTCATAGACTGTGCTGATGGATCTGACGAAAATTGTGGTAAGGTTTTCATGCTGTTTCTGGCTAAAAAGGAGACCAGAATGGGAGCAATGCAAGTGCGGTTTACCATATTCCTTCGACACAGTCTTAAAAATAGGGCTCCTGTATGTTCCTTATGGGCCAAAAATAGCCACGAATCGATCGTCTACGTCTACAGATCGTGAGTGGAGTGAGCAAACTAGGTGGAAACAATATAGTACAGTCGTAAAATTACCGATGAGCTAAAGTTTATACATCTCGAGTGCCAAGATATAAAATGTAAAGTTGAAGAGGCTAAGTCCTCAAGTTCCTTTCGGAGCCGAGCAATATTTTCTGCTATTAACCGTTCCTTCGGAAGACTTTTCTTCAAAACTTTAGCAACATATTTCCTATCGAGCATAAATTAATAAGCGATTTAATATCGTATAGGCTTGCTTTGAATATTAATTTGAAAATCATTTTCGCGATCCAAGATTCAACGAATCTAAACTATGATCCTGGATACGATTGCATTAACAAATAGTCTCTTCTGAGTTAAATTTACGATCATACCATACCGTTCTCATTCTAGTAAAGTCTTATGCTGTACCATCTCTCTGGTATCAACACCTTTTTATATTCTTCCCAATTATTAACATTTCCAGAATATTATAGAAGGTATTTTACATTAATATTCTTGCGCGAATTTTTTATTAGATCACATCGTTTCCCTAATGCCTGGCAGTTGTCCACACGGCTACGTCGCGTGCACCAGAGACAAAGATTGTGTACCTCAGTCCTCTCTCTGCAATGGGGTGCCAGAATGCAGGGACAGATCCGACGAAGAAAATTGCTGTATGTGATTAATTCTAAGTTTAATATGTATTATTTGATATGATAATCATTTTCTACCTGCTTCCTCTAGATGGAGAATCTCATCGTCTCAACTTGAAGACTTATCCAAGCGAGCAACTGATCAAAGAAAGTAAGTTTAGTGGCGGCAAAAGAATAATAATTCTATTACACAGTATTTTATGCATTACACGTAGAAATGTACGTATTATAAATTAAGCAAATTAACTATATAAGAGATTAATACAATTTTTGATTATCTTTTTCTTGCCTTGGCCAGACCCGCCGAAGCAAGGTAAGATTTTTACGGACAGCAATCGCAAGTAATGCTAAGCAATTTTATTATTTATGGAGCGTGATTAATGACTCGTTGAAATTGTGAATGATCATCTAAGCGGACCATTTTATTCATTCATAATTGTAATACCAGAATCGTCTATGTCTGCGAGGAGTTTCGTGTTGTTTAATTTACAATTGACAGCAGATACTTGTATTTCATAGTAACGTGCATGCGAAGAGGATATCTGAACAAAGACAGTTACTTTACAGCGTAATATATATTTTTGACAATGCGTTTCCCAAGAACAATTCCACAAACAACACCGCATATCATTACATGTTCTTCGTTTTACTCACACCAAACAATAAAAACAATAAAAATTCTTCTCATAACATAAGCTTCTTATGGGAACATTACGATTAATACAAGACAAGTAACACGTAACGTCGAAAGGCAGGAGTCTCTACGGATATTACATTGTTATCTCATAAATTAGGTCGTGAGGTCGTATTCCAATGCCGTGACGAAGGTGCTCTTCGAGCCAAAGTGCGCTGGCTACGAGGAAATAATCTGCCTCTGCCTCCTGGAAGTCGAGATGTCAATGGACGCTTAGAAATACCAAATATCCAACTGGAACATTCAGGGGTGTATATCTGCGAAGCTGTTGGCTATCCTTCGTCCACACCTGGTCAGCAAGTGAGCGTGTATCTCACTGTAGAAAAGTGTACGTGCTTTGAAATTCAAAAAAATTATTCCTGTTTTCAATTGCTTTATAGGCCTTTTTTTCCGAAAGTTCCTCTTAATTCTGTCACAGCCTTGTGATCTTCGTGTCGTCTATTCTTACCCTTCTTTTAACGAGACAAAAGAATTGCGTTTAAATAAATTGGCAGAATTGAAACAAGGAACTATTCTTTCGTACTATCTTCAAATTTAAGCAATTTTTAAGAAAAATTGAAAGAGAACGCAACAAGGGTAATTTCGATTCATCACTTCTGTTCTCTGCACAGTCGAGCCGCCACCAACCAACAAACCCCACGCATGCCAATACGACGAAGCCACCTGCAGCAATGGTGAATGTATTCCCAAATCATACGTGTGCAATGGCAGACTGGACTGTACCGATGGTTCTGACGAGATGCGTTGCAGTAAGTCATCATTCGTAGACATCAGACTGCGAATATTTATGCAAGAACCCGATTAAATAAAGATTTGGTTCACCTATTTTATGAATATTTTATGGACATTCTGCATATTTGCATCTTCGAATCTCGCTTAAATGTATGAAGATTCATAGTCTGACTCATACAAGGTTCTATAAGAAAATTCATTACATTGAATAGGTCCGCACGGTTGCGAGCCAAATCAGTTCCGCTGCAACAACACAGAGTGTGTGAGCAAAGTGTGGCGCTGTGACGGTGACAAGGACTGCGCCGACGGCAGCGACGAAGAAGACTGTGCTCCAAACGCACCAGGCACCCCCTGTCGCTTCACAGAGTTTGCCTGTGGCAGCCACGATCAATGTATACCCAAAAGCTATCATTGTGACTTGGAGAGGGACTGCATAGACGGTAGCGACGAAGTAGGATGCTGTACGTGTCTCTTTGTTCTTTTACTAGATACAGTAGCCGCTTAAATTTCAATTCGTTGGGAAAGCACATTGTAATTCTCGCGATATATGTACTTCCGAGCTCCTCGACAAAAGTGATGAGAACAAACGTGAGAGAGACATAATATTTCTCATTTACTCGCACTATATCTATGTATCGTCTTTGTCAGTGAGTTTTAGTTAAGCTGAACTCGAGACACTGAGTAGTAGGCAACAGTAGAATATTCGAATTAAGGCGAAATAGTTCTGTTGGAATTTAAGTGAGCACTGCTATTCTGAATCTGTAAAGAATTTGATTTAAGCAATAGCTTTTTTCTTTTTTCGTGTTATTTAGCTCCAGTTTACATAGTGAAACCACCTCCACCGATGATCATCGTGTCTCAAGGAACAACTTTAATGATAACCTGCACAGCGATTGGCGTACCCACTCCCGAGATCAGCTGGCGTCTCAACTGGGGCCACGTTCCTCCCAAATGCTACATGACATCGATAAACGGAACTGGAACTCTCTCATGCCCTGACATGCAACCAGAAAACCAAGGATCCTACTCCTGCGAGGCACTGAACAGCGCTGGCTTCGTAATTGCCATTCCCGACGCCATCGTGATCGTGAACAAGACCGGACCGGAGATCTGTCCCAAGGGAACGTTTAACTCTGAAGCTAGAACCGCAGACGAGTGCATTTCCTGCTTCTGTTTCGGAGTCGCTACCCAATGTCGCAGCGCCAATCTCTTCACTTATCACATTCCACCGCCTTTCGACCGCCATAGTATCGTAAGCGTGAAAACTCAACCGGATCTGCAAATTCTGAACGACATCACCAGACAAGTGCAAGCTGTGAGAGGTATAGGTCGAGATGGAGTGCAGCTGTACGATGCAAACCAACTGCCACTGGGTTCAAGAGAGGAACAGGAAGTTGCTTACTTCGTCATGCCTGAGAACTATCACGGAAATCAGTTGAAATCCTACGGTGGTTATCTGAAGTACAGAGTAACCTATAATGGAACCGGCATACCAAACACCGCGCCGTCGGTTATTCTGATTGGAAATAATTATCGACTCTTGCATAAAGGAAAGCAGATAATAACGGGTTACGATAACGAAGAGGCTGTCAGGTTCTTCGATGGCGAATGGTACAAGCAACAAGGATGGGCTGAGGTTCCTGCCACCAGGGAAGATATCATGATGACACTGGAGAACGTGGACAATATCTTGATCAAGTATGCGAACCAGTTTGATCTATTCAAAACCGATGACCCAGACGTTGAGTTGTGCCTCTCCAGTGACTGAAGGCCAGCGTTTGGATCATTTGTTTGTACCAGTTATCAGTACTGCAAATATTTATGCAAGTTCATACTATTATAATACTAGGTAGACAATTGCTTTGCTGAATATATTTTGGATATTTTCTATATCATTACACGTTATATGCATTCTGTTCATTTTTGCACTTTCAAATTTCCCACAAATGCATAAAATTACGCAGTCTAGTTATTAGCAAATTCACAGATCGAAATTGACAAAAGAATTATTTGTTAGAGTACAGTATGACGATTCTCCGTACTTGGATATCCGGCTCACTAACATAGTGATGGACACAGCTGATGTAAGGAATACTGGACTCGGATCGGCCTCTTATGTGGAAGAATGTGAATGCCCTATAGGTAAGTTTTAATTCGATTCACTGAGACCGGTCAGACTTTCCGAATCTATGTTCAGAATGATTACGAAATACAATATTTATATAGGATACAGTGGCCTGTCGTGCGAGCAATGTGCTCCAGGATACGAAAGACGAGAATCTGGTCCTTGGCTTGGTCAATGTTACTTAGCCGCGCCTCCTGGTTGCCCTTTGGGATATTATGGAGATCCTGCGAGGAATATTCCTTGCCAAATGTGCCCCTGTCCACTCACCAATCCATCCAATCAGTAAGACAATACCATTAGTAGACTACGAATATTCGTGCAAATTCATACATATTTCTAATGGAAGCTAAGCCGATTTGTTTCGTTCGCTAAATATCTTAATGAGTACACTATACTTTGAATATTTTGGCATACGTCAGGGTAGTTTGGACATTTTATGAGCACTTCACTTTAGATATTTCTGAATACTTTCAATATTTTACAAGTAATATACTTGGCGTATTTTATAATTTCTTATAAATGTATAAACATCCACAGTCCAATCACTAATTAACTTAAAGTCTAAAAGAATTGTGTTACAACTATTTGCTTGAACTTGCTCTGAAACAGGTTTGCACGCACTTGTCACCTTGGATCTGATGGTCAGCCGACCTGCGATTGTCCAGCAGGATACATAGGTCGTAGATGCGAACAGTGCAACGTTGGATACCGAGGAAATCCTCTTATTCCAGGAGACATGTGTGTCCCCGAATCTTCTTGTGACCCTGATGGTAGTCTCAGTACGATCGCGGATCCTAACACCGGCAGGTGCCGATGCAAGGTAATAAACTTTAAATTTCTTGGTCTAGAAATCCAGTATACGTTTGTGAAGGGTAAAAAATTACTTGCTTACTTAAGTTAAAATAAGTTTGTATGACGTGCTCAATGTTGTTTATGCTGTCGTTTGATTCGGAAATATTTCTGCTCTGTTTAAAAGTAAGTACAGGGGGATAAATGAAGAGAATTAGTACTAGAACGATTCAAGGATAGATTTTGATGCATATGGTATTAACGTATTGGTTTTCAGCAATACGTGACGGGTCTTACTTGCAATCAATGTAAGGCGAACACGTTCAATTTGGCATCGAAAAATCAATTTGGCTGCATCAGCTGCTTTTGCATGGGCATTACTGATAAATGCGTCTCCTCCAACTGGTACAGAAACGACGTGAGTATATTTTACGTTGCAGTTAATGAAAATCCTACAGAATTTTACCTACAGAATTGTCACGAGACGATACTGTTTTACAGATTCGAGTTTCATTTACCAATTCTGTCAGGGACTTCTCTCTCATCGAGTCTAGAACACCAGATAGTCTACCAATCACAGACGGTATTCGTTTGGACACAGTCAGCCGCGAAATCATCTACAACGAATTCCCTAACCGTGGGAACAACGATGTTTACTACTGGCAGCTGCCTAGCATTTTCCTAGGCGATCAAGTTACCTCCTATGGTGGCAACCTCAAGTATACTGTTCGCTATGTTCCGTCTCCAGGTGGTCAAAGCTCGAAAAACAACGCTGCTGACGTCGAGTTGATCAGCGCCAACGATATCAACTTGCTGTACTTCTCCAAAGAGTCTCCCGAGCCAAATACTCCCCAGACTTTCGTCGTACCTCTGTTAGAACAATATTGGCAACGCAACGATGGAACACAGGCTGACAGAGAACACTTGCTAATGGCCCTGGCTGACATTCGCGCGATTAGGATTAAAGCCACATATACCACCCACACCGACGAGGCTGCTTTGTCGTTGGTATCCCTGGATACAGCTGAAAAGTACAACACAGGTCGAGCAAGAGCCGTAGAGGTGGAGGAATGTTCTTGTCCAGTGGGTTACAAGGGACTATCTTGCGAGGACTGCGATGTTGGATACACTAGAGGTGGCGAAGGTCTCTATCTGGGTACGTGCGAGCCTTGCTACTGCAATGGTCATTCCAACCAATGTAATCCTGACACGGGAGTATGCGAGAACTGTGCTCACCATACCACTGGCGACTTGTGCGAGTTCTGTGAATCAGGATACACGGGTGACGCGACTCGAGGAACTCCTTACGATTGCACAGGTCGCGAGGTAAACCATACTGATTGCAACGAAATGGGTTCGCGCAGCAGCTTGTACATTGGTGATAGATGCGATTGTAAAAGAAACGTCGAGGGACGGCAGTGTAACAGATGTCGTCCAGCTACATTTGGACTGTCCGCAGAAAATCCGGATGGGTGTAGCGAGTGTTACTGCAGTGGACTGACCGATCAATGTCACGAGAGTTCCTTATACGTTCAGCAGATTCCCATGTGGGTATACGACAACCAACACGGATTTACTCTAACCGATTCGACGAGACAGGAAATCATCGACCACCGTGATTTCGAATTGAACTTGGCTACGAACGAAATAGGGTATCGTTATCCGGATAGCAGACGACGCAGCTTGTTGTGGTCCCTGCCGCCCATTTTCACTGGCAACAAGGTTAAAAGCTACGGAGGAAGTCTGACTTTGACTCAACATATCACTGCCATTCCTGGGGCTCAGAGTTACAAGGATCAAGATATTATCTTGATTGGAAATGGGATCACGTTGTTCTGGACGAATCCTATTGACATCCAGCCTGACGTTCCATTGACTTACTCGGTGCCATTCAGGGAATCAGAGTGGAAGCGTTTGACCACCGAGGGGCCTCGAGTCAGCTCCAGGACCGATCTGATGACTGTACTCTCTAACTTGGAGGCGATTTTGGTTCGTGCAACCCACAGCGAAGGAATGAGAGCCACCTACATTAGCGACATAAGCCTGGACACAGCCGTGGAGCACCCAACTGGCAACAGAAGAGCTGTCCAAGTGGAAGTTTGTCGCTGCCCGACCGGATACGTTGGAACATCCTGCGAGTCTTGCGCAACAGGTTACTACAGAGACACTAGCGACCGATCCGTCAGCTACCTGGGCTCCTGCATCCTATGTCCTTGCAACAACAACGAGGAAAGCTGCGAGATGACGCACACCGGCCACGTGAAGTGTCACTGCAAGCCAGGATTTGTGGGCCAGTATTGTCAATACACTGGTACGTATGAAAGGAACTTCGAAGTACTTATTGTTAGATTTATTGGAAGCTTGTCAGGGTTCAAGAAAATTCTCTAAAGCAATTTAGGATGAGGAAGATATTAAATGAAATATTTTGGATCGGTTAGATGGGCTGATGGTAAGTCTAACGCCAGTGACGAGCGTGTTAAAGGCAAATTCGTGGGTTCTGTTCACGTGCAGTTACAAGTCCCCACACCCATTTTATATCTATTTCTCAATGACTCCGTGCGACGGCTGGCCACTAACTTCGTCCAGCATGCCACCAGGGCCCATTGAAAGAACTACTAATGGATCGTGGAGGAGCTGGTACGTTTACGTCCAGCAGAATCCTTTCAATGTAATATGCTGCATCGTGGACGATCATGGAACGGAACTGATCAAAGTTATAACGACGGTCACGCCAGGTTTGATGAGCCAAATTAAAGGAATATTCGTGTTTGTCCCTGGAAGGGTGGAACATCATGGTTTCATCTTCATTCGTGTTTTAGTTTAGTTCATTATTGGATATGATTGTTTCCTTTGGTCACACCTATGGATCACATATGTTCACTACTGACTATTTCATAGATCTTCTAACTTTTTGACCACTTTGATTGTTGGTCTGATCACACCTTTAGTCAAACCTATGGATCACATATGTTCACTACTGACTATTTCATAGATCTTCTAACTTTTTGACCACTTTGATTTGTTGGTCTGATCACACCTTGGTTAATGGGCTTCTTGTATCAAACTGAGTGTAAAATGTCGGATTTGGACAATTAAGTCCTTCTTCATTATTTTCATTTATATGTTTTTATGTTATATGATTCCAAAGACATGCTTCTTTTAACTTTTATGGTATTTCTTACAGAAGGCACAATATCGACCACCACGACAAGTCGTCCACCCTTAAATCCACCAAAGATTGTGGTTTATATCAGAGAACCCGAGTTCCAGATCGTTGAAGCTGGAGGTACTGTTAGGTACCATTGCTTTGAAAGAACGGACAATGTAAGAAAAATAAATAAATCATTTGGAAAGATATGTACGGTGGATGTATTAAATATTTCTTGGAATACAGGGATCTTTGCACATCAGATGGGAAAAAGAAGGTGACGAATTACCAATAGGAAGAAGCATAGACGACAAGCGTGGCTTATTGATCATTCGAGACTTGAAAGTGTCTGATAGCGGCATTTACATTTGTCAAATCAGCGATGGAGTACATATTGGTTACAAGAACGTCACTCTCACTGTTGGAGGTAACATAAAGAGAATTTGACTACTAAGAAATATTCACCTTCGTACATATTTTATTAATATTATTGAGTATCGTATAATTCATCCGGACGCAGCTTTCCCGCGAAGTTTGCTGGACATCCCAGGTACACGAATCTTAGCTTAGATACCAGTAGTAATAACTTAGCTGCACATACAATGCTACAACATGCCACAGCAACATATAATGCTACAATAAAATGTCCTATCTGCGTCTATACTTAGGTTTAATTTGGCAGATGATACATAATAAGTAAAATAATGATACAACTTCCAATATTCCACATTTTGAAAAGTGAGAAGATGCCAGATAAAGCAACAGTCAATTAATCAGAACGACATTAACACAATACATTAATTATCTTGATTTCATTTGGATAATTTTATTTTCCTATTTAAACACTCAAATTTAGTTCCACCAAGAGTTATCGTCGAGCCATCATCTTTACAAGTAATGGAAGGAGAACCAGCGGAATTCCGGTGCGAGGCAACTGGGAATCCCCCGCCACGAGTCGAATGGATTCGTGTCTATGGTCCCATGAGCCCGGGTGTAGTGGTCAACAATGGAATTTTGCTCCTTAGATCTGCTTCGAGGTACGATGCCGCCGAATATAAATGCGTGGCAAGGAATAACGTTGGCGTGGACGAGAGAACTGTCATTCTTCATGTTGAAGGTACCGTTGACTGTCATTCCATCCTTGTGTCGTTACCTTGTAAGATGTTTTCAAGAGATTTGTGTTTTTGCATCTAACAATCTTTAATTGTAGAATGATATTAAAATTAGGAAATTAACAGAAGTTAGCAAATACACTTTCATTGACAGTTTTAATATTATGCTATACAGAAAATAGTCCCTACAAGATGATCATTTTGTCTATAGGAAAATCCACTCAACCCATAATACCACCAACCATCACCCCGTCACAATGGTTCGGCCAACCTGGAGAAACGATCGTGATAACGTGCGTGACATCTTTAATAACGAATCTTACCTGGTCTAGAGAAAGAAACCCACTACCTCACACAGCCAGCCAACGTGATGGTGTCTTAACAATTGTAAATCCTACCCCTTATGACTCCGGTATCTACGTCTGTACGTCGACCAGCTACATAGGGATGACTAACAGCACTATCAACATAACAGTAACATCTAGAACACCAGCGCCGTTTGTCAGGGTGACGCCTGAGAAACAGACCGTTCCTCAAGGCAACATAGCTGAAATAAGGTGTCTAACAAGCAGAGAACCCGGTGAACATTTGACGTGGAGCAAGTATCTTCAACCGCTAAGCTCTAATGTACGACAAGTAGGAGACACTTTGAGAATTGTCGACATCCAAATTGCTGACAGGGGTATATACGTGTGTCGAGTTACTGGACCAAGTGGAACTCACGAAGCTAGCGCCATGATCGAGGTCGAACGTGAGTAAATATTAAATTTTCTGTTCCTTACACAAAATTGTCCAGTAATCGAACCACGTATCACTGCTTTAGTAAATTTTTGTATGTATATATCTTTGTATAATGATCTTTGTCTCGTAGATGAATATATTAGAATTAAAATTAAAATTTACTAATTGTATAATCTATTCACACACAAGCTTAAGAATCGTTTAAGAATAACTTTTATTTCACTAATTGGGCTTGTTTAAACAGGCAGGGAACCTCCATTGGTAGAGATCTATCCCAAGAATGTCCCCCCAGTTACTCTGGATGGGTCCACGGATCTCCAATGTCGAGCAACTGGAATCCCCATGCCAGAGTTACATTGGTCTCACGAATCTGGTCGACCGTTGCCCCATAATATTAAACAACTTCCTGGTGGTGTTCTGAGACTAACCAACATCACAGCCAGCGATGGTGGGTCGTACGTCTGTACCGCTATCAATCCCGCCGGAACGAATTCAGCCATGGTATACATAGAAGTTCAATCCATGCCTGTCATCAGTATATCGCCCCAATCTGGAATGCTGCACGTGAGACCTGGGGATAGGGTACGACTACTATGCAGCGCAAATGGATTTCCGGAACCTTCAGTTACTTGGAGCAGACATCCGAACGTAGTATCACTGTAAGTTACTTTTTAAAAGGAAGATCTTATAATTAGACTGCTGATTTTTATGCAACTTCATCAGAACATAATTAAAAAGGTAGAAAGTTATAAGAACCTTGATAGAAAATGATTTTATCTACCAAGAATTCTAAAAAGCATTATGCTTATTATGTATTCCGTTACAGAGTGTGTGAGGAAAGTAATCGGACTGATACTCTGAAAATATATATCTGCAAATACCTCAAGTACAAATGAACTTTGTTCCCTCTAAAATATTCTTGAGAAACTATACAACACCATAAAATTACCAGTTCCCGAGAAACGACATCAATCTCATTACTTTTCTGACATACTATATGAGGTAAACATGAAGTAAAAGTCCAAAAAACAGTACTAGGTATAATATTTTATAGATGAAACTACAGCATACTCTCTTAGTTGCATTCATGAAAATATGAATTTGCATAAATACTCGCAGTCTAATAATAATAGTGGAAAGTAAAAGCCAGAGGTAACCGCTGGATTTTTCTGCAATAGTACAACCAATGAATTGGCAGCCCCTCATCAGGCCGTTTATGAAATACACTCCGCTTCTTCGAGTGACGAAGGTTCATACATCTGCCATGCAAGTAGCAGAGTAGGAACTACTGAGGAACGAGTCTATATCAGAGTAGAGGATATAAATGTACGTGTTCTTATAATTGTCCTGTAATTGTACGTGTTCCTATAATTGTCCTGTAATTGTACGTGTTCCTTGTTGTGGTATTTTTACAATAGCTCACAAAAATATCTAAACACTAACCACTTGATATCGTTCATTCGTCAAAACACGTATCTGCTGTAACCATAGCTTAAGAATATGATGAGTATTAATAAAACATTGAAATATTCGTTGTAGGACGGAAATGATAACGCTATACGAACGGACTACCTCAGGATCCCCGATGGCGGCAAGGTGGAAATGCGTTGCCATGTGCAAGATTCCGATGGACACAGAATTTATCTGGATTGGAGAAGGGCGGACGATAGACCACTGCCAGCTGGTAATTCCGTTGACAATGGTGTACTGATCATCCCTGTCGTGGATAAAAGCGCCGCAGGAGAGTACGTTTGCACTGGGAGAGACCTAACTGGAAATGTTCTCTTCAGAGCCACATCTGTCCTTGAAGTATTATGTAAGATCTTCGATCGAGCTTTGTCTTGCTTACATAATATGAGAACAGAAGTGGGCTAAGTCAAGTATTCAGCAAATTGAATAATTCTTTGTTTACCATAGACATGAATATAAAGTACTTAACGCAACAATTAATCTCATTATTTTATGTGACATAATTAATCATACAAAAGTAGGAGAATTCATTAAATTAAATTAAAAAAATTAAACTAAATTAAATCGAGATATTATGATTAATTAAGTTTAGTCCACTTTTGTTTACAATGCCTTATGTGCGAGTTGAACAATCACAGAATTGAAAATTATTTGTTTATATATTGTTGCAGCCCCACCAAGGATTGTGTTAATCCCACCAAGACAAACAGTCCGATCCGGAGAAAATCCATCAATCGAATGTCGTACCACTGGTGACGAACCAATGAACATAGAATGGGATGCCATAGGGCGTAGCTTACCTCATTCGGTGACACACCATCGTGGACTTCTCCAGTTCCATGGAATCACTTATTCTGACGCGGGAAAATATGTTTGTAAAGCTACCAATGAAGCAGGAACCGCTGAAGCTGTTGCTGAAGTTCTAGTGAATCGTACGTAATACCATAGACTCTGATTCTAATAGTTCTATAATAAAACTCCATTCATCAGACTTCATTTTTGGGACAATGACTTAGCCAGTGAGCATATAAGAGGAGTTTATGCAATCAAACAGGGCCGCATTTATACTTTTATATAACATAATATAGTTATAGGTTTTAAAGTTAAGTCGTAAAATTTGGTCCCACAAGAGTGAGATCCCAGTTTGCGCTTAATGCACCTTCTGGAAAACGCAGCCTTGTAATCAAACACTAATAAACACTTCCACTGAGTTCAGATAAATGGAGCTCTAATATATAGCTATAAAATGAAACGTAATCCTGCTATAATCCATATATTTCAGAAAATCCTTACGAGAACACAGAAGTCAGACATCTCGAAAGAGACATGGTTACATATGTGGGACAACCTGTGCGTTTACGATGCATGGTCAGCGATAGAGCTACAATACACTGGTCCAGGGAAGGACTGCCATTGCCACCTAATGCTAGAATCAAAGACGATTATTTGGATCTACCTAGAGTAAGACTGGAAGACAGTGGAAGGTACATCTGCCAGACCCAAACCTCTCATGGGGTTTCCAGTGATTATGTTAATTTAAATGTCTCACGTAAGTTGAAACCCATGGTTTCTATCACATCATGCATGGTGTTCTTCCTTCACTTTCATACTTTTCATTTTTCTCGATACAAATCAAGTAATATAATTAGACAACATACGACCAAAAAACTATGACTAGAAGGGTATGTATTGTACCTGATTGTACTAAATTGTTCCTGAGCATGAATCATTTTGGATTGAATCCAATTCAGTTCAATTTGAGCAAAATTAATCATCAGCAAGTCATGATACAGATTCGATGGACACAGTTTTTATTTATGGTTGTCGCGGTATTGTTTATTAGTACTTAATTTGCGTACGGATTGCACGCGTGTGAACCCAATGCAGTGCAGGGAAAGCAGTTGCGTCTGCAGCGTTCAAGGATGCTTTCTGTTGGATTACTATTGCAATGTGAATGCTATCTTCTATCCTGATAACCGCTACTACTTCAACAACAAACGGTGGATTCCCCACTATCTTCAACAACTAGGCGGTTTGTTTTGTTTCAACAAATTATGTGTTCCCGATTTGTGATGTCTATTGGACAGTTAATGCTTTTCTCCTTCTTTTGTTGAACAAGATTAACATTTTCTTACTGTTCCTCTCAAACTATTTCTACCCTAATAGAAAAAAATCAGGAACACAGTCTGACTGCGAAATAGATCTTCATCCTGTCACTACCTTACACTTTGTATCGTTGTGTTCATGGTACTAAAGGTTGAGAGAATTAGAAACTTTGCACAATGATCATAGAAAAGGATATTAACATCTTAGCAAGGTTATTTAATATCTTCCACATGTGTTCGTTATTCTGTAGAATAGCCTGCTCCTGATCCAAATGATATCCATTGTCATTTTAGATTTATCCTAAACTCAATGTCATAGGAAGCAGTAATGGAAAGGGCTTCACGTTCATACGTTTTAAAAATAACTTTCAATGCATTCTGCTAACTCTATTGTTTATATTTTAGCTACTACAATACCTGCTGTCAGTGTGGAAGTCTCTCAGGATCCAGTGAACATTGGGGATAACATTGACATACGTTGTGCATGCTCTGGAACTCATAATCCACGTTACTACTGGTCCAGACCTAACCATTCTAGTCTGCCACAAAATGCTCAAGTGCATGGAAACACTTTAAGATTGTCTAACGTGACTGTCAGTGACAGTGGACTGTACAGATGCACTGCAGACACTCCTGATGGTACCTTCGAGCAGGACTTCAATCTTGTTGTCCATGGTAAAGTTTCATACTTGATTATTCTATTATTCTATTTATTTCCCAGTATCCTAATCTTTATACTTTATTTATTGATCATCCAAGTAATATAGTAAACTAATAAAGTCTTTATTTTATACTTATGCTTACAAAATTATGCTTCAATGTAAGTATACAATAAGTTCAAAGCTCCAAAAATATACATCTTCAATTGAGGATTCTTTTATTAGGTGGAAACAACGATGCTCCAGCAATTGAAACCAAGCTTGCTCCTTATGGCTCCAGTCTAGAAATGGATTGTCGTCCTAGCATCGATCCACCACTGACATTCTCTTGGAGCAAACTAGGAGGTATTTTGCAACCTGACGCTCAAGTGTTTGAGGTATGATAATCATAATATAAAAATCATAATTAAAAACTATAGCAGAAGACATTCTGACTCCATGTATTATCTTTTTCCTTCTTAGAGCAAATTGAAGCTAACCAACGTCAAGGCAGAGGATGCAGGCACGTACATCTGCACTGTGAACAACGACCATGAAAATATAGAAATACCGACTATGCTTGTCGTAACTGGAGTAGTTCCATACTTCAGTCAGGCACCTCAAAGTTTCATCGCTTTACCTCCACTAGCTGACTCATATCTGAAATTCAACATAGAGATCTCATTCAAACCACAGAGCTATGATGGTATAATCCTGTACAATGATGAATCCAACCGTGGAAATGGAGACTTTATTATGTTGTCACTGGTTAGAGGCTACCCACAATTTAGGTAATTATCAATAACTAACTTAAAAATAACTTGAATATATCACTAATATGCAATTAAAATGCAATAATGTATAGAACGTGCATGATATGCAAAGACACATAACATATCTAGTTGTAATATTTTAAACGCGAAACAAATTTTTGTATGGATTCTGTTTCTTTAATTGCATTGATAATAAGAATTTTCCTATGTTAGCTTTGATCTTGGTTCTGGACCAACTATGATTCGGGCAGAAAAGCCTGTAACACTTGGAGAGTGGCACACTATAAAACTCCAACGTCACAGAAAGGAGGGAACCATGTTAGTCGATGGTGAAGGCCCTTACAAAGGTATCGCAGATGGCAGAAAACAAGGATTGGATATGAAATCATTATTGTTTGTGGGTGGAGTCCACAGTGGTACCATAATTACCAAATATGCAGAGATCAACAGTGGTTTCGTTGGCTGTATCAGTAGATTGGTAATTGGAGAAAAGGAAGTTGATCTGATTGGTGATCAGACAGATAGCTCTGGGATCACTAACTGTGAAACTTGTGCTGAAAATCCTTGTAACAATGGTGGTGTATGTCAAGAAGCTGCTACAAAGAATGGATACATTTGTCTGTGTCGTGCTGACTACAGTGGCAAGCACTGTGACTATGTTGGACAGCCTTGTTATCCAGGTAAAAATATGTTTTAATTACTTTTTATTTTTTCATTTTTGTCTTTTGTTTTTATATCTGTACAATTGTAATTGTCTATAATTATAGGTGCATGTGGTGAAGGCGATTGCATAAACAAGGAAACGGGCTTCGAATGCTATTGTCCTTACGGAACAACCGGTGCTCGTTGCGAGAATACGATGAAGGTCTATGAACCAGCCTTCCATGACGATAAATCCTATATAGCACACGATACACCTAAAGCTCTTAGACGGTAAGTATCTGAACAGTGCATGATGCATGATTAGAAAAGTTAGCCCAATTTTTTTGCTGCATATGTCCCTTATTTTTTATATTTGTCAGTAAACAATTAGAAAGTTTTTACTTTAGAGTTTCATGTTAAACAATTTATTATATGTATGTTTAAATGTTAATCGATGGATACAAAGACTCTCTAAAGGTTCCTCAGGCGCACTTTAACTTGCCCCCAATAAAAGGAAATCCCTGATCTTAATTGGAACAATGATTTTCAGGCCGAGAATGAACCCAACCAAAAGATACGATCGATTACGAGCACGCAACGCACAAGTTAGAAATCCACGATCAAGGCCACATCACCACAATAAGCTGCACCACACGAAACATTAGTCCTTTTTTCACAACCAAACCCTTTCAATGCACATAATGATAAAAAAGAAAAAAAGAAACGAAGGAAAAGTCATTTATAACTATTAAATGTTTGTAGAGAACGAATCGATTCTTATGTAACTGCTATTTATAGTTAGTCAGCATATTATATATTATATATGTATTATATATATTTTTTTTATGAGAATTTTATTTACAATTAGATTTTTTTGTGTCTGCCTCATACGTGTCATAGATGATTATGTTGAAGCCTGTATAGTGAGTAGTTCCTTGGAATGAACCTCATGGTGCTGTAATATTAGAGTATCAATTAATATACTTACGTTATACTTTTCATATAACAACCTTTTACAGGTCCAAGTAATTATTTTCATAGCAACATTATTTCAGAAACAATTCTTGTCGATAGAGCTCTCTTTTTATTAAGATGCCATTCGATTCGTTGGATCTTGGACCATAAAGGGTTTTTTGTACAGCTTCTTGAATAATACATTTTAACGCATGTTTAACGCGTGTTAGTTATTTTAATTATTGTTTAAAGTAAACCATTAATAAGATCACTACCAAACAAGAAAGGCACTTTACAGTAGTATCAAGAGCTTATTATTGGCATTATTGTGTTGTGGCATTATACGCGATTTGTGTACTAAGCACACACTCAACACATTCACACACACACTTAATATCAGGCACATCTTAAGATGTTTGTACTTATTTTGTAAGAACCTGTTTGATGTATGTGCCATAAGTGGTGTGTTTCTAGGGCCAGAATGACCGTTTATATGTATTTCGACGGGCTTCGAGTGATGCTATAAGTATAAATATATGTCTTGAGATGCAAATAAAAATTGATTTAACAGGATTTTTGTCATTTTGCTGATTACCTGCCTTCGTAATAGTTTATGAACATCAAAGAGGGTAAGTCACGTTTCAAAAGGAAAATTGTGTGTCCCTCCAATGTATTTTCTCCCATTAATTCTAATATTTTCTCCTACTAACAGGAACTAATTTCTACATCTAATGTTAAATCAGGACAATGACTTTAATATTTCCAATGTTATTACAGATTGAAAGTAGCAATGAACTTCAATCCTCTGGACAATCAAGATGGCATACTGATGTATTGTGCTCAAAGTGAAGAGGGACTTGGAGACTTCGTTGCGTTGGTAGTCAAGGATGAACGTGTCGAGTTTCGATACGACATTGGTTCTGGCCTGGCGATCATTAGATCAAACCATGTTCTTCAACCTGGTGTATGGACACATGTCTCCATCAACAGGGACTTCAAGGAGGGGAATTTGACTATAAATGGAGAACCTACAATAGGAGGCAAGTCTCCCGGGACTGCTCGCACCATGACGCTTAATACACTACTCTATATTGGAGGCGTTGATCGCAGAAGAATTATAGTGAACAGAAATGCCGGCGTAGATAGGACTTTTCGTGGTTGCATCAGTGATGTAAGCTCATCATAAACTTTTTCAGAAGATTCTTGATAGAATTATCCAAATAAAACATATTCTATTATATTCTCAGCTTGGAGTGTCTTCGATGAATGTAGACATACTAAAGTCTGCCTTGGATTCAGTAAACATAGATGACTGCAATGTTCTACATCCTAATCAAACCAAGTTGACTACTGTAATCACTATTCCACCATCCACTACGACTCCCTATGATCCGTGTGCCTCCAATCCTTGCATTCATGGAATGTGTCAGAATACTGATTCGTACGACTATTCATGCACCTGTGAATACGGCTACGTGGGAAGAAACTGTGAGAACATTTTGAAGCAATGTGAACTGTTGCTTCCCTGTAGAAATGGAGGCACCTGTACAGACCTCCATGGGTCCTACAAATGCGATTGTCGCTTAGGCTACAATGGACAGAATTGTGAAAAGTGTAAGTATTTCAGAGAATCAATTTTAATACTAAATACAAATATTTATTTTACAATCTTATTAATTTCTCTTTGATTTTCAGTGGCGGAGGTAACTTACGATGTTGCATTCAGAGGGGATGGTTGGTTAGAGTTAGATAAGTCTGTAATGGCCCATGAAGAAGAACGTGAAGTGTTAGGTTTTGAAATTTCAACGAACAAGACCAAAGGACTGATCATGTGGCATGGGCAGACGCCAAATGATCTTAATCTTGATCACTACATGGCTCTTGCTGTGGTTGATGGGTAATTAACAATATTCTTTTTAATTAAACACAATAATTTATGAATTCATTTGCAAGCAATAAGTATTCTATTCCAGTTTTTAGAATAAATATTTTATTTAATCTGCTATTTTCAGTTATGTAGAGTATCAATACAACTTGGGTACAGGACCAGTAGTGATTCGTGTCACTGCACAGAAGGTAGATGATGGAGAACGACACAGAATAATCTTAAAGCGCCAGGGAAGTGATGGAAGCATAGAATTAAATGGAGAACATATGGAGAGCAGTGCTAGCTATGGAACACAGCAAGATTTGAATGCTAGAGGCAGCGTGTACTTAGGTGGAGTGCCAGACTATGCTATGACTTATGGAAAATATCAAGAAGGATTTTCTGGTTGCATTTACACCATGGAGGTGCAAGATTCTGGGGCCATAGACATTGGAGAAAAATCTATAAGGGGAAAGAACGTTTCACCATGCACTAGGTAAATGAAAAAATAATTTTCTGTTAAGAAAACAACATGGAAACTGTATAAAATGATCTGTTAATCTTTCATGCTGCTTAGAGCAAGATGGATACCCTCTTCCTTAGTATTTACCAACGCGGATACGGACATCTTCGACGCGTTTGTTCCTCCACCTCCTGTCAATATAATCCACCCTAAACCAGCGGCAAATTTGGCTGCGTACAGTATCAAAAATTACTCATTGTTAATCCTACTTCAAAATCTGCTCGCCTTCACCATGGATATCCGAGAGCAGAGCGTGCTTTTCACAGTATTATGCATAGACACTATAAATGCGATGAAATGTATATTGAGTTAAGTGTTGTTTAATTGGATTAGGTCTTGTTTAAGTGAATACGTGTCCTTTCAACAATGATTTAATAATGAAGAAACACGTATTCTCTGGTAACTTATGGAATTAATCCAATTTGTAAATTGTTTAACGCTTCGTTAACATTGGGGACAAGGTAAATTATTAACATTTTAACAAGTAAGGATTATTAATGTTTTAATAACCCTTTTTTCTCTTTATTCCTTTTTGTTTTATAGTTATTTGGACGATAGACTTCCAACAAGAGGCGACCTTGGAAAGATATGGAAGTGGTTTATTTAAGTGAAGGGACAATTATATTATTCAGTTTGTAAAGCCTACCACGGCAAATGATATATGTATAAGCAGTTTTATATCTGTACGTGTACAGAATATGTTTCTGACAACATTTTATAACCGAATTAACTACATTTTATACAGTTCTTTGTTTTTATAAAGTACGATAGATTCTTTCCTCATATTAGCCAATCCTATTCCCTTTTTTATTTTTTTTATCTGACAATGCTTTTTTTTCAATTGACTGCCATGTTCAAAGAATGAACGTTGAGGCGACTGCGAATGGATACAATAATATTATATTACGTCATGCATAAGTTTTCACTGCCATTGTCTGAGTTGTTAACTTCCCATAGACTCCCTCTAATCTTTAGCTAAGCAAACACTAAAAATGGCTCCATTAATTCATAATTCTAGTTGTAACGTTACAACAAATTCTCTTTGAATTGAGAATGTTTATCTTCGACATATAGAAAAACATAAGAAATAAGTTGTATTACAAAGTAAAATTTTTATTCCAACATTTATCTGGACCAATGATAGGCCCTATCATTGATTGTTCTATGACTTCTATACAAATTTGTTTTCCTTTCTTTTTATTGAAACACTTTAAACTTCATTATGTGATACTAACAAAGGAAAGTTACTTACAAGTATTTGCATAGTTAAGATACGGTGCTAGTAAAATATGTTGCTAGTTCTAAGGAGATTTGTATTCAATGAAAATGCGACGGAAGTGTGTAAATAATTATAATTAGTCTCTCAAACCTTAGCGTTTTCTTACATTCTGTATAACCGCTATTTCTCAGAGGAAATATTGCATAAAAAAACGAATAGGTAAGGATTAAATGAAAGATTCGACAAACGATACATTTACAGATTACTATTATTTGTTTATTCATGAATTATTACAACGATACATTGTCATTTATTTCCTTTTGTTAGTGCATTTGCCTATTAAACTGTCAATTAAGAAATGCAGATTCTCTCACATGGAAAGTAGTAACAATCATGGGCATTTTCTAGATTTGTATGACAAACAAAATATGATAATATAAATTTTGTGTGACTGAAGTCTAATGCACAACGATAATTCAATTATTTTTCATTTTTCTTTTTTCTATCTATAAATAATACTACATATTCTCTCAGTAAAATTCTCATAATCTAAATTCATTCTTTGGTTTCACAATAATAAAAATATATAGGCCATGAATCATCAAGGCAAGATCGATAATTAACATCAGTATATCAAAAAGCTTTGTCGATACTAAAATATTGTAAATGATTATGTACAGACTTAACGATATTGTAAGTACATTGCTGAAATCTCTAAAACTTTCTTATTATCCAACATCGAACGAATGCTTTCTAAATGTCAATACAAATGTTAGCTACAGCATTATATTTATTATTTTGCATTTCGTATATATATATATTTGTATATATATATATATATATACACGCGCGCGCGCACACACACACACATATATGTAATAAGCATAAATATAAAAAGAAAGTGTATAATCTACCAACTGAAAGTAACCATATAATGAAAGTGTAGTCTATTGTTATATGAATAATTCTTCAAAATGAAATGAGACAATAAATATAATTTTGTTAAGAAAACCTCCCTTAATTATTGCATTGTTGCTTGAGGTACAATAAAAAACATAGTCAGTACAAATAATGTTAAGATTAAACCTGAGGAATTGATACAATTAGAGTGTTTCAGACACATACTGGCTGCTATAAATTCAGCTTGTAACCAGATATATATGGTAGTCCTGTACTAACTTTCTTCTGATATTCTACATAATCCTGCCCAAAGAAATTAAGCAGAGTAATCTCTTCGATTAAAATGCGGTCGTGAAAGAACTTCCAAGATACTCCAGTGTATGCAAGGAAACAAACTGGATTCTGGAGTATTAGCTACAAAGATAAATATAAAACTTGTCTATACTTCAGTAAAATATTATACATATTTAATATGAAAAATTATTACCTGCGTTCCTATAGACCAATAAAACCAGCCCACATAACTAGGATGCCTGCAAATTCTGTAAACTCCATACGTAATCAGTTCGTGACTATCCATCTTTTCACTCTGCACAATATGATTAAAATTATGCTTGGCAGTAAACATTGCCAATTTCCTCAAAACTTCCCCGCAAATGCATAGTACAAGTCCAAAGTATGATATAAAAGAAGATTCTTTCATTGCAGAATAATAATGCCTTTCTATGACAAATTCTATCCAGCTAGAACATGCTGCTACTCCATAAGCTATGCTGTGATTTAGAATAAAGCTGTCGATGGAAAGAGTAGATGGATTTATCCAAGCTATGCTTAGAAATTCTGTGTAATGGAATATTGCCATTATAGTGATATATATTCCGAACATTTGCCATGAAGATGGTGCAACAAAGGACACAATAATCCCAATACCAAAGGCATATCCTAGGAGAACTGCCCTTACAGCAACCTGTTAAATGTAAGTATTCATAAAATAAATTGATGTCTTCATAATAATTCACATAAATGAATCGTTATAATAGTAATATATTTAAAATACCTGATAAGCAAAGTCGCGAAACGCAAGAAGTACAAGTATATTTAAGAATCCATATTGAAATAAATGCGTAAACCAAATGTTGTTAAAATATTCTTGAAAAACATTGAATTCTAACCTTAACAATACTTCTGGTAGGATTGCGATTAAACCAGCGGCAATAAAACAAAAGAAACTAAGCTTTCCATTGTAACACAGCATTTTCTAAGATTTATGTAACTTTATCTTACTTAAATATGTAATTCACCATTTCTATCAAATATTAATCGCAGGTTAGTTTTTAACCTTACTTTAACTATAGATCGCCAACAGAATTAAATCAAATAGCATTCCACAAAGTTTGAAAAAATGGTATTCTTTTAGAATGTAAAAATTTCACAAATTGCGTTTCTCCTTATTTTCAGCATTTAGAAACTAGTAATAAACGATATAAAAAATTGAACTTCATCTTTTATAAACGAATACGTATTCACAGATATTAATATCATAGTTATTAACAAACAAAATATATTTTAGCCAGTTATAACAAATAAAATGAAGTAGATGTGAAACAATAGCATACATTTTTTAAATAATTTGAAGTACATTTATTAACTATAAATTAATACCATTCAATTTTAATTTAATTTTATATAAATCACATTTTTAGTTTTCTCTATTAAAATTAATATTTGTTTCTCTATGTTACAGAAACTTCAATTTTACATCTTCAATAATCTACAATCAACAATCAATGCTACATTATTTAAATAATAATACATGTTCATTGTTATATTATTATATTATATTATTATTTATTGTATTATATTACATATTAGATTATAGTGCAAATAAATTATTATAAACAATATATCATATATGATTACTATCTGCGTTAAATTGAATTTTACATTGTTTAGAAATAATGAATAACAATTTATATATTTAAACAAACTTTTTTATTTATCAAAACCATCACCATATAAATAATAAGTTCTATAAACCACAAATTTAAACAAAAGTTGTAGAGATGAAGTCAAAATAATATTACAAATCGAAAATCAAAGCAATTCGCAAAAAATTTTCCCAGCTTCTCGGTTTTGTATCAGGAGAACATAACATCATAGGAGGTGGCACAAGTTCGGCAATTCTTAGAATATGACGTTATTTTTCGGAATGAAAATTTTATTGCTATTTTATTATTTCCTCGTACATTTATTCATGGAATTTCACGTCATTTTTGGGCGAGGATGTTTTCTCACTAGGAAAGGAAATTTTTTGACAGTTTTTAAATTAAAAACACACTGATTTCCTTGTATTTTTCGATTTATTAAACGTAATTCAGACTATACAGAATGATATAAAGGTAATATATTGTTACTTGTATAATAATGCAATATAATCTAACAAAATAATATAATTTCTCTTATTAATAAGTATAATAAATGAGTTTTCATTGTTCTTCGGATGAAGAATTGCCATGAGCCACTTGAAATTTGGAGATGAAATTCTTTACCTGCAACAGAAGAAATAGGGATTAAATGATTTTCAGCATCAGTATCTTCTTATTGTAAAATTACTTTCTTAGAAGTTAATTCATTTATACAAATACTTGAATATATTATTTGTTTCCACATATAAGAACAGAACACTCGCTTGAAACTTGTTCATTTCCTAAATTTCTGTACGAGAATTGCTCATTAAAATATATATTAAAGATGTACATTATTTAACGAATCAATCTTATGTTTTATATTCATTTCATGCAAAAAAATGCATGAAATTCATAATTAAATTCCTTGGATAGTGGAACATCTACCTTAAATAATATTTACAACGTATAGTCTACTTCAGGATAATATGTCCCGCTCCGATTCACATCTTGCTCAGTGAATTCCTTTATTAACACGATTCAAATTATAGATAACGAAAGATATCATCGCAACGATTAGTGCAGAACTTCTTTTTTTTTTAAGTAAAGGGAAATCTGTCATCATCTTTCATTATGAGCGAACACAAAATTTAGTCTTACAGACCGTACTATGTATTGAATTTAAAAGTGACATTAATACAGGAAACTCTACTATCCACTTCACTAACGTTCGACGTGAGTACGCTCGCCTTACTACTCTTACTACAAACACTACCACAACTATGCCATTACTACCACATAGCAATCTTAAATGAAGTAGTGATGAGTTTAACCTAACAGTTGCTAAGACAATTTCCTGCAAACATATTTTTAGACAACTATATGAAATAAACCAATATTTATTACTATATATTAGTAACTTTTACAGAAGTTGCAAAAAATACTAGTATGCTATTACAGAATTAAGAAAATTTTAATTATATATACAGTTTTAGTAACGTTAAGTTTGGATATTTGACTACAATCTTATTTTAAGAAATAAGGGCAACTTTTGTAAATTTAATGTTTAATCCACTTAATAATGAAATTTTGCCAAAAAGGTTAGTTATGTCTAGATTGCGTTAAAATAACAGGCTATTTTTAGGGTCAACAATTTTTTAAACAATAATTTTAAGTGATATTGTTTCTATTTATTTAAATATGTTTAAAATGAACTGAAATCTGATCTCAACCTAATCTAATTTAATATAATCCTTCTGATAAAGTTTTAACACTAACTTGAAACTGAATAATATATTTTTATTTATTGCTATGAAATAAGGAGAAATTTAAAAATTGGATGCTTTCTTAATAAAAGAATTGCTAAGAAAATTGTTCACAACTCACGAGTAGTACCGTACCTATCACTTAGATTCAGTGAAGCTTGGCTTGAAAGTGTGTCGGTATATATGTGTACTCACAGCTCGTACTACGTCTTCAATGTGCTTTACGGATATTCTTACCTACACCGTGAATGGAGAAATGCACATGTACGGTGGGAATAGCACAAATACAGACCTCTATTCTATTCATTCCTATTCAAGATGGAGAAAAAACAACGTATGTTTTCCGTAAGGTGGTTGTAAACAAGAAAGTTGGCTGAAAAGTAGTATCTTACCCGTAAAGCAACGATTAATCGATAAGAAATGGCGAAATCCGTCTTGAGCTCGGACACATTACCGAAGGCAGGCCGAGTAAACGAAGGTATGTTGCATTTTTTCAACGCCTTCTGTCACTCATTGCAATTACATTAGAATTACTCATTTACCTGGCATTCCTAATAAGCATTCCTTTGACAATATTGTAGTGTGTCGTGAGTGGCTGGTGCACGAAGATGGAGCACTCGCTTATCGTTTACAAGACGAAGAAAGTAAGAATATTACATTATTTGTAAAATATTGTTGATTTTATTGGCTACTATCTTTATTGTACTGTGCCTTATAGTTAGGGAACACTACACAAGCAACAAAGTTCGCAATGCACAAGTTAGAGAGGATTTACCAAGGGCTAAGGTTGAACAGGAACTGGAAGAGCTTAGATATCAATCCTATATTCAACAGCAGTTAGTATTTGAACCTTTGATTGTATTGATTTGTTAAAGTTTATGTCGTATTGAAGTGTTTCTGATTTTAGAGAGGAAAGAGATGCTCTTGTTGCAAAACAGATTGCATTGTCCTTAGAACGAGAGGAGAGACAGAGAGAAAGAGAATTGCAAGAGCAAATGAGGCTGCAATTGAGATTGGACGACGAAGCTGCACAGCTTGAGCTTGAACGACACATTCAAGAAGAGAAAGATGAGGTATTTCAGAAAATATTCTAACAACGTATCTATAGTATTCATTATCATAATTTAATTTTTATCTGTTAAATAAAGGAATTAGCAAGAAAGCTGCAGCAGGAAGAAGAAGAAAATGCTATAGATAATCATGATGGTCCTGTTAATGAACAACTACTGCTAGATCAAAAGATTGCGATGGAAGCACAGGATGCAGAACTTGCACGAATGCTTCAGGAAAAGGAGCGAGCAAAAATAAGGAAAGCGAGACAAAGAGCAAAGCAGAGAAAACTAGAACGGCAGCAACTTCAAGAATTAGAGGAGCAGAATCTTACAGAAAAGCCTCAACGACCTGATAGATTAGAATTGAAAGGCACTCAAGGCAAGACTAGAGTACAACCAACTTTAAATTATCCACAATATCCTGATCCTGAAGAAATACAAACGTTAGATGAGTCTGTTGAAAATATAAGAGAAGTGCAAAACGTAGCTGCAATTATTGATCCTACATACAATGGAAGTATGCACAGAAACACTTCAAGTAGCTCAAGTAGCACAGTAAGTCCTACATATGCATTGCCTACACCTCCACAGGAGCTTATGAACGATGATGTTCCATGTTACATGCCTATACAAGGACAACGAAGAAATCAAATGCAATCCCCGTCCCAAGCTCATGAAGAAAAGCATAAACGTCGTGTAAAAGATGGTTGTAAACAGCAGTAAAAATAGTTTATTAAGTTTCTCTTTATTTTCCGATAGAACATTTTCGATGCCATGAAGAAACGATATAAGTTACTTATCGTAAGTTACGTGTAGAAGCTCATATCATATACATAACTAACTTAAAAATCAATATAGAAATAGAATTAAATTTCTATCTTCCATTTACGAAAAGATATATTTAACGAAAGCAATGTAGAGATAAATGTGCCTTTTGAAAGAGTACGGTGTAAGGGAGTCAACGAATATCGAAAACTGATTAGCATTTAATAACCAGTTACACCGTCCTGAATCTTACATCTGCCTTTATCCATGTACATTTATATCGAACTTGAGAATAATATATTATATAATAATATCAAAGAGATTTTTATGCAAAAAAAAAATGAATAAATAAAAGCAGTGAAGTAGACAATCACACTAAGATTAAAAAGAAAAGATTCAGCTATTATATTTAATTGTATCAAATAAGAAAATAATGATGTACAAATATTGACCATTTAGACTGAATATCAAATGATCTACTTGAAACAGATTTTAATCGAATTACATAAATACTGCTCTCTAAATTTAATGTAGATTTAACATATGCATAAATTTTCCTTGCTTCCTTCTTAAAGCAATGTGTCTTTTTTTTTTAATTATTTAAGATGCAGAACCAATAATATATATGTATTTACTGCCAAAGAGGACATTTATAACGTTCATTTTGTACCAGACAAAGTTTAGTATTAGCAACACGAGAATTTCGTTTTTTCTGGAAAAATATTTGAAGCTACGAATGCGTAGTATAAAACAAATGTTTGATAAATTAAATAATTTTGTAAGCTTTACTTTAGGAAATATAAGTTGAATGATCGTGTTACAATTTTTATTAATCTATTATAATGTAGATGCGGCACAATTGTAGTATTATTATTTAATGTCGCTTCAGTATTTAAGTTATAGGTACTTATTTATGGTGATTGGAAATTTATTCGATAGCAATAATATGTATTAATTCTTTTTTACATTTATTGTATGAATACAGCTATACATGGGTATATTAATAAATTATTTACAAAGTTATGGTACACATTTTCATCAAAAACCACCATATAAATATACGTTACGACAATAATTCATTCCATGAACTTATTGCGTTAAAAAAAAAGGGATCAATTTAATGTAACAAATATATTTGCCAAATAAGTATATAAAAGTAAGGAATCTTATGATTTACAGAGATAGAGAGAGAGTTATTTGTTTTTTATAATACATTTCCGAAGTTCCTTGCTAGTTTAATATTCAGAAGATACAGATCAACGAAGATTTCTTTCTATACACCTGTTCACACGCTTTGGAAACTTAATGATACTAATTAGAAAAAAAAACAATTTATTTCATAAGCATGAAAATTCTAATTAAATTGATTAAATAAATTTATAGATTATATAAAATAGTCTTCTAAATAAAACATGTTAATTTTAAAAAATATACACCTCGCAAAGTACCATATTAACATATGTTCCAAGCGTTATGCATCAGATGGGATTACTCATTGATAAAATATAGCTATAACTTTCATTATACTGAATATTATCAAATCGATAGCAAAAGACTGTCCTCTTTTTCTCTGCTTTGTATTTTAGAAACGGATCTTGCTCTGTGATAAACTTTGCATCATTATGATGTAACAAAAGTTTCATTTCACATGGTCCCACATATCATAATCTCTAATCCATCTTTTTTTCTCTCTATGTAATTAAGTCATTCGAAAAACAACTGCATTTTTTTACATATTATCCACTGTACATGGTTGTCGAAAGAAAGTACTGTATATGATCTATCATAGATTATAGATTATAAATCATTTAAAATTGGATAACTGAATATACGATTGTGCAAAAAAAGGTTTTAAAAAATTTCGTAAAATTATATTTAATTTGTTGTACTCTTTGATTTCACGGGTAGTACAAACTTCGTTCTACAGCGGCGTATATGATAACAGTTCGGCTTTTTCACTTCTGCGGTTTTCCGTATATTATTCTGTGTCTCTTCCTCATTCTCTTCCTCCCCCTCATCTTCGCTCAAAGTCGGAATGAAATTATTCAATCTGTATAAAAAATAAAAAAATTTTAATATTGATTCTGTGCTTTTAAAAGGTAATAAAAAAGCATATAATGTATAAGTTCTTAGCTGCTATTAGAAGCATGAGTGAATAAGCTGCAGAGTATTGAGTGTGTAGAAGCGTGTGTAGGTAAGAGAGAAGTAAGCTCATAACAGATTCTAAAAAAGAAATAAATTAATTTAATTGGAAAGTAACCACCTACGATGATCAGAAGCCATAGTTTTCGATCTGGTATGTGGAGGTGAAAACATATATTTTGGAACTTCTCCAATAGCTGCAAATAAAATTTAAAATAATTCTCTTAATAAATTTTCTCGATGAATAAATATTAATTAAATATTGCTAGAATGTACCTTCTTGATCCAATGGTTGATCATTCGTCTTCTCTGGCTGTGAAAAAGAAAACTGATTAGCTGCCTTATCCTTGGTAGTTTGTTTTGTTGATTGCTTTGTTCCTCTTCTTGGTTTTGACGTTGTTTCGTTCGCTTCTCGAGTAGAGGTTTCAGAAACACCACGTTTCCTCTTCTTAGAAACTTTCTGAGAATCGTCTATTGGACTTATGGTTTCTGTCCCTTCTTCCTCCATTATTGTCTCTTCAAAGATTTCCTTGCTACGGGCACTTCTGGTTTTCCTCCTTGTTTCTACTTGAGATAATTCCACGCTTGCTGCTCTTCTCAGTCGAGGATTCCGTGCAGCCTCTTGCCTCTTGTTCGTAGTGGAGACTCTTTCTTTTAATGGTACGCTTAGAATTTCTTCAAGCTCTTCCGGTATTGATTGTATTGAGGATCTACGACTACGTGTGTTTGCAGCTGGTTTGCTTACTGCCTTTTCTACCAAATACTGTCCTTTTACAGATTCTGATGATAGTCCAAACTCCTTTGAGACAATTTCCTTAGCTACGCTGCTAGACCTTCGAGTTGTTCTTACCACGTTGACTGGCTCTTTAGGTACAGAACTACCTCGTCTCCTTGATGACTTAACAATACTAGGCTCTTCCTGATCCTGTTCACTTGTTTGAGATTCCCTTCTTGATCGAATTGAGACTGTATTCGATTTATTTGCTCCTCCTGAGGATTGTTTGGTATTTGAGCTCTTAGTTTCTGTTTGAACCTTTTTCTCACTACTTTCTGGTAGCTCCTTTTGTATTGAGGCAGAACGTCTTAAACTCCTTCTCACTGGAACTTTAGCTTCCTCACTTTTTGCCTCTATGGAAATATCCTTGGCAACAGAAGATGCCCTCCTGCCCCTGATCTTCCTTGGCGACGAAATCCCAGATGATCCATCTGATCCAGAAGAGGCTATCTGCTTCACACTTTCATCTGCAGGTGCTACAGAAGCAATTAATACTTCTTTCACCAACGAACTCGCTCGTCTCGACCGCGGCGTCTTTGCAAGAACCTTGCAAGGTGAATTTAAAGGAGACATATTAGTTTCTTTCGATATGGATGAAGCTCGACGTGATCTGGTCATTCTAGGTGTGATTTCTAGGGATTCAGAGTCTAAATTGGAAGTATTAACAATGTCTTTTGGTTCTATATGATCTGATGAACCTCGAACTGAGTTCCTCCTAGTTCTTCTATGATTAGAATTATTGTTATCAAGTCGAATCGACTTGTCCTTTGTCTCCTGCTCCTCTGCATTTTCTTCCTTCTTCTGGGAAAATCTGGATTGGTCACGTATATTTTCTTCTTTATCCAGATGTGCAGTATTTCTTTGAAGATTATCTAATATTTCTATGCTGGAATCAGATTCATCATCTGTGATATTTGAAGCGTCAAAGATGTTGTCTGTATTCATTGGTACCGTTTTTGAACCTTGTTTTTCTTTACTCTCCGGTTCATCAAGAACTAAGAATACCTCATCGCTATCATGTGAGGATTCATCGTCAGTGATGTCGAATAGTACACCATTTTTAGAACTAACGTGTTTTTCAACATCGTGCTCAAATTCATTCGGTAATTTTTCATGAAATGATCGATGGTGTTGTTCTTTGTTCTCTAAACAACTTACATTATTCGTAGAAAGACTTTTATATTCCTCTTCATCTTCTTCATGATCTTCATTAATATTTTCCAAAACTTTAGAGCTCGAAACATCTTCCTTTAATTTTTTACTGTTACGTAGTTCTAAATGATTTGATTGATCTATATTTTCCGAGGTCTTCTCTCTATTTTCATAAAATGTTTCTGAAACAATGTCCTCTTCGACTTCTGTGGTAATTGATTTCTCCGAACTGTGTCGCGGTTTTTCAGGGCTAGAATCCTTTGTCATAGGTGTTGAGGCTATAAGAGAATTATGATTAGTATTCTCTTGTTTAGGGGTTTTCAAGGAGCGCTGAAGATCACTCTTATCGGACCTTCTTGAAGGAACTTTTATCTCAAAGCTACTATCTGGAGAGAGAACCGCAGGGGAATAACTAGAGGAAGATAAAGTAGATAATCTTTTGGATACCTGCGGCGTGTTCGTTAATGAGCGATTATTCAATATATTGACTGAAGGAACGCTCAAACGAGAATTTGCGGAATTTTCTGTCTTTGAACAATTGGACAAAGACTCATTTATGGATTCTGCAGACGTTTGTAAGTAAGTTCTTCTAAGACTCGGTCTAGGCCGAGCTGTATATACATTTTTGCAAGTATAACTACTATCTGATAAAACTGGACTATCAATCAGACACTTTTCACTTGTCGCTGGACTCACGAACACTTCATCGTTTTGATCAGACATATTAAGTTTAGAAAATTCTTCTTCTCTGCTAACTTCACCATGAGAACAGCTGTTCTTTGACTGACTAATATTGAATCGTATCTGTCTATTAACTTTATGCTCCCTGTCCGACACTGGACTACCTGTGATTTCATCCTGTAGGCTAGCAGCAATTGGAGACGTCGAAGATCTTATAAGCTGCCGAATTTTTAAAATAGAATGCGGAGTTTCAATCGGAATATCCCTATTGGTGGATATTTTCCGTTTTACCAATGGGGTACTAAATGCAGCACTCAAAGCTGCTTCGCTATCATCCAGCAACTTCCTGCGTTTTGTTCTTTCTGGTGTTCTCATACCACTGTTCTCTTCATCATGCATAACCTGTTCCAAAGTACGTTTGTTATTCATTTGTACCATTTTGGGAGACATTACACAATTTATATTGATCCTGTCATTAGATGACTTTAACGCGGCACAAGGGGCAGTGACGAAGGGAACCACAGACTTTTCTGTTCTAACATACGTTTCCTTTGCCTTCCTAATAACTGTTTCATAAATATTTGCAGTTTTTTGACAACTTTTGTTGTGGGTCATAGGTCTGGGATATCTGGACTCTAAATCTGTATCTAGATTACTTTTACCCATGTTCATGGAAAATCGCTTCACTATATTAGGTAAAGTTGCATTGTAGGCATTTAACATATCAAAATGCATGTTCTTTGAAGCAACAGAATTGGACCAAGTAGTAGTGTTTCCACTATTGGCTTCCATATAACGACAACGTTGCAAGTAATACAATAATTTTATGTCTTCAGACTTGGAATCCTCCAGAAACTTGACAAACATTTCCTCTTCTTCAGTATCCAAGGCCAAATGTAAAATATCGCCGAGTTTATTATAATTCTTGCAGGATTGAAAGAAACACATTAGTAGCTGTGTATAATGTGACTGCAGTCTATGATGAAAAGCAGATTGAACCAAACCATGCTCCACTGATAAACTTATTAATGTGCTTTGTTCTTGAAAGGATGACAAAGGAGGTTTCTTTATGCGCAGATACATTAAAGCTAACTTGTGCTGACTGTTCCTTATCAGTGTTTTTAGCACAAGTTTATGATGCCAGTCTTTGACATCAGAATCACTGACTAATTGACCAGTCATCATGTCCAAGAAACCTTGGTAATCCTCATGATCTAGAAGCCAGAATGCTTGGGTAAGTTTTATGAGGCTTGGACTCATCTTGAAAGATGAAGGATATTTGATCAATTGATCAACTCCAGGATAGGAACCCTGTAACAGCATAGCTAAATCCATTAGAAGGTATATAGTGATCTGATGTTTACATTCTATCTCATTTGACTCTGTCTGATCGCAGTCAGTCAAGTAACTCCTCAGTAACGACTGCAAAGAGGGTGGAGGATAATAGCCATTGGTATTCACTTCTCCAGCTTCTCTTTCCCACTGTAAATTCAAGGCAGGACACTCTCGAGCTATCAATTCATCTATGAAAAGCACCTCTTCACTTCCTTCTTTTGCATTATTGTCTTTAATCGATTCTCGTTTTTCTTTGTACAGAGAAAACAATTTTTCGAATGGATATGGAATTTTCAGAGCAAGAGACATTGGTAAAGGACCTTCCTCTAGACATTCTGATTCGGGTAACAAACCCACGTCGTAAAACCATAATAATACTTGGAAGTACATAGATACTCGCTTTAGTGCTCTTCGTTGCTTGATTAAACTGCTTGTTTCAAAAGGTAACTTAGCTACTACATTAGATAAACATTCCAATTGTTGGTAACAAAATCTCAACGTTTTTACTTCGGATTCGCCTATGTTATTACCTGATTGATCAAATAGAGGAATACATAGACGATCAGCAATCATTTTTATGGAAGACGCGCGCTGTATTCCCCACTTTAAGAAACTTGGATACATGTAGGCGGCACTTCCATCTGACCATTCTTTGGCACACTTGATCAAGAAAGTCGCCCAACGTTGCTCCAGACAAAGCGATAATAACATATCCCTCTGAGCGTTATGATCGCTAGAAAATGAAATTTCTGTGTTGAACGGAGTCAAACCAACGGAGAGACACTTGTGAAACATTTCAGAAGGTTGCGTTAGCATGATAGGCCCTGCAAGGGCAATTTCACGAAGTAGTTCAGCTTGGACTCCTCTAGTATACCAAAATGTTAATTTTGACAAACTTAACTCTATCCATTCAAAGAACAAAGAATTTGGGTAAAATAATTCTTCTGATGAGTTTAAACTATTATTAGGAAATTCTTGTAAAGTGCGAGGAATATAGGCACAACTTATTATCTCTTTGCCAGTTATGTTGCAGGCCCTGTGATTTGTATTATAACAGGACAATATACTATTTGGATTCTTGCATTCACTGAGAGTTTGAGGCATTTGTTCCTTGTACCATTGATTCAAATCAAATAATAAAGTTCTATTAGTAGTTGAAATTAGAAGCAAACTGTCTTCACCTTTCCTACATTCTGACTCTGTTTGGTCCAGATTAGTTCCTCTTTCGAACGTAGACAAACTAACCACTCTATCTTTTGAGTCTAATTCAATCTCGAATTTAAGGCTAGGCTCTCCTTCCAGATTAAAATATAAATTAGTTCCTCTGTCACAGTATTTTCGTTGGAACAATAAGGCAAACATTCTCAAGATAGGAGGCATCTTAAATGAATCGTCTTGGAAAACAACCCACAAATAGTAAAAAGGTCTAGGATCATCTGTTGGTTCTAATAATGCTAAATGTGTTATTATCATGGTTTCATCCACGGGTACGCTAATCCATCCCACGGAACCATCATTCTGCCATATTATCACTCTGCCTAGACATCCTGATATTAAACAACCAATTTTCATTGAGCTAATTATAGTATTTGTTAATTTTTCGTCTAGAAAAGAATTCAATTCAAAATTTTCTCTATTAAAACCAATGTGCTTTTCTATACCTACAAATGTAAAAAATGTAATCATGTATATTAAAGTAGGATAAAGAAACAACAAAAACAGAGTGTTGTTTATGTTATACTTACGTTGAGTTAGCAAATTACAAGTCATGTGTTTGCTACTGTTTCTATGAAAAGAGTCTTTAGTTGTTAAGAATTGTATTTCAGCTGGAGAAATTTCATCCATTGTAACAGATAAATCAGGATCCTCCCAAGTAGATCTCTGAAGATCAATCATGAGATGATGAAGATTGCGTAATACTACACAAGCTATACCATCCATTTGCATAAGAATATTGTCTGGTCTTCTGTCATTAAATCCTTCCCAATCTGTTGCACCAGATACAATACAAACTTGTTCTACACCAGCTGGCATCTGTACATAATATATTATATCATGAACATTTCATTCTAAATACCACATAATTTAGGAACTTATCATATTTCAATACCTACTTTAATAGCTCTTAAAACACGAGAGGAAGTACAATCAAAGATACACAATAAACCCACGGAATCTTTAATTCTAGTTGCTTCATTGTCCAAACCAACAAGGAGCAATGGTAGTTCCCCACACTGAGCAGGAAATTGACAAACACAAGTGATTTTCCCTCGGAAGGTCCACGAACTGGTACTTTCACCAGTTTTTGCATTAAGAACTACTAAATGGCAACCATAACTTAGCCAAGCATACGTGGCATCATTTAGAAAACCTCCATAAACACCATCAAGACCATTATATATTTGCGAACCATTTGATGGTCCACTGTCATCTCCTTTTACGTTATTTAAACATTTTGTTATAGAGTGCTGAATATCTACAACACTGCGTATCTACACAAAAATAATATTGTTATTAGATTAAGAGTGATATTGCCTTTTATAATATACAAATAAATATTACAATAACCAAGTAAATATTTTCATAGCATATTTTTAAGAAAATAAAATAGGAAATTCCATTGATATTGTGAATTACCTCACAGCTAACTTCCCCTAGTTCTTTCATATTTTACACAGGATATTAAAATATATGAGATAAGAAAAAATCATTTATAAACTTTCCCACTAAGGTCACCATAAGGTTATGCTGCCGCCAAATTTCAATAATCCTGTTGTGTATTTCCAATGGCAATTGGCACAAGCTTGGATAGCGTACATTCAAAGTATTATCTGACAGAGTATCCGGAAAACGGCGTAATTTAGAAACATACAGAACAAAATGAATATATTACATTTAAATTCGTTTCATCACTCGTGCATTCATTTTAAAACTGTAACTATACAACTGCGAAGTACGTTAAAAAGTATTGCCAATTGCATGCTTTACCAATAGCATTTGAATTTTCATAATTACTATATAGTTCTAAATTTAGTCAGGTGCATGAAAGCATGAAGTATGAAAACGTGCAATTTTCGAAAATTTGATGGATTATTATTTAAAATAATATAAGGTAATGAATTTTTATCGTTTAATGAATTCTAATTGTTCGAAAAACATTATCGCAAAATAATCTGCATTTTAAGATCCAATAAAAGTATGTGTAAAAGAAGGACGATATTTTTTGAAATATTGATTAAAATTAACAAATATTGGAATTTCCTTTGTTAATTGATATTAATATTCCTAATGAATGTATAGTTTTTCCAAATTTTTATATTTAATTTCCATGTATATTAGTCTTATGCATAAACCCTAAATGAACTGTACTTTTGTTTAAATTATTATAATATTCTATATATCGTTATATTAAATTATTATAATAAATTTTCAAATATCTCTTTCGCTACACGCTTTTGTACCAGTTGAAATTATGAAATGATTTACTAAAAACTCGCGAAAGTATCGTTGTATTAAAACAGCCTTAATGATATTTTCATCAAATGTTCCACAGCTGATCAATTGCATATATGTTTGTTTATACATTCCAAGAATAACATATACGATTTCATATTATATATTATTCCTATCACATAATAGTGATCTATTTACAGTTATTTTATTATCAAAATGAGTTCCACATATTATGAAAATTGAAACTTCATAGTATTGTTGTAAATGGCATTGTAGATATATAAATAACCTTAATTGTACACAGCTATTTGTTTTTCAAACTGGCTTAAAATATCTAGTATTGTTAATGAAATATTAAGAAATGATTATTGTACTGTAAAATGTCGTATCAGGATTCTCCGTTTTCGACCATGTATGGTCAGGACGATTATGATATTGATGAAGACAACGACGAGTATTTGGAAGATGACAGAGATGCTGAAGAACAAGATGAAAGTGATGAAGGTACAATTAATTCGTTAAAAATATATTTTTGTAATTAATACTTTTATAAACAGGCAATTTATAAAATTTCTAGATACTGAGGAGGCAAGCGAGACAGATCTTGGCAAATCTGAAGAGTATACAGAAATAAAGGAGCAGTAAGTAAATAAATTTATGTCAATTCTTTGATCAATGGTGAGTTACATTCAGATTTTTCAGAGTTTATCAAGATAAGTTAGCTAGTTTAAAGAAACAACTACAGCAGTTAAAGGATGGCACACATCCAGAGTATAATCGAAAATTAAAACGCTTGGAAACCCAGTACAAAGAAAGGTTCGCATTAAGTATAATATTCATTTTGAGTGGAATTACTATGTAATTGTTCCTTTAATTAAATTGTTTATTTACAGATTACGATTGAATGTAATTTACCGTGATTATTTGACAGAATGGGTAGAACGGGACTATATATTAGAAAAAAAAGCAGCAGTGAAGGAATTTGAGGAAAAGAAAATAGATTTAAAGGAGAACTTATTAACAGATATGGAAGAAAAACGGAAAATGATTGAATCTGATCGACACACAATGGAACTCACTGGCGATTCAATGGAGGTATAAATCTGATACAAATAGCAGTTTCACTCTTCGTTATATTATATATTTATTTTTCTACTTATTAAGGTGAAACCTGTAATGACAAGAAAATTACGAAGGCGACCAAACGATCCTGTACCTGAGAAAGTAGAAAAACGGAGGAAACCGCCTCCCGCGCAATTGAACTATTTGTTAGATGAAAAAGAGATAGAGAGCGATTTAAAAGCTATTAGTCGCGGTAAAGTACTGACCACTATTCGAAAACCAGGTACTGACTAAAAATTTCAAAGTAATGTACATGAATTAACTGGGAATCATTATTTGTAGCAATACTACCACATTATAATACAGTAAACATGCCTTCTCAACATATTCCTCCACCCTCTGATACCCCAATAATAGAGACTAGGATAGAAGATGGCAAACTTCTACATGAAAGACGATGGTAATTTTGATTTTTATTTTTGGAATTATCTATCTAAATCAAGAAAATTATAGGTTCCATCGTGGACAACCAGTGTACGTAGAAGGAAAAGATTTAACTAGGTTCGCTGCAAATATTTCGGCGATAGGAACTGAAGCTGTATGTAAATGATTATCAACAAATTCATAAAATTTCTTGCTTTTTATTATAATCTTTTTCTTAAATTATAATTTCCTCATTTTATAGATATGGGTGAAGAAAGTTTCGGATGGAAGCAAAGTGCGTATATATATATCCCAATTAAGTCGAGGAAAAATTTCAATCAAAAGAAGAGCATCCTAATGACTATCGTAAAAGTATTCACTGTTACGGGTATAAGTGTTCAGTAATTGTTAAACTTGTGATACATTAGACTTGTAGTTTATTGAAGTTCTATTTTCTGGATTCAATATAACTCTTACTGTACTTGTCTTTTGCCACCAATAAAACCAGATCTTCTGATGATACTGTATCGCCATGTACATCCATATAAAATAAGAGAAGAGCAACAGAGACATCATAGCTAATAATAAATAAGTTGACCATCGCGCTGGTGGAAAGCTATCGTAATTATTTTTGGCGTAAAAATCGGCCGCGACTATACAAATGTAAGAACATCCTATCGCCATAGGCGTAATAATAATGCTCCGAAGTAAATCGGCCTTCAAACTTCGAACATACAATTGATGTTGCTGTTGATTAAGACACACCCAAATTAATATAGAATGTAGAACATGGTAACGAGGAGTTCGTCTGATCTCGAACTGGTGTCCACATAATTCGCAGCTATTTCTATTACTTTCCTCTAGCCAATGTTCTAGACACTTCAAATGGATTGCACCCATGGTTCCCTTGAAAAAATTTAATTCGTTTTATTTTTTAATTTCCTTGGAATATTAAAAGTAGCGATGATTAGCTAACCTTACACTTGCAGGGATATGTAATGGGTAATTGGTGAGAAGAATCGTAGCAAATACGACAGTGTGTCGCCTCATCAAGGGATTCATGTAATTTCGCTCTTTTATTCGAATCATGTTTTGAATTATTGAGTTTTCGTTTTATGGTCAACTTAATACCTGTATTTTTTTGATTTGATTCTGCTTCGACTTTTGCTATAATTTTTTCTAGGACACTTTCCACGGAACTCCTCTGACCGATCATTATAGACTATTTTTAGCTGTTTAACCTGAATATTTGTAACATATTCAGAAGAAGAAAAAAGACGAACGAAAATTAATTACATGATTATTTCAGTTTGCAATTATTATTGCTGTTTACGTTATTTTATTATGTTATCGAAAAATGAAATTCGTTAACTCCGATGATAAGATTTCATTTATTTTCTCTTGTTCGTCGTAAGTACTCCTTAAAATGAGGATTATGAACAGGTGGTCATTTACAAACTATCTTGTTACATGTATAAAAACTTGTATTACATTACGAAGAATACAGTTAAGTTAATCAAGTAAAGTAATATTAATGAGATAAGTAATTATATGTGCAGTTTGTAATTAATCACTAAACTATGAATAAATGTTTGTCACTCGGCCATCATATCCACACTGGGGCAGTCTTCACCTATATTACTTGGAGACGTTTCTAATTCTCCGATTTCGTTAGACTCGCTATAAATGTAAATTTCGTATAACACATATTTCTACAAAAATTTCTGTAACAAACTATTTACCTGTCTAATGAAGGGTCATTGCTGAACATTTCAGTTGGAACAGTAGGTGGTGCTTTCTCTGGTACTAGTTCCAAATAAGTCTGTCGAGACTCTAGATGTCTTTCTACTTCCTCTGGTGTCATATGGCCATCTGACATCAAAGACATTGGTACTACATTATTTGATGATTGTACCTGAAATATGAAATATCCTAAATTAACTGTTCCTTTAAATTACAAATAGTTACTTACTATAGGTGTGCTGTTTGATTTTGTTACTTTTGGAGTAGGCTTTTTCTTTTTGCTTGTGTTGAGTTGAGACTTTGTCACTGTTGGCATATGATGTGGTGTATGATTACTAATTCCCATTTCTATCTTTTTTCTAGGAATAGAACAAAGTTGATACATAAATACTAACACTTTCCTTTTAACTAAAGTTTTTTCAAGTACCTTTTTGAAGTATCAAGGCGAGTAACTTCTTCATCAGATGATTCAGTTTCATCACTTTCACTGAATGAGGCATCTACTTTCTCATATTGTAATAATCGATCTAATAAAAAACTCTTGTCCCTATTTACTTTAAGTAATTTTCTTTGTGTAGATCTCAAAGCTTCTTGAAAACATTCATTTTCCTGAAATAATTATCAAATAAATTTGAAAAAATAAATCAAATAATTATAAAATAAATTTATACCCAACATATATATAAAAATACTAGATACACGTACATAAATTAAAAATTTTAATTTTCTCTTAAGATTTCGATACTGATCCTTATAGTTAGGCACTTCCTCCTCTGGACTATCATCGTCATCGTCCTCTGCATCTGCATTGTTGTTTGCAATTGAGCGACAATACCATTCTTCCAACATTGATCATCTGCAACTAAAAGCTAATAAATGTCTCTATTATTCCATTTAATGAAGTGTAACAATAAAATGTTTTTGATATTGTTTGTTTCTTAGAATGAAATCACCTTAAGAATATCATGAAATCAATGAAGTGAATAATAAAAATCTTATAAACAAAATAATTTACAAATGAAAACATTCTTTGTTAGGTAAAGGAGTATAAGTCAGAATTATTAATTTTACAAAGAAATATTTGCAATATTTAAAGATCAATGTAGGATTAGGTATTAGATTTTGGATATATTATTATAATCTCAAGTAACAGAGTGGGAAAGAAGTGAAATTAATTCGTATTATTAGAACTGTAAGCAAAAGACAGCAATGTAGAAAATATTAGCATATTTATCCTGTCGACCAAACTTTGACTTAAACTCTTTTGCCCATCCACCATAAAATTGTCAAATGTTTTAGGATTTCAGAATGTCTGAAACAAGATCCTGTGGGAAAGTGACATTTATTATGCAACAATCTGATATGTATACAATTACAGCTTCCATTTCAAAAACTTTAGTGTTTTTGTCAGGGAACGAATTAATGTTACTTTGATGCTGTATAAGGTTAAGTTCTTAAACGATAGAAGATAAACTGAAATATTTCATAGAAAACGAACAGATAATCGGCGAGGACAATAAAGTTTGACTTGAAATAAAATTTCAGTAGTACCTACGCAAAACTTTAGAATGATTTTTCGTATGTTGCGATTAATCGAGACGAACAATTATTAGGAAGATAAATAAGCTGTTTATGACTGGCTTTCATTCTGAAATCGTGACTTCTTTATCGATTCTATAGTAACTTTGAAATACTACCATTCGACAATAAACATTAAATTGAATTTTCAGATACAATTTGACAAATTCTTCTTTATAGGAAATATAAATAATTTTTCATAACTTTCGTGAATTTAATTAACAATTTCTTGATTTTACAGTAATTAGCTGTAAAAATTACAACATTTTATTTCTATTCTTAATATAAACGACAAATTTGTGTAATTGCTGTAAGTTTACGTTTCGTATTATTGCACGATTTACTTACTCGATATGAACGATAAAAAAATATATAAATGTTAATATTTAATGAATAATGTGTGTCATATTTTAATAGCAAATTTAATATCGAATTAATGTACAATAATGAAAAAATAAAAAATTAAATTACAAAAAACGAAATGATGGTCTTTTTTTAAAATAAATTTGTACAGAGTAAATAAATTACTTTGAATTTAGCGCGATAAAGAAGTTCATAAATATTTAAAAAATAGTACAATTATTATCTCTTATTCTTTTTTTATGTATTAAATATTAAAACTTTAAGGAAAATAATAGCCATCAATGCGCTATGTTCTAATTAAATCCAATGAGTTTCGCATCTTCCCAAAACTGATTGTCTATGGAATATGATTAAAATTGATAAACTTATATGGTCGAAGTTTTTAATTTTTGTATAATAGTTCTTAAGTTAGAAATTGTTAAGTGTTATCATCATAGTTCAAATTAACATTTCTAATAAGTAAGAAAAGATTACTATATTAAAAATGGGTATACCGAAGTTCTTTCGATATATAAGCGAAAGATATCCTTGTCTTACTGAAAAATTGAAGGACTATCAAGTAATTAAAAAAAAATCTCATCAACAATATTCATCCTTCTATATTTTTCTGTTCTTCTATATTTTTATACTTTTTTGTTATTTAAAACTTTCAAATTTTAATTTTTCTAACTGAAATACACAAATGATATATGAAATAAAATGAATATATATCTCTGGATGTACTATCAATGTAAAATAATGCTATTATTTACAGATACCTGAATTTGATAATTTATATTTAGATGTGAATGGTATTATACATGATTGCTCACATCCGGACGACACGGATATTACATTCCGTATTTCAGAAGAGACCATATTCAAAAATATATTTCGTTACATAGAAGTATTGTTTCGTATGATCCAGCCTCAGAAGTTATTTTTTATAGCAGTTGATGGTGTGGCACCACGTGCGAAAATTAATCAACAAAGAAGCAGACGATTCAAGACTGCGAAAGATGCAAAGATTCAGGATGATAAAGCAAAGGTTAAGGGTACAATTTTACCCAAAGAAAAAAGATTTGATTCTAACTGTATAACTCCAGGAACGGTTTTTATGTCC
This sequence comes from Bombus vosnesenskii, assembly GCF_011952255.1. Lineage (NCBI taxonomy): Eukaryota > Metazoa > Arthropoda > Insecta > Hymenoptera > Apidae > Bombus > Bombus vosnesenskii. The sequence continues at coordinate 530,958 of NW_022884343.1, forward strand.
AAACTTGATGAACAATTAAAGTATTTTATTACATATAAGATATCAACTGACAAACTTTGGCAAAAGTGTAAGGTCATATTCAGTGGGTCCCAGGTACCTGGAGAAGGAGAACACAAAATAATGGACTATATACGTTATATGAAAACACAAGCAAATTATGATGTAAATACAAAACATTGTTTATATGGTTTAGATGCAGATTTAATAATGTTAGGTTTATGCACGCATGAAATACATTTTACATTATTGAGGGAAGAATTGACATTTGGTAAAAAGCAAAAAAAAGTTTGTTTAACACCAGAAGAGACAAAATTTTGTCTGTTTCATTTATCTCTGTTAAGAGAGTATATAAATCACGAATTTTCCTCATTAAAGGAAAAATTGCCTTTTCCATATAATTTGGAAAATATAATCGACGACTGGATTTTAATGGGATTTCTTATAGGAAATGATTTTATACCACATCTGCCAAATTTACATATTGTACATGGCGCATTGTCTGTATTGTATCAAGTATATATGGATGTAATGCCTACATTAGATGGTTAGATAATCTAAAACAGAAGAAGCATGTAATACGGTATGTTTCATAAGTTTCTTAAAGTAGTCATTTCATTTCAGGTTACATAAATGAAACAGGAACGTTACGATTAGATAGATTTGAAAAATTTATGGAAAGACTTAGTCGTTTTGACACATTGCAATTTTCGGAGTATTACGCAGATCTAAAGTATCTCGAAAGTAAGACAGGAAGACCTCTCACTGAAACTGAGAACTCCAATGACAAAAGGTCAGGAAGCAGTGAAGAGACTCGTTCTCCAAGGAAAATGCAAGATAAGGAATTCGATGCTTTACTTAGATCTGCCGCGGATATGGTATTTACTTAAATTGTACTTAAATAATCATATTTACAATATTTACTCTTTAACAGCAATCTAATGCAGTCAACAGGAAAGTATGATGATGATGAATTTGGTGATGATAAATCAGATTGTGAAATGTACACTATGGAATTCGTTCAATGCAAAAAGGATTATTATATAAATAAGCTAAAATACGAAAATATAGACGAGTAAGTGTAACTAACAAAGATCATGTGACTCAACTTCATACGTTTGTTAATTGTGTCTTAAATGATGTTTTAGAAATTTTTTACGTTCACAAGCTGAGGGTTACGTTAGAGCAATTCAATGGAATTTAAATTATTACTATAACGGTTGTTGCAGCTGGTCGTGGTACTATCCACACCATTATGCACCTTATATTTCGGATATAAAAGATTTTAAAGACTTGAAATTGGAATTTGATTTAGGGGAACCATTTTTACCGTTCGAACAATTATTAGCCGTGTTGCCATCTTATAGTAAAGACTTATTACCGCCAGCATTCCAAACATTGTTAACCGAGGATCAATCTCCTATAATTAAATATTATCCGACGAATTTTGAAACAGATTTAAATGGCAAGGAGCAGGAATGGGAAGCTGTAGTACTCATTCCATTTATAAATGAGAAAGATATAGTAGACGGTGCGTAAAAATATGTACATTTTCGCTTATCAATAAATTGAAATTACTAATTGAATTTTTGTAGCAATGGCGCCTCGTTATCCACAAATAACTCCGGAAGAACGAGCAAGAAACAAGCATGGTCCAATGTGTTTGTTCACTTATACAGAAGAAAATTTAGGTGCTTATAAGGCACCTCAATATTTTCCTGACATTATTAATCACGCAAAAGTTCAACTAATTAATCGTGAGGACATTGCCGTACCTCAGGAAAAATTAGTTCGGGGCTTGTGTCCTGGTGTAAAGTTGGATGTATATTATCCTGGTTTTTCTACTCTACAATATATAGAACATACTGCGAGTTTAGAACAAGCCAAAGTAAATTGCTGTGGCTGACAAAAGTATTCATACACTTATTATTATGTTGTACATATCGTACATATTATATAAAATATTTTGAAATTTCATTAGCACTATAATAAGACACGACTGCCATCATTATATTAGCAAAAGTTAAGCCATATCTGAAAATATACATACAGAAGTTGCAAGAAACCTACTGCAAACTTATATTTATCAAACAATTAATATACAGTATAAATAGCCATTTCAATTATGTAATAAGTGTTAAAGATAGTCCTATGAATAGTGTTATTATAATATAGTGTAATATTGTTTAAATATTTTTATGATCTTTGCAAAATATATATATAAATTTTCAGAATGGTTTTACATCTTACCAATATAATCATGATAAATGAATGTTACTACAGCGCTGACGAAATTTCAAAATGCTTCGTTTAACACAAATAATATATTCATAAAAGATATCGACAAATGTATGAATACTTTTGAGAGTCACTATATCTACAATCTTTTTACTCTACATTCTTAACTATATTGCTTTATTTCATTGACATGTTCTTGCTTATAGGTAAAGGTATTCCAGAGACAATCACGCCGAGAAAGTATGATTCTCCACATAAAACCACAGTCCAATATTGACTTAACAACCATAGGTTTGAAATTATTAGGTAAAACAGTGTACGTGAATTGGCCTCATTTGAAGGAAGGTTTGGTAATCGGTGTTTCTGAATCGAGCAGGAAGATGAATTCGGTTAATCAGTTTGACAACATCAATGAAACAGAATGGAATGTGTGGAAGAAACGTATAACAGAAATGTAAGTCAACTAAAATTTGTCATTTAACGCTCTGAATTCTATAGGAATTATTATTTGTAGGTATAAGGATCATCTCGGAGTGGATATCGGAGATACGAAGTTTTTAGTTCATATACGACTATTGGTAGGCAAAAAGTACATCTTTGACGCTCAAGGAAAGGTGAACATCGAGAAACACTGGACCGAAATGCCAACTTGTTATGCTTATCAGACTATAGTAAAAGATATCACAACCTACTGTAATAATGTACAATCATACAAGACTGTCAGTGATATCTTTGAACCAGGAACTGTATGTTTCATGTTGACTCATCCATATTATGGAGCAATGGGAAAAGTACGTCATATAGAGTAATTAGTCGTATTAGTATTATTAGATGTATAGAGTAATATGTCGTAGAGCAAAGATGTGATTCTTTTTCTACTAGATACATGAATCCGCGATCTGTAAGAAGTCGGGCAGAATAAAAGTATCTGTAACAACGATGCGAGAGCCGTCGTTTGAAGCGATCAAACAGATTCAAGCAGATCTCCAAACCCAATATATGCACGGCAGCGTAGCTTCGCAGAGGTTAGGTATAAGCTCCTTGCTTTTAAGTAGAATTACCGGCACGATTTTCGTAAAACAATCCTCAAATGAACTTCAGCAAGATGATGTTACATATAATATCGGATTTAATTTAAAGTTCAACAAAAAGAACGCGGAAGTAAGTGCATATATATATATATTTTTTCTTTTTTATAGATTTATCATTGTGTGTATAATTTTAGATACCTGGTTACACTAGAAAAGGGGAACTTGGTCAATGGTATTACAGTCCTAAAGCTCTCGACTTAATCCGTAGCTACATGTTGAGGTGCCCCACTTTGTTTGAGCGTTTAGCTCAAAATCCAATCACATGTATTTTTAAAGAAGAAGATCTATTTACTAAAGGGTAATCAATAATTTTATTAACAATCAATCTTTGGTGAGGTTGACAACCATTAAGTCGTGATATTTCAATACTATAGTTCTGAAGAACTAACCGATACAGTGGCATGGTTGAAAGATCAACTTCATGGAATAGAAAGCCGTGCTTGTGGCAGGGAAATTATCGAGAATACTATAATGAAAAACCTTGAAGAAATAGTGGATGCGTATCTCGAGTCACCAAATAGCATTGGAAAAATTGTGGACATACAAGTTCAACCATATTTGCTTTATACACCTACTTTGCGTATAACAAACCTTCCACCTGATCCAAAAACGCAGACTCAGCTATTGGACAGAATTTGCTGTATTAAAGATAATTTCACGGTACCTCTTGGATACAAGGGAACTATAATTGGAATACAAAAGATGGAAAATACGTTGGACACTATGTACGATGTTTTGTTCGACAAACCAATCATAGGTAAGGATAATGTCTATTTCTTGAAGCGGTAAATTTCAGCAATTTGATTTACTTCGACATTATCTTTAGGTGGATTTAGCATAAATGGATCTTCTGAATTCCGCGCGTATCGTTTATCAGTTCTTGATTTTATAAATATCAGTTATGGGCAGAGAATAGAGCAGGGTAAAGGAACACAAATGAATATAGAATCCACAGAGCAATGGAAGAACATCATGGCCATCAATCAGGACGCTCAATCGCGCACAAATGCCAGCAATGTTATATATAGGAACGAAAAGCATTTAACGGTGGAAGCACCAATGTCACCAAAGTCATGGTCTACACAAAAGAATATAGAGGAAATTCCGAAGAATCAGCTGCCTCATAAATTCAAGCAGTATAACGCGCAGAACACTGTAAGCGTTCGGAAATCGCATAAACCAGTAGCAAAAAGTGTACAGCTTTCTCAAAACGTGCCGAAGAAGCTGATGGCAGAACCGACATCCGAGTTCCAGGCAATATGGAATGAATTGCATAAAAAACAGGTTATTTAATTGACAATTTAAATATTTTAAGTTGTTTTTAAGAAATTAAAAAAGATCTTAAGTTATTACTCATTTACTAGGAGCTAATCAAAGCTGTGCCACAAGTCGAAAATTCAGTAAGTATAGCTGTGTGGTATTTAGCATTTTATTAACAGACTATTACCAATCATGGTATTTTAGCTACAAGATCCTAGTGCTTTCTTAAAAGCAGTGTTAAAAATTTCCGATGGAAATTCTCAAGAACCTGTCCACCCTGGAGTATCTAAAACAACTAAAAGTTTAAATAACTCACAAGAAGAAAAGAAGGCATTGGACACGCCACCTTTAGTGCAACAAATGTTTGATGTAAGCATTTATTTCGAGTCTTTAACATAGGGATAAAAAATTAAATTAAATTAAAAAGGATTAAAAAAGAATTGTTCCATTCCAGCATGCTCGACAGAACGACAAGGCGCCAACTTGGTATTGCTCACAATTACTGAATTACTATCAACTCAGTGGAGTGGGAATGCCTCGATATAGTTATTTTGGTGTTGGAGATAGTAATTTGATCCAAGCACATATTCTTTTACCGGATAAAAGAATATTTGTTGGAGATCCTTGTGCGAATCACGAACAAGCAGCAGGAAGTGCTGCAAAGAAAGTTTATACAGTAATTTGAAGTTTTATTTGAATATCTTCCTACTTTTTTTATTCTTACTCTATTTGTTGATTTTTTGACAGGAACTAAAATTAGCTAATTTATTGCCAAATATGAAGATACCTTTACCACCCCCGCAACATTGGTACTCTAATCCCCAGAACAGTAATTGGCCACAGAATGTAAGGCCACCACCAGTACCATATTACCCTCCAGAACCTAAGCTTCTTCAACTTTTCCCTGATTGGGTTCAAAAGGACCATCATCGCGTACCTGGACTTCAAGAAACGCCCAAGCATGATAAACATCAGTATAAGCATCATATTCAATCAAAAGTAGAACGAACTCATAATCAGAAGGAACCAAAGGCAGAGACAAAGAAGTGCACAGCTTTCGTACCCTTACAAGCACAAAAGAAAAGCAGACACATCACAGCCAAACAGGCTGTAAGCAAAGACAGTGCAAATCAAAGTGCCAAAGACAAACCTCAACCCACAGTACAACAGAAGGGAAAGGAAACGCCAACGAAGGTTTGTTATCAATATTTTTTAAAACAATATTTATTCTCAAACAATTATAAATATTCATTTCTATACTAAATCTTTCTAGACGATAAAAGTGGAAGCTGTCAGCACGACCCTTGAGAAGCAGAAACCAGTGCAGAATAATTCACATCAAGTACAAAATACACAGACCGTAATAAAGCCTAAAAAGTCGCGAGTTGCGGCGAAATTTTGCATATCAACACAAATTGAAGAAGCCAATCATAGTAAAAATCAAAATTCAGGTTAAAGAAAAAGGAAGAACATTTGGTAAACAATCGAAAGACATTCTGATGCGCTTATCTCTCTTTTACATTTCTTTTCGATATTGTGTAATAAACAATTCCAAACAAAACGAAGGTGCATGTGTGCAAATGGAAAAAGAATCTTCAAGGATATTGAAGTAGCATGTTTGTAATACTCAATCATAAGTAACTTTTATTTTGGAATTCTCTTTTTTCCGATTTTGTAAGCATATCGACAATTCAAATGTAAGTCATTTTTATTTTGTAGTTCCCTTTTTTCTCCGTTCTTTTGTAAGCATATCGAGTTGAATGTTATACATCTGAATGATGTTGAAACATAGAAGTTAATTTGTAAGATTGATTTAATGTGATTTAGAAACAACAAGATAAATGAATATTTTATGTTTTATGTTGTGTGGAGGTCGGTATTGAGTATTATGTAGGTTACAGTATATGAATTCTATTAAAAAATGGAAATGATTTCTTTGTAAACTTTTAAAACGCACTGATTATGGACAATGAATAAAAAAAATCGATGTCTTATGTAATATACTTCTGTTTATCACTTCTCCTTTCACTCATTATATATTCTTTTTAAATATATGCATAATTTTTATTTAAAATTGCTTGTTATATAAAAGATAAACATTACCATTCGCGGTAAAAGATATAATACACAGATTATAATAGCATTTACTCAATCGAGCATGATTAATTACTTTTCGTTACTTTCCCTTTTGCTTTCATTGCTTACGCGTCATTACACTCCAATTAGTCGCAGAAGGTAAATTTTGCAGGCTAAAATCTTGCAATAAATCGCACATCCGTTTATTCGTTCGTTCTCGGAGGATATTTTTAATGAAATTCTCCTTTTGTGTTTGCGAAATTTTGAATAAGGCACCATGTTTTTCAAAGGCGACACGAAGCCACTGTGCTGTCCATTCTATGCATGTTTTATTCAATGTCAACAAAACTTCCGCGTGAGGTTCTAGGTATCTCCGTGGTACTTGTCCTCCTATTATTACGAATTTTTATTATATAGTTATTTGACATTTTTCAAGGAACAGCTATCTATTTACATACCTACACACTGTAAAATTACGTAAACTAACTGTTGACCAATTGGTTGAACGAACGTCTGTAGGTGCGGACTTTGCATAATAGCATGTGTGAGGAAATGTCCGGCCGCCTTAACTGTGCCCGATTCTGGTAACGTTAAACAGTCGATTCCTGCATTTTTTAAATTTTGATATTACAGATTTCCGGATTTAATAATCGAAAATATATCAAGTTATAAACTAAAACTTACCACATTGCAACATTTCAGGAATTTGTTCCGGAATCTGTAACAATAGCCTGGTATTCTTTTTGCAAATTTGAGCCAACAACCCAAGATATGCTTCCATTAATTCTGCCCAATCGGATAAATTTCCATTTACGGATCTGCAGGCCCTGACGCCACTTAGCGTAATAGAACTTATGTCCGCGAAAACGGGACCTATTACGTTATTCGGATCTCGTCCAAATAATAGGACAAGTTGTCGAAGAAGATTTAAAGCTGCGGGATGAGGCCAATTCTTGTACGAGTTTGCCAGAATGGGAAGTAGAGGTCGAGCATCTTCCTCAGGATGCAACAATGACATTAGGGACTTTTGGGCGCAGATATACATCTCTTCTAGCGTGAAATTGTCCTGTCCCCACTCGGGATGAGCAACGATTTGACTGAATATCGGTAACAGTCCATCTAATACAGCCTTTCCAATAGATCCTTCTAATGTAGAAAAGAACATGGTGGCCATTTTTAATTGATTCATTACTGCACCACGTGCCATGAACCAAGGTTGTTGTAGTAATTCTCGAATTTTTATTATACATAATCCTAGTGTAGCATCCAGATGAGCTAATTGTTCGTCAACAGAGGGCAAGGTATTTAGCAACTTGCCAGCTGCATACATCATTCGTAAACCTTCTGCGCATCCCGGAGTAACGTTTGGAAGAGTTTGTTCGATAGTGTTGAGAATAGATGGAGCAAAAGGTGTGAGTTGCTGTTCACATTCTCTAGCTAAATCTTTCAAAGCCATAGTAGCAAAAGGTGCCGTTACTGAGCCTCTTGTCAAACCTAAAGTTACAATTCGAAGCACTCTCTCTAGCCAAGGATCCGGATGTTCTCCGATCCATTCTGCATATGCTCCCATTGTTGAACACGCACATGCGAGTACCTAAAAACATAGAATCAAATCTTGCATTCCATCTATGATGAAGTAAAGTAAGCTTCTACATATTACTTTTTTTGTAAGTGAATATAAAATTGCAAAATATAATTAAATTATGCAGCATTTTAATACTAGAGAATTTGTTGTACCTCTCCAGGATAATGATCATATGGGATATGACTAAGAACCAAATCCATTAAAGCAGGAATGTAGTGGGATTCCTCAATACCAACGCTATCGGCTACAGCCTCAAAAGCGTGCAACGTTGACTCTACTTCTGTCCACTTCTGTGAACTGTTTAACGTCTGACTTAATCTCTGTCCGAGAAGCACTAGTAAATCTTGTCCTAATACTCTATAACAATAATCTAAAGCATCTGCCACATCTTGTCTGTAACACCTGAAAAGTTCTCTTTCATCTACATCTCCTGCTTCGTTGTGAGTCAAGGGAAGTGTCGACTTTCTTAATAATGCTTGAGCTAATCTTGCGTAAATGGGTTTTAGAATCAGCAAAGCACGACTCTCGTAAGGTTGATCGAGAGTAGGGAGATAATCCTGCAAAGCGTACCAGAACCCAAATGGGATAGAACTGCGAGTTTCATTCGTGGGATATCTTCCCTCTTGTTCTGAACATTGTAAAAGTAATTCAATTAAACCTTCGACTGTCCATTTCTGCGTATCATTTCCTTCTTCCACTAAAGCATTTAAAAATGTTCTACTGTGAGCCTCTCCAATTGCAGTTAAAATTTCACAAAAATATTTGTCACTGTATTGTCTTGCCATGGTTACCAAACTATGTGCCCATTCCCACAATGTTTGTGGTCTCTTTACAAGTTCACTATGGGTTACTATCATATTTAAGCATTCTTGAACTACTTCCCAACCTCTGGGATTTTCGCCATGCATTGTCCTTTAAAATTATTTATCATTTTGTCTCATTTATAAAAAACATGTTTGAAATATATATACACATACCTGGCTGGTGCATAATATGCTGCAGCTGTTAATAAATGGGGGTATATTTGCCCTGTTGCCTCGAGGGGAAGTTGACCAACTTTAAGCCAGGATAATGCACATTCCATAGCTAGTAAGTGCATATCTTTATTAACGTATTCAGAATTTAGATTAGTCATGGAAAAAACTTCTTCTAACAACCAGGTTGTCTTATACCAGCTATTTATTATACATTTGTGTAATTTGGCTCTTCTTACGTCATGTCTTCTTTCAAACTGATTACATTATTGAACATGTTAATATAATATATAATATAAGACTACAAAAACTATTTATGTATATATCTTACCTCTACAGGTAACACAGAAAGCGTGCGTAACAATAGTTCCAACATAGGAAGAGAATCATAAGACAACATCCGTGTCAATTCCTCTACAACATTTTTATCTTTATTATCATTATCTGCAACTATACTAACATTTGCTACGTATCCAGCTAACTGAAACCATAGAATTCGTTACTTTATTATCTCTACAAGTTAAATTAAATCAAATAAATTCAAGTAGGAGATATTACCGCTTGACAAAGTTTAGACAGAACAACCTTTGGCATGTCTGGCTGCTTCATAAAGTTTATTAAACGCTCCTGTAGAACAGGATATTCACTCTTGGGCACTTCATCCCATTGCTTGGAAATTTTAGCATGTAACGTGGTAGCCGCATAAAACTGTGCTTCTCTTGACTATGATAAAAATGAGGACTATTATTTCCAATAAGATACCAATATCCCATGGAAAAAGTAATATATTCCATTACCTTAGAGGAATGAAGAAGATCCCAAACAAAAGTCCAGGCTTCTGGAGAAGTCTGAACTTTAAGCAACCATGAGTGAACGTCGTTATTTCCCTCCGCGTAGAACTGCTTCACAGCTTGGTCGATTACACTTGCATAATCCATTGCAAATTATTTATTGGTCTGATAAATAATCTTATAGTCAATAATTATCTAAAAGCCTAAACTTGGTAGGATTCCATTATACACAAATAACGATTTCTTTCGTTCAATTTCATTGAAATTTTGTATTTAGTTCGTTTCACCGTATCTATCGATAACAACTTTTCTATCATTTTCTTTGTAAATCATTTAAAACGTGTTAAAATTTGTTGCATGTAAAACTACTTAATCCCTGTTTACACGGTTTCCTTCGATCGTTTTAGAGATCTCACAGTTGCTCGCGGAAACAACATCCTTCGTTGTCGATGACAGCGCTATTACGTGTTTAAAAGCAATCCAAAACTTTATATCCGTTTTTCAATCGAGAAAGAAGAAAGCTAAGAAAAGCTTTGATTTGAAAGAGGCAGCTGGAGATTGGCAAAAAAAATCCTATATATGCCTTTCTTATGTATTTTAAAGGTACGTAGTGAATTTATACATCAAACGAATCCATGTGAACACGCAATAACATAACTTCAAAAGTTCGACATATCAGCACTACGTTGTATAATATGTATGTGTTATAGACACCTTGCCGTTACACTTATCAAAATCCCAGAATTTGGGAAGTTTAAATGTTTTAACCATACGACATAATCTTTATCGGATTATTTGAATTATTATGTATCATAACCTCTTCATTATGTTGTCATTACTTCATTGTTAATTTTTATTTTTATAGAAAATTCTCGATGAATGTAAACTGTCTTCCTCATGAAAAAGCTACTACTATGGATGATTCCAAGGATCTACCTAGTAAAGGTATAAATAGAATCTTATTACTCTTTTGATACTATTTAAGATAATAATCGTTATCTATTGTTAATGTGTAAGCAGTAGCTCTTGTAGAGCGTAACATTCAACCGCAAGGTATTCCATTAAATGATCCAGAAGCTGTGGGTAAAATCTCTCGACAAGATTTAATTGCATTGGCAACGGAAATAGAAAAAGCAGACAACTTTGTTAAAGCAAATGCCTGCAGCAAATTGCAAGTGATTGTAGACCAAATAAGGCACCTGAAAAAACAAGCTGAAAATATTCTCACAGAAGCTGATTGGAACATGAAATTACATCATGTTCCTTGTAATTTTGTAAAACATCCTGGACAAGTGTATCATTTGTACCAAAAAGAAAGTGGTCAGCTTTACTTATCCATGATTAGTCCAGAAGTAAATAAATTATGCTTTTAAATAATTTCAGAATTAAAAAAGATATGTGAAAAGTCCAACTATTTTATATTCCAGGAATGGGCTATATCAAATTCTGGACCAGTTCAGACTTACAAGGGTTCCTACAGACTAGAATATGATCATTCATGGACATCTTTAGAAGAGACTGATAAGAAGAACAAGGAAATGACTATATTGGCTCAACTTTGGTCCAATATTTCAACAAATGCATTGAAAAGTATTGATTTAAATGTAAATATGTAAAAATGATATGTAACATATCTGTTTTAAATAAATCATTCATTTGAAATGTGTTTCCAACTAAAATTTAAATTATATTTATTACTTCCTTAGATTAAATATATGGGGAGGAACTATGCATGTGCGTTCTACATTACCATTTTACATAATTTATCAATTACACTTTTCATACTAATTCGTAGAATACTACTATTTTCGAGAAATTAAATGTATGAGAGAATACAATTTCTAAAAAATGATGTATATATTATACACATTCTGTGTTTAATGAAGGAAATATTTCATATATTAACGAACTACGAAGCAAAGATACAGTTCTATCAATAATCGATTCTTCGAATAATACTTTCTTTAGTGTGAAAAATATCTCTATTATAGTCATATAAAGGCATACTAAGTTTCTCCCTCCTTGATCTTATACGCGAGAATAAATCAGTCGTCGTATCTAAGACAATTTGTTTCTTACAGTAACTGTGAAAATAATAATCTGATTCTTTCACTGTTTTCTTTGCGCATCATGCAAACGATTACTTTGGGGACATAAAATTATCGTATAAAGTAGTATGAATGATCGATGAACACTCAATTTCTTCAAGGTATCTGTGGAAGTTTAATCTAAAAACGGTCGAAAGAACTCAATGAAGCAGCACAGACTATAACCATGAAACACGGTGATTTTACTTCGATTTCTTATGATGGCGTATACGTCATGTTGTGTTCACTTTATGTGCTGAAACAGACCAATTTTTCTTGTTAATATTTATAAAAATTATAGTCACAGTTATCATTATATATCATCTAGTTTAGTTCTTACATGGTAATGGTATTCTGACTGGTGCATTATCTTTCACTATGCATTCGTGTGTTTGATTACGAAATAGATATTGTATTAACAATTGTTTATCTTCTCCTACACATGGATCATAAAATCCTGGCAGTTCACTCTGCAATATGGGAACATACAATAATTTTATTTTTTACAAAAAAGAAAAGATACATTATTTTTAACTAATTTTACAAAACATACCTTAGATGCACCATGAAGGATTAACTTTGAATTCTTTACCAAACATTGTAAAGGGATGGTTACATCTATTACTTCGTCTCTATGTATAGTCTGCTGCTCTGAGTTGTACTGATCTCGCTGAGGGTAGACAAATCTTCCATACAAAGCTTTCGTGATAATCAATCCCTTCTTTGATTCTTCCGTAGTTCTTATCCTACTCACGGTGGCTTTCATTAATCTGGTAGCGCTCTCTGCCTCTTTTTGTTTTTCCATCATCCTCGTCTTGTTTACCTCCTTCTCTTTTTCTTTTTCACGTTCTTGTCGTTTTTTTACCATAGGATCTATAACAATCTTCTTCAGCACGACCCATGTCATTAGTGGGATTACAGTAGCGTAGAACATAGTAGCTGGAAGAACCTCATCACTAAGATGAATAGGGAAGGCGTAGGTTTGAAAGGAACGATTCAATTTAAGCTTTAGCATGACTCCTGTTGGCACCCCTGCGGACACGATCGCGGATAATTTAGTGTGTCGCGAAACCTTTTTTTCCGCTCCGTATTCTACGAGCAGTCCGAATGTGCCAGCTCTGTAATTAATAAAATGTTCACGACTTAGAAATATAGAATACATACAATCATGGGTAATAGAATAATTTGTTGACTGATATTCACCTCACGCTGCCACGTAGCTTCATCTCTTTCTCGTGCATTTTATATATGTAATTAAAACTAACGAATGATCGTAGAACACCAAGGTGAATGGAAAACGATGTATAAGTTCTCGCTGTATCTCTAACAATACTGGTACTCATGGAACTTTCTGGACCCGCATTATATGTAAGGTCACCCATTATATGAGTATCTAATTGCATTGTGAGTCCTGAAATTAATATAATTCTTTTAAAAATTACATAATATTTTCAGCAGTCGATATCAATAAGTAAGATAAGGTGGACGAACATACTGCCTATAAGACTAGCCTTAATATCGAATGGAGTGAACTCCAGTATTGTTGCCCCATTGAACAATACTTTATGGGGTAGCATACGAAAACCTTTGAACGATATCATCGGTCCGTTCCCAGCACCGACCTCTAATTCTACCCAACCTTTAGACGAAAGCAAACGCTTCGCTGACATGTTTATAGAACCAGATCCTACACCATTTCTTGTGCTTAATTGACCATACAATGTTACAATATCTTGTAAACTAAGAGGTGCTTCAATAGATTGTGTAAACGACATTCCACTGACTTCTATGCATGAAAGTATATCCCTGCTATATTTTAAAATATAATGTATTTTATAGCACATATATCTGAATTAAAGGTTACAGTGCATTACCTATCTTCAGGATCTTTCTCATATCTGTTAAAAAGGTCTGTTGCGTTGATATTCATTGTGATACTAGTAGTGGGATTCGTGAGGCTTAGTAATTTTCTCTCTTGTGCTTCTCTCGCTAGATATTCATATTCTTCCCTGATTTCTTGAGGTGTTCTAGTACGTTCTACTATTTCCCAGCCTTCAGTTTTCAGTCCTTTAATCCCCACAGTGTCATAAATAGCTCTTTGATGGGGATTACTTAAAACTATAATATATATTATAGTAAGCATTTTACTTTCATATAATATAATAAAACATTAAAATATATTATTCTATATAAACCTTTGTAAGCTGCTTTAGTACGATTAAACAATACTTCTGCTTCTTTCTTGAGCACAGGGTCCACATGCTTGTCAGGATGATATAGTTTGCTCTGTGTACGGTACGCATAATTGATTTCCTCCTGTGTAGCCTGTAAGCAAATATATCATAAATAAAATGTTGTAAAATAATTTTTTATTTTAATAACAGAAACCTTAAAGAAAATTCAATCCTGAAGTGCATGTTTCACTATTCACGCTATAAGAACAGTGACTAAAATAATTTATTATTCCCTTGAAAAAGATTGATTAGCAAAATATAGGAATGTAATAGTACGTTTGAATGATTTTCATAAAGTACAAGTTCATATTGTTTATTATATATCCCTAAGGGAAGCTCGATTACATCAGACACCAAGGAATACTATGTCACGTGGAGATAGAGAAATTGGTCTTCAGTTTCAGTAATTCGAAATGATTCGGTAACTCACGTTTCTCGCAATGTTTAGGAACGTGTAGTAATCGTCCTCGATTAGATGTTCCTGATCGTTGTCATCGTCCATCTCGGAATTTCGACTTTTTCCCTTGTCGACTCACACAAATTACAAAGTGCCAATGCTTTCCCTTAATCTTAGTCTTCTGCTCCTATAGGTTACGAAAAACTCGGTCGAGAACCGGTTATCATTTAGTACTTGCAGCTATCGTCGGATGGTGCCAGATGAATGGAACCACAGACGGGTATACAAGATAGATCTAACATCTTTAGAGATTTCGAATCCTATGTTTTGAAATACGGAGCGGACGTTTAAAAAAAAATCGGACGTTTGTTATGTCCTTTACGATTTAGAGCAATGAGTCTAGAAATTATAAATTTAACTACCAAAGTTGATAAAGACAACATGAAGGTAACAGAAGCAAAAAAATCTGTGTTAGAAATATGTATATAACCTTTTTTGTTACATATCCATATAAATATACACATGTATGTATAATATATACACATATGCATACATTACGTTGCGTTTTAGAATATTTTATAATTTGACGATAACAATTAGATTTTCGTATGAGATAAATTCTATTGTATATCACTTAAAAACTTGTCCATCAACTTACATTTTCTGCTACAACATAAAATGTTATCAATTTTTGAGATCCTTTATACAAACTTACTTAAATATGATCTCATTAAAATGATTTTTATTTTTACCTTTATTTCGCTTATCCACATTATCGGAGAATAATAAAATTTAACTGTTTATGTTTAAGCTTGTTTAGCAATAAAACATTGATGACTTTATGAAGATTTAATGAAAGGTACAAGCAAGCACAAGTTATTATTATTGAGATTTTATACTCATTCCTACTTTCATCTTTCTTCTGTTTGCTTTTTCCAATCTTTTTCGATCGTCTATGTCATCGTGTGTAATGACAGGCAAATGAAAAGCGAGGTAAAACATACCACGGGTCGTACCATAGAGATATAAAGATAGAGTGTGTGAGCAAGCTGAGAAAGCGGTATAAGAGTAGAAAGAGAATGCTGCATACAAACCTCTCATATTCTTGTCTAATAACACATGCACATTCGTATAGAAATAGTAAATAAAAATGTAATCATTGAGTGGTGTCTGTGTTCACTGTGTCTGATTAGACAAGCACAGAAGAAACCCTCTATACAGCGCTTTTTCTATTTCCATATTGCATCCACTTGCACGGTAACATATGACTCGCATACTCTATCTTTATCTCTTTATGGCCTGTACCTCGTCGGTGATCGTACCACAGACGACAGATCAACTGCATTATTAACTTTTAAGGAATCACAAATAATCATAATAAAAAATTGTAAGATTCATTGCAAGTACAATTGCAACGATTACAAGAAATGCCCTCCTTCTCTTTGTTTCCCAAATCTTTACGATTTATCTCCCTCCTTATTGTTTTATTTTCTTTATATATACTAGATAACTTATAAGTAATGCAAAATTGCAAATTACATACAATATTACAGTAAAACTTTTTATGGTCCTAGTAAACTCTTGGCACTAATAAATAAATGTCGATTTATTTTATATGGGCTCATCTATTAAAAGATGGTAGTTTATTTTACATGATCTCCTTTATTAAAATGATAATTTATTTCATATGGTCTGTTTTATTTAAAAAATCGTTGTATTACCCTGTAAAATTCTTTTATATTATTAAATATCTGCTTTAAGCAACTTTAGTACAATCCTAAAATTATTCAGAAAATTATAGACTTCTCTAATATAATATATTTTGTGATAATATTATTGTGACAGTTTAATATGAGTATTTTGTACTCTGTATTGTATTGTACATACTATATTGTATTATACCTAAATAAAGTGACACGAGATCTAATTAAAAAACGAAGGAGTCAACAATTTTGAACAATTCTACGTTTCTATACTTCCCTTAACAAGTTAAGAAGTACATACAACCATGACACAATAGCTTGCAATGCGTTACTGTGGACTGTAGAACGTGACCACGACCAGTCATGACAAACCACCATAAAAAGCCAATAAAATTGGTAGGGAGAGACTGAAAGAAAGGGCAGCCCAGTGTTCCGGAGTCAGTTTGCTTTGACATTCCCTAATCAAAACAAGAATTCTCTTTTTCCTCGTGTTTCCTTACGCTTGTTGGGTCAGTCATAATTTTTAAAGGGTTCGAAGGATTGAGTTTCCTAATAATTTATCGTCCCTTCATAAGCGTGACCTGTTACGAACGATAGGAATTTTTATAGTTTCCAACAGCATATGATAATAAAAATATTAAAAATATTCACCTTATCCTTTGTTCATAATGATCCAAGATAATAAAAAATATCGACGGTCTAATTGAAAATAATTTGCAACAAATTATCCGGAGTCTCGATATATTCCTTTCGATATGATTAGTTCGCATGTAATAGAGTATCGTGCACGTGATAATAATTGGACAGGCAAGGCGCACGTTGTTTTAGTAGCGAATTAATCGCAATCGCCGCGGCTAATGGCAACAGTAACGTTAAGAGGCGAGGAAACAATCGGCCGGATCGGTCGCCGGTATTGTTAAACACGCTCATTGTACTGCTCTAACAATACACTGTTACAGTGACAACATTCAGCCCGGTGAGTCTTAGCCTTCGATCAACAATCCGTTATCACCATTGAAAAATATCCGGCTGTTGTTTTTCTTCTTCTTTTTTCAACTACTTGGACCTAATTGAAATTTTAACTATTCGTTCAAATTTCTTATCTTCAGTCAATGTATGAAATCAATAAGAATCGTAATGTACAAAAATCTAATTATAAATTACGTTGTAGAATAGTTGACTTGAATATATTCGAAGAACATAGTCAGAAATAGATATTTTTTCCAGACTGATTTACCGATGATGAAGGTTCATAGGGGGATAGGTGTATTTCATAAGGGATCTTAATTAATTTCTACTCTTTCAATTCTTGTCCTTGTACTGATTGTTTAAAGAAAGTTTATTTCTTGACTTCCTCAATGCTTGATGTTGGATGTTTATTTTGTGGTCAATGACCACTGGTCGAATATTTCATGGCTTTCATTTCTTTCAAATTGTTTCTAACCATTACCTGCAAAAAGAGGAATACGGTATTAAAAAATCAGTAAAAGAGCCTGAGAAAAGAATTTCATTAATAAAAAAGAAATTAGCTTAAGTATGTTAATTGCAAGAGAGAGGAATTCCAGCAATTAAAAAGCAGCACAAGAACACAGAAAATACAGTTTGAGTGACAAAAGAATGTTATAAGAACATCAGGAATTACGAGCAATTCAGAAGCCACACTGATCAACTCCATAAATTAAAAAGTAAATTTAAAATCAAAAAGCAAATTTTCAGAATATTGTGGAAATTTTAAGAATAACAGCTTTAAAACTTTAAAACGTGATATACAACACGATAATACAACACGAACAATGCACATCAACTAATAGTTACGGTATCTCTTTCATTGTTTTGATAGCAATATGTTATATTGTTAACAGATTAAGTATTATATGGTCAATGGTACGCAATTTAAAACGAAGCAAGAATTTTGGTTGATTAGATGGTCGATGGAAGAAACGTAAGCTCTTCTATTTCACAGTCGTTATCAGCAGCCTGCCTAAATCACGTAGCCTCGTATTACGTAATCAGTGGCATGTATACATATATGACAAGCCTATTTCTCAGAATCGTACCTACATCACGTAGGAAGTAAGTATTTATATTGCTCACGATCAATGGCTGGGAACTTGTGCGCTGTTTATTTGCCCGGAGATTTCGATTCCGATAGCGACACCGTGAAAAGAAACTGGCTCTCAGGAACTTCACCAGAATAAATGCATCGTTGTTCCTCTGAATCCTACCTCTCTAAAATAAAACTATACATAATTTTTAGTCTATTGGTTATAATTATTAAAGTTGTCAATAAATCTGTGTTAATGTAGGTTCTTAAAATAAATTTCCTGAAAAAGTTATCACAATAAACTGCGTACTTTATTTGACATACTTGAGAAGTTTCCTAGAATCTTCTAAAAGAAATTGATACTTGATATCTAATACAATAAAATTTCCTACTCAGGGTTTGACTAACCATAATTACATAAGACTATTCCAGAACTGCCTGGAAAATGTTTCAGTACAGTTTTCTTCCAATAAAGGTACTCGAAGCGTACACTTTTTCTGGAAAGCAATGAGTATCGCTTTTAGGGGGTTGAAATGGTACTCGGTACAGTACTACTGCTAAGTGAAACGAGTCGCAAGGTATCAGAGAATGTTCACTGGGCAGGCGCGTGCAGCTGATGCACCAGATCGATCTTTTCATCCAATGAAACAGGCAAATGTATCGCAGTCTCCGCCCAAAATATGGCGACCGTTTTTCCTTCCCCTCTATCCTGTTAAATGAACATCCCCGATGCTGTCTGTAACACGAAAAATGGAACCTGATCAGAAACACGTTTTTAATGGATCAATTGACCACACGTATCTCGCTTTCGTAGTCAAAAGGATTCATCATATTAAAGATTTATAATTCTACAAACAGTTTATCAATCTTTAGTTTTCAACAGAAATTAATTTCTACAAATGTATGCTTCATAACTTATGTATATATTGATGTAGAATATAATCTAAGTATAATGATTGTTCTTTTTGATTAAAGGAAGCTTTTTACGTGTAGATATAAGTTATGAGAAAAGGTATCGATCCAAACGAACGCGTGCGCGCTGATTGAAACCGGCACAGTGGAAACGGCAACTCTATGGTCAGACCGGGCGCAATGAAATCCTGACCAGGCGTTTTCCAATCAGTTCAGCGATTCTTTCGGCGACCTTAATTCCAGTAGGATTGTAGGTAATGATTATCGTGCAAAACACGGTTGCCTAATATGATTTCTTAAACGCCACCTGAGCACTGGTTACATAATTGCACTTGATGACTCGTGTTGGACCAATTCTTTACAAAGTAGAGCACACCAATATGTACATGTTTTGTGGTGGTGGAGGTTGAAGAATACCGAACAGAACAGGCTCTGAGGAGTTTTCACCTCAGGACAGCTGGACAGATGCAATTTTATTATTAATTATGCTGAATCTAATTTTATCTAAATTATACTGACTGATTGATACTTAGGAGTAAATATATATATTTTAATCTCATTGACAAACTGGTACTCTCTAGGAGAACTTAATTTATACTGAAGTCACCTTGTACCCGGAAATTCCAACAACAGCTTGTAAAACTTTTGACCAATAAATAATATTGTCGTTCAGAACATTATTCTAAATACAATATTTGTTTCATGCCACTCTACCTCTTTACAAACTTGCTGCTGGAAGCATAACAAATAACGCCCCAACAGATCAACAACCATGAATAGTCAGACATCCTTATTTATGTAACTGTTGCTTTTTTCTCCAGCCTCAATAAAAATAATTCACCCAACGCACTGCGTCAATTGTGGAGTTTTTCATACAATCTCCTGCAAAGAAAATTCCCAAAGTTAGTTTATGGGCACTCGATATTGCATTGGAGAGAAATAGCAAGAGTTAGAGAGTAAGTCTTTGAAAGTAGCATACGAGAATTTTTGGCTGTTCCAACCGTTGGAGGCGGAGAACCAGACGTGGGAGGTCTCTGATAAGTTGAACGGCGCTGTGGCCGCGAAACTCCGCCTCTGTGCGCCTCCACCCGCTTCGGAACGCTCGCTGGCTCGCTCAGAACGTTCTCAATTAGTTTCAATCCCGACTGGCTCTCCTTTCTGGCGCACGTTCTATCGTGCTCTCGCTGTTACTCGACGGTTTCCACGCGAATCGCGATACAGTGATAAAAATTGCTATAGCAGTGCTTCAAACAAGCACCTTCTTGGTGAAAAGCTTCCTGGTGAACCAGCTACTGCAACTCAAAAATCTTCTGTTCCACTTGAAGAACCATCAGGTTTCTCTGGCTTCCTGGATCCTGTGAGTTCATTGGCTTATAGTTATATGTAAATGCTTTTAGTGATTTATTTAACCATCTTGAAAGTAATGATTTTTAGTTGTATTAATTTCTGGTAAATTCATGCTGTGGTTTACTGTATTTGTTTGGTAATGAGTTCCCTGTTCTTTAGTTTGAGTTAGTCTTCTGGGTTCTTTTTTGTGACTTGAGTTACATAAAGTGTAATTGAGTAAAATTGTAGTTTTTGCTGGTGGTTTCTGAGTCATCCAGACTCAGTTTATGCTACTTTTATGAGTAGCATAATATGTTTTCAAAATTGATGTTCTGTATCGTTTGAATGAGATAGATGAAGTAGATGAACGTGCACCAGTGTCTCCTTATGCAATTTAAGAAATGTCTTTGGAGATTGAACGTGAAGAATTCACTGAAATAAGTAGAAAATGTATTAGTACTGGATTCCCAAATAAAGATTACAAAATTATAAATCTGTCCTTTTCCCTTAAGTAAACTATATTTTGTATCTTGATTCTTTTTAATTTTTAGGAAAATTTTAATCAAATTGGAATCTTCTGATAACGGAGAAAATTTGTTCTCATAATTTTCGGGAAAAATCATGCAGAATTAGATTCTTCTAAACCTGACGGCGCCGTCGGACGTTAACGACGTGGTCTTTTACGTCATGTGCAAAGTTCACCTCTAGAAGCTCTGGGTCATCATTGATCTAACATCTCAATTCATACTAAACGTTTATGATCATGAATCTCATGAATGAGATGGTTTACTATCACAATACGCGAGTGAAAATAAAAAGGTAGATTTCGTGACATATTATTATTATTGAAATATCTAGAAGACCGTGGCCAGGAACGAGTTTGTAAACTTGATTCCGCGATCAGCAAAATTCCTATGAACTTAACGCGGTGTTTAGTAAACAACCAGATAAATGGCTCTTCCTTCTGCCAAAGGAGATAAGAGGATCTTCTAATTACGTCAAAACAGTCGTCTGCACCTCCATAAATCAGGGATCAATTAACATACACTAATCTTAAGGGATTTCAACAGCAAAATCATTCGATGGTAAATTAATTTTCTGATTTCGTTAAGTTTCCTACATATCAATTATTTTTTTGTTTCTATTGGGATTTTTTTCCATCATTACATATATGGACATTTCTTTTTAAACAAAAGATTAATTAATAGATGCTCGATTTTTAGTCAGAGATTTCACAACCACTGGTTCATTAAACTTGGTATAGGTATAACAATTAATTTTCTCCCTATTGAGACTTAGCTTGTACATTCCACCGTTGCATGATTATTCCTTTTTAACAAAATCAATTAATAGCTATATCAATTCAGTAAAAAGTTTCAAGATATCTGCCAGTTTTTTAGCGAGATCAAAGGTACTTAACAGTTTCAGTTATGTACAAACAGTGTTTGTTATGTACAACAGTGCCACGCAATGTTTGTACATAGTTTTACATTTTATAATACTTAGATGCTCTCCTACAGATCAAAATATTTATCCATGATGTTCGTAAACATATCTGAATACGTCATGGGACATTCAATAAATTTGTTAGTCATTTCCCAGTAGAAGTGCTTAATTGTTAACGAAAAAAACGGCCTCGATTAGCATTAAAGTGAATAATCAGCGAAATTACACGCGGTTTGATGCTGATACACAGCTAATGAGCTCATTCAGCGATAAAGCGATATGAGTAGCTCCTAATGTACATTCACTCTTAAAATAAATGAGTTCGACGGGCCGCGTATACCCTCTTATTGTCAAAATTTACGAGATGTCCGCCGGAGGACGTATCCAGGATTCTCTGTCGGCGGCCGCCGGAAGTCTCAACGACTCCCTCGGGATATACTCCCTTTCCTCGTGCTCGGCTAAGTGCTCAGCTGTTGCTCACTCGTCAACATTCCCTTCCAGAGCCGTGTCAAACTCCTTGTCCCATCGCATCGGCGGCTTTGAGCTTCAAACACGAGTCTCTACGTTGGGAATCGTTCAGGAGTATAGAAGCGATCTCGCTACATTTGTCACGAACAGGGGTTCCGGTTATTTTGTTGGTAGACGTCGGTGGAGAAGATGTTAGGTCTCTAAAATACATAGAAATTGTCTGATAATGTCTTTTGAACTGTGAAAGAACTTGTTTCTATATTACTTAGTAAATTGGCATTGATTGGACTATTAGACTAGGGATATTTATGAAAATTCATATTTCTAGACTGACAATAAGTCTTGTTTCACAATTCTTCTTTGCTTTTCATTTCTATGCTTTTGCATACTATATGCATTTTATGTGCATTTTTGCACATGCATAAAAATGCACAGTATAGCGATGATCGTGGTAAGAACTACTTTGTGAACTAGCTTTTATGTTACTAAATTATTGAGAAATGAAAGATTCTTTCTTGCTTGTAATTGTTAGGCTATGTTATAAATACATAAAAATTTTCATTTTTAAAATACAATTTCTAATTTTTTGAGCGTTTAGCTTATAAAATGAATTTGTATCTCCATTTTCTGTTACAGATCGTATCAGCAAATTTCAAGAATTATTTCCACCACCCCAGTGATACTCTGGTGTACCAACGTATCTTCCTCTTAAAGATGTAACATCAAGTATCGAAGGTGTACATAGCTTGTGATCAGTGTTTGACGGTCTTAAGTGTCAGTGTATTTGAAGAATCTTAAGGAAATTTCAGTCAAATTAATTAGAACGTTTTGAAAGAATCAGTGTTAAACAGTGGAGGGCTTGCCCGCCTATTGGGAGGACCTAGCCGTGCAGCATAGTGTAAATGCAGCTGCAGCGGCCAGCATTTTTATGAATTACGACCTGGATAAGTCAAGGATGGTCTCGCACGTCATTCCCGTCGCTGGGGTAATTTTCAACTTGTTAATTTACAATTTATCTATATCTGAACTGATGAACAATCATAAAAGATCATTCATCCAATTCCTACAGTCACATTATTAGGCAAAGAGGTTCATGGTGATAGTGTAGAATCCATAATTGCAAAACGATGAATTTTTCTGAATTTTCGCGCTTTTTCAAATGAACGTTCACGAACGCTCAGCTGGAACGATAGTCGACAGTCGAGCCAGCGTCGCTTATCGTCGCACATGAGAGAAGAAAAAAGAGAAAAGTGGAGGTCGTGATCTCGAAAATTTCGCAACTATCCGATCTGCGTCTTCGCCGAGCATTCTCAGCCATTCCCGTTCCCATTTCCAAGTAATTGACGCTCTTCTGTTTCCTTCATTCAAGTTAGAAAAATTCTTTTCCAACAATTACAGTCGAACATAATCCATGGAGTTTATTGAATAATCCTCTCTTCCATGAATGAACTTATACCTGATTGAGTCCGCGGATCGGTTGGACGTGGTTTAGATTTACAAAGCGAACTGGAGAAATCGATAGAAGCTCCTCTTACTATGGCTGACAGGCTAAACCAGGCCAGTTGTACGAGCATACTCCGTGCTGACTTAAATTAAACCAATATCGAAATCAGAATACGATTATTAGAGGGTGATGCGACGATTATTTTGGGGCAGACATGCGAACTAGTTATTGAAAATAAACGAACAGCTGATAAGCTGGAGGAAAAGCAGAGGAACTTTTATCAAGTCAATGATAAGAGAAGTTGCCTCTCACGTCGTCGACCTATGCTGATCTCTTCTCTTCTTTCACAGCCTGGTTTCTATTGCTGGATGTTCGTGCACTTGCTGAAAGGAGCAGAGTAAATTTTTCAGTCATTCTTCAATTTTTCATCACACACTGTAGTACTTTGAATAATTATAAATGGAAAACTAGTATTTGCTTACATTAACGGCTTTTATTGTTTGTTAAAAATCGCACTTTATTGCTTCTAAAATTCATATGTTATCACTCTTTTGGTATGATCAAGTGCATGTTTGATTGTTTGACAACTCAATGTTTCAATAATACAATTTAGACATGAAGTTAGTAATAAGTTTATCGGAATTTATCCTTAGAACCTAAAGTCATTCATCTGCTAGTTTACAGGAGTGATTTATAGGCCCTCTACCTTTATTAGTGTTGAAGTGCGAACAAGCTGAATCATCGGAAACAATAAATCCTCTCCTGTTTGTTTGTTTGTTTACGAAGCAACAAGGATTCTCCTCAGTCTTTAAGTACAAGTATCTACATGTTCCATAATTGAAAAATTATCATTACCACTTCCTAAACTTTCAAGGACATAAGGAGATCATGAATCTTGTAATACAGTGAGCGATTAACACCTTCAATGCAGGATATATCATTTCTTTTCATTTGGTAGAGCCTCAACAAGCTCTCCATATATTTCTACCAGCAAGTATACCGGTATTAATCTATCTAAGCATCCCAAAGTCTCTACCCTTTGAAGAATCCATCGCATGGCTATGCTGATTCCCTTTTTTCACTCGTTCAAAGCATTCATCGGTGGCGACAGAGGCCGAGGAGCTTAATTTAATGGCTGTCTAGCGAATTAACGAGGTGGCCACGTGTCCCAGCTAGCCGACCCGACGGATTTCTCGAGGACGTTTCTCAGTGTCAACCGTTGATGCACTTCTGCAGTATGTCCGACACAGTGCCTGTATATCTTGCTGCGTTTGCAAGCCGCACTTGACAGCTCTAGCGCCACTATAGAAATAATTATGAGCTCAGTGTCGAGTAGATTGTATACCCAATCGGTTTCAATCCCTAGGTCAACGACACGCCCTTTTATTTGGTCAGGTATACGAGTTAGGGAGAAGGATCTTCTTCCATGAAAATTTCCGATCGGTTTCTTTATGTCGTTCTCTGAATTGTATATACAATCGATTAATACAAATAGTTTATTTAGAAGGATTTGTTTTGAAAAAAAATAATATGGTATGATAAATATTGAAAAGAATGTACTACCTCAAGGTATCGTAAGGTTGTTTAACGAATTTTCGCCAAGTACACTGGTGGCTCAGTGCAAACTAGACGTCGTAAAACCGGATCGCAAATTAACGATCTAGCGAGATCGTAAGTTTCGCTTGGCATAATACGATGTCACAACACGGAGTCGGTGTTTGTAAGCTTCCGGCGACGGCACTTCAAACATTGCCAGCTACGAGCCAGAAGCCTCTTTGGCCCGGTCTCGTGGATGCGCCGCGTCGTTCACCTCTCACGATCCTCCGGTTCGTTCACCTTTTATCACCTCCTTCTTCCCTTTTGTTCATCGTGTTATTGTTACGTTAAAGAGCCATAACGATTACCTGGGTTACCTATTTCATCATTATTTATTTAAATTGCGTCGTAAATACCGATGAATATTCATATAGTCAGACGCTAGATTACATATGCATATATTACATTTGTAGTAATTTATTTTTGGCGAAAACTCTTCTTGCTATAAAATGAACTTTCCCGCATTAAAAATACATTCATGGTAACGAACTTCTTCGTGATTCCAGGAACTGCAGCAAGGTAATGGAAATTTGGGAGTCGCAGGGTTGGGAGGGATGCAGGAGTCGTCCCACTCATTGAAGATCAAGCAGGAGCCGTTTCAGGTGTCTCCACCGTCACCTCTTCCGCCTCTGCACCAAGGTAAGCGTTTAATCCTTAATCCTGAGCAACGAGAAATCGTTACTGTACAACCAAGCTTCTAAATCGCGTTGACAATTTTTGAAAGACTTGCTTGACGTCATCAGGATCCCAGCACCAATGATTCCTCCGTGTTCATGGAATTCGAAAACCGCGTTCTAATAATACAAAACGGTGCTCGAGTGTCGCGTGACTCTATACGATGAAAGGCGCGGTGCACGGGGAAGAGAGGAACGAAGAGACTGGGCCGAGGGTAATCTGAAAGAAAACAGAGACGTTAGGACGGAACAACGAATACGTGAAACGAGGAAAGAAAGTCAAAAGTGTACGGAGAGACGGCGGAGGATGATATACCGACGGAGGCTGCGTCCTGATCTCTCCACGCGTCGTTTAGTTACATTCTCTGGCTCGATTACGCTCTCTTCGAACACTGTCAGTGACTTATCCTCCACGGCTTCGGATTAGAGATTATCACTGATAGAAATATCCTTGCGTATACGACGCGCGTCTCCAGGGCCACTGATGATTTATAAGCTACAATCAGCAAGCTGCATTGTTTTTGTATAGACGGTGTATACGCGTATTTTGTTGTAATATGTCGCTGATGGACGAGTTCAGCTATACGTTGGTCGTTAACGCGTCCATTAATCATTCTGCAAGGTAGAAAGAGACGCGTGCAGGGAATGGACTGGTTGTTTACGAACGCGTAATAAATTCGATCAAAAACCGAAGCAGAGTCATTATATCGTTTACATAATCTAGGTATACGAACCATTCGAAAAATATAGTTTCAGGGAAATCGAAGACGATTTTCGTTACTAGCGGAAGACGGCTTTGTCGGAAGGGGGTTAAAGAAGCAGATAAAACATCGATAAAAGAAAACGACCGCACTCGGGGTTTCGCATTACCAGATTTTTCTTATTCGCTAATCGCTGAAGATAGACGGAGCCTCGTTGAAATCTAAGAAGCTTGGTATCAATATCTCCGGCCAGTTATGCGCGTGTGCATGCCGTCTGATCGCGAAACGCGTCGCAAAAATCATGAGCTCTTTCTCTGTTCGTGTTCGGATAGATAAAGCGATTAGTCAGTCTCAATGACGACGTGGAGGATCCTTCTCGTGGCTGGCGGTCGAGAATTTTGCAGGAGCAACACGAGACAACGACTCTCTGATAGCTCTTCTTGTGTTTTCGAAATCGAGGAGAACCATTCTGAATGCTTTTGTCGAGAATTATGGTCGCTAATCCGGGAGTGTTGCCCACTCCAACGGTTCACTTGATATATAGGACGACGACGGCGTTTTCCTGAGTCCCATCACCGATTGTGCGACTCTTTGCTCCTTCGGTTTCTTATGAAAAATATTTTAAATACTATTTCTACGTGCATAATTAGAAACACTTGTTTAAAAAGTAATTTCTTACTACTTGATTCTTTATGGGCTCATGTAACTCTATTCCGTCATTTTAATTGTTAATGTCTGAATCAATATCTCGTTCTCCTTGCTTTGCAGATCTCTGGTACGGTGCTTGATATTTTATTAATATTTTCCAACTGCAGGTTCCAACATGATTATGGGCTCCTCAAAAAGTTGGAAAATTTTTTCTATTCGGAAGAGTTGTG
The DNA here is from genome assembly GCF_011952255.1 of Bombus vosnesenskii. NCBI lineage: Eukaryota > Metazoa > Arthropoda > Insecta > Hymenoptera > Apidae > Bombus > Bombus vosnesenskii. Next base: position 558,880 of record NW_022884343.1, read on the forward strand.
AGTAGCAGGCATAAATTACGAATATTAGTATATGAATGTCTCGATTGGTGTTCCACATTCATCTAGTACATTGCCATATTTACGATTATGCGTGCAAATTTATCGGGCCAATAAAGACTCTCCGATAAGACTCCATGGAAAGCTGACACGTTTAATTATGCAGCGCTTGAACGGTGCTCCGATTAGCCGGACTTGTAATTTAGCTTCTTTAGTGCTCTCCAATCACAAGAAAATAAGACAGAAACGCTTTAACATATTCGCTATCATAATTATACTGTAATACTTGCTTTTCTAAATATAGCTATTTATCTTATTACCTCTGTGGTGTTAGTTCAAGATCCTCGACGGTTTTTAGCCAAAAACTAGCAGATTGGGCCTTGTTTTCATCACCGATAACGCGACCCTGTTTATTTATTCGGAAACCAGGTCGTGGACGTAATATCTTCGCACGTACTCGAGTTAAAATAGATCTGTAGTAAACAAGGGTACGGCTCTCTGATAAGGGAATCGCTAGCGTTCACAATGATTACGTAGATGCATAATTTTCGTCGGGACCTTACATAAACTTGACCGATCAAATTGTACAACATAATCTCAAATTAGGTCATTACTTTATAGTTCCCATAGAGGTCCAGAGCAGATAAGAAAGGTGGAATTAGTACTGTACAATTAGTACTTGATTTCCTTATCGGCATCTAAACCAGATGGATTCTTGGTTCTTTAGAACGATAAAACGGTTAGAATGACGGATAGTCGATTGCAAAATCTTCACGAAAAAGAAGATTCGAGATAAATACTCGACGACGAACCAAGTGGCAAGAACACAGTCGGGCCCCCTGACTATTATCGCTCAGTTTCCGTTAGGTAATCGTCAGCATTTGTTTTCTACTGGATCTGATCCAGAGTAGCTTTTTCCTTTCTCCAAATCACATACATTCGGTATAATAAACACGATGACGCGACAGGTTGCTATTAGAGGGGAGAGAGACGAGCAGAGAAATTCCTTGCATCCTCAATGAGAGGAAAATTCACCTCCACGAATCAAAATGAATCCTGTTGTTCTCTTCAATTCTATATGACCAAAAATGGACGTTGTACTTCAATAGATATTATTTCTATTCATTTTATCCTTTAATATTCATTTTTGTGTATTCTACGCTTTTTACGAATAAATTATTCCAAAAGAGAAGATATTTGAAGAGATAAAAACGCGCAGAAGAAGTGGAGGAGTACCGTAAGGTTAAAAAATCTGCAAAAGAAAGCATGACATAAACGAAGAGATCAGAATGGTCTTTACTTAATACATAGTAACTAGGAGAAATTTGATCCCATATTTACTTCCGGCGTTGTGGACGTCAGGGAGAAGGAGGATACCGACGAAGATTGGCTCATGCGATGATACCACAAGCTGAGCTATCGTCGCGCAGATGACCCCATACCCCTTGATTCCAGTTCTATATTATCCTCGTAACTCCTTCTCGTGCAAGGAATCCTCATTATTTTAGGCTTAGAATAATATAACTCCAATTCTTGATAAATTCAGGTTAATACCTTGAACGTCTTAAAGAATTCTGAAAAGAACATGTTTCAGGTTAAGTCATTGTACGCTTTCCATTAAATGGTAAAGTTTATTACTTACTTGGTTTATTTGGAATTTGATACTTGAATCTGAAGTATCGTAACATTATAAGATTATAAAATATGTTTCGAAGTTGATGGTATCACCATGGGCAGGCACGTGCTCATTACTGCTCATCCATGGTGGGAGTGGCTACTCCAATGGAATCCCCCTATTAGCTGGGTCATTGAACACGTGCCCTGACGCCCTCTAATGCTTGCCCTAGCTCGCTATAATCGGCATGATATTTGATATTAGAGAAGTATGACTTTCACCATTAATGATCATATTACCACCATATTACAATTAGCTAATCAATTAGTGAATGATATTATTCAGGAAGAGAGAGGATACATACATGTATAAGTATGTACTTCATCCAATTACAATATATATGACAATCTTCTATATACATATTTGAGGAAAATCTCTTCATATACTTTCATATCTTATGTATACTAAAGGAATAAGTTTTTAATAAGTTTAAAGGTAACAGAGGCTTTTTTAGAATTAGAGCGTAGATTGACCTGATCAAAGAGTAAGAAGAAAGAGGCACGCATGGCGTCGACGGGGACAAAGGCGTGCGATTCGCAGCGTGATGTCACGGCGTATTGTATTTCGCTTATCGGCGCCGATTCCTCGCGGAACCCGTAGCATTTCAGGAATGCGAATGCCACGATTTTCAGTGCGACAACGACGACGAAGACAACGACCTTCGCTTCGAGGATCGCCTTTGTTTCAGTCTAATCGATCCGCATCATCTTTTTCTTCTCTTTTCCATTCTCTTCATTCTCTTCTTCACAGATGAAGCAACAGTTTTTTTATCATACCGCTCTTTACAATTTGTCCAGGTGAACATTTGATAAGATGTGTAGCATTGATCTAGGCGAACAGCGGTAACTGAATCATGATCAACGTTACATATAGGAGACCTAATAAGACAGATTTATAACCTAGTTAATCACCGATTTTCCAAGAACTCGTGAACTCGTTTCACAAATCTGCAGACGTCGTTAAATCATCGTTACAAACATACCATGGCGAAGGCCACCAATTTTCGCAAGCCCAATTACGTCACGGGTTTTCACAACAGCTGCATTTTTCTGCATGCTCCGTTGCGAAACACGTTCTGCTTCCTACAGTAATCTACTTATAAGGCACCATAAGTGACACCACATCTTTGGCACACGTTAAGAAAATTATTTCTACAGTGGTCTTCTTATATGATACCATAAGTGTCACCTTCAGTACAAGCTAAGGAAATTATGCTTCAGTTCCTTTTCTATATCCAGTGTTTTATACTGGACGATTGTCTGTCGTAGACGACTATGAAACAAGGGATCCCGTGACGAGAGCAGATGTGGTCTCGTAGGTGTCGCGTAGCAGAGGATCTCCAGTTGCAGTCAGGTGTGTTAGCAAACGTTTCGACGTTATCGCGATCTCGTCGCTCGTTTATGCACCTTAGATCTACACATAGGAGTCCACGAGCCTACGTAGATATGTTAGGCTCCCCATAGGTCGATATCAACTTGTCGAACTTGGGACACGTGATCTGTAAAAGATGACGTACAATCTGAAGTCTTCAAGAAGATAACAGATCATATACAAATAGTTCCTCGTTGATTATACCTTTTTCTATTTCTTTTTCTTTAGTTTCTTTAGCTAACCCATCAAGGATTAAGTAGCGAAATAATGCGTGAAAGCTGCATAATTGTAGAATTTATGTAAATGTAGAATTTAGGAAGGAGAGATAGAAATTCTGGAAATTCATTTTTATAATTGCAATGCAATAATTGCAATCGATCCATTAGAATTCAATAATGTGAATTGATTGAAAAGAGGCATCTTTGGGTCTGAGTTTAATTATTTTTCTCCAATTTTTTCTTTTAAAATATGTCCAATTATCAAAATAGCTAAAATATCTGACCGCCGCAACGGTACCGTAGGAAATATATTACCATGTTCCTGTGTCGGGAAACATCATTGTGTCCCGAACGAAGAAGCTTCTCCGCGCTGAAAATCATACGCCCTGGAGGTCTGCGTTAGTGGCATATCATATTTGCCTGGATTTGCATAGCCTGGGAACAGATGTTCCCGTTCCTAGTGGTTCCGATAACAATGTAATCGATCATTTACTGCAGGCTACAATGGACCGGAGTAAATTGAACAAACCATTTTTTAACTGAATTTCGAATATTCAGTTCGTCGTTCTTTCTCTTCTTGAAATCGATCCGATTGAATTTGCGAAAATTCATACTCTGCTGTTTTTCCTTTTGTTCAGAGCTTCTCTGTTACCCGCTTTATCCTCTTTGTTGCGCAAGTGCGGCGTGCTTAACTTATCGGTGTCTAATTACGGTTTCAGTTACATGTGCTGCGGGGCACCGGTGAATATTCGACACCATGCACGTACGCACTCTTTCCTGACTCATGTCTCCGTGTTTTTCACTCAATTTTCTTCCATCACTGAGGCCTCTGGCACTCAGTCATGCGATTCGCACGATATGATTTATACAATGGCAAATGTAATCTGGTAGCAACCATGATTCTTGTCAATGAAGTAGATATAAATACGTTTACGGTGAAAGAGAAAATGACGTAATTTTTACTCAAGGGCACGCAGTGCACCTTGGATGATCATTTCTTCAAACAACTTTTATCGTCGAGGCTCGAGTGTCGCCCAGCGAATTCCTTTCAAAGGTCCAATTGTTTTACCCCGACTGAGATTTCTTGGAAGTCGTGCCTGTACGTAGATCGATCGAGCCAATTCCATTGTCCAATTTCTTGGAAACCGTGTCTCGAATGAAAATCATCTAGCCTTTCTTTTCGCCTTTTCTTATTAGAGCCTCCTGCTCTCTTCAGAAAATTACCAAAAATGTTGCTTTATTTTCTTCACGTAGATACTCCTTGGTCATTCGCAGATTCTCCTACAAGAATTTTTCTGAAGTTAATGATCTTGTCATGCAAGCCATTCTCAAGGTCATTCGCTATATCACGATATTTAAACGATACTTGTGATATTTTCAGTGAGCAGCTTCGTATCAGAGATGCAGAATGGCTGTATCGGCGTGTCGAAGGAGCTGGACTCCACAGTGAGCCTCGCGAGAGGGCTGACATCGCACCACGCCTCCCTGACTCATCATCACTCTCATCATAGTCTTCACAGCCCGAATTCTGCGGTGTCTATGCACTCCACAGGTTCCACTCATCATCACCTCGATGAAAAAGGATCATCCCCGACCGGAGCTCTTCACAGCACCACGAACAGCAATCCTTCGACACCGTCGACACCCTCGACGCCTACCACAGCGGCAGATGGGTCTTCCACAGCGACTGGAACAGGAAATACAAGTGGTAGCAACAGCGATTCCGCTAGCAAGAAACCTCCGTACAGTTACGTCGCTCTAATTGCTATGGCGATTCAACATAGTGCTCAGAAGAGGGCGACCTTGAGTGAGATTTATGCTTACATCACTGCCAGGTTCCCATATTTTCAGAAGAATAAGAAAGGTTGGCAGAATTCTATCAGGCATAATCTGTCCTTGAACGAGTGCTTCGTGAAGGTTCCTCGTGATGGAGGTGGCGAGAGAAAAGGAAATTTCTGGACTCTCGGTTAGTGGAATTTTTAGTCCAGGAATAGCGGCGGCTGGTCAATTTTGATACACTTTCGATACAATATCTACTTTTAGATCCCCAATACGCGGATATGTTTGAAAATGGTAACTACAGAAGACGTAGACGCATGAAGCGACCATACAGAAATGCACCGTATCATAAACCGCTATTTGGCGATCCTTTCTCTCCAACACACGTTCATTTAGGTCCTAGGAACCTGTTTGGTCACTCTCCGCCATCTTATGCTCCGTCTACATATCCCAGATACGACACAAGGTACCATTAATTATCACAAAGTTTTTTCATTACTCATTGTTAATTATCTCAAAACTTCTTCACCATTTATTATTAATTATCCCAAGGCGTCCTTCTATCATTTATTGCTAATTATCTCAAAGTTTCTTCACCATTTATTGCTAATTATCTCGAAGCTTCTTCATCCCAGTATTAAATTTCAAAAACAATCTCTATTTGTGATTCCTAGTGCTTGGAGTCTTCAGCAATCTCAGCTGTCCTACAGTCACTGTCAATCAGTAAGTAACAAGTTCTTAATTAATCTTCTGAAATTCTAAGTTTCACACTTTTGTTATTCAAAAAGTAAAAGTATAATTAATCAATGTCCCCAATTTGTTCGCAGCTTCAGCCACAGTTGCAGCCAATGCAGTCCATGCAGATCCCAACCATGAATGGCTACAGTCAATTAGGCACCTCGTTAAGTGAGTCTCTCCTCTAATTAGCAGATTATTAGTACTTGATTTTGTGAAATGCTCGACGACCAGGCAAAGCGTTTCAAGGCAATTATTTGGATGTTCCAGGTGGAACCACGAGTTCCCCAGGTTCTATGGGTAGTGGTTCCTTTGGTAGCAGCTTCGCTAGGAGGCATGACGCCGCCATGACCCAGGAAACCGTACCTGCCAGATGCTATTGGCCAGAAAGTAATTATTTTCAATCAGTTTTGCCTTTTGCATTTTAATTTATTAATGATACTAAACAAGCATGATTACTGTGGATTTTGCATGCATTTATGGAAAATTTGAAGATGTGCATATAGTGTCTATTAAAAGTATTTGCACATTTTCCAATGAAGAATTTCACTTATAAGTTTCTACGCTCCATTTTCATAGTGTCAAATTATACCGAATGTTAGAAAATTTTAAAATACTTGAACTTAATTAGTATGTAAATAGTATAATACATACAATAGTTTGCAAGTATTTCCTTTAGCCACTACAATTATATAAAATTGTATAATGAAATCATTTTTTGCAGTGATTTTCTTGTTCATCCAAAAGGACTGAACGAGACAAGTGTCTGTTTCTTTCTTCTGTTCTAGTGGTGAACGTGAAGGAGGAGCCAGGCACTGTGGCAGTATCTAGCACTAGCGTGGGTGGTGTGGGTGTTCCTTCAGGAATGATGGGATCTACAACTCCAACAGGAGTTTCTACGACCGGATTCGCGCCCATGGAGTTTCAGTCTCGGTCCAAGTGCTTCATGTGAATCGATCCACCGTTTACACCATTGTCACAAGCCGAGAATCTTATCAGAGTCCCGAAGGATCATCCTGTGCGTCGTTTCAGCGACGTTAATTAGGCTGAGCTTCGTCCGGATGAGGTGGTAAGCAAGAAGAGTGGAACGTTGGAGTGATACCTTTTACTGGAAATTTCTGTGGCTCCCGTGATGACGTTGAAGAGAAGCTGAAGCTGGTCTATAGTGATAATTCTGTCTCAGACAAGCGTGAAAGGTTTGTTCCACTTAAAGCGATAAACATTGCACCCCTGTCCTCGTGTGTTTTCGACTGCTGCACAGTATTCGATATTTAAGCGAGATGAGGGACCGGTCCGTGCCTCGTGAATTGGTTTCCACAAAAGAAAAAACGAATTTGCGAGAAGCACAGATCTAGAATTAACGATTAACGCGTAGCTTAAGGCGCATTCGCGATACAGGAAGGCACTCGAAGATGTTTTCATTTATATATATGAATAACTAGGTCCATGTAGAAGCAAGAGATAAATGTGTATCTAAACATGTAAGTCGCATAACGCAATAGTAAAAAAGAAGAAAAAAAAACAGTTTCTCTGCAAGACTATTCGTCAGTGTACATATCTAAGCCTAAGTAGTTTGATTAATTAACTGTGACCTATTCCAAGAACCCTGGACACACGTGGCAGCTCCTGTAATTAGATGGAAAGTCGAAAATAAATCTCTATTATTTATCGTCTAGTACCGTCACATGAGCATCATTTACCTTTCATTATGATATTCTATTCCAAATGAAATATAATTCTAGTTTTATAACTCTTACTCTTTAAAATATCCTATGTCATTCAAGATATCTTTCATAGTTAATTACAAAAAGATTCCCTACAATTTCTTTATTCTTTAACTAACTAATCACCGTGTTGTCCAATTCGTAATAATTCTGCAAATGGAAAAGCATAATAGATTCATCATTCGTGTCTATTTTGATTCTATTTCGATTCGATATTCAGAACAAAAGTATAGTCGCTTCCTGTGATTCAGTGCGAGCCCCTGGGCTCAGAATATCCCTAGCAAAATGAGAAAAAGAGCGGAAGAGGGAAAAATAGCCAATGGCCAGCAATGGTGATGTTTGCGTGGACGAGGATGTTTTACAAACACGGTGCGCGTAGCCGAGCTTTAATATTCTCCGTAAAAGAGAGGCTGGCCGTGCACAGCCAGTCAACACCGTACGTGCATCAGCGCAGGAATAGCACGTGCACTTTATTTTTCGTCTGGAAATCGATCGTACGGCCACGTCCCTTCTCCACGCCCGCCTCAAAATAAATCTTGCTTGCTCGATGGAAAAGAGCACGCTTGGCATGAATGGAATGGACAGAAGTCGTCCCACTTGCATCATTGTAGCTTCATGTTGTTTATTGGGGTCTTCACAAATTCCATTCTTTTTTCGCTATTTCATATTGTTGGCTTTCATCTAATTAGTTTGTAATTCTTTTGTTGTTTAGGATAAAATACTCCAAATCATAAATTGATCAAGCCCTGCAATAATATTTGTGATATTAATGATATAATTTTGTCTATACCAAAAAAGATAATTATAATAATTAAACTGAAGTGTTAAATCTTCTATGAATTTCTGAACTTCCTTTTAAAACATACAATTTTTACCTGACATTTTCCTTATCGCTATTTTGTAGAAGATATATTTCACTAATATAAACTATGGGGAGGGTCGTGCTATCATACTGACTCTCCTATTGGTTGAACGGGACAGGTAGAACATCTGTCTCTTCTTTGCGAAAGAACCACCATGGAGACAGATAGGGATACCTAAATTCCCATTGGTTGGCTGGGGCAGGTGAGACTAAAAGGAAGGGAGGCTTTATCTACTATAGGAGGAAACCTATTCTTTCTACCTCTAAATAGCAGTCTGCAGTTATTACAAGAAAAATGGTGTCTCCAAGAAAATAAAATAAGCCATCCATCTGTCCATGATAGAAAAAAAAGTATACAATAGCTAAATCTTACAAGAAACTCGAAACATAAACGTCGGCTACTGTTCGGTTCACGCAAACAGTCTCTATAAGCAAACACTGACGTTAATCATCGGTGGTTCCCCTCTCCGCGGAACGAATCCACCGGGAGTCAGGTAAATCATTCGTGGTGTTTCTCTGTAGGCTCGGATTACAGAGATGTGGCCGCGGTACTTTACAACGGGACGCAACCACCGTACAGTTATTATTTCCCATTGAATCAGTTCTAGTAAACTGACAATTGGAGAGACAATAATTTTCTTGATTTTACGACCGACATGGCTTGTAATTGTTGGTTGACGTTGAAATACGCTCATAAACGACTCGGATTGAACTCCGTTTCGAGACACACCGAATTACTGGCAGTTTTTATAACATATGAAATTTGTTAACTTTTAATTTTTCCAATTTAAAAGCTACGCGTATATAAAGTTAATGCATATTGTATTTTTTACTTAGCAAACATGTTTTAAGACTTGTGTGCATGCTAGGAGCTTGATTAACAGAATGAATTAGTGATCTGTTTTGATTAATTTTAATTAATATTGTTAAGAAACCTGTTGTTTCGAATTGGATAAATGCAAGCAAATTGGTGCCGTGCAAAAGTCTGAATTCGAGAGAAGTTGCAGTCATAATGATGGTCGTCCAAAATTAATATGGCGTCCAAATAAATTGTGCAATATGCATGATTTTTTCGAATAATGATCCATGTGCCTTAATTTTTTAATTCTACTCATCAAAAGATTTCATATGTTATCAAAAAAAGTTATAGATTCGGTGTGCAATAGAATGATTATTAGTCACGGCTTAGACTAGCTTAGGAAATTAGTTAAAGCCGAGTGGATTAAATTTTATGTGGAAAGTTCATCCGGTTGCATTTTTTAAGGCGTTCGAATGGGAGGTAACGCGGTAGGCAGCCGAAGACAGCCGGGAATTCCTTCGTTTCCGTCGCGTCGAGATTCACACGCACGTGCATCGTCCGTGGCGTGTAAATAGAGGGCGGAGGTGACATATAGCGACAGCCAGAGCAAGCGTGTCGACCATTTAGGCGACTATTAGCAGCTTCACGGCCTCTTCCACGCACGTGCGACGAAGGGAACGCTTGTCGCCTCTTACTGCCAGCTAAATTGTTCGATCCTGCGTGTCATTGACTAGCACATCATTATTAGTTTCATCGTTTTATAGTAATAATAAATGTAATCTCCCAAATACAAATAGTAGACACGATGTTGTTTGAATCCAAGAACAATAAAACACTGGAGGAACGGCAAGTTAACAGATGAATTAATTTATTTAATTTTTTAATTTATTAACTCACCCGAATTACAATGTTGATTGAGATCAGGAATAATGGAACACTAGAGGAACAGGAAGTCAGTGGGTGAATACATATATACTGATTGATCTATTTAATTTCAAATTCGTTTTTAATTGATTAACTCACCAGAATCGGGAATTTATATTTCTATGGGAAGGAGAATGAGCAGGAATCTCGGAAGACATTGAATTTTGATTGCACCCTCTTTCTTCTTTCAAGTTCAAGTCTTTATTCTATGACGGAATAAGCAAAGAAGGAGAACGTCGAATTTTATTGGAATGATTTTTGCCCATCTATATTTGGCTCCGCCTTAAGAATTACCCGGCTCGTTTACGTGGTCGTTAGAGTGGATTTAACTGGACGAAACGAGGGAGAGTGTGTCAGATATCGTTCGACCGAGTTCTGGTAATCCTCGCGCGGAACGGACGGCAATAAATTCTCAGCGACACTGGTTGGAGAAGAGGGCCGGAGTTACGCGGTCCATTTACTCCTCGAGGCGTCACCTAAAATCAGTTAATTATATTCTAGATACCCGACCACTTGGCCTAGTCCAACTGATATTATTTGCAACTTAAAACAAATAAATATGAAGGCTACAGGTGAAAAACATGATAAGTCACGTTTCCGGATTTTTATAGAAGGGCAATTTTAAAATTCAATATGTTGTGAACTAATTTTACATTTATCAGTTATGCAGACTGATAATAACCAAGTTAAGATAATATAAAAAACCCTAAACTGATATATTGTGCATTTACCATGTATTTTCGAATCTACCACATTATTCTTCTTTTTCAACTATTTCACGTTAAAATACTTCCTCACCGCCAAATGACATAATCAGAAAATGAACAAAAACGGACTTATCATACGTTTCTCGTGTGGTCTTCACATATAATTATCTTTACATTATCGCTGATCTTATTTAACATGAAAGTTAACTCCCAATTAACAACTCCTTAATCTACCCTAATTTCCTATGAAAATATATTGCAATAATAATAATAGTTGCGGTGTTAATCTGTGGACTTATATAATTTTTTAAAGAAGTTATCTATACACGTTTCTAATATCCAATGACCGTTTAGTCAAAGGGTAGAGGTCGGAACGCAAAAATCGCAAAATATTCCAGCGGCGGGCATCCAGGGAGGAAGCAGCGCCTGGCTCTTACAAAGAGCATAACGACGCGGACAATTTGTAGCAGAGTGTCAACGAAGCCGTTTCTATTTTCGAGACGACGCGCGCGGCTACCTTCCCGCCCCGTTCCCTCGTCTTTCTCTGTCTCCACCTACTACTGCATCGTTTTTCAGCTTGTTGTACCGGGTTCCCCGGGTGTCGCGTAAATTTACACGCGATTAATCCGTCTTCGTGGCCATCTCTTGTTATCCAGACACGCGGTTCCTCAATCTACTTTCGACTATAAAAATAACAAAAATGCAACAAGACACGCAGATAAATATAAACTTTCTAATGAAAAGAGGTTACAGTAGTTCCAATCTTTTAGTCTCCTCCGACCTACTTCCGTTTTCAAGATTGCTTCAACTTCATTTTAATAACTCTTTCAAATCTTAAACATTGCATAGACTTTGCTGTTCCGTCTACTTCTCTTCTTTTTTATATCTTCTTTAGGATCTGCAAACAATTTTGCAAATAAATGAGTAAGGTTCAAGCGCCATACAATGAAAGTAGAGATGGAATACGATAGTTCGGTCCTTCTTCGAGCACACGTTGTGCTGGAGAACGTCGGGGCACGTACCAGTCACGCAAAATGTATCTCTTTCTCTTTCTACAGTGGCTGACGACACGTACGCGTGCATGAAAATCGACGACTATTCGAGTTTCAAAGAGAGTTAACGTGTTCCTCGCTTATAAAGTGTTTGGATTATTTTTAGGATCCTTTAGTGGAGAGCTTGCTCAGCATGGAAAAAGTTATGGATGATGGTGACGTCATTGAAAGGAGATACGGAGATTGACAGGTCATTATTCTCTCATTGGGATGTTACTTGCACTGCGAATAAATTGAAAATTTATCGTATGTTAGTTTTTAGGATTAGAAATGCTTTCGTTGTAGTCTTTTACTCTTCACGATGCTAAGGAGACTTAAGGATGTCTATCTGTAAAATGAAATAAAGATTACATTTTATTGAATTACTCTGTTATATGAACAACATGTATTTGTATATTTCCTAAGTTCCTAAGCATCGATAAAAATGGTACCTCTTGGGAGAGTGCAACGATGGCTGTGGAAAGAAATAGATGGAAACTTATGTGAATGTTTTGTTATATTACAATATATATAATTCTCAGTACATGGATAAAGTCTGTGTGCACATGCTGAATATTGTGCATGATAGAAACACTCGCGCACAAAAACATTCTTCGACGGTTTCTTCTCTCTTTAATACTTGATTTTCTCTAAACAATTCTGGTTGGCTCGCAAGGAATGATTAACAGGAGAAAGGTATTCCAATCGACGGGCTAGTCTTCCTCGAGGAGGTCATCATCGAGATTCACACCCTGAAACAGGAAATATATTTTTCAGCATTACCATTTATCATCTACTTTTATTCACAGAATGTTTGGATAGTAGAAAAAAAAAGAAATTTAAAAAAGCTTCAATGTATAAGAAAATCTACTATTTTAGGAACTTTGTATTTTCTTTACTCTTAAAAATTTTAATCTTTATTAGATTAATAGATAGTTTAATAAATATTGTATAATATGAAAATATGATAATTGAGCGAGAGAAATATTTACTGTCTAAATAAAGAAAGCGTGATAAAACAATATAAACGAGGGAAAGGGTACACAAAGAGGGATTCTGTACACGAATGTTATGGCAATAAGGCTGTAAAGAGAATGAACCGTGACTGGTGCAAAGTCAACAAACTTTATGGCTTCGTAGTTCCCTCTTCACTCGTTGATGACTCAAGAATCCTAATAATCGATGTTTAGAAAGAAATTAGACGAGGAAAGAAAATATGACTGAAAATACTGCTATCGATTTTTATCTTAAAACAAAAGGCTCGAAATTCTCCACTTTCGCGTTACCTGCCTACGGTTTCTTTCTTTCTTTTATTTCCGCGTGTGTGTTTCGCCTTTCTTTGCTTTATTTAACGTGGTGTTCGTTCTGCTTGATAGGTGGAACGTGTTCACATACATCGGTCAAGATCGATATATTGCCACGCATACACTCGTTCTAGATGCGCGTGTGCGTACCACGCTTGGTTTCAGACTGTTTTAGTAATGTAATACCCTTCTAGAATTACGCGTCTGTATTTAAGGGTATTAAAGCATCGTCTAGTTACCCTCTTTTGTTCCCCACCCATGTTGTTCTTCCGTTTGACCTCGATTCACCCCTACCAGGGCCCCTCATGATTTTGATATCCCAATTAAAATAACTCTATTTCACAACATAATTAAGTCTGTATAAAATAAATAAAGAAGTAAATGTACTTTTATGCGCGTACACTTACTTTGTGTATGTAGAAGCACTTATATACGGACAGCATGCACAAGGTAAAAAATGTTGCATGAAAAAAGAAAAACTAATAGAAGAAACACATATTGGTAGTAACACAATGGACTTACAGTAGTATCTATAGTATCATCGATTTCAAGATCGAGATCCAGATCGTCCTCGTCCATGGTTAATGGTCTAGAGCTGCTGGTGGTCTTCGTAATCTTCTCGGGAAAATTCGATTTTCCCGTAGACGATGGGATTACCTTACCAATATCGAGATCCTGTAGCCTATTCATTATCATTTCGGTGGTTGATTCTTCTGCTTCGTCAGTTGTACTTGTAGCCGCTTTGTAGGTGAACCGATTCGCCTGCTCAGCCGCTAGCATCTCCTCGAATGGATTTCGTTCGACATTCGGCTATAATAGACATATGAAATCGCATTAAAATTCATTCTATGTTTTACAATATCACAAATTACTGAAATATTCAGAATTTTTAAAAAGAAGGTAAACCCATTCTTACTTTCATAGTCGGGAATGCAGATGCCGGAACCTTCTTCTTACTCTCCTCTCTAAGGAACTGTTCGACCTTCAACGCTTCTCTGTATCCAGGAAACAGGTTTTCGTACTGTTCAGGATCAGCCAAGCTCTGTCCAGCTTTCTTGCTCACAGACGAGAGTTTCTCCTTCCATAATTTTACAATCGATGAAACTTTACTAGGAGCATACGTTCGTGCAAAGAACGCAGCCTCTGGAATTCTGTCCGTTTTTAGAAGGATTTCCTGACACTTGTCAAGGTCTCCAAGAATAAAATATGACAAGAAAGAAATATTATTCTTGCCCATATCATTAGCGTCCGAGCCTAGTTTTTGAATCATATTCGCGTTTCCTGTACTTGTGGCAAGCAGTAGGAGCCCACCGAAATCTTGCGCCTGATGCAAACATTCTTGTGCTAAGCACAATTTTCCTTTCTGAGTGGCGAGAGACGCCAATTGCCGCCATTTTTGTTGGCTATTCGCTTCCTTTGCAAGCGAGTGCGCCGTTACGAGGTCTCCCAATGCCAGAGCCAATTCAAACCTGTGTTCTGGATCCGTGGACACAGCCAATGCTTGTTCTTTGAAACCCTACAGCATTTTAAATGTTAATTCTTCAAATAAACAGAGTGTTTATTAGCAAGAGATTGTCTTAATAATACGAACTTGTTTTTCCAAGAAATGAGCCACTCGCGTACGATGTTCCTTGGGAACCGTGGGAAGAACTCTGTCTGCTGTCTCGAAATCTTTTCGCATAACAGCAGTCTGGTATTCTAATACAGATAATAATAACGAATACGAGACAACTGACAGTTCCTTGTCGCACAGATACAATCTGTTGTCCCTCGGGACATATCCAAGAAGATACATTGGTCTATCTAAGTGTGATACAGTCACAACTTCTCCACCGACGAAATAGTTTATCCGATTTACGCTATTTGTGTAGATGAAGCAGTCACCGACCCATAGACCAGTTTTCACAGTTTCACTCATTTCTGCTACCATCTATAAATGATATTAAAGGGTTTTAGAACATTACTTTCTTCATTGTAGGTATTAATGGCAGGTAAAACGACAAACCTCAAAAGCATCTTCAATGTCTTCTGAATTTTCTGGAGCATTTGCAACTGCATCAGCATGGTATTTTAAAATAAAGTATTGATCAGATGTAGCTAATGCTACCAGAGAGGCATTTTCGGCCCAATAGACATGTGTAGGTTGAATGTCTATACGACGAACTAACTTAAGCGTGTCCCAGTCGAAAAATGATAGACCAGATCCAGAAGAAACGCCCAACAAAAATCCACCAAAAATACCTGTATAATATAAATATAATAAATTAATAAAATTATATTAGTAAATGAAATACTGCAATTTGAAAAATAATTATTATATTTACCATCAGCACCAAAATCAGGCTTAAAGCTCTTCTTTTCTTTGAAGTTCTTGAAGACTTTTACAGTGGTATTACTTTCTCTGACAGCATACTGACTTGAATCAGCTGCCCAGATGAATTCCGATGCTTGACCAAAAGCTTTATTTCTTAATGCCATAGATGTGTAAATAATGTACTCTCCATCCCCACAAACTACCAAGAATCTTCCATTCGGATTATGCTGGATAGTTTGTGGATAAATTTCACAGGCACCCATGTCTTTGACAGCCAGTGGGAGTCTCTCTCCATCTTGTGTTTCCTCTCCCAAAGCTTTCAAGTTCACTTGCTGTATTTCACTGTGTTTTGCCCAGACGATCTTGCCACCTAATGAATCCATTGAAACTGCAGGCTCCTCTCTACCAACTTTTACTATAACACTACTCTCATCATAACCAATTGCAACATTGTTTGAGCCCTTTAAACAAGCGATTGTCCATACTCTCTCAAAACCATAATTAAGGGAAGATTCCAATCTGTATGTTCCAGCATGCCATATTCGAACAGTTCCATCTTCAGAACCCGTAAGAATGATGGGCAATTCTGGATGAAAACAAACAGCACAAATATTCTGTGTGTGTCCTTCTAGTGTCTGTACACAAGTTTTATTTTGATAATCCCAAATTTTGACATAGTTATCGTCTGCTCCTGATATTAAGTATGGTTTGTCTCCACCATGATAGTAATCAACACAATTTACACCTTTCTCATGACCATCTAGTGTGAAATTGGCTGTGGAAGATCCAAGCTGCCATACTTTCACTGTTCTGTCTAATGAAGCACTTGCAAATGTATTATTATCTTTTGGATTGAATACTACTTGCATTACATAGTGTGTGTGCCCTTCAAACACCTGTTGTGCTATCCAACCTTTTTCCCAGTTCCACAATTTGATTAGCATATCATCTAACAAGAAGAAAAAAGGAATTAATCAGAAATAAAATTATCATTAAAATTTAATAAGTAAGTTAATACACGTACCACTACTTGTTAATATAAATGGTTGTGTTGGATGTACTGCAATACATCTGACATAGTCACTATGTGCCTCGAAAGAATGCACACGTTCCAAAGTATTATAATTAAATACTCTAACTTGCATATCATCTGAACCAGTAACAACCCAATTCTTGCGTGGTACAAATTTGGCTGTACGAACTGGTAAGTCACATACTTCAAATGTTTTAGCCAGCGTCTGAGTTTCATGATTCCAAATATTAACATTTCCTTGATACAAGGAACAGAGCATCCATGGTTCTGTAGGGTGAAGGTCCACGCTCTTTACCCTGTCCGACCTAGCGGTCAGTTTTCGCTTGATATCTAACCTCAGTGGCTAAGGGAAAATAAAGTATATATTTATAATTTAAAAGGGAATATGTATCATACCATATGAATGCAATAAAAGATAATAGAAAATCTTGGGTAAAGCAATTAGTGTGCAATTTTAGGAATGTGTATTTTGTGACTTACATTGATATCACCAATATTGGTTTTATTAATATTACTCTTGTTGACTACAATTCATCAATGCTATTTTTTATTAATAGCAAGATTAATTGGCAATAACTAATAATGACAATAACCAACATACACATTTGTAAATGCATATAGCTAATATTATTATTACTTAACTTGTTGATTAAAGTTGGGATAGAAAAGTTCTGAATTAACAAAGTTTGAAAACAAAGTCAATAAAACTCATGTTGATGATATGAATGTAACCTGTACAGGATATAAGGACATTTACATTAGAGGTATTACATAAACAACATACATATTACATTAAGAGCAATTATATATCATATTTCTTAATGTAGATTTTTTATTATTTATAATAAATGTTCACGTTAGTGGCCAGCTGTCCAAAATGAAAGAAGCAAATAGAGAAAAAAAAAGTGAGACAATTTATCATTAAACATATTTAAATCGAGCGTATCTTTATTGGAAGCATCTTATAATAATCATTCATTAGAAAATTATAAAAATCATTCATAGTTATAATGATCCAATTGTTCGTCACTGCCACAATAGTTAAGCACAAACATGTACACAGGAGCGAATGAAAAATTAACTAAATTACGTTATCTTCGTTCCTAAAATACGTACCATTTTGCACTGTACAACTTGTATTTACAGTATTGAATAAATTCGAGTCTAATAATACAGATATGAAATTTAAATCTTCTCCCATAAAGTAACTACGTGGCCCAACTTTTCTTCCACCACACAACCTACACCTCCTAAAAATGGCGTTGATCTAAAGGTTCCTGCACACAGTTGCAGTAATTAATCAGATATATTTAGCGTCAAACGGATTGTTCAAATTAATTGTACTATCGAATCTTATAATAACCTCCGTGATAACTCTTGCATACGTGTTAAGTTTATCAAAAGACTGGAATATTTGATTATGAGTGTAGTGAGACATTATATGATGTGCCAAACCCTTATCTTATATCTTCATGATGTATCGTTACTGAACTGTCGATAAAACAGAAATCGTTTACCATAAAATTTTTTATTAAGAAAATTGTACAGTCGGTAATCTATTAGATCTTCCAACGATATAGTAGGAATGGTAATTACCTACTAAATGGCGGTTTATTTGAACCTATTATACAACTTGTAATTTTAAATATGTATTTCATAAATATGTACCTATGCATAAAAGGAAACATTGTAATAGTTTTTTATGTATCTTTTCGTCTATCAAAATCACGCTGTCATAAATTGTTTTCTCGATTGATAACGCATCATAGCGAAGCATGTAAACCACGTTGATAAGATAATTGCAGTTGCGTTCCATTCTGATTAAACGAGAAAATATTGACAATAAAAGCACGTGCTGAATAAAAAACCTTATAGAGAGAAATGAAAAATAATCTACTTTAATACGTCATCCTTAAGATATAGCGATTATATCTCGTATAAAATACGGTTCACAAAATAATTTTAAAGTATGTACTTATACCTACACCTACCATGAAGTACTTTTTATTCTTTTTCGGTAAAAGAGGAATATTTACCTCATTATTGACAGTTTATTACATTTCACGTAATGTCGATTTTTAGGTTTCACACTGATCTGTAGAAGAGGGTGGACTTTTATATTGGCGAACAAGCGAATTTTTTACCAAAATTGCGAAATTTTTAATAACGTAGATTTGTATGATGGTCCAGTATGTGGTAGCGATGGCATTACTTATGCCAACGATTTATACCTGGACTGCGTTAACTATCAGACATTTCAGAACGGTGAGTAACAATGAAATTTCCCTCTTTGCAATTCTAAGCTTCCATGCTTCGTACAATTACGCGAGTTTAGGTCACGGCATACTTAAACATTCACGAAGCACGTACGCGGGGCGTACATGAATTTTTAATTCTATGGAATACCATGTTTCTCACTATACTTGGCCGGAAGCCGCCTAATTCAACGAACAATACCGTATATCCTAGCTGCATGGTGAAATTATTCAAACTTCGTTAGCCTTCTTTTCTTGCAATTTTCTTGACGTATACTGTATGTACTACATACAGTATATATGTCCTGGCAACATTATTCCTTAACTATAGTAATATAGGAACATGTTAATTTTTTAGTGCACTCCTCAGATATTCTAATAAAGAATAAAAGTTTGAACATATAAATAAATTGTATTTATATTACTGCTTTGAACTGAAGACCACATCTGAAGAACATGATATATAAGTTACATTTTCTGTATTTTATAAATTCAATGTGTTTTATATCATTCTCTTAAATAGTATTATAATAGTATTCCAATTAATGATATAAATATTGATAATAGATTCTATTATGCGGATTAATACTAATTAAATTAAGTTCATATACTAACTAAGCTAATATTATTCGTTTCTGTGGATTTATCAAAAGCCTTATATCTTCAAATCTACCAGATTATTTCTTTCTTGAATTATTTCATGTTAAAATACTTTTTGCCAATCACCAAGTGACAAGTAAGAGTTAGAAAATTATCATATTTTCCTGTGAGATCTTCGATCGTAAGTTACAAATAGAATGCGGATATTTATACAAATTCATACTTTCATTATGTATATACATTTGTGCATCTTTAAATTTCCCATAAAAGCGTAAAAATCCGCAATCTAATTATAAGATTCAATTTAACTGCTGATTACCGAGAGACATACCTCGGATCATGTGGTATTTGAGAATAAATTTAATGAAATTAATAAAAATGATTCATAACTTACGTTAAGAATAATATTTACCTTCATACATTCGTACTTTAATGAACGAAAATTCCTTTTCAGTGATACCAATGCATTCTGGATATTGTTTACCGGTAGATGATTACTGCAAGATAAATCTGTTTTATCGGCCGATCTGTGGATCGGATGGGCACACGTACACGAATCTGGAATCACTTTCATGCGTTAATTACAATCGTTCGCAGAGTAAGCAAGACAAATTCTGAGTATATTTACCGTGCCGTTAATACGGATTAAAGTTAGCAAAAGTTGGCTGGCTGGAGAAATTTAGTTGACCAGTCGGACTGAGAGAGGTTCGCGAGACCAGAATTCCAACTTGTAAACTCTGGCTCGTTGTTACCCACTAATGTCCGCGGGTATTGTTACATTTTGTCGTCTGGTCGCCGACTCTCCTAACAATGCAAACTAAAAATCCCTTATCTTCGAGTTAGTAGAATTCCGCGAACATGAGCAGCGTTTCCAGAGACTACTGTCCCTCTGAGTTTCGTTGACCAGGTCCACCGTGGATCTAATGCAATATTAGAATTTAGCTTGAGCTTGTTCTCGTTAGGTTTCAACTAGGTTTGCGGTATAACTGAAATTGTAAAACGTTAACTTGTTGTCGGTGTTAAGACGATTTATAGTAAAATAAGACCTCGTTATTGGTCATTATGAAAGAATAGTTTTCTGATATTCTTACATAAATCTGACAAAAAAAGTCAACGCGAATTTATTTATTACAGGAAGAACGCATAAACGATAGCGGATTCTGAGACAAAATTTATCAAATTTTCTTTAACTATCCAATATACAGTTAGTCAGCGTTTGTGTCAGTCGATGACTTTAAATTTGGAAAATACGGAACGAGTTCAAATGCGACAAAATGAAAAGATGCTTCAGATATAATTCAGCAAAACATCCATTCAATTGCATAATTCATTAATGTGGCAATTATTTTAAGACTGTAACAGATACGTTCAGCTCTGATCCGAAGCAGTAAAACGTTAAAATTAATGTAATATTATTTTAGATGTAACAGTAGCTTTAAGCGGTCCTTGCAAAGTTATGGATCGCTGTTATAGCTACAGGACCTTATCGTACGGTTCCAACGGTGTCTGCGCGAATAATGGTTTGACCTATGGAAACGCGGCTCAGGTGAACTGTCTCCGACAGATTAACGTTGGTAAATAGAAACAGAAATAATTATACGAAACCTAACAACTACATATGTTACATATGTCATAAAGAAGCTTTCATTGTATCCGATATTACTAGGATCTTGATCGTTTCAGATCTGAGGATTCTTCATAACGGTAGTTGCACGGTTAGGGAGGTTTATGATATTTATGACAGCGTCGAAAAGATCTGTGACATTGCCAATAGTAGGTTCGAATGGAATCCAGTGTGTACTTCAGATGGCGTTACCTATCATAATCCTTTTAAGTTTTTGTGTTACAAAGCTCGTGGTAAGTTGTGTTACCAAATTTTCGTGGCTAGTATTCTTTATTCTTATATCGTATATATTTTTATCAGATCGAGTAATAAGTTCGTTTAGTTTTTTTAAAAAGAGCATATCAAGTATTCTATCTAATTAAGGAGTATTTATGTCATTTCTCTGTAAACATATACTTTTCATTAAAAAATTCAGGTACATTTCAGGTACATTTATACTTTTCAAACAATTTTGAATGAACTTATTACTTAACTCAACGTATATGTATTATATGCATTTTGTTCATTTTTATACATCCTTAAATTTCTCGTACGAAACGCATAAAGATCCACGCTCTATTACATATTGTATTCTCTTTTTGTAAAGTTTCGTGAGATTAAAGTTGAGAAGATGAATGATCTCAGACTTCGCGGGCCTTTCCTAATTTGTTTTTCAGATTTGAAGACGTTGGTATCAGATAACGAGTGCGAGAAGAACACGCAGTTCTCGTGTGCTCATCTCAAATCCTCTGCTAAGACCTTCAGTGCAAAGGACGAGGTTTGCGGAAACGATGGCGTTACCTATCAAAGTATCCATCACTTACAATGCCACAACAATCAAAATAAATGTCAGTGCTGTCTTGGGAAGACCTTATTTAGCTAGACTACTTATTCAGTCTATTATCAAATATTCAATGTTTCTCCTTAATTGTCTATGGCAGCGATTTTCAATCATTTACATCTCGTAACACGCTTCAAGACAAGGTATTGACAGTCGAACGTCTGTTGTTTGTATTTGACAGTCTAAAGTCTAAAGGAAAACAGGTCACTGCACCTGTCTAAATCAGGTGTTGCTTGTTTTAGAACTTTTTCTGGCACACCGGTTGAAAATCACTGCTTTCTCATATCCAATTAAAAGTAGTACATGCTTGTTCGTGCGTTTTATTATTTAACAGAAATTTCTAATAAAAGCGCCACGAACTTTTCAAATAACTTGATACAATGAAGGATCAATTGTTTAAAACTTTTGTCACTTCTGCGAGATATATACTTGTACCAAACATTTTGTAGCTCCTATAGATACATTTTCAGGTTTGTTTTAAACTTTACCAGCGCAATCACGATAGTCGTGTCTCACTACACTGGCGATGAATTTTCAAAACGTTTTACATAACACGTACAATATACGCGCAAGAGATTTCCAAGTAGACAAGCACTGTTACTTCATTTTTCTTTCGCAGATTTGTCCCTGAAGCATTCTGGAGCCTGCGTCGACCCCGACGACAACCCCTGCAGATCCATACCCGAGGAAAGTCTCCGATTTCCGGTGTGTGGAAGCGATAACTTGTCGTACGTGAGCCCAGAGGCTTTATGGTGCGCGAAATTGAGGTTTCCAGATAAAAGTGAGCTAATCTTGCTTGGTCTTTACAAACTTCAACCCCTAAAGGCTATCATGAGCGAAATTTCATATAAATTTTCTTTTAATATTACCATCCCATAACGAGACCATCACGGGCGATAATTTTTCTATTCTTTATCCTAATATCCAATCATACTAGAACGCTAATTAATTACTTACATCTTCTCGATTTTATCGATTCTTAAAACGAAAGGAACAAGCAGACGATTTTCCTTGATGACAGCTTTCAGGGGTTAAGGCAGAATATTCAATGCTCTGCGTTTTAAACTGAAATCAGTCATCGAAGAAACCTCGTAATTATTTATCATACGAAATATTCTTTTCGGCAGATTTGACGCTTGTCTACGACGGACCTTGCTAGCTGTTTCACGCGATTAATCCACGTTTCGTTCATCTTGCGTCATCGAGGATGAATCACTCGCCTCTGGTGGATCTTCCTCGAGAAAATAGCTGGAACCGCCTCCCATGTACTCGTCCATCCAATGCTCTTCATCTTCTCGGTCACCTGTACAGAAAATAAATTGGTATAAAGCGCCGGTACGAATTGAAACGGAAGATATCGCTATAATAGTACCTCCGGGGACAAAATGGCCAGCTGTATGGATCAGGCAGAATTTCCTTCGAGAATTCGTTGTCGAAAGTTATCGACGAGCAGGCAGATAGCTGTGGAAGCGGCACAACCATCGTATCCTAATATTTTATTCACGGCTGATGTCATTCGGCTCGCGTGCACATTTTTATCTCTCTTTCACTCGCCTTTTAAGCAGAACAGCGGGACGTTTTAACTGCCTTAAACGCATGTCTTACTTCATTTTTGCCGCCGTGGATGTCCATGAGGCATCCGCTGGAAGGATTCTTCGTGTAATCTTCTGGCTCCTCGTTTAACTGACACGTGTCCATACTGCTGAATCTTCGTTCTTTCATTATTCATCGTATACGTTTGATGTTTCCTGTGAATAAAATTTGTAAGATTATTTACTACACATGTGCGGTGATTTATATTTCAAGTGGAATCAAATATAGCGTGTTTTTCATTTACAAGAAAATCTCTACGATAATGATGTTACAAGGCGAGATATCAGCTTCCTTTATTATTTATTATATATATTGTTATTATTTATCACATACATATAACAAGTAATATGACGTTATACCATATATTGTATAATGTATACGTTATATAGGGCTGACAAAAATATTAAGCAAGAATTGTTACTGACAATTGATTTAGGAATTTGGCCCATTTCCGCGAAGAACATTTAACCAGCTTCGGATGGGAATATTTTTTCACTTTATCTATTAAGATATTTTGAAATGAATAGAAACAGCTTTGTTCGTCAAAAGATATGTAATCATCGCAGGATAATTTATTCGTCATTTTTCCAAGACGTTAGGAAGATATGAAAAAATGCCAATCTTTGATATTAAACATTTTTCAATATTCTATGAATTTCATAGCGTCCTCCTTCGATTCGTATTAAACAATCAGTGTAATTCTGCTGGTAATTGAACAGTGTTCTTTATTAGATTTCCTTAAATGTTGCTGAGCTGGATCAACATGTATCATAGTTGGCAGATAATTTCTTTAAATTTTATAAAATTGTAGAACTTGCATGGAAGAAGAACTGTCGATGAAAAGGCTATTAAATTTGCAAGTTTAAACTATCAAGTACAAAGAATCCTTGGAATTCCATTCCATAGTTACAATGTTAAGAGATAAATTTCGCAGCCGATCGAACAAGAAATTGCGAATGAAACGTTACACGTTAACCCGTTGCTACATTCGAACTAGATCAATTAACATGCCAGAGAATTAGCGTGATCATCGAGCTTTACTAGGCCATTGCAAGTCGTCATTTCGTGTATCTGTTCTTGACCCGTTTTTCAATTAAACTTCATCAATCTCTGAATCCTCTACTTTTAAACTGACAACACAGCCACGAATTTCCAAATTTCTCTAAATATAGTTTAATAGAATTAAACGAATAGAAATTAAATAGATAGGAAACTGTCTTGTTTATTAAATGTTAAATACTATAGAAACGATTATATTATATATGTAGCGTAATAATAATTATATCACAGAGACTGTACCGCTATTTTATACATTTTCATAAATTATTCGTATTCGTAATTAATAATAATTATATCGTATAAATGTAACGATTGTTCAACAATTCATTTTCATAATTATTTGTATGGTGTTTGAATTGTGCGTATGTTTGCATTATTTGTGTGTGTAGATTTTCGCATTTCCAAAATTCGCATTAATGCATAAACTGTGCAGTCCAATGGCAAGTACAATCATCGTTCGACCTGTCTGCATTTTTTGCGTGACTGGTATTATTTATATAACCTTGGCTACACAGCCCGGAAATTGATTTGGTTTGATAATATTTTCTGACAGCCGCACGTACCTGTAACTTCGTCGAACTTGACTTTGCACACACGAAGTTCATAAGATTCAGTAGATTTCTTATATATATATATATATATATGTATTTTGCTAGAATGTATTTATGAATGAAAAAATGTTTTTATAAATAATATATGGCAATACAATGACGTGTTAAAAATATATGGATAATATGGCAATATATGGCAATATCATAACGTATCAAAAAATATATGGATAATATAAAGTAACGCAATAACGTATTGAACTATATAGAGATAAGGGAAATAGATAATATAAATAATATATAGTAATATAATAATGTGTTAAAAAATATATGGATGATATATAGTGATATAATAACATATTAAAAATATATGGATAATTTATAGTAATAGAATAACGTATTAAAAAATATATGGATAATATATAGTAATACAATAACGTATCAAATTATATATTGATAAAGAAGATGAATAATATAATTAATATATAGTAATCCAATAACGTATTAAAAAATATATGGATGATATATAGTAATACAATAACGTACTAAAAAATATATGGATAATATATAGTAATACAATAATAACAAGTTACATATGGACAAGGGAGGTAGATAATATAAATAATATATAGTAATATAGTAATGTGTTAAAGAATATATGGATGATATATAGTAATACAATAACGTGTTAAAAAATATATGGATAATATATACTAATACAATAACGTATCAAATTATATAGGAAGATATAATTATATAAGGGAGATAGATAATATAAATTATATATTGTTATATAATAACGTGTTAAAAAATATGTGGCTAATATATAATAATGCAATAAGGTATTGAATTACATATGGATAAGGAAAATGGATAATATAAACAATACATAATAATACAATAACGTATTAAAAATATATGGATAATATATAGTAATACAATAACGTGTTAAAAAATATATGGATGATATATAGTAATACAATAACGTGTTAAAAAATATATGGATAAGGGAGATAGAGCTACTATGAACACCTATGTGCTATTATAACTTAAACATCTCTTCACACGTATATACATGGATATCCGTGTGAAAAAGCTACACTATGATTTCACAGGTTTACATTTGGCCAGGGTTATTCCTTGTACCTTTACGCTCTTTTTTTTTCGTACGAATATTCCTATCGAATTTTCCATCGTTGAATCACGTTTCTGCAAACAGAACCACGTGTTCTATCAGGTTGGAATTATCGTGGCAGAGATTCTTCCCGAGAAAAATGAGTTTGCGAATTGTCTGCACGCGATCAGGGGAAGAGGTGACCTGCTTTCCGAACTTTATCCATTTAGGTATGTCTCTCAAGTGCTGTTAATTGTGCCTTTGCGGTCGACTATTGCTATTTTTGCTTCCAGGGAGTCAAACGGTGGATATGAAAACAGAAAAGAAAAAAGAAACAAGAAAGTAGAACGGGAAAATGGAAAACAGATTCTGGAATAAGGCTTCCTCTGATATTTGTTCTTTTATTCCTCGCGTTTTACACGTTAATAGGCGAACGATTAAGTTTACGATCGGATAGGATGGAATTGCTCGGACGATTAAGCTGTTTACAAAGTTCCTTTGTCGGCGAATAAATAGCCTGTCGTGTAATTTGTAATTATATTCGAACGATGACTTCAGAAAGCCTTCCTTCGATCCAATGTTCCACCGTTTTCCGACTGATTTGATCAGAAAAACGCATCTGAATGGAAAGACACATCTCATAAAACTTGATAGCCTCTATAATAGATCTTGTCACAGAGTTGTCCTTTCTACGTTTTGTACACAGTGAAATTTTGCACACAGCTACTAGCAGATTTCTCTCACAAAACTTGGACCCGTGTGAACGCTTAACCAACAACGAAAACTAATTTCCAGTTGTCGAATCGACTTTGTACTAAACATAGTAATTAATCGTGGTTGCGCGCTAATCTTTCGTAAGCGCGGAGATTTCTGCTTAGAAAGGACTGAGAGCCAGGAAACGAACGATTATAGAACCGATTACGCGAAGTAACTCAGAGCCACGTCGACTTCCTGGATGCCAGGCGATCGAGAAGACAAAACCTGATTGGGAAACGGGTATCGGAAGTCTCGGATAGCCGGAAGCCAAGAGCCAAGAGCTAAAGACCAGAGCAAAAAGGGAAAGGAATTTGTCCCATGAAACAGACACCGATCTTACATCTTTCTATCCTCGTGGAATAGTTTCCTCTGACGATTTATCGGAGAAAATATCCTCCGATAGATCGCCTAGATCACGACTGATCGATAGGTGATCGAGAAAAAAAGAACGTTCATCCAGATGGTAGGATGAGCTTGTCCTGGTTAGGTTTCGACTAGGTTTGCGGTGCAACTGAAATTGTAAAACGTTAAAATTAATGTAATATTATTTCAGATGTAACAGTAGCTTCAAAGGGTCCTTGCAAAGTTATGGATCGCTGTTATAGCTACGAGAGCTCATCGTACGGTTCCAACCATGTCTGCGCGAGTAACAGTTTGACCTATGAAAACGCGGCTCAGTCGAACTGTCTGTGACAGCTTAACGCTGGTAAATAGGAACAGAAATAATTATACGAAACCTAACAACTACATATGTTACGTATTCCATAAAGAAGCTTTCATTGTATCCGATATTACTAGGATCTTGATCGTTTCAGATCTGAGGATTCTTCATAACGGTGGTTGCACGGTTAGGCAGGTTCGTGATATTTATGACAGCGTCGAAAAGATCTGTGACACCGCCAAAAGTAGGTTCGAACGTAATCAAGTGTACGCTTCGGATGGCGTTGCCTATCCTAATACTTTTGAGTCTTCGGATCACCTGGATCACGGCTGATCGACGAGTGATGGAGAAAAAAGAATGTTCCCAGCGAGATGAGGAGCAACGCGTGATCGATGAAACCGATGGGGCAGAAGTCTGTGAAGAAGCCTGGGAAGTATAACGGGTGAGAAAGCACGAACGAAAAGCATCGACGACAAAAGGAGAGCCGGATAAATAATGTGTCCGCTGTGTAATCGTGGCGTCGTCAGGAAAGGAGCAGTAGGTCACCCGAGATCTCGTCTAGTCCCAGATGCTTCACAGAGCCGGGACAAATAGTCGCCATGACCTCCTGCGACACAGCGAACACCTTACCGCGGATTTTTATTCATTTATGGGACATTTAATTTAACAGAAGAATACAAAAAATAGTAATAATAGTAAAGTATAACAGAGTGGTAATTAAATGGTTAAATGGGACTGGGAGTCAGATAGATTTCAAGATACGAATCGTTTAGCCAAATTTAAAATTCACTGGCCAGATAGATGTGAATTCCTTTAAGCGAATATCAGCGTATAAGTTGAACACGATGTTGACTCAGTTTCAATCGAATTCCATATGTTTTATAGATGCAGGTTAAATACTGCACGACCTGCTGCGATATTGCCACCGATATACCGTGGATTTTTATTCGTTTATGGGGAATTTAATTTAACGTAAAAAATATATAAAACAGGCAAAGTATCGACTATTTTACTGCGGATTTTTACGCATTTATGAAAGACTTTTATGCACATTTCGTGATGCAAAAATCCATACAAGATGTTTATATAATATGGATTTTATAATAGGCAGAATGAATTCCTATTTAAATTCCATATGTGCGCTCATGAGGATACAATACAAATCCGTATAAAAATCTGCAGTAAAAATCAACGTATTTTCATTATCGAGTTCCGATTGAAATCTATC
This sequence comes from Bombus vosnesenskii, assembly GCF_011952255.1. NCBI lineage: Eukaryota > Metazoa > Arthropoda > Insecta > Hymenoptera > Apidae > Bombus > Bombus vosnesenskii. The sequence goes on from NW_022884343.1 coordinate 587,611, forward strand.
CTGTTTGCTTAAAAAATAAGTTTATGTTTGCCTAATTAAATCAGTATACTTAGCATTCGAGAAGTTTATACGACGAATTTCATATTTCAAAGAGTCGAAGAAAGGTATCTATGGGACAGAAATATCAAAAATTTCCATGATGTCTAAAAATTTCACCAACGTTTGCAGCCGTTTGCAAATATACAGGGTGGTTGGTAACTGGTGGTACAAGCGGAAAGGGGGTGATTCTACGCGGAAAAAGAAGTCGAAAATATAGAATAAAAATTCAAAAATTCAAAAATTCAAAAATTCAAAAATTCAAAAATTCAAAAATTCAAAAATTCAAAAATTCAAAAATTCAAAAATTCAAAAATTCAAAAATTCAAAAATTCAAAATTCAAAATTCAAAAATTCAAAAATTCAAAATTCAAAATTCCAAAAATTCAAAAATTCAAAATTCAAAAAATTCAAAATTCAAAAATTCAAAAATTCAAAAATTCAAAAATTCAAAAATTCAAAAATTCAAAAATTCAAAAATTCAAAAATTCAAAAATTCAAAAATTCAAAAATTCAAAAATTCAAAAATTCAAAAATTCAAAAATTCAAAAATTCAAAAATTCAAAAATTCAAAAATTCAAAAAATAACGTCAATCGAGACAACGATCTACAGATCCGTTATAACGAGACGCGATAAAGTGCACGCGTACCGAGCCAAAATTCAAAGTCGATTTTCTCGAAAACAAAGCCTCGAACGAAAAATTTTTATTCTATATTTTCGACTTCTCTTTTCGCGCAGAATCACCCCTTTTTCGCTTGTACCACCAGTTACCAACCGCCCTGTGTACAGAACAATAATAAAGAAAGAAGATAACATTGAAAAATTGAAAATGTAATTTCCACGTTCACATGGCAATTCAAAGGTCGAAGAAGGGTACGTTACATAAATATCAAAAAAGGGAAAGCTATTTACTCGTCTTCGCCGAGTTACCTAGAAATTCCGTAGCTGTGAAATGAGAGAACGTTTTCGTCTCTTCCTCGTTCGAGTCGTCGACCTGAATCGACTGCGAAAATGTTATGCAAACCGCGGTCGGTTAGCCTAACGTTGCCTCATCGTCGACCACGAATTAGCCAGGAATGTCATTGATATCGTGTTTCCTATCTTCCTGGTCCCGTTTGGCGCACGATTCCGATGGTCTTTGACAACGATCATCGTCAAATTTCCTACTCGTTCGTTGAATTAAAATAGGCGCATGATTATCTTTGTCAATCAACAACACTGTACGTACATAGATCGGAATAATTCGAATAAGAAAATAATATTCTCGTCGAGTTTTCAGCATCGTGCAAACAGCTTTTTTCTCGCAATTAATTCGGACAAGGGAGACGGTTCTAAAATTTGCATGTTAGTAAATTTCTGCAGAGAAATCTTCGCAGTTTAAACGTACAAGCAAATGATTTCTGAAAATTTCCACGATTTCAAAATTTTCCATCCTCGTGCCATCCTAATCGCGAACGATTCTTCGTAATCATCACGTCCATCTTCCATCTCTCACATCCTGCAGCACGTGCATGCAACAGGAAAACATGAAATACAACACCGTTGTTTGGACGATGAATTCAGGGAATTCCAATTATTTCAATTATTCGAACAAATTTGCCTTTCCTTTGTTCCCCTCCGATCCTTTGTTTTCTGTTTCCATCTTGAGTCGTCTATCGATCACAAAGGTTCACACAAGCTATCACACGCTCTCGAGTTTCTATTCGCAGAAGCGGAGATTTGACATGCGAAACGCCCAGGATTCCTTCGATCGGAGATCCAAACGCAGATGTAAAATAATCTCTAAAGTCCGTGGCAATTTGCTGGAATTTGCCATTTCCGTCCGGCTAAATCCTCGCGTCATATATTTACTATGGCGATTAATTTAATCATTGGTCGTCACCAGGTAAATCCGTCAGTGCCTAGTGTCAACGTGATATTGTATCGGTGTGTACTACCTGGATAAGTGCAATCTCGACGATCTAAATACCAGAAGTAATTTATACAGTTAGCAGCTTTAGTTTTTATGTCCGTTCGTCGACGTTATCGCGAATTAAGTCGCGGATCAAATTCTGTCGAGATAATGCTGCCTGCTCGATTTATGCTCAAACAGACATTTACTGTGCTTATTTTACTCGAACGCTTGCTGCACCATTTCTTTGCGAATATATTGGCTTGGCAACTAAGTGGTTGCGGATTTTATCAATACCACCTAATGACAAAATCCGCGATCACTTAGTTGTCGACCCAACAATTTAGGATATTTTTCAATATTTTTATATATCATAACTCAAATTCTGCATATATTGGTTTGGCAACTAAGCGATTGCGGATTTTGTCATTAAGTGGTATTGATAAAATTCGCAACCACTTAGTTGCCAACCCAATATATCATGCTCGCTATTTGACTATATGAAACTTTTGGAGATTTTTCCTAGCACTGTAACGAGAATATACGAATATCGCGATTACAATGGGAAAATTTGGAGCTACAATAGACTCCGGTATAACAGGATTAACACGTTACACGTTATATGAATTCATTGGAAATTATACACAGAAGTTAGCAGAAATTTTCTGCAAATATATGTAGAATGTATTTTGCTGTTTCGAAATTCGCATTACGAGACACGAATGAAGGACAATGGTATAGATTAGATTTTCTTGCAAAATTCCATATAAAAATACAGGGAGGAAATTTGTAATGAATATACTATGCGCGCTGTTAAACATTTTTGGACATTTTTGTTAGCACTGTAATACGAGAATACGAATAGGACGTTTTTCGAACTAAGTCGAAAATACATGTAGAAGTTAGAAGAAATTTATTGCAAATATATGTACCATGTATATATATATGTAGAATTAAGTTGTAATAAAACGACTGTTTCATATTTTAATTTTATTACTCACAGGGCTCGTCATAACGCAAAATATTGCCATCTCTTCGCGACGAGTATACTCGTCGAAAACAGCTAACTGGTTCGAAAAATGTAAAAACGAACTGACTAATTTTCGTCTTTGGCGAGTTATTAGGAAAATTCGTTCGCCTCCTAATAACTCGACGTTCGTTTACGATCAGACATTTGAAAATAGAGAGAAAATTATTTTGGCTGCCAAATACTCTCGCGTTATTTTTAGCTGTATCTATTGTCGTGCATCGTTGCAAAATTAAGTAAGCGTGTTTACTATCGGTAAATCTGACGATCGAGTGGAAGAATTTCACGAACGAAAGCTGCTCCCCTATCGATCGATCATTATTTAAGTGGACAGGTATGACATTATGTATGTATCATTCTGAAATTGCAGCATGATAAATGCGATTCGTTTCTCGGCAAATTCTCCGAATACATAGCAGTAAAGTTCAAGATTTTTCAACTTTGTTTCATTAATTATACGAAATATCATGCTTATGATAGGTAGCATATGTAGAGACTGTTGTGAATAATTTCCATCACAACGTTTTTAATAATTCCTATTAACTATCTGTAGATATTAATTTCTACTATTTTCAGTAATTTTCTCCAATTATTTTCAATAGTTTCCATTGATCATTTTCAATAATTTTCCATTCATTGCGTTAATAATTTAATAATTGATCGTTCTCAATAATTTTCACCAATTATTTTTAATAATTTCCATTATCTCTGGCAATTTCCACTAATTTTTGTTAACAAGTTCTATCAATAATCTTCAATAATTTCTATTAATTATTTCTAATAAGTTTTATTATTCTTTCTAGAATTTTCAATTATTTTATAATTCAGGATTCTTCAACCTCGTTGCACTGATAAAACAAATAATTCGTTTGTTGTACCTAGGTTCATTATTTTCTAACAATTTTACAGGCGTATGCATAAATAATTCCTACATTCACGTAAAATCCAATCAACAATGGTAAAATACTGCTAGTTCATAGCGCGTTAAATTAGTTTACCTTTCTTCCTTGGAAATCTCTACATTTCTAATGAACAAATTTTCATTTTCTAATTTCTGCTAAATTTCATAGAAATCCTAGAAACAGACGGAAGACTAGAAGCTATGTGATTTAACGCTACGTATATTATGATCTATGAAGTTTAATTTATCAATGTTATTGTCGCATAATTCGCGTCTCATTAATTTGTTAATAGCGCTGACGTAATTGTTATCGTTAAATATTCATCGCTGTCGCATCTTGGCGGTTAGACGAAGATCATTGTATCAGTGACAACGTTACAGTGATAATCGTTCGTTTCAAAGATTGATCCCCTCGATCGAATGTTTCTTTTTTTTCTAGAGCGTAGATAGGCTCTGTTATAAATCTATCGTTTGTGAAAATGAAAAATGAAGATTGCGGGGGGAAACACGGTAAGCCGTATCTTTTCTTTTTTATATTGAAAATCAAAGTAGGAGATTATGATGGATTACGTTTTCACTATCTATAGGGAAACGATTCTGAGTAAACAATTTAGCTTAACTTCTCAGACGTTCCAACGATACATTAAAATTAAAAAGCTCGCAAATCATAAAAATATCATATTTTTCTGCTGTAATCGTGAAAGGAAATTTTTATAGCAAAATATATCTTTCTAATCGCCAAGTAACATTCAAGTAAAAAAAATAGTTACATTTTTTAAAATACAGCTACGTAGACATACGTAGACATAGTACAGCATACACTAAGATAGATACATACTAATTACTACAAAACAGTTAATTGATATGATATAACACGATAAGATAGCGATACAATATCTATGTTTAAAGTTTGCGAAAAAATCGAGTTTGAAAATTTATCGATAATACTAGAGCGTGGCTAATCATAAACGATTTGTTATTGTAGAAGCGAAAGTTTATTTTCAATGAGGTGTTTCTTCATTCATTCATACGGCCATTTTTGGGGAAAAATCCATTTTCCCCTTCTTCAACCTCGCACGAGGATTCGTTTCGAACGAAGAGTTCGTATGCTGAATTTCACGTCTTTAAACTTCAGAAAAACTATTATTCCGTAAAAGAAATTTTACCCCTTTTCACCCCCTTAGGGTTTGTATTTCTAAAAACACTTTGTCATCTCATATTTACGTTATATAAAAAAAAAAAAAAAATAAAGAAAATACACCGTTGAAATTTCACGTTTCTAGGTACAGCGGTTTGGTGTGAGCGTTGATGAATAGATCAGTCACTTTTGCATTATACAAGGTGGTTGGTAACTGGTGGTACAAGCGGAAAGAGGGTGATTCTAGGCGAAAAAAGAAGTCGAAAATATAGAATAAACATTTTTCGTTCGAGGCTTTGTTTTCGAGAAAATCGACTTTGAATTTTGGCTCGGTACGCGTGCACTTTATCGCGTCTCGTTATAACGGATCTCACTGTAGATCGTTGTTTCGATGGAAAAATTAAAAGAAAAACATTAAAAAAAATTTTTATTCCATATTTTTGATTTCTTTTTTCGCGTAGAATCACCCCCTTTCCGTTTCTACCACCAGTTACCAACCACCCTGTATATGTATACGTCTATGCAGACATACATATACGAATATGATGTATATATATTGAGTAACGTTCTTACCTTTCTAACTGTTCATTTCAAAGAGAAACACAAACAAGCTTTGAACTTGTGAATTATCTACGTACGTATTATAAAAATAAATATTATGTCATATTTAGAATATCAACTTCAGTTATTATGTAATATGGTTGTAGTACGTTAAATAATATTTAATATTTATTGGAATAATCGAGAACTTTTAATATCAACGGACGAAATATCCGTCGCCGTTATTTTCTATGGAAAAATGTTTATATCTATATTTTATTAAGTTCCATTCAAAGTTTAAACTTTTATTTTCGTAAACTTTTCTTTATCTGTTCTTATCGGAACTTATAATGTGGGAACGTTTTCTATAAAAGTTTCACGGTCCGTGTTTTAAATAGAATCTATTAAAAAGTTTCCTAACTCTCTTCAACCCTGAATTCTTGCGATTAACGAAATTTCGTTAAACGGTATTTCTTGCTTGTTGGAATGTTAGAGCATGATTTTATCGATATTTTAAATAATTCGATGATATTTAATCTCTTAGAGGTATTTCATAAATATTAAATATCGATCATTGAAACATATAATAATAAAAATGTCAATAGATATTAATAAAAATATTAATCTTCTTTCCGATATATTCGTATAAACGTTAGAAATTAATCTTTGGAAAAATCGATTGAAAAGTGACTTAACCTAATTAAGCTTCTATTGTAGTATTTTTATTCACCCCACCAAGCTTACAAAGTCGACAATCTTCAACCTAACGCTTTACCGACCCCTAGCGGTTCAACAGCATACGCACGTCCAACCGGCAGCTCAGGCGCGGATTCTCCCTGGCGCCGGCTCTGTTTCGGTTTACATTCTCCAATACCATTCTTTTCGTTCATCGCGAACGGTAAATTTTTCAAATTGGTATAAAACCGTGGCAGCTTACAAAGCAAAGCAACTGACGCGACTGAGCAAGGTATTTTAGTACCAAATAACAAATTATTGCTCGAATAATGAGGAAGATTGTCGGCAACAAAAAGCCGATTAATAGGCTATCGGTTGGTAAACGTCGGCGACAAAAAACCGATTAGTCGGTTATCGGTCGGTAAAGTGTCAACGTATTTTTGATCCTCCAGATTTCTATCGTGTTATCAAAATTCCAGTTCAATTGCATCTTCGAATTGAAAGTTAAAAAAAAAAAAAGGAAGAAAGGAAACAGGCGCAACGTTCCAGATCTGCCCCGAACAAGCGATCTGGAATGTCCGAACGATAAAACGGAACGCGTTAATAAGAACAAGACAGGAATGTCAAGAACCAGATATACGTTACTTAACCATCATTGAAGCTTCGAAATCTAGAGAACTTGAGCTTATCAAATTTTTATCGATTTACATCAAACAAAATTAATTGCTTTATCGGTATTAATCCGATTAACGTAGAAAACTCTGCGAAATGACAATTAATCACAATTATATAATAGTCTATCTGTCTACCTGTCAAAGTCTCATCATTATCAACAGTTCCTGGATTGTGGATTTTTCTGTGAATTTCCATCTTTATAAAGCCAACTAACCAAATGGTATCCGAGTATAAATCTGTTTCATCCACCGAACGTTACAGTGTACCATATTTCCCATATTTCGTCCAATCTTGCCACTTCAAATTTCCTGCAAACCTGTACAGACTTGGCTCGAACGTTTCTTAAACAGCCTGCACCTGCTTCGTTCCACGTAACCTGACGTTTGATCTTGCAAAACGTGCGATCGCTAGTAACATATTAGGTGGTCCGAAAAGTTTCTTTCGTTGTATAAGAAAATAACGAATGCACAACATTTCTCTATTATTTTATCCAATTACGAATGATCCATTTTATTCTATCGAGATAAAGATCACAACGTTCGATAGATTAGGTTTCACGTTTGTATGAAGATGCGTCGTTACGTGTCTGTGAAAGAAAGACACTTTTCGGACAACCTGATCATCGATAACGTTATCGTTTATTAACGACGAACCATCTTGGAATATACCGACGAATAAATAAACAAACAAATCGCTGACCTACTCTTGCGTTGGCAACTAATCACTTAGTTGCCAATGCAATAATCGCGCCAATTTTGCTCGCAGTACGCCGCGCGTTCATTAACACGCGGGAAGAGCAAGACGCGCAAAAGAAGGCACAGAATCCGTTTGCTGGCTACGGAGAAAGAATGGCATTGTCCGAGGGGAGTACCGTCCGAAAGGATGAGAAACTATGTCGGTCGGTTGGCATCGATTTGGCAGAAGTAACGGGAGCCAGAGTGCCTGCCAGAGGAGGAGATTCTACATATAGAGGTAGAAGCGAGTCGCGAGCCGATTCAGTCTGGTTGAAGCCACGCGACATTACGACGCTGTGCCGAATCGCGCAAGTCCAACCGCCGCTTTTTGTCCAGGTGTCATATTGTCAAGCTTCGGCCGAGTGACCGCGAGAAACACCACGTGCTCCTCTCTTCTCCCTGCTCGCAACGTAACACGAGGTGGAGCACAGCTGATCGATCTTCGTCTCAGCGTGAGTCACTTTATGCAGAACCGGACTGCGAATTTTTATTCCCATACACGCGTTTCTATTAAGCTGATGGAACGAGTGGAATTTCGGTAGAAAATCGATCTCGTCCGGTGAATATTAGAATAATAATCGGTACGCTGTATAAAGGCGAGGGATAGAAATAAGCGGGACAGGTCTAAGCGAGAGCAGCTAGTGGAGGTAGATTTTTCATTTTCAAGCAAGTTGAACATCAAACTGCTACTATTTTTTGCCGTATACTGGTCTTGGTTATCGTGCAGCTTTATAGTCAATGTTGAGGCTATTGTTGAAGAAATTTACACGTAGACAGTTGTTTCAATGGACAGTGATTTGTTATGGAGCAGGTCAGTCGAAGAAGGGGAAGGATTGTCTGTTATTTGAACGAGCTCGAGTGCGTTGCTTGAAACAATGAAATTAAGCGTTATTTTGGAATGTCAGTTTACTTTCTATTTATTTTTATTTATTGCTTATCGATGTGTAAGATAATCTATTTTTACACGTAGGTAACAGTTCAATGAGGGAGAGAGAGAGAGAGAGAGAGTATTGTGTATTGGAATTTGGGATTGTCAATAACACGTCTGTTGATTACTATGAATAGGCCAAGATCAAATATACTTGCGAACAATTCGTTCGAAAAGCGAGTAGTTTTATGAGCAAGTGTCAACTGCGGTCTGGTTAATTAACCATCAAATTAATAAACAAATGGAAATAGATAAGACAGGAGGAAAAATTATTCGTTTATAGATTATCATTTGTTCGTCGATTAGATGCAAGTGGGAAATAAAATTTAACTTGCAAATTAGCAATAACGGATAAATTATTTTTATTATTTTTCGTTTTTAAATGATTTTCATTGAAATAAGAAATTTCATAGAATCAAATTTTGCCCAATTTTGTGGCACGTAGATTATTTACTAAATAATTGAAATTAATATTTATATTTTTGCGTAAACATTTCGTACTTGAAGAATTTATTTTCACTACGTTGTCTCTTATTTTTGCTCCCAAACTACGTTTCGTCTACTTTGCTTATCTTTGCGTATTATACGATTACCTACGATCACGATCGTTGCACGATGATTTTTTCCAGCCGTGAAACGCGGAAGTTCGAAATTCTCGTTCAGAAATTTCTAACAGTTCGCAGATTTGAATTTGAATCTCGATGGGCACGGAAGATAATGATTTCGTTACGAAGCGTGGATCGTTGACATTGGGCACTTGAGTTTACATCGAAATATGGAGATTTCCCCCTCCCTTTTTTTTTTTTTTTTTTATTTCGATCGAAACGTAGAAACGTCGATTCGAATCGAGATAAAACGTAGAAGCCCGAGCTTCGACTTGAATACGCAAAAGTTCTCGTAAAAATTTCAATCGAAATTTAAACCAGTCGATAAAACGAATCAAATCTCGCAAATACGAGAATTAAATTGAAACGAGAGGAGAAAGGAAGAATTATTTGTATTTTAATCGGAATTCGAAGCAAGAACACCCGAAATCGCTAAAAGAGGAATATCCAAGACGATTAATCCATAGTTTGGTCACGGTTGTACGTTAAACTTCAGATACGTGTGTACGTATAGGAATTTTCGATTACCAACTACTCCGATGTTTACAACGCGCCACACAAAGATTACATCCTTATCGTGAGATCCTTGGCCGGGGATTAAATCAGGATTATCGATCGTTCCACTTGATTTTGATTGCACGGAGCATGCAATTCTACGATAATGCAGCCAAACAGTTGAACATTTGTGGAAACTTTCCACCTCTTATGAATAAGTTACGTACGTTGTGCAAAATATATTGCAACGTGTAGAAATGTTTGATGAGTAAATTATGGTTGTTCAATGTATTATACACCGTATGATGTTATATGAATGGTATATTATAAATAATAATTTATAATATACCTACACGGATGCATATTGAAATTGCATTAACATTGCGACGAGATACGACTATCGTAATAATATCGGTGAAATTTAATCAGGAAATGTATATAATAGTTGCAGACACAAATTTATTCAAAAATTACTACACACCATGTATAGCCAGCTTATACGTACGACGAGTGTCGAAGATGGGGAAAGTAAAATTTTTGTCGAGGTTTATTAATATGTAGTTGGCAGACGTTCGTGCAAATTCGTATTTTTATGAATGGAAGTGGACTTTACTCTTTAAATGATCTAACCGGTATCCTGATTTGAATAATCATAATAATGATAATAATTTTTATTGATCTCCCTACGCGATTAAGACGTTTCACTATCTTCATCTTCTATACAAAAATATACCACGTATGATGCAATACAACAAACATATAGCAAAATTCGTATACATCAGGCCGTGGCAAAAGTTTCTTTCCTTTTGTATGAAAATAACAGACGCACGACGATTTTTGTTCTACTGGAACAGAATGGATCGTACGTAATCCAACGAAATAATATGAAACTAAAGATACTGCGCATCTATCGTTTACTTATAAAACGAGAGAAACTTTTACACATAACTATAACATTTTATAAGAAATTTTAGGAGAAATTAATTTTATAAGAAAATAACAGATGCACAACGATTTCTGTTCTATTTGAACAGAATGGATCGTACGTAATCCAATAAAACGATATAAAACAAAAGATACTTGATGCATCTATTGTTTCCTCGCAAAACGAAAGAAACTTTCAGGACAACGTTATCGACATTTTATGTTCGGAAAAAGTCGCAACGCAGATTCGGAAAGACTTACGTAGAATCGTAACTTCGCGAGTCTTTCTTCCTTTATTTTCTTTTTTTTTTTTTTTTTCGTTGAAGCTTCGAAGCTTCCTACGTTAATCGTTGAAATACTTTGGCGAGCCACTGCGTGTGAAACGACGAAGCGAAACGATCCGAATTTTCCCGTTTAACACCATGAACGGTAAGTTTCGATCTGTCGATAACGCGTGACCGAGACTCTATCTTTCTGCCGTGGTATAATTAGCCGGTTAATGGAAACGCAACGATAACGTGCCCTTTAACGTCAATTAGCCTTGGCACAATGGTAGAATTCGATATCAATTAGACTACCTGAATTTCGGCCTGTGCAATTTAATTATCCGCGTCGTCAAAGTGTCACTGGTACGGTAGATTGCTAATTAATTGCTCTCTGTTTCGATCATACGACCCGCACTTTCTATCGTTTCGTCAAAGTCATCGTTACAATGCGGCGGTAAACTCGACACGCAGTGGCGATCTTTTCGTCGAGCTTTTGCCACTTTCTTCGAGTTTCTTTCATCGAAAGAATTCTTCGAGTTTTATCGTTAGAACACGGCAGAACTACGTTTAATTGAACTTGTCGGCGGACAGTTTATATAATCGCGGTTCATAATAATAGGAACTCGTTGACTTTCCTTGCAACCTGTTATTTTTCGTTCGCGTAATTCGAACAAGAAAATACAAACAGTGACGTTCGGGTAAGCAAACTCAGCCAGCCAAAGCGCAACTAATTGATACGCTGAAATTCAAACGATCCAGCACGTTATATCGTTTCAATTTGTTACGCGAATATTTCTGAGTTTTTGAAGAGTTCAACGACACGAACATTCACAAGATGCACATAACGCGCGAGGATATGTCAAATATCCGGGCTACGTACTGCGATATTTGCTAGATGGAGCATTGTAAATTTGTATTTAGCTTCAATTCTTTTGATCGCTGTTCAGACAAACATAAAGATAGGGGTAGAATGGAAATGCAAAAGTGTACAGCTGCGGTCTGTTTCTGACGATAGGAAATAATATTGCGTTGGCAACTAAGTGATTGCGGATTTTGTCATTACCATCTAATTAGGTTTAAATAATTCAAATTTTATTAATTTAATATACCTGTATTTAATTACTAACATTATTTTCTTTCATACAAAAAATTACATTACCTACAATATTTATATAAATATAATATTTATAAATTAAGAAATTATACATACATACATATATATATATATTAAATTTTATAAAATATTAAATTCATAATTATTTAATGGTAATTTCTATTTTTTGTTTACTTGCTAAACTTGCATTTTTTTTACTTTACTTTACTTTATTACTTACCTAACTAGGTGATAATGATAAAATCCGCAATCGCTTAATTGCCAATCCAATAAATTAGCTACGAACAGCAATCGCATAATATATCAAACGAGGTGGAAAAAAGTGAAATACAAACACCATAGTACCAGGTTTTTAAAATATTTACTGTCGTTTATCCAATAAAAATTCGAGATACGAGGAAGAAGAGGAGGAAAGAAAATTAGGTGTTCTCTTTCCTTTGAGATTGCTTTCTTCGTCAAATTTCCTTATAAATAGGAAATTTGTGAGTACGAAATCAATGAAAAATAGTAGATGTAATCTTTGAAACGTATAGTAAACTTTCATTTTTTGTAGAGTGAATGGGTTTGCGAAAACAGGAAACGTACAGTACCTGTGTCTCTTTATCAATTCGATGTTACGACGCGAGAAAAGCGCCGCTTCCCAACGATTTACAGCCGTCCGCCTTATTTCTCGCGTTTTTCACAGTTCTGTCAGCCGCGATTTACGATCCCGTCCCACTTATACACGCGTCTCCGAACTCGCTGATAACGAAATCGAAAAACGACGCGTTTACCATTGTGTTTCGTCGCTACTGACAAATTCCGCATCCAGATATTTCCTATTTATAGAAATAAATAGAATTATTCATGGATGCTTTTTAAAAACAATTTCCATTTCTCTATCCATCCCCTCCATCCCTTGTTTCTTTAAATTTATTCATCGAGATCGTTATTGACAAATTACGTATCAAAATGCTTTCTCTTTGCAAAAACGAATTAAATTATTTATAGATATTTTTGAAAAAATATTTCCTATTTTTCTCTCACTTTCTCTTGATTGTTTCTTGAAATTCGATGGGACGGCCACTGAGAAATTTCGCGACAAAATATATCTTCCATTTGTAGAAACGAACGAAACTACAAGTGGAAAGAAGAATTTCTATTTTTTCATTTCTTTTATTTATTCCTTGCAATTCGACGAGACGGTTGCTGACAAATTCCTAGTCAAAATATTTTCCATTTGTAGAAACGAACGATATTGTCGATGAATACTTCTTAAAGAAGAATTCCTATTTCTTCTTTCGTTGCTCTATTTCTAACAATTCGACGAAATGTACACTGGCAAATTACGGATTAAAATATCTCCTATTTTGTAGAAATGAACGATATTATGGATGAACACTTCTGAAAAAAGAATTTCTATTTCTTCTTTCGTTGCTCTATTTCTAACAATTCGATGAAATGTACACTAATAAATTACGAATTAAAATGTCTCCTATTTTGTAGAAATGAACGATATTATTCATAGACACCTCTTAAAAAAAGAATTTCTATTTCTTCTTTCGTTGCTCTATTTCTAACAATTCGATGAAATGTACACCGACAAATTACGGATTAAAATGTCTCCTATTTTGTAGAAACGAACAAAACCATTTATGGATACTGCTGAAAGAAGATCTCCTATTTTGTCCTTCCTTTCTCTTAATTGTTTCTTTGAGTTCGATGGGATGGCTATTGACAAATTCCCGGGACAAATTATTTCCCATTTGTAAAAATAATCAAAATTACTCGTAGATAGCCGCTAAGAAAGAATTCCTATTTTTCTTCCCTTTAAACTCGACCAGTTCTATCGATGAAATGAACGTTGAATTTTTTAACGGGCAGGCAGATTGACGTGGACCAGTTCGTGAGACATGGAGCAAACTGGCATCTCGATAATACAGACTGGTGCGATCACCGCCAGTACAGCGGGAAAATCGAAAAGCGTTGGCATCCCGTTCAATCCGAGCTCCAGCATACAGACTGCCACGAAGAAGTTCAAAATACCATGTGAGTCTGCTCTCTTTTTCATTATTAACGGATTTTCATTGTTAATTTATAAAAAGACGGTGAATTTTTATATACTCGTTGGAAATTTATCTCTGCTATTTTTCTTACCTCTTTGTATCTCTTCAGATATCTTCTTTTTTCGTATAACGCTTTCGCGAAGTTCATCAAAATCGACGAATACCGAAAGATTAGTCAAATTACATTGCATATAAAAAATGTACAAATTTGAACAATACTCGGCGTGTAGATTCCACGTTACAATGGAACACACTGAAACGGCGTTAATAATCAAATAAGAACAAGCGAAAGCAATGTGCTATTTTATACAAACAATGCTTGGAATATGTGTTTTGCCTACACGAATAGGCTTAAGAATAATTAGAATGTAGAATTTATCCGATAGAATAACAATATCAGTCTAGTTATAAATTAACAATTTCGTTTCTCAGCGATACAAAGCATAACGTGCAATGCTAAAATATGCTATATAGAATAATAAATCGTAAAGAATAGAATGATGATATATATATAGTTCTATCGTGAAACTAAACGTTCCTTTTAATGAGAATGTAAGCGAGCGGCGCGACGACGAAAGTTTCGATTCCGCAAAAGTTCGTTCACCTGATGATTAAAACGCGACGCGTGGAAAAAAAGAAAAGAAAAAAAAAGAAAAGAAAGAAAAAGAGACGAAAGGACGATTCGACTGGGTCTGGTGGGTTGCCGGTTGCATTGCTTCGCCATGGAATTCCACTAGGCGGCCTGGTGGATAAAAATTCGATCGTACCGCGTAGAAAGGTGCTCGCTGGCACCGGTTCCCCTCGGGTGAAAGAAAAGAAAGTACCGGCGACGCGACGTGCATTTCAGGAAATCGGGTTACCAGAGATCTCGTGATCGACCGGAAACTGCATCACGTGAAACGAAACCCGTGACCACCGAGTGATCGGTAGGCTCTGCTTGTGTTCAGCGCGCAACAGATGTTCTATTTTATGATCGGGAAGAACGATCAAATAATTTGCATAGGTGATCCACGTTGCTGAAAACAGCATCTTATAGACGAGAAAATATCGACATTACGTGGTATTTTTCCAAGTCTAGTTTTTTTTTGCCACGGAACGAATAACTAGATCGACGTAGAGGAATTATCGTTGTTCAAAGGAGGTTCACAACGATTATACTTTGATAGTTTTTCGTCAACTTTTGGTAATTTATTATTTGCTAGAAACACGTTGCTCGAAGCAACGTATTACAGACGATATTTTCACGGTTTTCTGATCCAGTTTCTTTTTCGAATGGGAAAGATAACTAGATTAAATAACTAGGTAAGAGTTATTGATATTGTTTAAGAGAGGTTAAGTGCACGTTTCGGTTCTTCGTTTATTTCTTCGTGAAATTGTGATAGCTTACTATTATTTTTCCGCCTTGATCAACACATTATTCGTACTGTTTAACCGGTTTACACCCGCATTATAGACGCTTTATTTGGCAAATTGGCTAGAAATTTGAATGCGTTACATTTCCCTTACGAAACATCGGAAACGATACGTTTTTATTACTAACAATTGGCAAGAATGAATTTTTCCCCGTGTCTAAAGAAACTTCGGTCTTAAAAAGCTTCACGACGATCGTATCTACTCGTATAGTTCTTTACGAAACTTTAGTCACTTATGCTTATTTTGCACATTTAGTTGTTTTTTTCAAATCGAAAAATCAACTACACTCTGCTAAGGAATAATGTTATTCTTATTATCCAAAGGAAATTACCAACAATTTTATTATTCAGTTAGTTCCCTTAAAAGTTTCTAGGATTTGCCCCTAAATGTTACTAGATTGCATAGAATATCACCAGGACGAATTCGTTCCTTAATATCTTCATAACCTTTGTATTTGCACGTCGAATTTCCATGCAGCAGCTTAAAGGACAGCAGGTGAATTATATTTACACGTGTTGAAGTTTCAATAAGTCTACGACGAACAATAACCCGGAAGATGGCTCTATTCCTGCTATTGCGTGTCATAGTGACATAGTGTGAGATAATTAGCATCGTGTTATTACCAGTCGCCCGAGACTAATGACGAACACTCGCAAATTGTTTCAGCTATTAAATCGAATAGTTACTTCGTCTCTGTCTCATTATATTTTCACGAAAGTAGATCTGCTGTTCAGGCTTAGACATTTTTAACGTCTAATTAATTAAACAATATCATCTGTCGCTAGCATCATGGAAGTTAAAAGATTTTATTATTCGAAATTCGAGATTTTATTTTCGAGAAATGGAACGTGAACGCGATTCCACGAAACTGGCTTTCGAGAAAGGTCAAGAATACCTTGTCCTTTCTCACGATGGCAAAAACCACATGGTTTGCACGTCGAGTAAGCAGATTCGAACCTGGTTTCTGCAAGCACCGTTATGGAAGCTGAAGGCTAATCGTGCTAATTTCCCTCTTGCACAATTCAACCAGTGTTACTAGAGAAACTATGCAGTTACAAGTTACCAATTAATACGTCGAATTAACACGTGAAAAAAGAGGTTCTACGCGGCAAGAAAAATTCATTGATCGCTAATTACTTTAACTGACTGAAACGAAAGAATTACACGTTCGTTCACATGTTAATTGATCTTTCCAAGACTGCAAACTATAACACGTTCTAATAGTCAGAAATTGATGGAATTGACGTTACGAAAAATGACGTGGTTTGGCATACTGTCGAATGAGAAATTTTAGTAACCATTTCTATACAAAAACCTTTCTAAAGAGGGTCATCCAGCGTCTCGCGAAGCCCACGGCGTTGTAATTTCATTAGACTTGTACAGCTGTGGTTGAAAGAAAGTTTATAACTGGAACGTGGGTTTTTAGTAACAGTATACTAGATACCTTTTATCATGTTGATAACAACAATTCGTGTTTGCAGTGTGTCCTGAAACCGCTCAAATATCTCGAAAAAAAATATCTCAAATAACTCGAAAACAGTACAAAAAAATGTGTCGAACGAAATTCCCACGATATCGAGGTAGATGTACTGTGCTCTTGAGGTATTTCACCTTGAGACGATCTTGAAACCTCTGGTGAAGAACGGTGCGGAAGGCGCGTGTTTATTTTGAAAAGTTCTGGATGTCAACTACAAAAACATGTGATAAAAGACGAAGGTCTCCTTTTAAAAATTGTAACGTTGACTTCACGGAAGATTTCAAGGTCACCGAAAAGTCAAATACACAAGAGTATAATATGTTTCTCTGCGTGTCGTGTAATTTTCTCTTTGAAACCCTCCTTTTTTTCTATCGTCCGTAACTTTTTCGACTACACGTCAACTTTAAAACTACAATTATGATACAATATAAACTACAAAT
Organism: Bombus vosnesenskii; assembly: GCF_011952255.1. NCBI lineage: Eukaryota > Metazoa > Arthropoda > Insecta > Hymenoptera > Apidae > Bombus > Bombus vosnesenskii. Next base: position 604,936 of record NW_022884343.1, read on the forward strand.
TTTCTAATCCGAATCTTCGTTGCAGTTACATCGCAGTGATCAAGAACGAATATTCTTCTTTTCATATTACGCGAATTCGTTGGTTTTGCAAAGTAATCTTTTAGAAAATGTAATAAAATTCCAAGGAACTTCCACCGCCATCCAATTATACGATGAATATTTTGTTAAGAAAGATCGAAAGGTATGAAACAACAATTGACCACATTGCAACGTCGTTCTGTTCCCCTTGAAGAAGACAAACGCGAAGAAATTGGACTCGCCGGTGAAAACGAGAAATCTAAAGACACTAGCACAGAAACGAAAGGTTCCCACCCTGAAGATACACCTTCGCCAGTTTGATTGCCTGGCCTGATTTAGCGAAGCATTTACGAATCGTGTTCTCACGACTGTCCCACTTGCGAAACGCAAATCACACGAAACAACGTGGCCATAGGGGCGCCACGATATCCAGCCGATATAATCGCCGTGATTTCCCTCGTTTTCCACGTTCCAGATACTTTCGCGCGCAACTTTCTTTCCGGCCCGTAAGAGTCCTCGATAAGCGAAATCCCATGAGATCTCTACCAGCAATACATCCGAGTGCCCTGTTCCTTCGTCATCTGCGCTTGCAAACTCGGCTAATAAACACGCAGGGATCCTGAAACGTATTTTTCCGGTGAAAACTGGTCTTTACGAGGCGTTCAGCGTCGTTGAAAATGGCCCGTGTAGAAAGTTAGACGCGATGCGTGCAAGCGTGACTGGCAGAGCGGCGAATCCTAATCTCGTTAGTACTGTCTTTGAGCAAGAAATCGCGATAACCAGCGTAACGAGTGTTTGTCGTGTGCAGGAACGTGTGTTTTGCGAACAGTTTATGCAGCCTAAAGCATATCGTAATGTAGTAAATTGGCAGAAGATCAAAGCCAACTTAACTAATTCCAACTTTGAGCATTAGGTTGTACGAGTAACTGCAACGAGCCTTTCATGCGCAGCCAGATATGCGTCATGTGGATATTTATAGGGCTAGAGACTTCAACTAAGCATTTGAGGAACCCAGGTACCCGCGAGACAGTCAGGTTTACAAAAATTGGCGCGCGTAACATGAGGCACCCATTTCAGGAGACACAAGAACGACGAAAGAGGTCCGTATGAACATGTGTGCTGTCTGTTCTAGTTTCCAAGTTAGAGCCATTTTTGTGTTTCCATAATTCGCAGCTACTTATCTTCGTAGGAGTTGGATAAGTACTATACACCTGGAATTTTTGGAACGTTGCGAAATTCTTTGATACGACGGTCGCGAGCTTGCGGACAGACCGAGCGATAAGTAAGTCAGTCGCGAATTAATGAAACGCGAAAATGGCTACATAACTTTGAAACGAGGACAGGTAGCACACACGTTCTTGTGCCTCCTGTGAAATGGGTCCCATGAGTTATGGTACACCCTTATCATTAGCAAGGCAGTGAAGTAACCTGATTGATGCTGTGGATATTTACATATCTCAACACTTTACTGACCCCTAGCGGTACAACAGCATACGCACGTCCAACCGGCAGCTCAGGCGCGGATTCTCCCTGGCGCCGGCTCTGTTTCGGTTTAGACTCTCCAATACCATTGTTTTCGTTCATCGCGAACGGTAAGTTTTTCGAATTGGCATAAAACCGTGGCAGCTTACAAAGCAACGCAACTGACGCGACTGAGCAAGGCACTTTAGTACCAAATAACAAATTACTGCTCGAATAGTGAAAAAGATTGTCGGCGATAAAGAGCTGATTAATAGGCTATCGGTCGATAAGCGTTGGCGACAAAAATCCGATTAGTCGGCTATCGGTCGGTAAAGTGTTAAATTGCATTACAATATAGTAAATTGGGGAAGAAACGAACTCTTTGAGCACGAGACTTCAGTAAAGAAGGACTTAAGGTGAAAAGCAATTTTTCTGTTATTATGGTGGGTACGTGATACGGTTCTATTAGACACCAGTTAATGAAGCGTGTGAAAGAGAGAAAGAGTAGGAATTGTGTCGTTTTGGAGAGCGGTCAGTGGACGTTCACTGCCAACTTGGCTCAATGTCGCACGTGTAACTGTCGTAGCTGTGTAGTAGAATTCGTGAGATTAATTGGCGATGGCACGACGATCGAAGCGACGAAGAGACAAAACTTATCGGCTAGCCCAATCGCTTAATTTTCAGAAAAGGTGACCGGTAGAGTTAATTAACTTGTTGTTAGTCAACTATATTCGTGACTCGCGAGATATGGTAATCGATAAGAAGTATTTTTCAAATTATGTACAACATGATAGTTCCTTGTGAACGCAAACATAAGCACTCGTATCAGGCACTTTTATATAAATGTACGAGGATTTTGATGATTTCGAGATTTCAATGGTTTGAATGTTTTTTTTTTAATTAAATAGAACTTGACTCGTTTTCATTGCCAGTTAATTCAAAACTGATCTTGTATTGTACTCGAACAAAGATTAAACGGAATTTTTAAATCTTATCCCAAACATAATCAAACTGATTCCAACTTAATTCGAATCTAAGTGAAACTTAATCAAATCGCTTCAATTATTTTCAAACAAACGTAGCAATTGACTAATCTACACTAAACTTTTAAGTCTATTAACACTCGAGCTTAATTAAACCAAATTTATCTCAAACCCAATCGCTAAAACTAATTCAAACCTGACTCAACCCCATCAAACGAACTCAAACTTAGTTCAAACCTAATCCAATTGCTTCAAATGCTTTTTACAATAAAATTTCGTCTCCCAATCGTTTTCTGTTTACACACATTTGTCAAGTTTTTTTTTTTTTTATTGAAGATCTAAACTTAATCATCCGTTATCATTTAAAGGGAAACCAAATGAAATATCAGATAAAGCGAATCAGAATCGGCTAATCGATGAAATTTGACGACAGCAAGTTTTTTTCTTATCTAGATATTTGGGGAATTTGTCGAGTGAAGAGATGGTCGGGGTGAACGTGTTGCGGAAAGCGCGGAGGCGACGTTAATTGGAGCGTGGAACGCTCGAGCAAGAAGTAGTCCTCGATCTTGGGAGCTTTCGCGCGTGCTCTCGTCGAATCGCGAGCTATATGGGCCGAGGAACGACTAAACTGCGGCGAGACAGAAATTAATTCCGCGCGCGCTTTCTACTCCAGTCTCTCGGCACGCTATTAATTCGAGAGGAACTCTATTGTTTCAGTTTCGAGCGTATCGAGATATTTAACACCGGCCAGCTCGTAAATCACGCGATACAACGCTACATTTTCTTAATCTATGCAAAACATTCGGAGATAGGTTAGCTTTTCAATAAATTCTCCTAGACGTGGAATCTAGTTTACAGGACGATGCAAATGTAATGTAAATCGATATTTAAACAGCTTTGATTAAAAGTTGTTCTTATTAGAAATCCAAAAGTACGTTAAGTTGTCAATAAGTTCTTATAAACACGGAGCTTTATATACAGAGTGATGCAAAAGTGAGCCCTAAGAAGTAGCGGTCAGAACCATGTTGGAATCTTGGACATGACCTAACCTAAAATTCAATTAACGAAGTATTTAATTTTATTATGGAATATCTTCATTAGAGATAACGATACATCTTCTAATCTACGTAAAACATTGGCGAGAAGATAAGATAATCAGGCTCTTTAAAAAATATGTCAAATAAATATAGAAAATTAGTAGGTTTGAAAATCATCGTGGTGTAAATCAAGATTTTGTGAACCTGAATTTAATTATATACTTCAAGTTGAAGAAATATAATGAATTTTTTATTACAATAAACACAGAACATTAATTAGAAATATGGATGTAGAAAAAGTCAGCAACAACTATTCCTGAATGTACTTGACGATCGTGTGAATGTTAAATTAAGGTGGTTTCATCCCATTTCACGCGAATTAACCGTTTATACGTTACGTAGTGAAAAATCGATCGCTATCGAACTTTCTATCGTGACGTTTTTTTATCGACGTAACCATTTCCTTCTTTATCGAGCCACACTATCGAGTGATTAATGATTCTTCTCACTAAGAGCAGATGGCGTGCTGATTACTACCATAAAATATTAATTGATGCAAGCTATGGGGAAACTGGCCATTTCTTATCGTGTTTCATGCTCGAAACGTAGACGATCAACCTTTCACTCTTTTCTAAATCACGAACTATTACTTTCTCGAATCCTAATTACGAGCAGGTAACTTTCATCGTAATTACCGGCAACACCTATATCCCTCGCAATTCTGCTATTATGGACACCAGATATCATCGCAAACTTGTATACACAATCCTCTGAAAAGGGGAACTTTGGTTCTAACACTAATAAGTGAGAGAGGCACTTCCTCATTCTTAACTCAAATTTGCAACAACGGTTAGAGCGTGTTGCCACCATTATCCGACGACTCATTCTATAAGACATGACTTACATCGCTTACTTTTATGTAACAAACATTTTTTCGAAAGTATTCAATTATAATATCAGCAACATCTTAGAACAGTGTTCTAAAATGAATTCACTTTCAAGCACTGAACCAAAATACTTATTTCGTTAACTTTATTCAATGTATATTTTGATTTCCACGTGATTAAATGTTTCTCCTTCCTGTGTTATTTTATCAACGTATTCATTAGGTATATTGAATCTAAGAACCGGTTTCTCTAAATTTGTTTATCGATACTCTAGTTTCTTTTTCCTTAATAGGTTACCTTACCTGGTTTCCATAAATCAGCTGAAGGAAGGTGAAATATAACCACGACTTTTGTATAATAATTTACCAATCAGTACCGATATCAATGATAGCGATGCCAATGAATTGGCAAGTGATAAGTTTAAAGACTAAAGTAAAATTTCATTCATGATAGTAGCGCAATTATTTAGAACGGTCCCCTGTGAATGTGCAGATTGACGCACCTCACTCTACAGAGATGAATAACACCAGAGTCGATCCTTTTCCAATAATTAGGCTATCATCAACATGGAATCGTACTTGAAAGCCGTGGCAAACGTCAATGACTGATCACTGTCACTCTCGATGGGACGCTAATGGAAATTGTGCGTGACACGTGTTGCCTTCTAATTATATCCGGCCGGCACACGGTTAATCACGAGAACTCTGCCGTAATTCTGGGGCAGACGTGCCTCCGCATATTCTCCGTCTAACCCTATACACACCGATACGCGGTAATTTTGCGAAGAATTTGACATATCACGATCCGTCGAAAAATTGAGGAGCGCGTAACGAACACGAGGCCTGTTAGATTTTTCAGAAATATGTTTTACGCGACAATACGTTCCGATGGTCAGGACCTAGACTCATATTTGAACTCAACTGGAAGCCAGTTAAAAGTCAAATCAAACCGAACCAAACTAATTCGAGCTTAGCCCAGACCTAACCTCAAAGGTATCTTTCTTTCAGTTTTGAAACTTTCACCGAAACTGTGACTTTGTATCGCAACGTTATAAAACATGTATCGCGAGATACTTGAAACTGCACTTTGCCAAGTTTGACGCCATTAAGGCTACTTAGGCGATTTTTGATGGTTCACCGTAACGGTTATGGCGGCCATTTTCTCCGCGCGAAAGTATCACGATAGTAAACCTAATGAAACATTAATGTCTATATGATATTTTCCTTTTATTTTTTTCCTCTTATATACCTCGAGAGTGGAAAGTTGAAGCTGAGCGTTAGCTTATTAAAGCGTATCGGGTGATTCATGAAATACTAAATTCTAGGGAATTATGGGGATAATTGGTAAGAATGACACGAACAGATGTATAGAGTGATTCACTCAGCGCGTCATCTCTGAGCTACCTGAGAATCGCGGTTACAATTGATGGCGATGATTCGTTTTTTTTTCTCAGAAGCTACAAAACCTCGCTAATTTACAAATAAACAAGTGCATTTCGTATATTCTTTGGAC